>NC_030811.1:71359068-71959068 GCF_001704415.2 Capra hircus
CCAGAAAAATTAATGACCCAATCAAAAAATGGGCCAAAGGACTAAACAGACATTTCTCCAAAGAAGACATACAGATGGCTAACAAACACATGAAAAGATACTCAACATCACTTATTATCAAAGAAATGCAAATCAAAACCACAATGAGGTACCATCTCATGCTGGTCAGAATGGCTGCGATCCAAAAGTCTACAAACGATAAATGTTGGAGAGGGTGTGGAGAAAAGGCAACCCTCTTACACTGTCAGTGGGAATGCAGGCTAGGACAGCCACTATGGAGAACAGTGTGTAGATTCCTTAAAAAACTGGAAATAGAACTGCCATACAACCCAGCAATCCCACTGCTGGGCATACACACAGAGGAAACCAGAAAGAGACGCATGTACCCTAATGTTCATCGCAGCACTGTTTATAATAGCCAGGACATGGAAGCAACCTAGATGTCCATCAGCAGACGAATGGATAAGAAAGCTGTGGTACATATACACAATGTAATATTACTCAGCTATTTTTAAAAAAATGCTTTTAAATCAGTTCTAATGAGGTGGATGAAACTGGAACCTATTATACAGACTGAAGTAAGTCAGAAAGAAAAACACCAATGCAGTATCAGTTCAGTTCAGTCTTTCGGTCATGTCCGACTCTTTGTGACCCCATGGATTGCAGCACACCAGGCCTCCCTGTCCATCACCAACTCCCGGAGTTTACTCAACTCACGTCCATTGAGTCAGTGATGCCATCCAACCATCTCATCCTCTGTCGTCCCCTTCTCCTACTGCCCTCACTTTTTCCCAGCATCAGGGTCTTTTCAAATGAGTCAGCTCTTCACAACAGCTGGCCAAAGTATTGGAGTTTCAGCTTCAACACCAGTCCTTCCAATGAACACTCAGGATTGATCTCCTTTAGGATGGACTGGTTGGATCTCCTCGCAGTTTAAGGGACTCTCAAGAGTCTTCTCCAACACCACAGTTCAAAAGCATCAATTCTTCAGTGCTCAGCTTTCCTTATAGTCCAACTCTTTCTTTATAGTCCAACATCCATACATGACCACTAGAAAAACCATAGCCTTGACTAGACGGACCTTTGTTGGCAAAGTAATGTCTCTGCTTTTAAATAGGCTGTCTAGATTGGTCATAACCTTCCTTCCAAGGAGTAAGCATCTTTTAATTTCATGGCTGTAGTCACTATCTGCAGTGATTTTGGAGCCCCCCAAAATAAAGTCAGCCACTGTTTCCACTGTTTCCCCATCTATTTGCCATGAAGTGATGGGACCGGATGCCATGATCTTAGTTTTTTTAATATTGAGCTCTAAGCCAACTTTTTCACTCTCCTCTTTCGCTTTCATCAAAAGCCTCTTTAGTTCTTCACTTTCTGCCAGAAAGGTGGTGTCATCTGCATATCTGAGGTTATTGATATTTCTCCCAGCAGTCTTGATTCCAGCTTGTGCTTCATCCAGCCCAGTGTTTCTCATGATGTACTCTGCCTATAAGTTAATTAAGCAGGGTGACAATATACAGCTTTTATGTACTCCTTTAATTAATGCATATATATAAGAATTTAGAAAGATGGTAACGATGACCCTATGTGAGAGACAGTAAAAGAGACACAGATATAAAGAACAGATTTTTTAACTCTGTGGGAGAAGGCAAGTGTGGGATGATTTGAGAGAAGAGCATTAAAACATGTATATTACCATATGTGAAGTAGATCACCAGTCCAAGTTTGATGCATGAAATAGGGCGCTCAGGGCTGGTGCACTGGGACCACCCTGAAGGATGGGATGAGGAGGGAGGTGGGAGGGGGGTTCAGGATGGGAAACACATGTACACTCATGGCTGATTCATGTCAGTGTATGGCAAAAACCACTACAATATTGTAAAGTAATTAGCCTCCGATTAAAATTAATAAATAAAATTTTTAAAGAGATGCCACTGTTTATTTGTTCAGGTGTGTGGGTGTCTGCAATGTGTCTTAATACCAACAGATGGCAGCAACATGCAAGCAATAGTAAGTCACTCGTCCTCTCTGTGAGGTAACCACTTGAGCTAACTCTGCCTTCAGTTCTCAGCTGCTTAAATTTCAACAGATCTCTCAGTATTCCCACCATTACAAGTATGATTGAGGAGCACAAATGATGTTTCATAGACATCCCTCCCCAAACATTACCACCATATGGAAGCCTTGTAAGAATGCTGATTTTGAAGACAAGAACAGAGTACAGCAGCCGCTCTCCTTTGGAGAAAGAGAATTCGCCTCGTGGACCAGACTGCGGTTACGGCTCCTTTCACCAGCAGTTCTGGCTTGATGGGAAGATCCTTGCTGTGGGGGTGATTGACATCCTTCCATTGTCTGTATATTTGTACTGGATTATTCATTTCTGTCTCTGAGAGTTTACTCTGCAATCCGAGAAATTGCTTTTACTAGGCAACTTCATGATAAAACACCTCCACTCAGCTATTAGGTAGAATAGGAAAAAGGAGTCCAGAATGATGGTGGCTAAAAGACAAAGAAGGGTAAAGCCCACAAAAATAGAGCAAAGGAAGGTCTGAGGACTGGAGTGAGGACCTCAGGTGAAACAAACAGCCCTCCTGGTTAGCCCAATTTACATAGGGCAGGCTCAGGGGGAGGAGAAAAAACAGATAAAAAGAGGAGCCAAAATTGAGCAGGGAGCCTCTCTTCTCTCCATCTTTTGGGTTGGCCTGCCCTCACTCCTCCAGGGTGTATTATCCTTTGCTTTTCGTAATGAAACTGAGCTGTAACGTGGAGCCGTGACACTGGTCTGTCCGAGGAAATTTCATAGGGCTGTAACGCTGGTCCATCCATCGGTTCAAATTTTTGTTGTGATGAGACAGAACCAAGGAAATTACAAATTCCCCTGACATCTACAGTGTCGTTTCTCAGATTTAACTTGGCTGAAACAACCTCGGCTTGGCCCCCGCGAGCACAGCAGAAGTACAACTTGGAAAAAGCTCCCACAGTGGAAGCTGAATGTGAAGAAAACCCAGAGCAGGGGAAGTGACAAGCAGCCCAGCATGCTGGAAACCGGAACAGCAAAAACCAACTTGGTAGAAAGCTAACGTGGCTCAGTCTCAGATTCTAGAAGCCAGTTGCTGTAGGAAGTCCTTGCGCCTATGGCTGGAAGGATATATGACTAACAAAATTTTAAATCCTTTACAACCTCTCATTTCTTGTTTCCTTGAACCCCCTACAAACAGGCGAGCGGCAGTGGGTGCCCCAGAACATCCTGAAGGCTCTACTATCTGCTGTGCCTTAGTAGCTGTTGCCCAAGCAGGTGGGGGTTCTTTTGTTCTTAATCTTCTTTGTGCCAAGGATCAGGCCAATGAAAACTGTGAGCACAGGTCAGGCATTTAGCAGATTTTCTGGCAGGTTATGAAGGGGATTCCTCAGCACGTTTTTCCCATTGTTTTTTCTTCCTGTCCTCAGCTCCTCTCTCCATCTGTGCTGTTGCTTACAAAGTATTGGGCAGGTCATCATCTTTCCATTTCTGAAAGTTGTGCTTCAAATCATTTACCTAAGATTGGGACCCAAACCCACGTGGTAGGGACTCTGTACTTTGCTTAGTCACTCAGTCATATTCAACTGGGACTTGAGCCTGGCCAAAACACATGGTGCCTGGTTTTAGGACCTAATGAAGCTCAGGCTCTTGATGTCTCATTGCAAAAAATTCAGTGAGAGACACAGCAATAGGTAAGAGGTGAATTTGTTTGGATTTAGAGAGAAGCACAGTCAACAGGGTGTGGGCCATTGCAGAGGGCAAGTGCAGCAGCCACAGAATGCGGTGTGGTTATTTCCCCCCCACCCCCATCTGGGTGATTTCATATGCTAATGAGTGGGAGGATCCTTCCAACAACTGGGGAACCACCCACTCCTTGGTCTTTTAATAGTGCCTTGGAACTGCCTTGGAACTGTCAGAAAAATATCTATTTCTGTTTTATTGACTATGCCAAAGCCTTTGACTGTGTGGATCACAATAAACTGTGGAAAATTCTGAAACAAATGGGAATACCAGACCACCTGACCTGCCTCTTGAGAAACGTATATGCAGGTCAGGAAGCAACAGTTAGAACTGGACATGGAACAACAGATTGGTTCAAATAGGAAAAGGAGTACGTCAAGGCTGCATATTGTCACCCTGCTTATTTAACTTATATGCAGAGTACATCATGAGAAACGCTGGACTGGAAGAAACACAAGCTGGAATCAAGATTGCTGGGAGAAATATCAATAACCTCAGATATGCAGATGATACCACCCTTATGGCAGAAAGTGAAGAGGAACTAAAAAGCCTCGTGATGAAAGTGAAAGAGGAGAGCGAAACAGTTGGCTTAAAGCTCAACATTCAGAAAATGAAGATCATGGCATCTAGTCCCATCACTTCATGGCAAATAGATGGGGAAACAGTGGAAACAGTGTCAGACTTTATTTTTCTGGGCTCCAAAGTCGCTGCAGATGGTGACTGCAGCCATGAAATTAAAAGACGCTTATACCTTGGAAGGAAAGATATGACCAACCTAGATAGCATATTCAAAAGCAGAGACATTACTTTGCCAACAAAGGTCCATCTAGTCAAAGCTATGGTTTTTCCAGTGGTCGGAGAAGGTAATGGCACCCCACTCCAGTACTCTTGCCTGGAAAATCCCATGGATGGAGAAGCCTGGAAGGCTGCAGTCCATGTGGTCGCTGAGGGTCGGACATGACTGAGTGACTTCACTTTCACTTTTCAGTTTCATGCATTGGAGAAGGACATGGCAACCCACTCCAGCGTTCTTGCCTGGAGAATCCCAGGGATGGCAGAGCCTGTTGGGCTGCCATCTATGGGGTTGCACAGAGTCGGACATGACTGAAGTGACTTAGCAGCATGTATGGATGTAAGAGTTGGACTGTGAAGAAAGCTGAGTGCCAAAGAATTGATGCTTTTGAACTGTGGTGTTGGAGAAGACTCTTGAGAGTCCCTTGAACTACAAGGAGATCCAACCAGTCCATTCTAAAGGAGATCAGTCCTGGGTGTTCTTTGAAAGGACTGATGCTGAAGCTGAAACTCCAATACTTTGGCCACCTGATGCAAAGAGTTGACTCATTTGAAAAGACCCTGATGCTGGGAGGGATTGGGGGCAGGAGGAGAAGGGGATGACAGAGGATGAGATGGCTGGATGGCATCACCGACTCAATGGACATGAGTTTGGGTAAACTCTGGGAGTTGGTGATGGACAGGGAGGCCTGGCGTGCTGCGATTCATGGGGTTGCAAAGAGTTGGACATGACTGAATGATTAAACTGAACTGAACTGAAACTGTCATGGGGCCTCTGGGTGTGTCCTTTAGCTTGCAGATTGAGGATCAAGATTTAGCTGAATTTGACTTGTCATCTTGGATCCATTTAATTTTAATCAGTTTATGTTATGCCCTTGGGCCATGTCATTTTTCAAAAGTTGTGCCTTGCCCCCCTCCCTCCTGTTTCATGCTCTTTTCCTGAGCCCCATTCAGGCCCTCAATATTGCCTCTACAACCTTCTGGAGGGACAACCAGAAAACAGTTGGCCTTTGGGAGAGAGATGCCGTATAATACCCAATCCCTCTAGATAGTCACGCTTCCATCTTCCACATTTCCTACATGTGCAACAAGAGCATCTCTCAATGAACCCGCTAGAGTGGGTGACAGGCACACAATGCCTGCTAGAGGTCCATCTGTTGGTGGCATTCCTTCAAGGGCAGTTGGGCTTCTGGGGATAATGTTGGCCACTTTAGGAGTTCCACAGGCCGTTTGGGCCCAAACCGTGGACACCCTTCTCCTAAAGTTACAAACATACCCCCAGATCAAAACTCCACTCCACTTTTATGGAACATTTGGTCTGTTGCCTTTTATCAGTTTGTTCTTAAGCCACTTACTAACTCCTATGACTAGGACCCTGCCCCCTTATAGTCAACATCGCTCCACCCCACTTATTATTAAAATACTCTTAATGTGCCTAATCAGCAACGCTGAAGAAGCTGAGGTTGAATGGTTCTATGAAGACCTACAAGACCTTATAGAACAAACATCCAAAAAAGATGTCCTTTTCATTATAGGGGACTGGAATGCAAAAGTAGGAAGTCAGGAAATACCTGGAGCAACAGGCAAATTTGGCCTTGGAGTACAGAAGGAAGCAGGGCAAAGGCTAACAGAGTTTTGTCAAGGGAACACACTGGTCATAGCAAACACCTGCTTCCAAAAATTCAAGAGAAGACTCTATACATGGACATCACCAGATGGTCAATACTGAAATCAGATTGATCATATTCTTTGCAGCCAAAGATGGAGAAGCTCTATACAGTCAGCAAAAACAAGACTGGGAGCTGACTGTGGCTCAGATCATGAATTCCTTATTGCCAGTCGCAGACTGAAATCAAAAAAAGTAGGGAAAACCGCCAGATCATTCAGGTATGACCTAAATCAAATCCGTTATGATTATACAGTGGAAGTGACAAATAGGTTCAAGGGATTAGATCTGATAGACAGAGTGCCTGAAGAACTATAGATGGAGGTTCATGACATTGTACAGGAGGCAGGGATCAAGACCATCCGCAAGAAAAACAAATGCAAAAAAGTGAAATGGTTGTCTGAGGAGACCTTACAAATAGCTAAGAAAAGAAGAGAAGCAAAAGGCAAAGGAGAAAAGGAAAGATATACCCATCTGAATGCAGAGTTCCAAAGAATAGCAAGGAGAGATAAGAAAGCCTTCCTCAGTGATCAATGCAAAGAAATAGAGGAAAACAATAGAATGGGAAAGACTAGAGATCTCTTTAAGAAAATTAGAGATACCAAGGGAACATTTCATGCAAAGATGGACTTGATAAAGGACAAAAATAGTATGGACCTAAAAGAAGCAGAAGATATTAAGGAGAGGTGGCAACAATACACAGAAGAGCTATTCAAAAAAGATCTTCACAACCCAGAAAATCACAATGGTGTGATCACTCACGTAGAGCCAGACATCCTGGAATGTGAAGTCAAGTGGGCCTTAGGAAACATCACTACTAACAAAGCTAGTGAAGGTGATGGAATTCCAGTTGAGCTATTTCAAATCCTAAAAGATGATGCTGTGAAAGTGCTGCACTCAATATGCCAGCAAATTTGGAAAACTCAGTAGTGGCCACAGGACTGGAAAATGTCAGTTTTCATTTCAATCCCAAAGAAAAGCAATGCCAGAGAATGCTCAAACTACCACACAATCGCACTCATCTCACATGCTAGGAAAATAATGCTCAAAAATCTCCAAGTCAGTCTTCAAATGAACTGTGAACTTCTAGATGTTCAAGCTGGATTTAGAAAAGGCAGAGGAACCAGAGATCAAATTGCCAACATCTGATGGATCATTGAAAAAGCAAGAGAGTTCCAGAAAAAAATCTACTTCTGCTTTATTGACTATGCCAAAGCTTTGACTGTGTGGATCACAACAAAGTGTGGAAAATTCTTTAAGAGATGGGAATACCAGACCACCTGACCTGCCTCCTGAGAAATCATATGCAGGTCAAGAAGCAACAGTTAGAATGGGACATGGAACAACAGACTGGTCCAAACTGGGAAGGGAGTACATCAAGGCTGTATATTGTCACCCTGCTTATTTAACTTCTATGCAGAGTACATCATGAGAAATGCTGGGCTGGATGAAGCACAAGCTGGAATCAAGATTGCCAGGAGAAATATCGATAACCCAGATATGCAGATGACACCACCCTTATGGCAGAAAGTGAAGATGAACTAAAGAGCCTCTTGATGAAAGTGAAAGAGGAGAGTGAAAAAGTTGGCTTAAAACTCAGCATTCAGAAAAGTAAGATCATGGCATCTGTTCCCATCACTTCATGACAAATAGATGGTGAAACAATGGAAACAGTGATAGATTTTATTTTTTTGGACTCCAGAATCACTGCAGATGGTGACTGCAGCCATGAAATTAAGGACGCACACCCATGGAAATAGAAGGAAACCTATCAGCTGTGGGACTACGCCTGGTCTCAGCAATAACTCAGGAGCCCAGTGAGAACCCCTTTGCCTTTCTGGAAAGTTTATAAAAGGCCCTCCAAAAATTTACCAATCTGGACTTAGACTCTTACAAGGGACAAGTGATTTTAAAGGACAAATTTCTATCCCAATGTGCATCAGACATTGGGACGAAGTTACCAACAGTTATAGCAGCAGGACCCTGCTGCCTCTTTAGATGAGATGGTCTAGACCACCACCAGTACTTTTTATAACAGAGAACAGGAGAGGGAGGCCAAGGTCCAGGAAAGGGAGAAAAGAAGAGAGACAAGGCATGCCCAGATGCTGGCCACCCTCCAGGGAAGCCGTATGGCAAACCCCAAGACCTTGAAGGACAAGGCATGAGGCAAATGCCTAATCTGTAGGCAGGAGAGACATTGGGCCAAAGAGTGTCCAAACTGTGACAAGTCTACTAAAATGGTTTGCTATAAAAGCCATCAATTGGGACATTGGGCGGCACTCTGCCCTTGGGACCCAAGAGCCTCAAGGTCAAGGGCCAAGCCTTCCGTCACGATGGTTCAACAGAACTGAAGTGGCGCACTCCGGCCAGCCCACCTGTCACAGAAAACCATCACAGAGCTAGAGCCAAAGGTGCAACTGGAAGTGGCAGGTAGGTCCGAGAAATTTCTTGGTTGACGCAGGGGCTACCTACTCTGTCCTGACCTCCTATTCCAGAGCCTTCTCCTTCCAAACCTATACACTTTTTGGTCTACAGGAAGAACAATTACAAAAATATTCACCTGAGCACTTCATTGTTGCTATATGGACAAATATTTTCCCACCAGTTTCTGGTGGTCCCTGGGTTTCCTACTCCCATATTGGAAAGAGATCTTTCCCTGTCTTTGAAATCTTGCAGCTATTGTAGTCCTGATAGAAGATGCCTTAGAACTCTCTCTTGGGGGCAAACTATTTTTACCAGCCACCAAGTAAAACAACTCCTGAATGGGAGAGGCCATTTATGGATGTCTGATCAAAGGATCTTGAGATATCAAGTAGCGCTGATGGAAAATCCAGGCCTGACTGTATCCCCTTGTGAGGTTCTTAACCCAGCTACCCTCTTGCCTACCCCCAAAGTCTCTCTCCCTTTTCACTCTTGCCTAGAAACTCTGGACCATTGGACAAAACCCTGAGAGGAATTGTCAGAAGATCCTCTGACCAATCCTGAGGAAATCTGGTACAATGATGGAAGCAGCTTTGTCTTGATGGAGAAAGAAGAGCTGGAGAAGCAGTAGTCTCCAATTTTGAGACCATAGAGGCTAAACCTTTGCCACCAGGTACTTCGGCCCAATTAGCTGAGCTCATAGCCCTGATTCAAGCTTTAGAGCTGGGAAAAGGAAAAAGAGCAGCCATTTACACCAACTCCAAGTATGCCTTTCTGGTGCTACAGGCACATGCTGCTATTTGGAAAGGAAGAGGCCTCTTGACCACCCGAGGGTTCCCAATCAAATATGGTGATCAGATGCTTAGGCTCTTGGAGGCAGTCCATCTGCTCGCTGAGGTTTCAGTCTCTCATTGTAAAGGACACCAAAAAGGGAGCACGGAAGTGACACGAGGGAGCCAAGCAGTGGATCAGGCAGCTAAGAGAGCGGCATTAGAGAACAAAGACCTGAGAAGGGTTCCCACCTTAGTTCCATAGACTAACTTGCCAGAAACTCCTTCATATATTGAAGGTGAGACTCTTAAAGTTAAGAGTGAGAGTTTTCAAGAAGGCCATATGGGGTGGTTTCAAAGGAGGGACTCCTGTTTCTGCCTGGGAACCTCCAATGGAAGTTAATTAACCCCTTACATGCCACCACTCATTTAGGGGAAAGGCCCTCCAAAGATTACTAGAAAGATTCTTCAGAGGAACAGGCCTCCAAATGACTATAAGGCAAGTGGTCTCTTCTTGTCCCACTAGCCAATTAAACAACCCCCAAGGAGCTTGAAGACCCCAGCTGGCCCAGCCTATCCAACAACATGGGACCTACCCAGGAGAGGAATGGCAGATGGATTTCACCCAGATGCCAGTTTCTCAAGGGTATAAATACCTATTAGTCATGACAGATACATTCACAGGATGGATTGAAGGCTTTCCCACCCGGACTGAGAAGGCTGAGGAGGTGGTAAAAAAAAAACTGCTCCATGAAATTATTCTGAGATTTGGTCTTCCCAAGTCATTACAAAGTGACAGTGGGACATCATTTACTTCTAAGTTCAACCAAGGGGTCTCTAAAGCATTGGGCATTACTTATTATCTCCATTGTGCCTGGAGGCCTCATTCTTCAGGAAAAGTAGAAAGGGCCAACCAATTCTTAAAATCAGTGATAAAAATGATAATCCAGGAAACTTCTCAGGGACGGAAGGAGGCTTCACCAATAGCTCTCCTCCACACCCGTATTGCCCCTAAGGAACAGGCTGGTCTTAGTCTTTATGAGATACTATAGGGGAGACCTTTTGTTTATATCAGTGACCCCTTCCTAGATCCAGAGGCTCAGACCCTCCGGTCTTATACCATGGTCATTGTACAACTCCAACAAGATATACGCTTTCTGAGCATCAACCAGGACCCAAAAGATTCTAAAGAGCCACCACTATATGCTCCAGGGACTCAAGTCCTAATTAAAGTCTGGAAAGATGGGTCCCCAAATGTTCAATTCCAGCCCACATGGAAGGGCCCCTACCCTATAATACTTTCTACCCCTACAGCAGTCAAGGTACCAGACATGACTCCTGGATTTACTACTCATGAGTCAAGTCATGGAAGAAAACAGAAGAAGACACTCAATACACTTGTGAGCCCCTGAGAGATCTCAGGTATCTATTCAAAACCACAAATGGGTGCCATTCTAATGAACACTCCCAAAATTAAGTTTCTGGGGAAAAGATTTCTCGGAATAGCTCTAAGAAGCCAATACAGTTTGGCAGGGGTTGTACTCCAAAATAGACAGTAGATAGATCTTCTGATACCTGAACAAGGAGAGACTTGAGCCATCTTGAATGAGACATGTTGTTTCTGGGTAAATACCTCCAGCTAAGTTTTAAAAAGTCTCACAGTCTACAAGAACAACATTCAGATCCTACTGGATCTCAGAGAATGAGCTGGAGAGTTCTCAAGGTGGCTACAATCTCTCTTTGGGGGATCCTTCTCTTGATGAGGGGAAATTTGGAGTTTGCCGACTAAGGTCCATCTAGTCAAGGCTATGGTTTTTCCTGTGGTCATGTATGGATGTGAGAGGTGGACTATGAAGAAGGCTGAGTGCCAAAGAATTGATGCTTTTGAACTGTGATGTTGGAGAAGACTCTTGAGAGTCCCTTGGACTACAAGGAGATCCAACCAGTCCATTCTGAAGGAGATCAGCCCTGGGATTTCTTTGGAAGGAATGATGATAAAGCTGAAACTCCAGTACTTTGGCCACCTCATGTGAAGAGTTGACTCATTGGAAAAGACCCTGATGCTGGGAGGGATTGGGGGCAGGAGGAGAAGGGGACGACAGAGGATGAGATGGATGGACGGCATCACTGACTTGATGGACATGAGTCTGAGTGAACTCCGGGAGTTGGTGATGGACAGGGAGGCCTGGCGTGCTGCGATTCATGGGGTCGCAAAGAGTCAGAGACGACTGAGCGACTAAACTGAACTGAATGCCCCTACTAATCCCTGTCATCACCATATTGATGCTGCTTATGACTGCTCCATGTATTATCAATTGTCTAACCCCTTTTGTCTCTGCCCAGGTCAACAAGCTACAACATGCAGTGCCAGTTCAGCAAGGATATGTAAAACTACAGCCGACCACAGAAAATATCACTCACCCTTAGACAGACACCTCTGTAAGGATTCTGAGGCTTGAGACTAGCAAGCAGGGGAGGACCAATGCCCCTCACCATCCCAGTTCAGCAGGCAGTATCCAGACAGACCTCAACGCCCCTATTCCTAAAGAATTGGGCCTCCCATCTCTTAAGGGAGGATTGTTAGGTAGGTAGAATAGGAAATAGGAGTCCAGAATAGTGGTGACTAAAAGACAAGGAAGGGAAAAGCCCAGAAAAATAGAGCAAAGGAAGGGCTGAGGGCTGGAGTGAGGACCTCAGGTAAAACAAACAGCTCTCCTGGCTAGCTCAGTTTACATAGGGCAGGCTCAGGGGGAGGAGAAAAAACATATAAAAAGAGGAGCCAAAATTGAACCAGGGGCCTCTCTTCTCTCCGTCTTTTGGGTCGGCCCACCCTCACTCCTCAAGGGTATACTATCCTTTGTCTTTCCTCATAAAACTGAACTGTAAAACAGAGCTGTAACACTGGTCTGCCCAAGGAAATTTCACAGGGCTGTAACACTGGTCCATCCGTCACTTCAAATTTTTGTTGTGACGAGACAAAACCGAGGAAATCACAAACTCCCCCAACATTACTACATGGGTTTCTACATTCATTCGTGTCCCAAGATGATATGTAAGATAATATTGCAGTCAACAAAGGGGGGCATGTATCTTTTTGAATTAGTACTTTTCTTTGGAAAAATACTCAGAAGTGGAATTGTCTATATGATGGGATTATAAAATGGCAGAGTACAAGTAGGTATGCTCATCTTCTCCTGCAAGAACTCCAAAATTACAACTCACTGCTGAACAACCATTGACAGGAGAAGGTTGGAGCCCACCAAAAAGATACCCTATGTCAAAGGGCAAAGGAGAAGCCCCAGAAAGATGGTAGGAGGGGCAAAATGATGTTTAGAATCAAACCTCATACCCACCAGAGATGCTCGGAGGGCTCAAACAAACCTTGTGCACACTAGGACCCAGAGACCCCACAGAGACTGAGCCAGAACTGTGTTTGAGTGTCTCCTGTGGAGGTGTCAGCAGTGGCCTGTTGCAGTGGCAGGGGCTCTGGGGCAGCAGACCTGGGTATGGCATAAGCCCTCTTGGAGGAGATCGCCATTAACCCCACCATAGAGCTACCAGAACTTACAGAGGACTGGGAAAACAGACTCTTGGAGGGCACAAACAAAACCTTGTGTGTACCAGGATCCGGGAGAAAGGAGCAGAGACCCTACAAGAGACTGACCCAGACTCGCCTGTGAGTGTCCAGGGGTCTCTGGCAGAGGCATGGGTCAGAAGTGGCTGGCTGCAAGGTTGGGGCACTGAGTGCAGCAGTGTGTGCATGGAACGTTTTGAAGGAGGTCACCATCATCTTCATTACCTCCACCATAGTTTGGCCTCAGGTGAAACAACAGGGAGGGAACACAGCTCCAATCAACAGAAAACTGGATTAAAGATTTACTGAGCATGGCCCTGGCTATCAGAACAAGACCCACTTTGCCCCTCAGTCAGACTCTCCCATCAGGAACCTTCCATAAGCCTCTTAACCTTACCCATCAGCTGGCAGACAGAATGAAAACCACAATCACAGAAAACTAATCACATGGACCACAGTATTGTCTAACTCAGTGAAACTATGAGCCATGTCGTGTAGGGCACCCAAGATGGACAGGTCATGGTGGAGAGTTCTGACAAGACGTGGTCCATGGAGAAGAAAATGGCAAACCATTTCAGTATTCTTGCCTTGAGAACCCCATGAACAGTATGAAAAGGCAAAAAGATAGAACACTGAAAGAGGAACTCCCCAGGTCAGTAGGTGCCCAATATGCTACTGGAGATCAGTGGAGAAATAACTCCAGAGAGAATGAAGGGATGGAGCCAAAGCAAAAACAATACCCAGTTGTGGGTGTGACTGGTGATAGAAGCAAGGTCCAATGCTGTAAAGAGCAATATTACATAGCAACCTGGAATGTTAGGTCCATGAATCAAGGTAAATTGGAAGTGGTCAAAGAGGAGAGGCAAGAGTGAAATTGACATTTTAGGAATCAGTGAACTAAAATGGACTGGAATGGGTGAATTTAACTCAGATGACCATCATATCTACAGTGGGCAAGAATCCCTTAGAAGAAATGGAGTAGCCCTCATAGTCAACAAAAGAGTCTGAAATGCAGTGCTTGGATGCAATCTCAAAAACAACAGAATGATCTCTGATCATATCCAAGGCAAACCATTCAATATCGCAGTAATCCAAGTATATGCCCCAACTAGTAATGCTGAAGAAGCTGAAGTTGAATGGTTCTATGAAGACCTACAAGACCTTATAGAACAAACATCCCCAAAAGATGCCCTTTTCATCATAGGGGACTGGAATGCGAAAGTAGGAAGTCAAGAAAAACCTGGAGTAACAGGCAAATTTGGCCTTGGAGTACAAAACGAAGCAGGGCAAAAGTTAACAGAGTTTTGCTAAGAGAATGCACTGGCGATAGCAAATACCCTCTTCCAAAATCACAAGAGAAGACTCTATACATGGACATCACCAGATGGTCAATACTGAAATCAGATTGATTATATTCTTTGCAGCCAAAGATGGAGAAGCTCTATACAGTCAGCAAAAACAAGACCAGGAGCTGACTGTGGCTCAGATCATGAACTCCTTATTGCCAGTCTCAGACTTAAATTGAACAAAGTAGGGAAAACCACCAGACCATTCAGGTATGACCTAAATCAAATCCCTTATGACTATACAGGGAAAGTGACAAATAGATTTAAGGGATTAGATCTGATAGAGAGAGTGTCTGTAGAACTATGGATGAAGGTTTGTGACATTGTATAGGAGGTGGTGATCAAGACTATCCCCCCAAAAAAGAAATGCTAAAAGGCAAAACTGTTGTCTAAGGAGGCCTTACAAATAGCTGAGAAAAGACGAGGAGCTAAAGGCAAAGGAGAAAAGGAAAGATATACCCATCTGAATGCAGAGTTCCAAAGAATAGCAAGGAGAGATGAGAAAGCCTCCCTCAGTATTCAATGTAAAGAAATAGAGGAAAACAATAGAATGGTAAAGACTAGAGATCTCTTCAATCTCCTGTGGATATCCAACCATTCCATCCTAAAGGCAATAGCCCTGAATATTCATTGGAAGGACTGATGCTGAAGCTGAAATTCCAATACTTTGGCCACCTGATGCGAAGAACTGACTCATTTGAAAAGACCCTGATTCTGGGAAAGATTGAAGGTGGGAGAAGGGGATGACAGAGGATGAGATGGTTGGATGGCATCACCAACTCGATGGACATGAGTTTGAGTAAACTTCAGGAGTTGGTGATGGACAGGGAGGCCTGGGCTGCTGCAGTCCATGGGGTTGCAAAGAGTCAGACATGACTGTGCGATTGAACTGAACTAAACTGAGAGATCTCTTCAAGAAAACTAGCGATACCAAGGGAACATTTCATGCAAAGATGGGCACAAAAAGGACAGAAATGGTATGGGCCTAACAGAAGCAGAAGATATCAAGAAGAGTTAGCAAGAACACACAGAACTATACAAAAAAGATCTTCATGACCCATATAGCCACGATGGTGTGATCAGTCACCTAGAGCCAGACATCCTGGAATGCGAAGTCAAGTGGGCTTTGGGAAACATCACTACAAATAAAGCTAGTAGTGGTGACAGAATTCCAGTTGAGCTATTTCAAATCCTAAAAGATGATGCTGTGAAAATGCTGCATTCAATATGCCAGCAAATTTGGAAAACTCAGTAGTGGCCACAGGACTGGAAAAGGTCAGTTTTCATTCCAATCCCAAAGAAAGACAATGACAAAGAATGTTCAAACTACTGCACATTTGCACTCATCTCACACGCCAGCAAGGAGAAGGCAATGGCAACCCACTCCAGTACTCTTGCCTGGAAAATCCCATGGACAGAGGAGCCTGGTGGGTTGCAGTCCATGGGGTCACTGAAAGTCAGACACGACTGAGCAACTTCACTTTCACTTTTCACTTTCATGCATTGGAGGAGGAAATGGCAACCCACTCCAGTGTTCTTGCCTGGAGAATCCCAGGGATGGGGGAGCCTGGTGGGCTGCTGTCTATGGGGTCGCACAGAGTCGGACACAACTGAAGTGACTTAGCATTAGCAGCACACACCAGCAAAGTAATGCTCAAAATTCTCCAAGCCAGGCTTCAACAGTACATGAACTATGAACTTCCAGATGTTTAATCTGGATTTAGAAAAGGCAGAGGAACCAGAGATCAAATTGCCAACATCTGTTAGATCATCAAAAAAGCAAGAGAGTTCCATAAAAACATTTACTTCTGCTTCATTGACTATGCCATAGCCTTTGACTACATGGATCACAATAAACTTAAAGAGATGGGAATACCAGACCACCTGATCTGCTTCCTGAGAAATCTGTATGCAGGTTAAGAAGCAACAGTTAAAACTGGACATGGAACAACAAACTGGTTCCAAATTAGGAAAGGAGTGCATCAAGGTTGTATATTGTCACGCTTATTTAACTTATATGCAGAGTACATCATGAGAAACACTGGGCTAGAGGAAGCACAAGCTGGAATCAAGTTTTCTGGGAGAAATATCAATAACCTCAGATATGCAGATGACACCACCCTTATGGCAGAAAGTGAAGATGAACTAAAGAGCCTCTTGATGAAAGTGAAAGGAGAGTGAAAAAGTTGGCTTAAAACTCAACATTCAGAAAAGTAAGATCATGGCATCTGGTCCCATCACTTCATGGCAAATAGATGGGGAAACAGTGGAAACAGTGACAGACTTTATTTTTTGGGGATCCAAAATCACTGTAGATGGTGAGTGCAGCCATGAAATTAAAAGATGCTTGCTCCCTGGAAGAAAAGTTCTGATCAACCTAGATAGCATATTAAAAGTCAGAGACATTATTTTGTCAACAAAGGTCCATCTAGTCAAAGCTATGGTTTTTCCAGTTGTCATGTATGGATGTGAGAGTTGGACTATAAAGAAAGCTGAGTGCCAAAGAATTGATGCTTTTGAACTGTGGTGTTGGGAGACTTTGAGAGTCCCTTGAACTGCAAGGAGATCCAACCACTCCATACTAAAGGAAATCAGGCCTGAATATTCATTGAACCTGAAACTCTAATACTTTGGCCATCTGTTGCGAAGAACTGACTCATTGGAAAAGACCCTGATGCTGGGAAAGATTGTAGGCAGGAGGAGAAGGGGACGACAGAGGATGAGATGGTTGGATCACATCACTGACTCAGTGGATATGAGTTTGAGTAAATTCTGGGTGTTGGTGATGGACAGGGAAGTCTGGCATGCTGCAGTCCATGGGGTTGCAAAGAGTCAGACACGACTGAGTGACAGAACTGAACAAGAATAGAGTAGAAAATATTTCCTTAGTAATTAAAATACTGATGAATGTTGAAATGGTAATAGTTTGGATATACTGGGTTTAATGAAATGTAGCATTACCGTTCATTTCTCCTGGTTTTGCTTTTCTTAATGTGGCTACTAGAACATTTAAAATTACATTTTTTAAATTACATATATGGCTTCCATCTGCGTCTCATGCTTACATTTCCCGTTGTGTTTCTACAGGACATCTGTGTCCTGGAGACTAGATATTGAACATGTGGCTCAAGCCTGGCCAGTCAGAGCAACCCACTCCCTTGGCCAGAGTGATAGGTTCAGGGACATAGGATGCCACTAGCAAGTGAAACACACTCTTGTTCTTCCTAGATGTCTATCTAAGTGGATATAGGAACTGGAACTGTTGCAACTGTTCTGATCCCATACATGGCCCTAAGATGGAGCAAACACAAGGACCTAGAGACCAGACAAGGAGAGAAATGCCATTTCAGTGACATTTTTTGAGCCTTGGATTAAAAACCATGCCTATTCTTTGGACTCTTCAGTTATAGGAGCTCATAGATTCTCTTTTTTGCTTAAACCAGTTTGAGTTAGAATTTCTATCACTTGCATTAGAAAAGTTCTTAGCTGTTACACCTTTGTATTTGGCACTGGAGATGTTTGAGAGCAAGATTCAGTCCAAAAGAGGAAGATATCAAAATCCAAGTACTGAAAAGATCTTCACGATCAAGATAATCACGATGGTGTGATCGCTCACCTAGAGCCAGACATCCTGGAATGTGAAGTCAAGTGGGCCTTAGAAAGCATCACTACGAACAAAGCTAGTGGAGGTGATGGAATTCCAGTGGAGCTATTTCAAATTCTAAAAGATGATGCTGTGAAAGTGCTGCACTCAACATGCCAGCAAATTTGGAAAACTCAGCAGTGGCCACAGGACTGGAAAAGGTCAGTTTTCATTCCAATCCCAAGGAAAGACAAGGCCAAAGAATGCCCAAACTGCCACACAATTGCACTCATCTCACATGCTAGTAAAGTAATGCTCAAAATTCTCCAAGCCAAGCTTCAGCAATATGTGAACGTGAACTTCCAGATGTTCAAGCTGGTTTTAGAAAAGGCAGAGGAACCAGAGATCAAATTGCCAACATCCGCTGGATCATGGAAAAAGCAAGAGAGTTCCAGAAAAACATCTATTTCTGCTTTCTTGACTATGCCAAAGCCTTTGACTGTGTGGATCACAAAAAACTGTGGAAAATTCTGAAACAAATGGGAATACCAGACCACCTGACCTGCCTCTTAAGAAACCTCTATGCAGGTCAGGAAGCAACAGTTAGAACTGGACATGGAACAACAGACTGGTTGCAAATAGGAAAAGGAGTACGTCAAGGCTGTGTATTGTCACCCTGCTTATTTAACTTATATGCAGAGTACATCATGAGAAACGTTGGACTGGAAGAAACACAAGGTGGAATCAAGATTGCCGGGTGAAATATCAATAACCTCAGATATGCAGATGACACCACCCTTATGGCAGAAAGTGAAGAAGAACTAAAGAGCTTCTTGATGAAAGTGAAAGAGGAGAGTGAAAAAGTTGGCTTAAAGCTCAACATTCAGAAAAGTAAGATCTTGGCATGTGGTCCCATCACTTCATGGGAAATAGATGGGGAAACAGTGGAAACAGTGTCAGGCTTAATTTTTTGGGGCTCCAAAATCACTGCAGATGGTGACTGCAGCCATGAAATTAAAAGACGCTTACTCCTTGGAAGGAAAGTTAGGACCAACCTAGATAGCATATTCAAAAGCAGAGACATTACTTTGCCAACAAAGGTCCGTCTAGTCAAGGCTATTGTTTTTCCAGTGGTCATATATGGATGTGAGAGTTGGACTGCGAAGAAAGCTGAGCACTGAAGAATTGATGCTTTTGAACTGTGGTGTTGGAGAAGGCTCTTGAGAGTCCTCTGGACTGCAAGGAGATCCAGTCAGTCCATTCTAAAGAAGATCAGTCCTGGGTATTCTTTGGAAGGACTGATGCTAAAGCTGAAACTCCAGTACTTTGGCCACCTGATGCGAAGAGTTGACTCATTTGAAAAGACCCTGATGCTGGGAGGGATTGGGGACAGGAGAAGGGGATGACAGAGGATGAGATGGCTAGATGGCATCACTGACTCAATGGACATGAGTTTAGGTGAACTCCGGGAGTTGGTGATGGACAGGGAGGCCTGGCGTGCTGCAGTTCATGGGGTTGCAGAGAGTCAGACACGACTGAGCGACTGAACTGAAGGAAATGGAGGAAGAAAACGAAAACGTGACATATTGTGGTAAAGAGAGAGAAAGGTCAGGTTCTACTTAAAGAAGGAATGGGTGAAGTGGGCTGGGAATTCTGTCCATTTGGCTGTAGTTGCTTGGTTTGGCCTGGAGAGAACAGGAATATTCTCACTACCTGGTTTCCCTGGCTTTGAGATCAACAGGAACTGAAAGCCTCCTCCCATCACTCTCTCAGAAGAGCAGCCTTAACATGGGAGCTCTCCTCACCCCATAGGAAGGACCACTGGAAGTAACCCAAGCAAATAGGTGACAAATACTTGAGGTGGAGAAGAGGAAAGAGAAAGAAATAGTAAGAATACAGAACTACAGTGCTAGGGGTTGACAGGATAAAGGGAGGAAAAAGGAAAAGACAATCATGATGCAAAATTTCATCATCTGGAGGATGGGTGGGTTGTGGTGATGCCTTTCACCTATGAGGACACATGGGAGAAGGAACAGGTATGATGGAGGAGGTGGTTTCAGAGGACACACGGTAGAGGCAACAAGTATAATGGAGGAGGGTGGCTTCAGAGGATGCACGGGAGAGGCAGCAAGCACAATGGAGGAGGGTGGTTTCAGAGGGCGCATGGTAGAGGCAGTAGGTACGATGCAGGAGGTGGTTATAAAGGATGCACAGGAGAGGCTGCAGGTCTGATGCAGGAGGTGGTTCCAGAGGAGGCCTGGGAGAGGGCAGCAGGTATGATGAAGGAAGTGGTTTTAGACACGATAGTCCGTTTCTGTGCTCTCCAAGAACCACAGGAACTGGGGTGAGGATGCCCCCTAACACTTCCCTCCCAGCCATACTCCACTAGTCCCTTCTTGTTCTTCCCAAAGGCTTCTAAAAGGGTCTCTGCCTCTTGAGATCTTGAGACAAGAATCAGACTCCCATCTTCCTGAGACAGGAAACCCCTCACCTTCGGAGGACTCACCGAGAAGGCTCAGGTAATGCTCCACCCACCGCTGCTCCGGAGCCGAGCTCACGCTTGGCTGTCCAGCTAGTGTCAAGCCCGGGATCAAGAAGCGGGTCTCCCCATCTTGTGGGACTCCCAGTCTCTGTGAGTGATTCTCTTGGAGCCCCATAGCACTCTACTTGGGGGTGAGGTGGGGAAGGACCTTCCCAACAGGCAGAAGAATAAACTCACCAATCAAGGCTAAGAACTCTATTTTATTTGGGGGCACACCACACAGCCTACAGAATCTGGACCTTGCAGTGAAAGCACAAAGTCCTAACCATTGGACCACCAGGGAATTCCCAAAGCTAAGAGCTCTTGGCCCTACTCTTCTATAAATCATCTCCCCTGCCCCCACCTTCCCTTATTTAGAGCATGAGCAGTGTAGGAGTCCAGTGGTGGTTGGTAGCAATCGGCTGATCAGGCTGCCTCTCATTACACTTACATAAAATTATGTATATGTATCTATAAACATGTATTTATGCACTGAAAGCTATCTAAAGGTTATTTATCAAAATGCTTACCATGATAATACTCCTGCTGCTGCTGCTAAGTCGCTCCAGTCGTGTCTGACTCTCCTAGATACTTAAAAAAAAAATTCCTTTGGAAACAAAGGTTTAGATATAACAGAGTAAAAGATGTTAGAAGATATGTAGGTGCAATATATGGAGGTACTCTTATGCCTCATATGCTTAAAAAATCAAAATCATATAAGAATAGATTGAAAACATAAACTTTTGAAATTTCTATATGGGATAAATATCATAATCACCATTGAAAAGCAAATGGAAAGGTAGAAAAGATATTTGCAATGCATATGACAAAGTTTTAATATTTGCAATATTCAAAGGATCCTTAGAAAACAATTCTAAAGAAGAGAACATTCCGACAGAAAAACTGGTGAAGGCAGTTTACAAAAGTAAGGCTATAAATGATGAGAAAATACAGGAACCAAACTATAAACTCTATCATCTATTCAAAGTTATTGATTGGGACTTTTTAAAAGTTCATTTTAAAATTAACTCATTTAAATGTCAAAACAAACCAAATTTGTTTTATGTTATTATTTTGACTACTTATATTATGGTTATATGTCATAGTTGTTATTTCTCCCATTTCATAGACAAGGAAGTGGAGATACAGAGATTAACTACCTTCCTAGAGGTCACACAAGTATTAAGTGATGGAGCAGGGATTTGAATTGAGAAAGTCTGCTTCCAGAGTTCATCTCTTAATATTTCATTATATGTAAGTATAGATCACCAAGCAACATCTAATAATATTGCCTACCTCTTCACACTCATCTCACTTCCTTGCTCCCCAGTTCTCTAGCCACACTGGCCTTCTTTATGATCCACAGACATGCTAAGATCTTTTCTACTGTGGAATCTTTGCATTATTGGTCCTTCTGCCTGGAATAGTCCTTCCCCACTTCTAGTTTTATTCATTCACTCACTCATTCTTGCATTCATTTATAATACATTTAAACTTTGTACCAGGCATTGTTCTAAAATCCTGGTTCTGTCCCACGCTGCAGGGCTCATTCCAGATGTTACCTTTTAGAGATTTTTTAGCAAAGTGTTCAAGGGGGCAGCTTGATTTTCCCTGATGGCGTACAGTGACATGTGAAAGGAGAGAGATGAGTTGAAGAAGAATGGAGACTTTGTTTAATTAACATTTGTTAAATAGTGCCCCAGGCTGTCAGATGGTGAGCCCCAAAGCGAAATGCTGTAAAGAAAAGTGAAAGAGACACGTTTATTACTCAAAGGTCCTTGAGGAGCCTCTTGGCTCAAGGTAGAATGTGGGTAGAGACCCCTACAGAACCTTGAACTCTTGCCTTATTAAGGTGGAGGGCTTTTAGATTCTTGAGCTAAGGTCAGATTGGTCAATTCAAACCAAGAGTAAGGTTTTGGTAAGCTTTGCAGGAGTCTTATCTAAGGGGTGCACAGGATAAAGTTGTGGGCTATGGGGGCGAGTGTTTATCACAAGGGTCATTGGAGAGTCATATCAGGAACTTGTCACATTTACTTGTGACTGGAGGTTGTTATCTACGGAGGAGCTACTATCAGTACAAGCCCTCTTCAGGCCACACAAAATGGTTGCTGAGAAACTCTGAACAACGGAATTGTTCAGCAAAAAAGAACCAGAATTTAAAGACAGAAAATTCTCAGTCTGTCCACATGGCAGAGAATGAGAAAGTTCATTCTTAAAGAGAGCGCTAAGGGTGTGGCTGAACAACCGTTAGATAAAGTTACCGTGACCGTGAACCATGGTCTCATCACCCATCTCAGCAGAAGCTAGGAACAGAGATGAGGCCTTTCCAGCAGAAACCACAAGCTGAGATAAAAGGAAGCTGAACAAAGGGGAGGACGCAGGAAGGCTGCAAGCTTGCGTTATCTTTCAAGAAAAGGGAAGAATGAAACCAAAGGTGATCATGGAGCTGCCACTCCCACCACAGACCCAGGGAGCAAGGCTGCTTCCTTCTACCAGAGGTGAAGCCCCCAGCACGGACCTGCAGCGTGGGAGGTGGAAGCCCTGCTGGGCAAAAGGGGCTGGGTGCCCTGCTGAGCCCTGGGTATGACCGTGCCACCCCAGTGAGCCTGGATGACAGAATATTGAACTAAAATGGATTGTTCTTGAGCCTTAAGATCGAAAGGAACTCATTTCTTCCCATTCAGGTAACCACAGAGCACTGAGCAGAGTCCCCTGTGCTGTGCAGTAGGTTCTCACTAGTTATCTATTTCTTGTGAGTGTGCATGCATGCAAGCCTGCTAGGTTCCTCTGTCCATGGAATTTTCCCAGGCGAAAATACTGGAGTGGGATGCCTTTTCCTACTTCTTGATATGTAGAATCAATAGTACATATATATATGCCAATCCCAGTCTCCCAATCATCCCCCATCCCTCTTCCCTTTTGGTATGCATACATCTGTTCTGTATGTTTGTGTCTCTACTGTTTAGCAAATAAGATCACCTATATCATTTTTTCTAGATGCCACATTTATGTGTTAATATACGATATTTGTTTTTCTCTTTCTGATTTACTTCACTCTATATAAGAGACTCTAGCCAAAAAATGGATAGATGTAAATACATAGCTGATTTAATTTGCTGTAGAGTGGAAACTAACACAACATTGTAAAGCGAGGACACTCCAATAAAAATTAATTTTAAAAAAAGATTTAATGGGATTTACATATCTAAGTTTTGGACTTCCTTGGCACCCACCACTCTGTCCTTTTCTCCCTTTTTTAGAATGGGAGTGTCTATCCTATGTCTGTCCCACCACTGTATTTTGGAAGGACATAACTTGTTCGATTTATACATAGGATGGATAAACAACAATGTCCGACTGTATAGCGCAGGGAACTATATTCAGTATCCTGTTACACACCCTAATAGGAAAGAATATGAAAAAGAATATGCACAACTGAGTCACTTTGCTGTACAGAGTAAATTAACATATTATAGAGCAACTATACTTCAATAACATTTTAAAAATTAAAAAAAAAACAACTTGGTTTTACATGTTCAAAGTGAAGAGGAACTTTGCCTGTGAATCAACGTACCTAGACTCTCATCCATATCTGATTTAAGTGATATGAAGATGAGACTTTGGACTTCAGGTTTCTGAGTTAGTTAAGACAGGGGAGCTGTTTGGATAGAATGAATGAATGTATTTTGCATGTCAGAAGGACATGAACTTGAGGGGACCAAAGGTAGAATATTATGTACTGAATTGTGTCTCCCCAAAATCGTATAGTAAAGCTGAAACTCCAGTATGATGGTATTTGGAGATGGGGTCTTTTGGGAGACACAGTGTTTCCTTCCTAATTGGAGGCTTTATTTTCCATAGCTTCAGTTATCGAGGGTCAACTGTAGTCCAAACACAGTAAATGAAAAATCCTATAAATAAATAATTATGTTTTAAAGTGCATGCCCTTCTGAGTAGGATGGTGAAATCTCATACCGTCCTGCTCTGTCCAACCCAGAACATGAATTGTCCGTGTGTCCAGCATATCTACCCCTTAGTCGCTTAGCAGTCGCCTCAGCTAACAGATTGACTGTTGCGGTATTGCAGTGCTTGTTTTCAAGTTATCCTTATTTTACTGAATAATGGCCCCAAAGCACAAGCACAGGTAATTCTGGTATGCCAAAGAGAAGGTTTAAATGCTTCCTTTCAGTGAAAAGGTGAAAGTTCTCAACTTAACAAGGAAAGAAAAAAAAATCACAAGCTGTGGTTGCTAAAATCTAAGATAAGAATGAATCTTCAATCCATGAAACTGTGAAGAAGGAAAAAGAAACAAGTGCTAGTTTTGCTGTTAGACCTCAAACTACAGAAGTTATGGCCACAGTGGTTGATAAGTGCTTAGTTAAGATGGAAAAGACAGTAAATTTTTATAATAAGGTATTTTGGGAGACAGAGACCACATACAATAACCTTTATTACAGTATATTGTTATAATTTTTCTATTCTAAAATTTTTGTTAATCTCTCACTATGCCTAATTATAAATTAAACTTTATCATAGTTATGTATATATGAGAAAAATACAGTATATCTAGGCTTCCATACTATCTGCAGTTTCAGGCATCCCAATGTGCAGGTTCTTAGAACATATCTCTCACACAAATAGGGGACTACTGTGATTATGTTTAGATGAGGTCATAAGGGAGAGGCCTTCACGATGGGATTAGTGCCCTTATATGAAGACATACTCAATCCCTCCTCCCCAATCCTCTGTGTAAGGGCACAGTGAAAAAAGACGACCATCTACAAGACTGGAAACCAGCTCTTGCCACTAGAACCCGACCATTCTGGCATCCTGATGCAGGAATTGCAGCTCCCAAAAATGGAAGAAATAAATTTCTCTTCTTTAAGCCACGTAGTTAAAGGGTATTTACTTATGGCAGTTCAAGCTGAATAAAGCAAGGGGTCTCCCCACTTTCTCTTTGTCACATAACCTCTGTGTTTTCAAATTAGTTATCACTCTCTGTAACTATCTGATTTGTTTTTACTTTATTATCAACTTCATTAGGATAGGAGCTCTAAGGTGACAGGACCTTTTCTGTTCTACCCCCCAAGCCTAGAACAGGGCCTGGCATGTAACAGCTGCTCAATAAATGAATGAGTAAGCAAGGAGAGAGGAGAGTGGAACACTTGCATCTTTAGTTTTTCAGAAACACCTGCTGAGCTCTTTTTTAGGCTGTAGACTCCCTATGATCCTCACTTTCCTCCTTTTTCCCATTCCTTCCTCTTCTGCTTTCAAGAAAAAATTTAAATCAGATTCATTTGGAGGGCCTCCAACTGGAAAGCAGAAGGAAATAGAAGGGTCACTGTTATCCTTTTCCATCTGTTTGATTTTAATTAGGAAAAGAATTTTTTCCCCCAGTTCTGAAGAAAGAGAACAAAGGTCAAGAGACATGAAAAGGCCAAAGGTTACAAGTCACATAAGCCACAGCACAGTGTAGTTTTGTGTTTACTGCATAGCTGTGTTTGTTAAATTAGGATCAGTAAACAATCATCCAAAAGCGTATTGTTTACACTCTGCCCTAAATACACACAGGCTAATTATAGAAAACACGATGTTTTTGAAAGAAGTTAGAATTCAGAACTGAATTTTTTCTTCTGGGTCAATCTTGGCCAAACGCTATTCAAAACAAATGAGAAATTTATGTACTTCTTCCAATGAAAGGTCAAGAATGAGCAAATTGGCAGCCCTCGGGCCACACCCATCCCAGACAGTTGTTTTTCTAAAAGTCCAAATTTCGAGATTCTTTTCAGTGTGCATTCCAATGGCAGTAATCTGCTGGAACTATGTTAGTACTATCCTCTGGGCATGATTTTTGAGCTTTAAAACCTGACTGGATCTCACTAGTTTGTCTTACCCTCAGCTCCCATCCCTTATTTACATCATTTGCTTGGTTCCTGTATGTATTCAAAATTAAAATCTCCATCTTAAAATAGAAATCAAAATGTCCAATTTATTCCAACTAAAATTAAGCCAGTGTTTATCCAGGATACAGCAGAGTGGTTGTATCTATTATTTACAGCCAATGATCATTTGATAGGTCAGTTCTCACACTGTACAAATTGTCAACTCTTTTTTTTTTCAGAGCTGCCAAGCTTGTGGGATCTTAGTTTCTTGACCAGGGATCAAACCTATGCCCCTTATAGTGGAGTCCTAGCCACTGGGTCATCACAGACGTTCCTAAATATTGTTATTATAATTCTTGCCTAAAATTCTTCTGGAAAAAAAACATTTTTAAGTTGGAACTTTATATATATATATATATATTTAGGTTGACAGTTGTTTGAATTGGTATTATGGATATTCAAGAAATGAAAAGCTATTAATATAATACAATGGAGACAAAGAAACTAGACTTGTAGGCAGACAGGTTAAACTTTGTTAGATCTGAACTTAAAAAGAATGTCAAACTGTGGGTCAGTAAAAAATATTTATTAAATGGAAATAATCTGATAATATATAATTCTTTAGGTGAATCCTGTGCATGTTTATCAAGTTAGTAAATGTTAACAATTAATGATATAACTGACAACTCATTCTTGAAAAATTAATCTCATAATCACAAAATATTTGCAGTAATACACAGGAGTTTCACCTACTTGGTTGGGTTTCATTAATGTGATGAAACTTTTTCATGAGCAATAAATTTGTGCCTGTCTCCTATGTCTTTGCTTCCCTTGTGGCTCAGCAGGTAAAGAATCCACCTGCAGTGCAGGTGGGAGACCTGGGTTCAATCCCTGGGTTGCGAAGATCCCCTGGAGTAGGGAAAGGCTACCCACTTCAGTATTCTGGCCTAGAGAATTTCATGGGCTATATAGTCCAGTTCAGTTCAGTCGCTCAGTCGTGTCCGACTCTGCCACCCCATGAATTACAGCATGCTGGGCCTCCCTGTCCATCACTAACTCCTGGAGTTCACTCACACTCATGTCCATCGAGTTGGTGATGCCATCCAGCCATCTCATCCTCGGTTGTCCCCTTCTCCTCCTGCCCCCAATCCCTCCCAGCATCAGAGTCTCTTCAAATGAGTCAACTCTTCGCATGAGGCGGCCAGAGTACTGGAGTTCCAGCTTTAGCATCATTCCTTCCAAAGAACACCCAGGGCTGATCTCCTATAGAATGGACTTGTTGGATCTCCTTGCAGTCCAAGGGACTATCAGGAGTCTTCTCCAACACCACAGTTCAAAAGCATCAATTCTTTGGCACTCAGCTTTCTTCACAGTCTAACTCTCACATCCATATGTGACCACTGGAAAAACCATAGCCTTGACTAGACGGATCTTTGTTGGCAAAGTAATGTCTCTGCTTTTCAATATGCTACCTAGGTTGGTCATAACTTTTCTTCCAAGGAGTAAGAGTCTTTTAATTTCATGGCTGCAGTCACCATCTGCAGTGATTTTGGAGCCCAAAAATATGGGGTCACAAAGAGTCAGACATGACTGAGCAACTTTCACTTTCACCCATGTCTTTGCTAAACTAATTGGTGAATGACTTATGTTCCATGTTTCTGTGGAATTAACTGGTTTCAAAGCCACAGATATTCTCAGCACTGCAAGTGCTGGGGGTCACCATAATCACATTATGAGAGTCACCATAATCACAAGGCAGGTTTCAGTGCAAATCCCAGAAAAAATATTCTAATTAACCCAAGACAGTCTTAAGTGATCCCTTTCCATTTTGTTGCATGCTGGGAGCCACAGCTGCCCTAATATGTTTGGGTCATCTGTCTTTTTAGCAGGGAAACTGGTGATGATCAGCCCTGGAAATGGCTTAAGTAGCCATTGGTATCTTAGTCCTCTGCATCGTTACATCCTGGTCCACTACAGAAATCCAATCACTCTCCTTTTCTTGTTCTGTCTTGTCAAAAGAAGCAAACAATTCAGGTTGAGCGGTATGGACCTATTTATAAATGCATACAATCATTGAATTATGGAATATTATGGAAGCAAGGAGCCTTTCTAGTTGATTAATCTGCTCCATCTCATTTATGGTGGAGGAAACAGAGGTTCCTAAGAGGTCTTACAGCTGGTAAACTGCAGTCAGTTTAAGAAGTTATCCCTGTTGTATCTGATGAGCATAATAGCATTGCTATCTTGAACTGTAGTATCAGCACAAGGACACTTCACAATGGTAAATACACTATATTTTAGAAAAGCTATACATTTCACTCTAAGATATTACATGTCACTGTCCTGCTAACTTGAAAGTGAGAAAGTGAAAGTCACTCAGTTGTGTCCGACTCTTTGAGACCCCACAGACTATACAGTCCATGGAATTCTCCAGGCCAGGATACTGGAGTGGGTAGCCTATCCCTTCTCCAGCGGATCTTCCTGACTCGGGAATCAAACCAGGGTCTCCTGCATTGCAGGCAGATTCTTTACCAACTGAGCTATCAGGGAAGCCTCTATTTTTAAAAGACAGGATTCTCATTAACATGGTACTCAGGTTTGATGCTGAGAGTCAAGACTTCCGGCAAGATTTAGAAGAAATTTCAACATATGGCCAGTGTGATATGAAGAAGACAACAGGAGCCTGGTGGTTGGCTGTGATCAGCGTGAGCCTCTCAGAGGCGCAGCTGACACAGGAAATGCCTCGTTGCCCTTGCTTGGATTCTGTGCGTATCTTGTTTCCCATCCTGTCATCTAGATTCTCACTCTGTCTCTAGCCTAAACTCCAGACTCAGGCATCATCTCTGGACATTTCTAGCTGCACAAGCACATTAAAAAACCAAAAGGCTCCTCAACTAAGCCTGGGAGCCACAACTATTGAGCCTATGCTCTAGAGCCCAGGAGCCAACTACTGAGTACCCATTCCACAACTGCTGAAGCCCACTGGCCTCAGAGCCCGAGATCCCCAAGAAAAGAGGCCATTGCAACGGGAAGCCTACCCGCCGCACCTGGAGAAAAGCCCCCCACTCGCCACAACTGGAGAAAAATGTGAGCAGCAACAAAGACCAGCACAACCAGAAACAGATAACATTGATTTATTTTTCAAAACCCAAAGGGCCCTTAATACAACATGGTAAATCAACTCTATGTCAATAAAAATTTTTAAAAGCCACAAACCCAAAGGGCTCAGCAGTTCTTAAACCATGTCTACCATTGTCCCCATCAAAGATACCCTCTACTATCTATGAAACAATTTCAGTTGACACTCCCCAAAACATCACACAGAACCTAGGTCCTATTCCTGTCCGCCTTCACCACGGCCCTGCTGTTCCGCCTAGAAATCTCTCCTGTCTCAGTGAATGGCTAAACCGGCCCTCTAACTGCTTAAGCCCCAAACCAAGGAGATAGAATCCATGCCTTATTTCCTCTCTGCTTTCAATCCTTCAGAAAGCCTTGCTAATTCTAGCTCTGACTGTAACTCAGATGCACCCACCAGCCCACCCCACCTGGAGCCCCTCCACCTCACTTATCTAAAGTGCTATAAAGGCCTCTTTCATGTGTTCTCTCCTCTTCCCTTCCTGCCTCCTTTTCAGTTCTTTCACAAACCAGCACTAGGAGTGAGTTTCTTCAAACACAAATTAGATATGGCTATTCCTCCGCATAAAAATCCTCCCTGACTTCCTGTTGTGTTTAGAATAAAATCAATGTCAAACTCTTTACTATGGCCTCGAAGGACATCACAACTATCCCAACTTAATTAAAGCCAATCTTCCATTCACTCACCACTCCCAACTCCAGTCTCCCTCCCCTTCCTCAATAAGCCAAGCTCCTTCTGGCTCAGGGCCTTTACATACACTGCGGCTTCTGCCTGGAACTCTCTTTTCTTTCACTGTTCCCATGGCTGACTCCTTCTCATCTTTAAGTCTGGTTTAAATGACACTTTCTCAGAGAAACCCTCCCTGATCACCCTTTTAAAATTATGATCCCCTCTTACACTCTATCTCAGTGCTCTGTTTTCTTTGCAGAATTTGTACCATTTATAATTATTTCATTTGTGACTTTCTTTGTTTTCTCTGTTTTACTAACCTGTAAGCTCCAAGAGGTCTAGGATATTGACCATCTTGCTCGTTTATTTATCTCTGACTCTGAGCACAGGGCCCAACCCATAGGAGACACTCATCAAGTGTGTATTGAATGGACGAATGAGTGAAAGCCTGTTTACTTCTCAGCATCCCCTTCCTGCCCAGGAGAATGTAAATTCTATTGAGATAGGAGACAGATGGGTTCCTGGGCTGGACAGCTAGGTTTGTCAAGTAGAGTAAAACTAAAGCTTTGTTCTCACCCAGACATTCCAAGCTAGTGGCAAAAGCTGAGCTCTGCTAAAGTAGAGAGATAAGGTACCTATTCCTGAGGTCAAGGAAGACTTCCCTGTCTGCACATGTGCAGGAAGGCTTTTGGGGGATTGAAAAGGGGAGGGGCCCCACCCCCTAGTAATTGTGGACACGTATCCATAGGCCTCTGCGGTGGAATCCATCTTAGCAAAAAGTTGCGCAGGCATCTTGGCAAGGGTGTGAAGGCAGGCATCTTGACCAGTCAGGTGTGAAGAAAGAAACAAGATAACTGGCCACATGTAAACAAAGACCTGGAAGAACTGTCCTGTACCAGTGACTTAAATCACCTCCTTACTGTGCTCTTCTCCATTCAGGATGCGCTCTTCTCTGGGTATGTATTTCTGCCTAGCTTCTGACTCCAGTGAACTGTTTCTCTGTGTGCTCTCCCATACTTTGTGCTGTGTCTCTAGTAATAAACTTTGTACCCTTTTACAGTTTTTGCCTCCTTGCAACATTCTTCTTTCAAAGAAGGGAAAAAGCCAGAGCCACTTTGCTTCTGGCCTCTAGCCCCTGGTGGTCTAGTGGCTAGATTCTCGGTTTTCATTCAGGCTGCCTAGCTTAGGGAACTAAGATCTCTTTTCAGGACCGCTCACTGCACTCTCAGATCACTGTGGCAACTCTATCCCGTTATCCCCAGCACCTAGTATGGTGAATGAATACTCAATAGATATTTGTTGAGTTAAAATGAAAAACGGGAGCTCAGTTAGGAAACAGTGGGAAGAATCTTCATTGGAGACAATGGAGAACGATTTAAAAAGGCAGAAGGCAAAATAATTATCTTGTTATTTTTGGTACAATCACCTATTACATGTATCCTTTACTATAAGTATGCAAATATTATGCCCTGTTGAGTTAATATTAGCCTATGGTTACATTGCCTTTCTTGTCTTTTTCTTTTTCCTGAAGCTAATAATTTTTCTTTACATAGCTCTCTGTGCAGCTTTCATTAAGTTCTTCCAAAACTCTCTCTCTCAGAATTTTAAAGCACCTCTAAATACTCTTCTCTTTACCAAGTGCTCAAATCCATCAGATGACCATTAGTTCTGCATTTTCCCTTGCACCCTCCATCCTCCTGCTCATCTCTGCACCCTCTCGTCTTGCTGCCCAAGATTTCCCTTTGCTTTTCTTCTAGCCTGGATCTCTTATTTCTAGGATGCTATGTCTTCTCCTTTCTTAGTTTATGCTCTCTTTTGGCAAAGCATCTCCTGCTGAAGCTTCTTGAGAGAGAATGGAAGGGAAGTCTCCTCACTGCTAAGAATCCCACTTCTCATTTCTAAGGATTAATCCTGCTCCCTTACAATCTCCTTTAATTAAAAGCAGGGGCTAGGAGTTATTTTTCTTTTAATATCCTAGTCTGTACATGACTATTCCCCTACCAGTCCCTGTTCATCACAGATCCTAAAATTATCCTAGTTATTTATCTGTTTACCAATATATTATCTTTCCACCGTACATGCCTTACTCCATCAATGTATCTTCAGCACATTAAAGTTGCCAGTCCCACTAAAACTACTGAATAAATAGACAAATGAATTAAAAAAAAAAAAAGGTGGAAGGGAGAGTGGAAAGTGGAGGGCACAGGCCCCCACTTACTACTGGGAAGACTACCCTGGTACCGGTTTTGCCTTTTCTAGGCACTATTATGTACAGAGTCAGACAAACCCAGCAGAATTACAGAATCTAGGGAAGGCTACAGAAATGTTTCTTTTAGAATAATTTTAAACAACAGATCTCAGTGTGTGGATTATCCTGTAGAGAGAAAACCAACGCTGATTCTAGAATACAGATGCTTACAGCACTATATCAAACAGGAGAACTGTAGAAGTACACACTTATTTTGGTAACTGTGACAATTATTTCTTTCTACTCTGTGGCCCTCTGATGTTGGTGTAGACCAGGAGAACTCTGCTCAGGCAGGAAGAAGTTACAACCTCCTGCGTCCCCCTCACCTGACCCTCCCTACCTCCATGCTATTAATCTCTTTAAGTTGGAAAAGGTTCCTGGGTATCTTTTGACTGTTTAAGAGTCCAGTTCAATATGTTTGCACAAGTGTACAAAGATGTATGTTCAAGTGTACAAGATGTATGTTTGCACAAGTGTACAAGATGTATGTTCTCTGCACTGTTGCCTCTATTAGCAACCCTCTGGACACCCACGGTGGAGGCTGGTCCCTTTATACTTCCCAGTGCTAAACCCATGTGGGAAATCTCTGTTGATGAACTCTGCTGGTTTGAAGGCTACCAAGACATGCTTGTAAGTGAAAATAGCAAGATGAAGAATGATGTTTGTTCCTACTTCTATAGCTACAGAGTTTGTATAATTTAAAATATATGTCTCTATGTATAAAAAGTTTCAAGATTCTCAAGATACTGTTAAAGCTTGCTAAGGAAGAAGACAGGAGTCATATTATTTAAGGTTTTTTAAGCCATCGGCCATGTATTACCTTTTTTCAATTAAAAAATACTACTTAATTTTTAAAATTGACAAATACTCTCTCATGAATTGTAGACTCCGATTTTTATCAAGCTTAGAGTAATTAACTAGAATAACTAGAATAATTAACATCAGGTCTGATTCCTTCATGATTAATTAAAATACTGATAATATTAGGGTGGTACTTTGCAGTTTCCAAAACACTTTCACGTATACTATTTCATAACCACCCACTGAAGAATGCATTAGCAGTACTGATACCAACCACTTTTATCAATGAAAAAAAAAAAAAAAACCAAACACATTCAAGGTAAATAGGAAGTTGTGGATTCAGGACTTAAATGAGGTCTTTGAACATCAAATGTTGTGATCTTTCCCCCAAATCCAACTTCTCCTCTCTTCACCAAATCATTTTCTAAAAGAACAACTCCCTACATCAACTTCAAATTATAACATAATTATTGGGATGTTTATCATCTCTTTAAAATGCTGTTAAATTTTAGGTTTCTTGAAAAGCCTGAATAAGAATTTTTCTATTGTTGCTGGATGCCATTTTCTGCTTCATGGGAGAAAACATATGAATAATGTAAGATTTTTTTCTCCTCTCTTGTTTATCCATCTATTACCAACATTTTATTTCAGGCAGGAATAGGGCTATGGGCATAATCCTGATGTTGATCCCAGAAAATTGGTTCTTATGAGCCTTTCCATAGCACTGATGGGACCAGAACAGTTGAAATAGACACTTAACAGAATTCCAGTCCTAATGATATAAAATAGAGGAGGGAGTTCCCAGGATTCCCCTCTCCCATGTTGATCTGAGTAACTTGACATAGCTTTTTGATGAGCTGACTAGATGGCCCTTTGTTGCAATAAGTAGGAAAGGGGCCTCTTTCTTTCCTCATCAGGGATTTTCAATCCTGTGTGCACAATGCAATCATCTAGAGAACTTAAAAAAAAAATTACTCGTGCTTGGGCCCAACCCCCAGAGTTTTATGGGTTAATCAGTCTGAGCTGGTGCCTGGACATAGATATTTTTTAAATCTCTGTAGGTGATACAATATTAATAAGTGTTGGGGCTGTGTTTACCAGCTGTCTTCTCCTGGATCTATTGGGATGCAGCTTTCCCCTAAAGCAAAGAGCAGCCCCAGCCTTGTCAAGGTCCTTTAATGTCCCTCAGTGGGCTTGGCCAGCACCATCTCTCCCACTTTCCATGAGGCCAAACTCTGAGCTTCCAGCTGAGAACTTGCTCAGGCATTTGAACAGATTCCAGACAGCCTCTTAACAGAACACTGCTGCTGCTGCTGCTAAGTCACTTCAGTCATGTCCGACTCTGTGTGACCCCATAGACGGCCCCATCCTCGTCCCTGGGATTCTCCAGGCAAGAACACTGGAGTGGGTTGCCATTTCCTTCTCCAATGCATGAAAGTGAAAAGTGAAAGTGAAGTCATTCTGTCGTGTCCAACTCTTCGCGACCCCTTGGACTGCAGCCTACCAGGCTCCTCCATCCACGGGAGTTTCCAGGCAAGGGTACCGGAGTGGGGTGCCATCACCTTCTCCATAACAGAACACTAGCCTTGCCTATATCCTCTCATTGTGCCCCATACGATGTGAGAAGGCTCCAGATCCAGGCAAGAACTCAGGTCTTTTTATTTGTCACAAGAAGATATAGACTTTACCCACTGGAATTTAAGCTGGATGGATCTATTGCAAATCAGTAACAGAATTTCTATATTTCAGGACTTGCTAGGGAATACAGCCTGGTACTCTCTGCTCCGTCCAGTGCCTGAGAACAAGTGTCACTGAAATCTTAGAGTTCAAGGTCTGTGCAAATCACCTTCTTATCTAGAGTCTATATGTTCCATCCTTGCCTGGAGCAAACAGGGAGTGTCAGGCTTGCACACCATTACTTTTTTTTTTAATTAAAAAATTTTACTGAGGGAAAGTTGATGTACAATATTATATTAGTTTCAGGTATACAACAGTGATCCAAAATGTTTAGAAATTTTTTTATAGATTGCTGCTGCTGCTAAGTCGCTTCAGTCGTGTCCGACTCTGTGTGACCCCATAGACAGCAGCCCACCAGGCTCCTCCGTCCCTGGGATTCTCCAGGCAAGAACACTGGAATGGGTTGCCATTCCCTTCTCCAATGCATGAAAGTGAAAAGTGAAAGTGAAGTCGCTCAGTCATGTCCGACTCTTAGCGACCCCATGAACTGCAGCCTACCAGGCTCCTCCGTCCATAGGATTTTCCAGGTGAGAGTACTGGAGTGGGGTGCCATTTTTTATAGATTATACTCCACTTAAAGTTATAATAAAATATTAACTATATCCCCTTATTGTATAACTTATCCTTGTAGCTTGTTTTATATTTAACAGTTGTTCCTGTCAATCCCCTAGCCCTATCCTGCCCCTCCTCACTTCCCTCTCCCCGCTGGTAACCACTAATTTGTTCTCTATATCCATGAATCAGCTTCTTTTTTGTTATATTCACTAGTTTGCTACTTTTTTTAGATTTCACATGTAAGTGATATCATACAGCATTTGTCTTTCTCTGACTTATTTCACTAAGCATAATACTCTCTGAGTCCATTCATGTTTCTCAGTTCAGTTCAGTTCAGTCGCTCAGTCGTGTCCAACTCTTTGCGACCCCATGAATCTCAGCACGCCAGGCCTCCCTGGCCATCACCATCTCCCAGAGTTCACCCAGACTCATGTCCATCGAGTCAGTGATGCCATCCAGCCATCCCATCCTCGGTCGTCCCCTTCTCCTCCTGCCCCCAATTCCTCCCAGCATCAGAGTCTTTTCCAATGAGTTAACTCTTCGCATGAGGTGGCCAAAGTATTGGAGTTTCAGCTTCAGCATCATTCCTTCCAAAGAAACCCCAGGGTTGATCTCCTTCAGAATGGACTGGTTGGATCTCCTTGCAGTCTAAGGGACTCTCAAGAGTCTTCTCCAACACCACAGTTCAAAAGCATTAATTCTTCGGCGCTCAGCCTTCTTCACAGTCCAACTCTCACATCCGTACATGACCACAGGAAAAACCATAGCCTTAACTAGACAGACCTTAGTCGGCAAAGTAATGTCCCTGCTTTTGAATATGCTATCTAGGTTGGTCACAACTTTTCTTCCAAGGAGTAAGGGTCTTCTAATTTCATGGCTGCAGTCACCATCTGCGGTGATTTTGGAGCCCCCCAAAATAAAGTCTGACACTGTTTCCACTGTTTCCCCATCTATTTGCCATGAAGTGATGGGACCAGATGCCATGATCTGAGTTTTCTGAATGTTGAGCTTTAAGCCAACTATTTCACTCTCCTCTTTCACTTTCATCAAGAGGCTTTTTAGCTTCTCTTCACTTTCTGCCATAAGGGTGGTGTCATCTGCATATCTGAGGTTATTGATATTTCTCCCGGCAATCTTGATTCCACCTTGTGTTTCTTCCAGCCCAGCATTTCTTACGATGTACTCTGCATATAAGTTAGGTAAGCAGGGTGACAATATACAGCCTTGATGTACTCCTTTTCCTATTTGGAACCAGTCTGTTGTTCCATGTCCAGTTCTAACTGTTGCTTCCTGGCCTGCATACAGATTTCTCAAGAGGCAGGTCAGGTGGTCTGGTATTCCCATCTCTTTCAGAATTTTCCACAGTTTATTGTGATCCACACAGTCAAAGGCTTTGGCATAGTCAAGAAAGCAGAAATAGATGTTTTTCTGGAACTCTCTTGCTTTTTCCATGATCCAGCACATGTTGGCAATTTGATCTCTGGTTCCTCTGTCTTTTCTAAAACCAGCTTGAACATTAGGAAGTTCATGGTTCACGTATTGCTGAAGCCTGGCTTGGAGAATTTTGAGCATTACTTTACTAGCATGTGAGATGAGTGCAATTGTGCGGTAGTTTGAGCATTCTTTGGCGTTGCCTTTTTTGAGGATTGGAATGAAACCTGACCTTTTCCAGTCCTGTGGCCACTGCTGAGTTTTCCAAATTTGCTGGCATATTGAGTGCAGCACTTTCACAGCATCATCTTTCAGGATTTGAAACAGCTCAATTGGAATTCCATCACCTCCACTAGCTTTGTTCGTAGTGATGCTTTCTAAGGCCCACTTGACTTCATATTCCAGGATGTCTGGCTCTAGATTAGTGATCACATCGTCATGATTATCTGGGTCGTGAAGATCTTTTTTGTACAGTTCTTCCGTGTATTCTTGCCACCTCTTCTTAATATCTTCTGCTTCTGTTAGGTCCATACCATTTCTGTCCTTTATCAAGCCCATCTTTGCATGAAATGTTCCCTTGGTATCTCTAGAAAATTAGAGATACCAAGGGAACATTTCATGTTGCTACAAATGGCAAATTTTCTTTTATATGGCTGTAGAATTTTCATGTACCTGTTAGCTATCCCTTATGTCTTTTTTAGAAAAATGTCTATTCAAGTCTTCTGCTCATTTTTTAATCTAGTTTAAAAAAAGTGCTGAGTTGTACAAGCTGTTTATATATATTGGACATTAACCCCTTATCAGTAACATCATTTGCAAATATCTTCTCCCATTCAATAGGTTTTCTTCTAGAAGACCTAAATGTAAGACTGGAAACCATAAAACTCATAGAATGAGTTCAATAGTGTTCTTTCCTCTGCAATTTTTTGGGCTAATTTAAGAAAGATAGTCTTAACTCTTCTCTAAATGTTTGGTAGAATTCACCTGTAAAGCCATCTTGTCCTGGACTTTTGTTTGTTGGGAGTTTTTTTTTTTTTTTTAAACTGGTTTAATTTCATTACTGATTATTGGTCAATTTATATTTTCTATTTCTTCTTAGTTTAGTCTGGGGAGATTGTACACTTCTAGGAATTTCTCCATTTCTTCTACCTTGTACACTGGCATTTATTTTTTATTAGAATTTAGTTGTTCATAATAATCTCTTATGATCCTTCATATTTCTGTGGTTTCAGTTGTAACTTCTCCTTTTTCATTTCTGATTTTTATTGATTTTGGCCCTCTCTCTTTTTTTTCTTGAGTCTGGCTAAAGGTTTATAATTTTTGCTTATTGTTTCAAAGAACCGACTCAGTTTCACTGATCTTTTCTATTTTTTAGTCTGTGTGATAATTTATTTCTGCTCTAATCTTTATCATTTCTTTCTTCCTACAAATGTTGGAGAAGACGTGGAGAATGGAATCTTCCTACATTGTGGGTAGGAATGTAAGCCAGTGTAGCTACTGTGGAAAGCAGTATGGCAGTTCCTCAGAAAACTAAAAATAGAATTATCGTATGATCCAGCAATCCTACATGCTTCTCAGGCGGCCCAGTGGTAAGGCATTCGCCTGCCAATGCAGGAGACGCAGGTTTGATCCCTGTGTCAGAAAGATCCCTGAGAGGAGGAAATGGCAACCCACTCCAGTATTCTCGCCTGGAGAATTCCATGGACAGAGGAGCCCGGCAGACTGCGGTCCATGGGGTTGCAAAGAGTCAGACACCACTGAGCACTCGTGCGTACAATACACACCAGCAATACCACACCTGGGCGTATATTCAGACACAACTATAACTCGAAAAGGTCTGCGCAACCCTATGTCCATAGCAGCACTATTCACAGTAACCAAAACATGGAATCAGCCTACATGTCCATCAGATGAATGAATGAAGACGTGGTACATGTATACAATGGAATGCTACTCAGCCACAGAAAAGAGTGAAATAACAGCATTTGCAGCAACATGGATTTAACTAGAGATTATCGTACTAAGTGAAATGTCAGAAAGAAAAAGACAGATACCATAGGATATCACTTATATATTGAATCTAAAATATGACACAAATGACCCTATCTATGAACCAAACAGAATCACGGTCATGAAGCACAGACTGGTGGTTGCCCAGGGGGTGGGGGTAGGAGAAGGGATAGAAAGGGAGGCTGTTGTTAGCAGATGTAAGCTTTAAATAGAGAATGCATAAACAACAAAGTCCTCCTGTATAGCACAGAGAACTATATTCAATGTCCTATGATTAAACCATAATGGATCCATACATATAAATGAATCATTTTGCTATACAGAAAAAGAAACACATTGTAACACTGTAAATCAACTATACTTCAGTTAAAATATATTGATTAAGAAAAAATAAAGTCTATTTTGTCTGATATAAGTAACGCTACCCCAGCTTTCTACTGATTTTCATATGCATGGAAAACCTTTGTTCATCCCTCACTTTCAGTCTGTGTGTGTCTTTAGATCTGAAATGAGTCTCTTGTAGGCAGTGTGTATATATATATATTGTTCTTATATCCATTCATCCATTCTATGTCTTTTGATTGGAGCATCTAACCCATTTACATTTAAAGTGATTATTAATAAGTATGTACTTATTGCCATTTTGTTAACCATTAGATTTTTATACAAATGTCACTACAACGGTAACACTGAATAATACAGCCTTGAGGTTTTATGGTGACTTAATAAAAGGAATAGCCATTGAAATACCAGCCTTGATTTTAAGTAAAAGTATATTTGAAGGCAGTAGACTATATTTTGTTCAGTGGATGAAACGGTAACTCTTTTTTGCTCATTTTGTTCAATCAGCAAACACTTATTAAGCACCTCCTTTGGACAGATAGGTACTGGCCATTTATAGATAAATCAGGCAATTGTCTATATTTCCAAGAATTCACAGGATAGTGTAGAGAAAGAGTATAAACAAATAGTTACAAAACCATCAGCCAAGTGCAATAAAAGAGTTTAGTGGAAGGTGCACAGAGGGGCCCCAGTTTCACCTTGGCTGGGCAGTCAGAGAAGCAGGTCTGAAGGGAATGACTGAGCTTCCCCCAAGTTGAAAGTGGATGTTTACATTTTAGAAAGATAATTCTGGAAGCTACAAGGAGGTAGATTTATTGAATAACTATATATTGTGTAGCACTCACCATGATCCACACACTATTCTAAGTGCTTACATGGAGTAATACGTTTAATCTTCATAACAACTCTTTGAGGAAAGAACTGTTATCCCCATTTACACATGAGGAAACAGGCACACAGAGATTATGTAACTTGATTGAGATTGTATGGCTATTAAGGAACAAAATCAAGATTTACACTCAGACTGTTTGGCTCCAGAGTCCACACACTACCATTATGCTACAGTGCCTCAGAGAGAGAGAGAGAGCAAAAGGGAGATGGGTGGACCAGTTACAAAGCTGATGTCAAGGGGAAATGGATACCCAGTATCTAGCAGGTGAAAACAACAGAAAAAATAGACTGAAACTCACTCTGTGGTTCTAGCTTAGGGAATTAGGAAAATTATTAAGCCTTTAACTGAGTAAACAAATGCTAGAGGTATACATTTCAGATAGGCCAAAAGGGAAACAACATTTATGAGACAGAATTTATGTTCTAGGAAATCTAAATATTCAATAGACTAATTAACATGTTTAATTCTTATAACTTTAAGAGCTGGTTTTTAAATATGAGAAGACAGAAGTTCAGAGAGGTTAAGTGAAGTCACACAATATATTAGACATTTGCTGGTTTGGGCTGCCTAGAGTCCTAACAGCACTTCGGTTTTCTCTAGGGGAATCACATCCTTCCCATTACATGTTGTCTCCCTGGTGGGGCATAATTTCAGGTACTCGCTTCCCAACAAAATTTGAAAAGCTGCGTCATTCCTCTTTCTGGTTATTGGTGTACCCAAGGAGAAGACAGGCTGGTCAGAGTTGGTTTTGATTGCTTGACCCTAAGAAATCCTAACTGAAATCCACAGTAATTGTCAAAGCCAAAATTGTCAAACCCTGGTCCCTCTGCTGCTGCTGCTAAGTCACTTCAGTCGTGTCCGACTCTGTGCGACCCCATAGACGGCAGCCCACCAGGCTCCCCCATCCCTGGGATTCTCCAGGCAAGAACACTGAAGTGGGTTGCCATTCCCTTCTCCAATGCATATAAGTGAAAAGTGAAAGTGAAGTCACTCAGTCGTGTCTGACCCTCAGCAAACCCATGGACTGCAGCCTACCAGGCTCCTCCGTCCATGGGATTTTCCAGGCAGGAGTACTGGAGTGGGGTGCCATCGCTTTCTCCACTGGTCCCTCTAATGCCCATCTAATGGACATCTGCTAAGTTGCTAAGTCACTTCAGTAGTATCCGACCCTGTGCGATCCCATAGATGGCAGCCCACCAGGCTCCCTGGTCCCTGGGATTCTCCAGGCAAGAACACTGGAGTGGGTTGCCATTTCCTTCTCCAATGCATGAAAGTGAAAAGTGAAAGTGAAGTCGCTCAGTCGTGTCCGACTCCCAGCAACCCCATGGACTGCAGCCCACCAGGCTCCTCCATCAATGGGATTTGCCAGGCAAGAGTACTGGAGTGGGTTGCCATTGCCTTCTCCAAATGGACATCTAATGGACATCTAATGTCCATCTAATACTTTTAGATTGTATAATGATACCTTGCTGCTCCCAATGTTTCTCCAAGCAGAATACATGGTGATTGTTCACTATAGGTTCAATATGAGGTTTTTGGGGGGTTTTTTTTTTTACAAACTATTAGGTGTTTTTTCCAAGTAAACTAGCGAAGCCACCATGGAAAACATTGAGCAGTATGGAGTTCCTCAGGAAACTAAAAACAGCTCAGCCATATGATTCAGCAATTCCACTTTTGGGTATTTACCCAAAGAAGAACTCAAAAATGTATACACACCCCCATGTTGACTGCAGCATTATTTACGATTGCTGAGATATGGAAACAGCCTAAATGTCCATCGATAGATAAATGTGGTATATTCCATATATTATTCAACCATAAAACAAGAGTGAAACCTTGCCATTTGCAACAATATAGATGGACCTTGAGGGCATTATGGTAAGTGAAATAAGTTGGACAGGGAAGGACAAATACTATATGATCTCATTTATATGAGAAATGGGTTTCCCTGGTGGCTCAAAGTGTAAAGCATCTGCCTGCAATGCGGGAGACCCAGGTTCGATCCCTGGGTTGGGAAGATCCCCTGGAGAAGGAAATGGCAACCCACTCCAGTATTCTTGCCTAAAGAATCCCATGGACAGAGCAGCCTGGTAAGCTATAGTCCATGGGGTCGCAAAGAGTCGGACACGACTGAGAGACTACTTCATATATGATAAATGATAAAAAAAAAATCAAGCTCAAAGATACAAAGAATCAGTGGTGGTTGCAAGAGGTAGAGTGGGAGATGGGCAAAATGAGTGAAGGTGGTCAAAATGTACAAAATTCCAGCTATAAAATAAATAGGTCAGGGGGATGTAATGTACAGCATGGTGACCGCAATTAATAATACTGTATTGCATATTTGAAGGTTGTTAAAACCTTTTTAAGTAGATCTTAAAAAGCCTCATCACAAGCGAAAAAAACTTTGTAACCATGTGTGGTGACAGGTGTTGACTAGATTTACTGCTGTGATCATTTTGCAACATGTACAGATATCAAATCATTACACTGTATACTTGAAATTAATCTCAATTACACCTCAATAAAAATAATAAAAAGGTGCTTATTCCAAGGTGAGTGAAGAACTTTATCAGGCAATTAAAATCAGGTTTATTGAGGTATAATTGACATGCAACAAAATTCATCCTGTTTAATGAACAAGTCTGTGATTTTAATAACATATACAGTTGCGTAATCCCATCAAAATCAAGATATAGAATTCCCTTATTCCCTTTTATAGTCAATTCCTACTACCTCAACCCTGGTAACCACTGATCTTTTAAAACTCTCTATAGTTTTCCATTTTCCAGAATGCCATGGAAGTGGAATTTTACTACATGTGGCCTTTTGAGTCTGCAAAATGCATTTGAGAGTTATCCATGCTGTTTCATGATCATTAGTTCACTTATCAGGTAAGTTTTACTGAATGTTAAACTTGTTAAGTTGTCAGACAGTTAATAAGGAGTTGTTAGCCTAGGCACTATTCCAGGTCTTGGGAGTACAGCAGTGACCGAAAGAATCTTAAGTTCCTGCCTTTAATGAGCTGATATCCTAATTCTGGGTAGGGAGGCAGACAGGCAATAAACACATAAAGTGAAGTCGCTCAGTTGGGGCTGACTCTTTGCGACCCCATGGGCACCAGACTCCTTCGTCCATGGGATTTTCCAGGCAAGAGTATTGGAGTGGGTTGCCATTTCCTTCTCCAGGGAATCTTCCCGACCCAGGGATCCAACCCAGGTCTCCCACATTGTAAACAGAAGCTTTACCATCTGAGCCACCAGGAACGTCTTAATAAACACATAAACAGGACTTTTAAAAGAATTTAATTTCAAAGATTTTCAGGTGCTAAAATAAAATAAGAAGAGAGTGGCAGAAGTGAGCATAGGGGTGCTGATTTATCTAGGGTGAGCTTTTAAGGTCTCTCTAAGAGATGGGGATTGATATCCACATAAAGAGATGTGGGCATCCATGCAAAGATCTGGGAAAAGAGCAAATAACATGAAGAACAATAAGTGCAAAGGTCTAGAAAGGAACCAAGCTTGATGTGTTCAAGAGACAGGAAGAAGGTTAAAGGGACTGGTATGCTGAGGACCAGGAGCAAATTGTGGGTTAATTTGGAGAGCCAATCAGGAAGGTTTAGTAGCCTAATGTGAGAATATCAGCCTTTTTCTAGTTGCAAAGGGAAACCTTGGGAGAGATTTGAATCAGAGTGATGTGCCATGATTTACACTTTATAAAGATAGCTCTTGTTGCTATGTGGTGGATGGACTGTGCTGGGTGGGTATGGGTTAACAGTAGAGAAAGGGAGATGGGTCTGGAAACTTTCTCAGAGTTTCAGAGACAGTTGGCAGTGGCTTGAACCAGGACTGCAGCAGCACAGATGGTGAGAAGTCTTGAAATTTTCCACTTTTGTGGCATGGTAGGAAAAAAGAAACAAAATCTCCCAACCCGTCACATTTTAATATATCTTTTAAAAGCTTTGACCTTAAAAATCTCATAGATGCAAATTTGGAGAAATATACAAAAGTTTAAAACATTCAAGGTAACACAAAGTAGGCTAGTGACTGATCTGCATGTGTGCGGGCTCAGTTGCTCAGTCATGTCCGACTCTTTGCAACCCCATGAACTGCAGCCCACCAGGCTCCTCTTGTCCATGGAATTCTTCAGGCAAGATACTGGAGTTGATGCCATTTTCTTCCTCCAGGGGATCGAACTTCATCTCCTGCGTCTCCCGCATTGGCAGGCAGATTCTTTACCACTAACACCACCTGGGAAACCCAATCTGTACAGTGCAGGTAAACTAGTCTTGATGATTAAGGTCAATATATGCTAAATGGGGACATTCTTTTGATTCCCTGTGGGCACTGATGAAACTAAGCCAGAAGCTCACCTTTATCTACTCTGTTGTCATAACAACAGGCAAAGAACTCACAAGGGCCATAATCTAAATACATTCACATGAACCCCAGATTTGAAGAGCTATAAATGTGGGTTGGATTCCAAAGTAAAAACAGTAGGAAGAGATTCATTGCTGAGGCTGTATCTGGTCAAAGTCCCATCACAGTCACACTTTTCAACCTTTAGGCTTAGAGATGAGAATCATTATAAAGTTGAGTCAGAAATATAGTGAGCCTCTAACTATAGTAAACTGAAAAAAAAAAAAATCATGTTCTCCTACGGCTTTCAGTTTTCATTTCTTTACATCCTCCATTCCATCAGGACATGCAGGTCCTCCAAAGGCACTCGGTGTTGTGGTCTGAGATCATCATTTGGCTTTAATCATTTTGATCTACAGCTGATGCCACTTTCCCAGCCAAGACCTGCCTCCCTTAAAAACAAAGATCTCAACTTCAGAGGGAATGAAGAAATGTACCTTAATGGAGTGTTCTGTTCCTTTCACTGTTCAAAGGATTTGAGAAATTTGTTTGTTTTGAAACAAGTAACCAGCCTCCTCCACCTGCATATTACTAAACTCCCGGGGGGCACCCTGCAGACCTGAAGACCTGGGTGACCCTCTGTTGTCAGCCTATCTCATTCTTGCCCTGCTTCCTGTTTACTTATTTGGTTTTGTTTTTAAAGTGAAAAGAAAGAAAGTGAAGTCGCTCAGTGGGGTCCTACTCTTTGCAACACCCATAGGCACCGCCGGCCTCCTTCATCCATGGGATTTTCTAGGCAAGAGTCCTGGAATGGGTTGCCATTTCCCTCTCCAGGGAATCTTCCCGACCCAGGGATCAAACCCAGGTCTCCCGCATTGTAGAGAGATTCTTTACCATCTGAGCCACCAGGGAAGTCTTGTTTTTAAACTGAGTTTATATCTGACTCACCCTCAGACTTTCAGTTAGGGTAAAATATACTGCAAGTGTTTGCCAGGGAGGAGATTCAGAACAGGGACTGCAGCCTTTCAGAGACAGTGTGTTAGTTAATCATCAGAGAAATGCAAATTATAGCCACAATAAGATATCAGCTCATACCTGTCAGTATCGCTATCATCAAAAAGACTACAAATAACAAATGTTGGTGACAATGTGGAGAAAAGTGAACCCTTGGGCACTGTTGGGTGGAATGTAAATTGGTTCACCACTGTGCAAAACAGTATGGCGGTTTCTTAAAAAATAAATAAATAAAAACAGAACTAGTCAACACCATTGTTGTCATCGTTTTACTCACTAAGTCACGCCTGACTCTTAGTGACCCCACAGATTGTAGCCCACCAGGCTCCTCTGTCCATGGCATTTCCCAAGCAAGAATACTAGAGTGGGTTGCCATTTCCTTCTCCAGGAGATCTTCCCAACCCAGGGATAGAATCCACGTCTCCTGCTTGGCGGATGGATTCTTTACCACTGAGCCACCTGGGAAGTTCAGCCAATGCCATAGGACCCAGCACTTCCACTGCTGGGTATGTAACTGAAAAAGATGAAAAGCACTAATTGGAAAAGATAGACATACCCCAATGTTCATAGCAGTATTATTCACAATTGCCAAGATATGGAAGGAAGCAACCTAAGTGTCCATCAACGTGGATAAAGACAATGAATGAATAAATACTACTGGAGAAGGCAATCGCACCCCACTCCAGTACTCTTGCCGGGAAAATCCCATGGATGGAGGAGCCTGGTAGGCTGCACTCCATGGGGTTGCTAAGAGTTGGACACAACTGAGTGACTTCACTTTCACTTTTCACTTTCATGCATTGGAGAAGGAAATGGCAACCCACTCCAGTGTTCTTGCCTGGAGAATCACAGGGATGGGGGAGCCTGGTGGGCTGCAGTCTCTGGGGTCGCACAGAGTCGGACATGACTGAAGCTACTTAGCAGTAGCAGCAACAGCCAAAAAAAAGAATGAAAATTTGCCATTTGCAACAACATGGATGGACTTGAAGGATAATATGTTTAGTGAAATAATCCAGAGAAAGGCAAATACTGTATGCTATCATTTCTATGTGGGATCTAAAACAAACTGTGCATGCTAAGTTGCTTTAGTTGTGTCCAAGTCTTTGCGACCCTATGGACTGCAGCCTGCCAGACTCCTGTGTCCATGGGAGTTTCCAGGCAAGAAAACTGGAGTGGATTGCCATGTCCTCCTCCAGGGGATCTTCCTGACACAGAGACTGAACCCACGTCTCTTATGTCTCCTAAATTGGGAGGCAGGTTCTTTATCACTAACGCCACCCAGTAAGCCCCAAAACAAACTAGTGAATATAAAACAAGAAAGAAACAGATTCACAGATATAAAGAACAAATGTTACTAGTGGGGAGGGGAGGGGAAGGGGCAAGATATGGGGAGGGGATTAAGAGGTGCAAACTCCTATGTATCCAATAAATAAACTACACGGATATATTGTATGACACAGGGAATATAGCCAATATTTTATAATAACTTTGAATAGAGAATAACCTTTAAAAATTGTGAATCACTATGTTATATACCTGAAATATATATAATATTGTAGACAACTATACCTCAGTAAAAAATTTTCTTATTTAAAAAGAAAAAAAAACAAACAAATGCTGTGTCAATGGTGTTACTCAGTCAGGGGGCAGGAAGGTGGAGGATGGGAGTAGAAAATTAAACTGGACTGTCTCTACAGACCTCTCCTCCTTTTCAGCATGAATCTGTTCCAGGGAAAATGCCCTGACCAAGACTCGACAAAATCTGTGGGGCTTAGGAAACCCAGAAGAGGACTTTTCAGAGAAGATACAGGCAGGGGAGCATGGTGGCAGCTTCTCCTGCTCTTTTCATACAGTTACACAAGCATACTCTATCCCCGGCCCCTGTGTCCACGCCATTAAAACAAACACGGTCAACCATGTCCACAGGGAAGACTTCATCCTTCTGAAGCCTAGTCACACCTCAAGAAGCTTTTTTTGAATGGCAAACACACTTGTAACTAACATCATACCACTGCTAATCATCCTTCTTTGTATAAAGTAACATCTAGCTGAGGACAAGAGTGAACTACAAAAGATAACTCTGGAGAAAGAAAGGAAAGAGAGAAGTATTATTACTTTTTATTATACTTTTTATTATTACTTTTTTATCACTTTAAAAAGAATTTATTGTATTAATTTTTGCATTTATTTTTTTAACTTTTTATTTTGTATTGGGGTATAGCTGATTAACAAACAATGTCATGATAGTTTCAGGTGAACAGCGAAGGGACTCAGCCATTTACATACATATATTCATCCTTCCCTCGGAGAAGGCAATGGCAACCCACTCCTGTACTCTTGCCTGGAAAATCCCATGGACGGAGGAGCCTGGTAGGCTGCAGTCCATGTTGTCACTAAGAGTCGGACACGACTGAGCGACTTCACTTTCATTTTTCACTTTCAGGCATTGGAGAAGGAAATGGCAACCCACTCCAGTGTTCTTGCCTGGAAAATCCCAGGGACGGGGGAGCCTGGTGGGCTGCCGTCTGCGGCGTCGCACAGAGTCAGACACGACTATAGCGACTTCACATTCATCCTTCCCTAAACCCCCCTCCCATCCAGGCTGCCACATAACACTGAGCAGAGTTCCATGTGCTATACAGTATGTCCCTGTTGGTTATCCGTTTTAAATATAGCAATGTGTATGATGTCACTTTTTTTAAATTGGAGGATAATTGCTTTACAATGTATTGGTTTCTGCCCTGCAACAATGTGAATCAGCAATAAGTATACATATGCCCCCTCCCTCTTGAACCTGCCTTCCACCCCCTACCCCATCCAACCCCTCTAGGTTGTCATGGAGCACTGGGTTGAGCTCTCTGTGTTACACAGCAACTTCCCACTATCTATCTGTTTTACATATGGTAATGTATATGTTTAATGCAACTATCTCAATTCATCCCAACCTCTCTTTCTTCTGATGGGTCCACAAGTCTCTATGTCTGCATCTCAAGAAAGGATATTATTGATGAAGTAAGATGCTACTAAGGTTTCTGCTGGGTTGCCTGATACACATTATTCAAAAATATGTTGAGAACAACTCTTAGTATACATTCATCTGTTCATTAAATAAAGATCTCTTTTGTACCTGAGAAGATAATGTAGCCATTTGGCATGTAGTAGGTGGTCATAACTAACTGTTAGTTATAAGCGTTATTATTACTATCCCTACTGGTATTAGTATTACCGCTACTATTACTCTTTGGCATGTTGGACACTATACTGGGTTCTGGGAACAGAGAGAAGCAAAACTTAGCCTCTGTCTTCAGGGAACTTACAGTCTAGGAGAGGGGATGATGAGTGAGTGCAGGCTGTGACACAGTGTCGCTAGTGCTGGGTGGGGTGGCCAACACACCCAGGAGACTGGCACAGGATGGAACAGGGATGGGTACTGCTTCTGGAGAAAGTTGTAACTGAGAGGGGTCTGGAAGGATAGATAGAAGTTAGTCAGGTATAACAGTCAGTGTCTTAATTGTGAGTAACAGAAAATAGCTCTGGCCAGAATCTTTGGAAATGACATCAATTAGCTACACAGTTTCAGGGAAAGCTATGGAACAATTTGGCAAAGGGGTACCAATGTGATGTGGATGTTGGTGGTGGTGTGGCTTCACAGACGGTCCCAGGGAAACTGCATGCCACCTCTGCCATGGCCAAGTAGGATGTTTTCCCTATTTTGCTTTTTGGTGGCTTTACTTCCAGAGTCCACGTTCAGATCAGTTCAGCTGATAGACCAAGGCTGGCTGCCTATCCACTCCTTAGGTATCAGGGTAGCTGGCAAATTGAGTATTGGGTCTTTTCCACTTCTGTCAAGGAAGACACCTCTTGTTTCCTGACAAGGCTCATAATGTGAGATTTGTCCTTACATGGGAAGAAGGTTTAGAGGCTGTGAGTCAAAATGCATCAAATGTTTTCTGTTCCAGGTAAAGCAGGAAGGAAAGGTCACTGTGGCAGAGGGGCCAACATATGCAAAGGCCTGACCTGGGGTGAGAGACAGTACAGTGAATTTGCAGGCCTGTGATACTCCAGTTTGACTGGAGCATGGACTGTGGGGAGGGAGGTATCTAAAGACAGAAGTAGAAAGGTAATCAGAGTCTAGATCAAGGGGAAGCCTGTTGTGTTTTGTGTCCTCTAAGGACTTTTGTCTTCAATTTATGAATGAAATATGGTAAGGTTTTAAGTTTGGGAGTAAGGGATAGGGTAGTAGAGATGGGATGGGACTGGCAGGGAAGATCAGATTTCTGAAGTTTGAGCTGTGTATTCATAAAGCTTATCAGAAAACATCTTCTTTATCATGTTAGCTCAGAGGTGTCTATTCACTTTTGCGTCATCTGGTCAATCACAGCTCTCCATCCTGCCTTTCTGTGTCATTAGATCCACTTATCCCAAATTACAATTATCACAGAGGACATTTCTGGGTTGTAAATTCTTACATTCAAGCAGTGTAGACACGAGCAGGTTAAAAACTGGCCAGGATTGCAAGAATTGTGTTTAGATCCAGTACAAACTCCCAACTCTAACAAATTTTCCCAATGGTATAAACAATGTGCTAGACCATGGAGGCAAGTCACCAAAATCAGACATCGTTTTAGTTTCCTAACCCACAGGAAATGTTTTCTTCAGATAACATGGAGTAAATTGGAGGTGTGATGATAATCTGGCCAATTCAGGGCTAATGGTCTGATGGAATTTGTTGGCTAGTGTGGAAATCAGGGGAAGGAAAGAAGGCATCTGGAGTGTTGCAGCTCACTGGCTCTCCAACCAGGAGAAACCATGAGAATGAATAATGCCTAGGGGAGGTGATACTCTGGGTGACGTGCTGGGAGTCACAAAGGGGAAAACCCATCTCTGTCCTTACTGCTGGGGTGGTAGGGAGGAGGAAGAAATAGAAATTCAGACTTGGTTCAGCTTGCTTTTCCAGTTTACCATCTCTTCCCTACATCTCCCATCACTCCTGCCTATAGAACAAACTGTGCCTGCAGTCTCTGCAAAATCATCAAAAGCCCCTAGCTCTTGAGAAACAGAAGTTCTGGGGTATGTTGCTAATGGGCACAGGGCTAAGAGTCCAATCCAGTGACACCTTTTCATCAAGCCCTGACCCTTAACTAGCAAGTTGTTTACCAGTGAGAATGGCCACACTAGTTAATGCCTGGAATTCACTTGAAGTGTGGGTGATAGGATTGCAGGAAGTGACAATGATTTTTACACTGTCCTTGGCAGCAAAAGGATAGCAGGACTATTGTCAATTTGAATCTAGAAAACTGTGTGATTTGTGAAATCTCACAGAAACTTACAGTGAAAATCCTGTGGATAGTTATATGGCTACATCTTTTTGTATAATTTAGTGTTAATGAATTTTAAAAGAATTTTGAAAACGTAAACCAGGATTTTAAAATAGTGAGGTGAGTCTTCCCTGAATGAATGTCTTCAGGTCTGATTGAATCATCCGGTTAACTAACGAATGTAGCTAAGATTTCAAATGTATTCTGGGGGAGTAGGAGGTGAATCGCTTTGTTTCTTATTGAACCACATTCACTAGTTAAATGTCAGATGTGCACTTATATGTATCTGTTGAGAAGCACCTTGAAAAAACATACAGAAAGAGTGAGAGAGGCCATCACGATCACTGTTACTTATCGTCCAGGCTAGAGAAGGGCTTAAGGAAATTTCGATCCCACTGTCAAAACACATTACAGTGACCTTGAGGGAACATGGCTTGTGTCATATTCACTCAGGCAGCTTTACAGACACAGGCACAGCTAAATGAACAGAGCTGCTTCTTTGTTCCATCAGAGTAAGAAGCAATCTCTCCTCTGGAACATTCTGAGGAGAGGAATTGCTGAGCTTTGGGGCAATTCAGACAACAAACCATCTCTGGGTGCTTATTGTCATTATGCAATTAAAAAAATGTTTATTTTTTATTATATACTTTACATTGAACACTTTAAGAAAATACTTATGATGATTTCCACATATAGTCCTTAAACTCAATAGGTATTCTTTATTCTTATACCCAATCAATATCTAGAAATGTAGAAGACAATGTCTAGGAATGGCAGTAAACCAATTAGTGAATAAAAATAAGTAAAATAACTATATAAACTATAAATCTTGGGGATTAAAACATACACCATCAGTTAAGTCAATTTACCATTTCCCACCATGTTTTGTTTATTTGTTTTTGGAAACACGATTCATGGATTTATGTGTGTATGTGTTTCAATCACATATACATCCAATGCAAGAGTTAAATTAGACCACTAATGTCAACAACTACAAATTGAGCCTCAACGTAAATGTTAATAGTAGCATTATTCATGATAGCCAAAAGGTGGAAACAAGCCAGTGTCCATTCACAGATGAGTAGACAAACAAAATGTGATCTATATGTACATTGGATATTATCCAGTGGTAAAAAGGAAATTCTGACCTATGATGAAACTTGAAACATTATCCTAAGTGAAATAAACCAGCCACAAAAAGACAGGTATTTTAAGATTTCACTTTATGAGGCACTAGAGAGGGCAAATTCAGAGAGATAGAAAGTAGAATGGTAGTTGCTTGGGGTTGGGGAGACAGCATAATAGGGAATTATTTTTAATGGGTAGTTTCTGTTTGGGATGACAAAGAATTCTGGGAATGGATTGTGAAGGCCACACAACAACACGGATATATTTAATGCTACTGAATTACACACTTAAAAATGGTGAAAATGATAAATCATATTATGTGTGAAAGAAAGTGAAAGTGTTAGTCACTCAGCTGTGTCCATCTCTTTGCAGCCCCATAGACTATAGACCACCAGGATCCTCTTTCCATAAAATTCTCCAAACAAGAATACTGGAGTTTGTAGCCATTCCCTTTTCCAGGAGATCTTCCTGTCCCAGGGATTAAAGCCAGATCTCTTGCATTGCAGGCATATTCTTTACCATCTGAGCCACCAGGGAAGCCCCATGTTATGTGTGTTTTACCACAATTTAAGACAAAAACAGGATAGAAAGCCCAGAAATAAACCCACACATCTATGGTCAATTAATCAGTTACAAAGGAGGCAAGACTACACAATGGAGAAAAGAATCTTCTTCAATAAGTGGTTCTTAGAAAACTAGACAGCTGCATGTAAAAAAAAAAAAGAAGAAGAAAGAAACTAGAATATTATTTAACACTATATGCAAAAATAAAATAGATTAAAGACCTGAATATAACACCAGATACTACAAAACTCTTTTAGGGAAACACAGGCAGAACACTCTCTGACATAAATCACAGCAGTATCCTTTTCAATCCATCACTCAGAGTAATGCATATGAAAACAAATGATGAGGTGGATGAAACTGGAGCTGATTATACAGAGTGAAGTAAGCCAGAAAGAAAAACACCAATACAGCATATTAACACATATATATGGAATTTAGAAAGATGGTAACGATAACACTGTATGCAAGACAGCAAAAGAGACACAGATGTATGGAACAGACTTTTGGACTCTGGGAGAAGGAGAGGGTGGGATGATTTGGGAGAATGGCATTGAAACATGTATAATATCATGTAAGAAACGAATCACCAGTCTAGGTTTGATGCAGGGTACAGGATGCTTGGGGCTGGTGCACTGGGATGATCCAGAGAAATGGTATGGAGAGGGAGGTGGGAGGGGTGTTCAGGACTGAGAACTCACATACACCCATGGCGGATTCATGTTGATGTATGGCAAAACCAATTGTAAAGTAAAATAAAGTAAAAAAAAAAAAAAAAAAAACCAAATGAATGGGACTTAACTAAACTCAAAAGCTTTTGCACAGCAAAGCAAACCACAAGCAAAATGAAAAGACAACTCACAGAATGGGAGAAAATACTTGCAAATAATGCAAACTACAAGGGACTTCTCTCCAAAATTTGCAAACAGCTCATGTGGCTCAACATCTGAAGTGAAGTGAAGTCACTCAGTCATGTCCGACTCTTTGCAACCCCATGGACTGTAGCCTACAAGGCTCCTCCACCCATGGGATTTTCCAGGCGAGAGTACTGGAGTGGGTTGCCATTTCCTTCTCCAGGGGATATTTCCAACCCAGGGATTGAACCTGGATCTCCTGCATTGTAGGCAGACGCTTTACTGTCTGAGTCACCAACATCTGAAAAACCAATCAAAAAATGGACAGAAAACCTAAACAAACATTTTTCCAAAGACATACAGATGACCAAGAGACACATGAAAAGATACTCAACATCACTAATTATTAAAGAAATGCAAATAAAAGCTACAATGAGGTATCACCTCACACCAGTCAGAAAGGCTATCATCAAAAAAATCCACAAACAATAAGTGCTAGAGAGTGTGTGGAGAAAAGAAAAGCCTTCTACACTGTTGGTGGGAATGAAAATTGCTACAGCCACTATGGAGAACAGTATGGAGTTTCCTTAACCTACAAATAGATCTACCATATGATCCAGCAATCACACCCCTGGGCATATATCTGGAGAAAAATATGGTTCAAAAGAAAACACACACCCAATGTTCACTGCAGCACTGTTTACCAAGGGCTGCAGCCAAGATATGGAAACAACCTAAATGTTCATCAACAGAGGGACTGATAAAGATGATATGGTACATGTATACAGTGGAATATTACTCAGTCATTAAAAAGAATGAAATAATGGACAGACCTGGAGATGATCACACTAAGTGAAATAAGACAGAGAAAGACAAATATCATGTTATACATTTATATACAGAATATTTTAAAAAATGATACAAATTAATTTACTTACAAAATAGGTTACAGAGGGGAAGGGATACCATGATGGTGTTAGCACTCACTAGAGCCAGACATCCTGGAATGTGAAGTCAAGTAGGCCTTAGGAGGCATCACTATGAACAAAGCTAGTAGAGGTGATGGAACTCCAATTGAACTATTTCAAATCCTAAAACTCAGTAGTGGCCACAGGACTGGAAAAGGTCAGTTTTCATTCCAATCCCAAAGATAGGAAATGCCAAAGAATGCTCAGACTACCACACAATTGCACTCATCTCACATGCTAGCAAAATAATGCTCAAAATTCTCCAAGCTTCAATAGTACGTGAACTATGAACTTCCAGATGTTCAAGCTGGATTTAGAAAAGGCAGAGGAACCAGAGATCAAATTGCCAATATCTGCTGGATCATCAAAAAGCAAGAGAATTCCAGAAAAACATCTACTTTTTGACTATGCCAAAGCCTTTGACTGTGTAGATCACAACAAACTCTGAAAAATTCTTCAAGAGGTGGGAATACCAGACCACCTGACCTGCCTCCTGAGGAATCTGTATGCAGGTCAAGAAACCATAGTTAGAACTGAACATGGAACAACAGACTGGTTCCAAATAGGGAAAGGAGAACATCAAGGCTGCATATTGTCACCCTGCTTATTTAACTTATATGCAGAGTATATCATGTGAAATGCTAGGCTGGACGGAGCACAAGCTGAAATCAAGACTGCCGGGAGAAACATCAATAACCTCAGATATGCAGATGACACCACCCTGATGGCAGAAAGTGAAGAAGAACTAAAGAGCCTCTTGATGAAAGTGAAAGAGGAGAGTGAAATAGTTGGCTTAAAACTCAACATTCAAAAAACTAAGATCATGGCATCCGGTCCCATCACTTCATGGCAAATAGATGGTGAAACAATGGAAACAGTGATAGATTTTATTCTTTTGGACTCCAAAATCACTTCAGATGGTGACTGCCTCCATGAAATTAAAAGATGCTTGCTCCTTGGGAGAAAAGCTATGACCAACCTAGACTGCATATGAAAAAGCAGAGACATTACTTTGCACAAAGGTCTGTGTAGTCAAAGCTATGGTTTTTCCAGGAGTCATGTATGGATGTGAGAGTTGGAGTATAAAGAAATCTGAATGCCGAAGAATTGATGCATTTGAACTGCGGTGTTGGAGAAGACTCTTGAGAGTCCCTTGACCTGCAAAGGAGGTCAAATCAGTCAATCCTAAAGGAAATCAGTCCTGAATATTCATTGAAAGGACTGATATTGAAGTTGAAACTCCAATACTTTGGCCACCTGATGTGAAGAACTGACTATTTGAAAAGACTCTGATGCTGGGAAAGATTGAAGGCAGGAGGAGAAGGGGATGACAGAGGATGAGATGGTTGGATGGCATCACCGACTAGATGGACATGAGTTTGAGTAAGCTTCAGGAGTTGGTGATGAACAGGGAGGCCTGGCGTACTGTAGTCCATGGGGTCACAAAAAGTTGGACACAGCTGAACCCCTGAATTGAACTGAACTTTATGGTGAATTTTAGTTCATATTAAATAAGAACACTCCAGGAACAAACAGGGTGTAATGAAGTAAACTCCTTGAGCCAAATTTCTCCTTCTCCAATCTGCATCATTCTATCCTGTTATTCATGTTTTCCCTGTCTTTCATTTACTTACTTATTATCTGTCCCCCCTCACTAGAATGTAAGCTTCCAAGAAAACTCCATCTGTTTTGTTCCCTAATACTTAGAGTCTGACCCTGAGTTGGTGCTCCGTAAATATTTGTTGAATGAATGAGTGACTGAACCAGTGACTTAAAGCATGTTCTCTATAAACAGAGCTTATTTGAAGTCAAGGGCAAAGAGTCTTCATCTTCATATTATCTTTTTCTTCCTATCCTCTCCTCCCAATTTTCCAAACCCTAATTCCAGTTTAATATCACTTGAGTGACTAACACCAAGCCTCTACACACTAACCTCACCCATGTTAATGTCCATTTGGTCCACACCCACCATGCTGCCCTGCCCTTACTGGAGAGGTGGGGTCTTTTGAGGGATGTAAGTGATTTGAAAGGTGACGAAGTCAAATATTACAGTACTCTTGGCCTTGTGGGAGATTCTGGACTAAAATGAAGAAACAGTGACTCTCCCTTCCATACTCACATTTTATTACAGTCATCAGCTGGTGAAAGGCTCACTTCTGGCTGTGATGGGCCAAGGAAGCCATCAGTAAGAAAAACCAGGAGCCATCTGACACTGACATGCTTGTATCTCCAGAGCAGTGCGTTAACTACCAGGCATGGGGATTCACCACTGGAGATGCACCTGAGAGTTGGGGCTGGCTCAGGAAGACCCAGGAGACACAAAAGCTCTGAGTTGCTGGGAAGTAATTTTGTCATTTGAGCTTAACTCATCAAGTTTTACTGGCAGAAAATTCTATTTATCTATAGCAGCTATTAGAATCACAATCACCAGGTACCCTAGGTAAGGTCAAAGATGCGAATCTCATCTGTCCCCAGTGAGTGATAAGTAGTAGGTAATGTGAGTGAGAAATGACATTTATTTCTCAGAGTATACCCTCCTCTGACCTAGGGGTTTTACCTGACATCATTTAATTTACCTATGGTCTTCAGTTGGTTCTTTCGCCAAGACTACAAATCATCTCTAGCCAGACACACTGCAGATATAGGTTCTTTGTCGCAGAGTAGTAGATGAAATAAGAATTCAAATGTATCTCTCTTGAAAAGGAACTATCCAAGGAACAGACTGGAAGAAGAAAGAGACAATAACACCCATATATTTTTATTAGAGTAGTGAAAGGATGGTATATGGTGAAAGCATGTGTTTTTGTTTCATTTGGCCCTAAGGTGTGGTATTACTTAATGCATCTACTCATATACACCCCTTCCCATAACTGCCACTCATCTTTCTGCTTCCTCTTTGTTTTCTCCATGAAGCAGGTTTCTGTGACTATTCAAGGAATCAGGAACTGCCTTGAACTTTTGCTAAAGCAGTTGAAGAGAGAAAAACAATCTAGTTTTTTTTTTTTTTCTGAAAAATAAAAGCAAGTACTGCCTTCTCCTCTTCAATCACCTTGACTGAGCCTTCTCTGCTTCTGTCAGCTTCTCTCAGTTTGGGACCCAGTCATTATATCTTCTACTGTTAGTCACAAAATATATACAACATTCTCTACCCACATCCAAACAACATAGAATTGAATCTAGAAGTGAATGCTAAAAATTGAGTGAGATTAAAAAAAAGAACCAATTATCTTTGAACAAAACAAACTCAAAAAGACTTGTGCTCATTGATTTGTTCCTGTGATGACTAGAATGTTCCTACGTTCAAAGAAAGAATGTAAAATGGTACACTATCGTGAAAAACAGTGCCATACTTTCTTATAAAGGTAAACAAAATACTACCTTATGACCTAGCAATCCTACTCCTAAGTAGTTAGCGTAAGTGAAGTCGCTCAGTAGTGTCCAACTCTTTGCGACCCCACGGACTGTAGCCTACCAGGCTCCTCTGTCCACAGGATTTTCCAGGCAATAGTACTGGAGTGAATTGCCATTTCCTTCTGCAGGGGATCTTCCCGACCCGGGGATCGAACCCAGGTCGATCTGGGCAGAAATATTGACAGTGGATTTGTTATTGTCAAAACCTGGAAGCCACCCAATGACCTTTGTGAACATTTAAAGCAAAAAGGTAAGTGGTTTAGCCAGCAAAGCCCAGTTTGTTTGGGAGTAGCAGAGGAATTGCAGTTTGGGACATGACAACTGAGATGAATCATAGACAAGTCCAGAGGGCAAAGGAGAGGAGCATTTCTTTCATAAAAGAGAGGAAGTTGGGAGGAGCTGCTTGAACAAATGTTTATTGGAGGAGAACAAGAATTTGGGGTTGTGGTGGCTGCTCACTGGCTGAGTTGCTGCTGGGAAAGAAGCAAATCTTCCTTCTTCCTGTTGGGCTATTTAAAGGAAGCTGCCACACTGGTGCATGTGTGACAGCTTTCCTTTCAGGGCTTCCTCACTCCATTTTGAAAAGATATTTTTCTTTATTCATTTTTACACCTTCAGTTGCGGAATAGGACAAAACATGATACATCCACACTAAGGAATATTACTCAGCAATAAAAAAGAGTAATCTACTAGTACATATAAACATGAATAAACCTCAAATATGTTATGCTAAGTGAAGAAGCCAGAATCAAAAAGCATTATGTGATATATAATTCATTCAGGCAAAAACTGTGGGGACAAAGGGGCTTCCCAGGTGGCTCAGCAGTAAAGAATTAGCCTGCAATACAGGAGACATTGGTTGACCTCTGGGTCAGGAAGATCCCCTGGAGGAGGAAATGGCAACCTATTTCAGTATTTTTGCTGGGATAATCCCAAGGACAAAGAAGCACACAGGAACAAAAAACAGACCAGTGGTTGCCAGGAGCTGGGGGCAGAGGAGGAAATCACTACAGAGGGAGTTCTTCTGGGTGGTGAAACCATTCTTAATCTCGACTGTGGCGGTAGCGACACAACTTACGTGTCTGTCAAAACTTACAGCTCAGATAGTAAAGAATCTGCCTGCAATGCAGGAGACCAGGGTTCGATCCTTGGGTTGGGAAGATCTCCTGGAGAAGGAAATGGAAACCCACTCCAATATTCTTGCCTGGGAAATCCCAAGGTCAGAGGAGCCCGGCAGGCTATAGTCCAGAGAGTCAAAAAGATTTGGACACGACTGAAGTGACTTAGCACATTTAAAAATGTACTGTATGTATATGACGTTCCAATTAATCTGACATAAAGAATAAGTGACACCCCCTCTATCTATATAAGATAAAGGCGGTTCATCTTATTCTTACCTCCTGCAAGTACTTTTGTATCTGTGTGATCCATACAACTGAAGGAACACTGCTGCTTTTGGTGCTTTTATGAAACAGCAGTCATGTCATTCTTTGCAAGCTCACTTCGCACTCTGCTCATGCTGGCCTCACGTAGTCCTGGACACACTGCAGCCTCCACACCACCACCCCTCTGCAACACCAAGACCCCTCCATTAGGGCTGCTCTGCCCCAACAGCTCCCCCCACTAGCTCCTTCTGATGCTGTAGGTCTCTGCTTAAGCACTACCTCCTTAGAGAAGCTCCCCTTGATTCTTTCAAGCTAGAGAATCTGTTATTCTCAGCCACCATGCCCCATTGGATTGCTCTGATAGTCATAACGTTTCACATTTTACTGTTTACTAATAAACTTTTTAAAATCACCTAAACAGATCTCCCTCAACTTAGATGGGGTTATGTCCCAATAAACCCATTGCAAGTTGAGACTATCGTTAAGTCGAAATGCATTTAATACACCTCACCTGCTGAACATCATAGCTGAGCCTAGCCTACCTTAAACATGTTCAGAATGTGTGGGCAAAATCATCTAATGCAAAGCTGCTTTTATAATAAACTGTTGAGCCTAATCCCCAGTGTTACGGTGTTAAGAGAAGGGGCCTTTGGGAGGTAGTCAGGTCATGAGAGTAGAGTCCTCATGAATCAGATTAGGCGCCCTTATGAATGAGACCTCAGAGAGCTCCCTCTTCTTTCCAGCCATATGAGGACTAAGCTAGAAGACCTCCATCTACAAACCAGGAAGGGGTCTCAGACACCACGTTTACAGGCACACTGACCCTGGATGACCCAGCCTTCAGAACTGTGTGAGGTACATTTCTGTTGTTTATTAGTCACCCGGTCTATAGTAGCTTGTTATTGCACTCAGAGCAGACTAAGACAACATGTATTCAATAAACTTTTGTTGAACCCAGGAGCCTAGAGACCCTGCTCAGAGTGAGCAAAAGCAATCATCAGCAGCAGACCAATCAGCAGCAGCAGAAGTCAAGACAGTATTATGATTACCTATAAAGCCAACACGTGCTATTATCTCCTAGTCTAGAGGCATAAGGTGTCTGTACCGTATTGAATTGCACTGAAATCCAAGCTATATAAAACAGTTCATCCCTTCCTCACCAGTACATTTCTTCTCTTCATTGAAAACCTTCTGGGGTGAATTCCCTGGAGTCTGGGCAGAACCAAATCATGTCTATTGCGCATTGAACCATTATGATGATGAGCATGTGCCCACAATATATCTTTGCTCCGTGCAACACCACAGCGAGAACTCAAATACAATAGGAAAGGATCAGGTTTGATCAATATGTGATCCAAACTCAAACTCCTTCTCAAACTCAGTAAATTATTAACTGATAGATAAATTAAAGCTTTTCCTAATGAAAAAGTGATTTCAAAGGATCATTTCCTACTTAAACCACAGTCCAAGATTCAGAGGTTGATTTCTTCTCTGGTAATTATGAGCCAAATGTTTAAATTGTAGGCTCATATATTAACTACATATTTTCCCCCCTGAATCAAAATCTATGTCTGCAGAAACCACTGAACAACTTTTTTACTTGGGGTTTTCTTAAACATGTGTCATTAATGTTTTAGAGTGGGGTCTTAGTATCTGACATTCCCTCTGCCCAGAACGCTCTTCCCCTGTATCCTCATGGTTTACTCCTTCATCTTCTTGGAGACTTGGCTCAAAATTTATCATATCAATAGGTTCATCCTAACTACATAATATCACACCCATCATCTTTCCCATCCAGCTTCTGCGTTCCCCTTTCCTCCATGGTACTTATTCCCCATCTGCCATACGGAAAACGCTGTATGTTTTGTTTATCGCACGTGTTTCCTCATTTTTACTGATTATTGTATCTCCCCCACCTAAAACAGTGCCTGGCACATGTAGGTGATCAATAAATATGTGTTGAATGGATACTAAATAGATTGTTATAACTTATACTATCAACCATTTCCCCCTAGATGATATATATTTACTTTCTCAGTTGCCAGGTGGGAGTTCATAGCTCAGGAACTGCAAAGTCCAAGGGAAAACTAACGTTTCTTAGGCTTTATGGTGTTCCTGAGCTATCCTCACTGATGAGGGCATTTCTCTGAAATTCTCAGGACAAACCAAGCAAGTCTCAGGGGGAAGCAACATGATGGAAAGACCAGTGTCCTGGGCTCCAGGACTCACCAAAGCCATGGTGTCAGCTAATTCACATGACTCTCTGAGCCTCAATTGCCTCCACTATAAAAAGGAGACGTGCTTGCCTCCCTTATCAGGCTGAAATGTGGGTAAACTGAGAATCTTTCCCCTCCCAAACTCGTCTCCCCCTACTTCCCCATGCCTCCCTGCCTACCTTACCTTCTGGGCCCTATTCCATTGTGGAAATGTGATCAACTAACCAGAGCCAATGAGTGTTAATGGGTTAATGTGCCTGGATTTTTATTTTTTTATTTTTAAATGAAGGTTTAGAAAGTCTTTGGCCTTAATCTGGATGAACAATTTTAGATTAAATCAAGAAGGGAAGAATTACGGCTAGAGTCGAGGTGGGGGTGGTTTGTGGTTAGTCACTTAAGGATCAATGTTCCTTTCGGTATGCCCAAAATAATAGACTTCAAAATGATTCAGGAAGCAACAGCTGCAGGCCTTGGGGAATTATTCCTATGTATCCAGTACTCCATAAACAAGAGGCTTCTCCTTGTTACTTTACCTTAGGTACACACATGCATTCTAATGGAAAAGTTTGCAGTAGTTTCCAGTTCAGTATTCTTTTGCTGCAAAGCAAATCACAGGCCACGTAGAGAGAGGAGCCCTGCCCTGCCCTGCCCTCAAAACCCCCTCAGTATTGTCTCTAAATTGATAGATGTTCTGTCTCTAACCCTGATGAGTATTACTGCTGTCCACGTATATCTGGAGATCAGTGGTTAACATTGACTTAGCAGCTTCTTCATTCCTGTCCTTTGTGTCATGTCAACATTCCCCTTTCCTTCTGAGTATTTTCCTCCTGTGTTTGATTCTAGGTTGGTGGTTGATTAATGCTGGGACAAGCGTGATGGTGGTGGTGTAGAAGGGGTGTTTAAAATGAGTGTACATTCTTTCCCTGTGTGTTTGTTAAAATCTAGGACCTTTGTGTGGTGCTGGGTTCAGGGCTCAGCTTCTTGCATTCCTGGCCAGTTCAGTCTGTGCTTCATAAGGAATGTACCAGATGTGGGTCTGTGATATGTGTCTTTGCCCTTTATTAATCTTCCACAGAATAGTTAGTTAGAGCCAAAACTTCCAAGACTTTCCCTGACAGAAAAGTTTAGGGGAAAAAAAAAAAAAAAGAACACAATGTCTCTTCCCTTAGACTGTAATATTTTTGTTTACAGGGGGAAAAATTTATTTATTTATCTTAGCTATAAACCTCACTCTATCCTGGCTTTCTGGCTGGCATGCACACACACACACACAAATGTAATCTTTGTATACAGAGCCTCAAAATCCAAGTTGTTTTGTTCATGCAACAAAAATTAATTGAGGTTTTCCTTTGCACATACAGGGATTTCCCTGGTGGCTCAGATGGTAAAGAAGCTTCCTGCAATGTGGGAAACCCGCGTTAAATCCCTGGGTCAGGAAGGTCCGCTGGAGAAGGGGAATGCCTACCCACCCTAGTATTCTTGCCTGGAAAATTCCATGGACAGAAGAGCCTGGCGGGCTACAGTCCATAGGGTTGCAAAGAGTCTGAGATGGCTGAGAAACTAACACACGCAATTGAGTGAATAAGAATGCAAGGCAGGGATGAGGAGAGGGGGTAGAGTGAGGGAGAGTGTGGCTGGAGAAAGCAGAGCAGCGTCAGGCGAGACGGAGCAGGCAGGCTCTTCAGATCTTCAGAGACCCGCCCCTGCTCACCCCTACCCTCCCCAAGCTACCATCACCAACTTCCTCCCAGGGTCTTTAGATTACGGCAACTGTGGTGAGACAGAAGTATCTCCTGCCCCCATTTTTTTTTTTAAGGCAACATTGATCTCTTCCCTGCAAATAAAGTTTCCATGATGCCACATTCATTTGGTGAGAATATGAAAGGAATACAGGGCACAGAAACAAAGGAATATGCAAGAGGCATATTTTTTAAAATATTTATTTATTATGTGGCCATACCATGTGGCTTGTGAGATCTTAGTTTCCTGACCAGAGTTTGAACCCGTGCGCCCTGTAATGAACCTGCAGAGCTATAATCACTGGACCACCGCGAATTCCCTGCCAAAGACACTTTGATGCATAAAACTGAAGCGGCAGTTCATTTCCAATTTCACCTCACGTATGCGTGCTAAGTTGCTTCAGTGTGTCTGATTTTTTGCGACACTATGGACTGTAGCCCCCCAGGCTCCTCTGTCCGTGAGATTCTCCAGCAAGAATACTGGAGTGGGTTTCCATGCCCTCCTCCAGGGGATCTTCCCAAACCAGGGATCAAACCTTGTCTCTTATGTCTCCTGCATCGGCAGTCAGGTTCTTTAACGCTAGTACCACCTCATTGAAACCAAAGCGCACTGTTAGCCTGGTAGTACATCCTATCACCTGAATTTCCCCCAACTCTACTCCCCCGGACTCTTTCCACGCCTCCAACAGTTATCTTATTTCCCCTCTGACTAGATCTTATGTCTAGATGTGGTGTCAGGAGTACATGAAGTTAGCGTGCCTTGCTGAGGCCGAAGCCCTGAAGACCTGACAATTCTTGACTCTGCCACCACTCTACCACCACTGTCTCACCTGTAGGTGACCTTGGGATATCACCAGGAGAGAAGCAGAAGCCAACTTTAAGCGCGGGGAGACGCTCCCGGGCTAAAGGCTTCGCTAGGCTGGCTGGACAGCCAGAACAGTACAAGGGACTGAGTAACACCCTACCATCTCCCACACCCTAGTTTGGACTTGGCAAGTGTTAATAATCCTCCTCTTTGGAGTTTACCTCCAGAAAAATGTCAAGGTTCCTCACTCCTTCTTTGGGCAGCTCAGGCTTCCGCTTGGAAGATGAAAGAGACAGATACTTACTAAAATGGTTAATCAGTAATTTCAAGCTAATTGACATGTGACCTTGACAGCACTTCATGAAGGATAAGCTGGCACACAGTAAACACTTAAAAGAGATAGCCATATCCTGATAAAGGCCACGTGATTAACACATTGCTGCAGTTATGACAAACTCTATTTCTCCTGCACCTTAAGAAACGTGTTCACCCATACTAAAGTAGGCAAAAGATTTTTGGCACAGTTGGCCTGATAATGTGGCCTTCACCTCGAGCTATTGAAAACAATGGCAACTAGGTATTAACTGGTAAGCATGAGTCAGAGCCTGGGCTAACCACTGCGTCTCATTTATTCATCTTGCCTACCCTACACAGTAACCCTGTAAGGTAGGTTCTATTACCATTTCTATTTTAGAGATGAAGAAGATGAGACAAGAAGAAGGTTTAAAACTTGTGCATTTTATACCCCTAATAAGTGGTGAACGTGGGAGTCAAACTCAGGGAGTGTGATGCCAGATCCATGCACTCATCCCCTTTGAATTACTTAGTGTCATCTATATTTGCTGGCACTAGAGGGGATCTGTTGTGCTTTCTTCCAGTCCCCTGAATTCAAGGCTGAATTGAAGTGAAGTTGCTCAGTCGTGTCCGACTCTTTGCGAACCCATGGACTGTAGCCTACCAGGCTCCTCCTTCCATGAGATTTTCCAGGCAATAGTACTGGAGTGGATTGCCGTTTCCTTCTCCAGGGGATCTTCCCAACCCAGGGATTGAACCTGGGTCTCTCTCATGGTAGACAGACGCTTTACCATCTGAGCCACCAGGGGAGTCTGAATTCAGGCCAGTAGAAGGTAAATGGGATGCAGCCATCGTGGACAACTGTATGGAGGTTACTCAAAAAGCAAAAAACTAAAAGGAGAACTACCATATGCTCCAGCAATCTCACACCTGGACATACATCTGGACAAAACTGTAATTCAGAAAGATACATGTACCATTATGTTCATAGCCACACCATTTACAATAACCAAGACACGGAGACAACCTAAATGTCCATGACAGATGAAAGGATAAAGAATATGTGGTACGAATTATATACAATGGAATACTTGTTGCTGTTGTTTAGTCGCTAGGTTGTGTCCAATACTTTTGGGACCCCATGGACTATAGCTCACCAGGCTCCTTCTATGAGTAGGATTTCCCAGGCAAAAATATTGGAGTGGGTTGCCATTTCCTTCTCCAGGGGATCTTCCCGACCCCAGGATCGAACCCCTGTCTCCCACACAGGCGGGCAGATGCTTTCCCACTGAGCCACCAGGTTAGCCCATAAAAAAGAATGAAATAATGCCATTTACAGCAACACGAATGGACCTAGAAATTATCATGAAATAAGTCAGAAAAAGAAAGACAAATACCGTATGATATCACTTATATGTGGAATCTAAAATATGGCACAAATAAACTTATCTATGAAACAGAAATAGACTCACAGACATAGAGAACAACAGACTTGTGGTTGCCAAGAGGGAAGGTAAGTGGGGAGGGATGGAATTTGGGATTAGCAGCTGCAAACTATTATTTATAGAAAGGATAACAGCAAGATCCTACTGTATAGCACAGGGAACTATATTCAATATCCTGTGATAGAGACTTCGCTGGTGGTCCAGTTGTTAAGATTCTGCACTTCCAATGCAGGGGGAACAGGCTGGATTCCTGGTCATGGAATGAAGATCTCACATGCCTCACAGCATAGGCAAAAAAAAAAAAAAAAAAAAAAGATAAGATAAAATAAAGGCAAATTGTTTCACAAAAAGAATATCCTATGATAAACCATAGTGGAAAAGAACATGAAAAAAGATTGTGTGTGTGTGTGTGTGTGTGTACAACTGAATCATTCTGCTGTGCAGCAGAAATTAGCCCAACATTGTAAATCAGCTATAATTCAATCAAATAAAACCTTTTTTAATTAACTGAAAATCACAGGAGAATAGAGGTGATCTGGTGACTGGGAGAAGTGGAGGGAGGACTCTTGATTTCCCCTCGTGTACAGCTCTCCACTGTCATTCACGGATGTTTCTCCATCCAGGATTTCTGCCTCTCCAATTTTTCACTTTTGGATTGTAAGCATTGTGCCAAATATGGGAAGAAATAACTTTTTAAAATCACGAAGTTTGGTTTCATACTGCTAATGAATTGTGTGAAAAGAAAGGGTGTGTTCCACCTCCGTTAGTTTGGAAAGGGGCAAAAACACTTGCCTCACTCCCTTACTCTACACTCTGCCCTCAGTTCACACACAAAGGATGAACATGGCAGTAACTTTCCAGTTCCTGATCTTTTACCAGTACTGAGTATATTTTCTGTCCCCCTTGATCTCTCTTCTGGGTAACTGATTTAATCAACATACCAAGCATATACCACATGGACATTCCAGAAGTTTTGAGCTTTGGAAGCTGTTAAAAAGTTAACTATGAAATTATTAGACCATTTGTCACTACTCTTAAGATTGTCTTAGGAAAAAAAAAAGCCTTTTTGCGTTGGTGAAAGCAGACTATGAATGAGGGATTGAAGAGCCTAGTCCAAGTGGACTTGGACGTACCCTGATGGAGAAAGAGGAGCTAAGGAAACAGTCATTCTTCTCATCTGGGGCATCTGAGGAGTTGAGACAGGGGAAGATGATCCACAGTTTATGAATCCCTCCATGAGCCAGGCACTGGGCTAGGAGCTTTTACAAATATTTTACAACTTAATTGTTTATAATTTTATAGCTAAAAACTAACACCTTCTAGCATAGTCTTCTAAGTACTTTGAAAATCCCATGGATGGAGGAGCCTGGTGGGCTCCAGTCCATGGGGTCGCAAAGAGTTGGACACGACTGAGCGACTTCACTTTCACTTTTCACTTTCATGCACTGGAGAAGGGAATGGCAACCACTCCCATGTTCTTGCCTGGAGAATCCCAGGGATGGGGGATCCTGGTGGGCTGCTGTCCATGGGGTTACACAGAGTCAGACACGACTGAAGCGACTTAGCAGCAGCAGCAGTAGCTCATTTAAGAGTCACAACAACCAGATAGAGCAGATTCTGTTGTCCTCACTATAAAACATGGGGAAATCAAGTCATTAAGCAGTTAACTAACTTGGCCCCATCACTTCATGGGAAATAGATGGGGAAACAGTGGAAACAGTGGCTGACTTTATTTTTGGGGGCTCCAAAATCACTGCAGATGGTGACTGCATCCATGAAATTAAAAGATGCTTACTCCTTGGAAGGAAAGTTATGACCAACCTAGAGAACATATTAAAAAGCAGAGATATTACTTTGCCAGCAAATGTCTGTCTAGTCAAGGCTATGGTTTTTCCAGTGGTCACGTATGGATGTGAGAGTTGGACTGTGAAGAAAGCTGAGTGCTGAAGAATTGATGCTTTTGAACTGTGATGTTGGAGAAGACTCCTGAGAGTCCCTTGGACTGCAAGGAGATCCCACCAGTCCATCCTAAAGGAGATCAGTCCTGGGTGTTCACTTGAAGGGCTGATGCTAAGGCTGAAACTCCAATACTTTGGCCACCTCATGCAAAGAGTTGACTCATTGGAAAAGACCCTGATACTGGGAGAGATTGGGGGCAGGAGGAGAAGGGGGCGACAGAGGATGAGATGGCTGGATGGCATCACTGACTCGATGCGCATGAGTTTGGGTGAACTCCGGGAGTTGGTGATGGACAGGGAGGCCTGGTGTACTGCGGTTCGTGGGGTTGCAAAGAGTCGGACACGACTGAGCGACTGAACTGAACTGAACTTGCCCAAGGTCCTACAGCTGGTATGTGTTAGAATAAGGAATTAAACCTAGTTCCAGAAACACAGCTCTTCCTCTCTGGACCACATTACCTCTCAGGATGCTCAGAGAGGTTACCTGGTTCAATGTTGCACAGCTAGAATGGTAGAACCAGGGCTCAGAGCCCAGGTTTGTCTGGCATCAGAATGCATGCTTCCTACTATACTTTTCTGCCACCTACGCCTACTACATCTTTCCTGTTTGATCTTGTGATTGCAGGAAAGTTTTCATCCTACCCTCAAGGAACAAATTCAGATACACCGCTTCCTCTTTTGTTTCTCTTCTCTCTGCTTCACCTCTTCCCTCCACTTTCCTCTCCCCCTTTCTCTTTTTCTCTGGTAATTTTTCCTTTCCTTGTTTTTCCTCTTTCTTTTTCCCCGTTTCCTCCTAGAGTCTGCCAGGTAACGCACAGAAAGGGCAAGGAGGAGATAAGAGGTTACTAAGCTTTGACCTCACTAGTTTAAGCCCAACTTACCAAGGTTAAGAATAATTGCAATCTGACCAGAAGCTAAAATGAAAAATTAAATGTTTACCTCAAGAAACATGTACATGGAGAATTGGTCCAACTGTTGTGACAAATGGGGCATTTTGAATTTTAATACATTCAACCTATTGACAAATTAGATGGATCATTACGTGTTCACTGTATTGTTTAATGATTCTATCAGGGGGTTAGTTATTGATGTCAGTGTTCAGATTAACCAAATTACACAGCCTTACACTTAGGCTAGATCCTAGGAAGCCAGTAGGCTCAGACGTACAGAGTGCCAACAAGTTTCCAGTGTATTGGCCTGAAGACAGCTACAGTTTCTAAGACACCCACAAGTGCTTCAAATAAAGGCATGTATAGAACTCATTAACACCTCAAAGACTCCATAATACTAATTCACATCATAACCGTTTTGGTATATTATACAGTGTGTGTGGATCACAATAAACTGTGGAAAATTCTGAAAGAGATGGGAATACCAGACCACTTGACCTGCCTCTTGAGAAATCTGTATGCAGGTCAGGAAGCAACAGTTAGAACTGGACATGGAACAACAGACTGGTTCCAAATAGGAAAAGGAGTACATCAAGGCTGTACATTGTCACCCTGCTTATTTAACTTCTATGCAGAGTACATCATGAGAAACGCTGGGCTGGAGGAAGCACAAGCTGGAATCAAGATTGCCGGGAGAAATATCAATCACCTCAGATATGAAGATGACACCACCCTTATGGCAGAAAGTGAAGAAGAACTAAAGAGCCTCTTGATGAAAGTGAAAGGGGAGTGTGAAAAAGTTGGCTTAAAGCTCAACATTAAGAAACTAAGATCATGGCATCCGGTTCCAACACTTCATGGCAAATAGATGGGGAAACAGTGGAAACAGTGTCAGACTTTATTTTTTTGGGCTCCAAAATCACTGCAGATGGTGACTGCAGCCATGAAATTAAAAGACTCTTACTCCTTGGAAGAAAAGTTATGACCAACCTAGATAGCATATTCAAAAGCAGAGACATTACTTTGACGACTAAGGTCCATCTAGTCAAGGCTATAACCATCCAGTAGTCACGTATGGGTGTGAGAATTGGACTGTGAAGAAAGCTGAGTGCCAAAGAATTGATGCTTTTGAACTGTGGTGTTGGAGAAGACTCTTGAGAGTCCCTTAGACTGCAAGGAGATCCAACCAGTCCATTCTGAAGGAGATCAGCCCTGGGATTTATTCGGAAGGAGATCAGCCCTGGAATTTATTCGGAAGGAATGATGCTAAAGCTGAAACTCCAGTACTTTGGCTACCTCATGCGAAGAGTTGACTCATTGGAAAAGACTTTGATGGTGGGAGGGATTGGGGGCAGGAGGAGAAGGGGACAACAGAGGATGAGATGGCTGGATGGCATCACTGACTCAATGGACGTGAGTCTGAGTGAACTCCGGGAGTTGGTGATGGACAGGGAGGCCTGGCGTGCTGCGGTTCATGGGGTCACAAAGAGTCAGACACGACTGAGTGACTGAACTGAACTGAAAATCACTGTAGAAGGTGATTGCAGTCATGAAATTAAAAGACGCTTACTCCTTGGAAGGAAAGCTATGACCAACCTAGACAAGCATATTAAAAAGCAGAGACATTACTTTTGTCAACAAAGGTCTGTCTTGTCAAGGCTATGGTTTTTCCAGTGGTCATGTATGGATGTGAGAGTTGGACTATAAAGAAAGCTGAGCCCTGAAGAACTGAAGCTTTTGAACTGTGGTGTTGGAGAAGACTCTTGAGAGTCCCTTGGACTGCAAGGAGACCCAACCAATACTTCCTAAAGGAGATCAGTGTTCATTGGAAGGACTGATGTTGAAGCTGAAACTCCAATACTTTGGCCACGTGATGCAAAGAGCTGACTCATTTGAAAAGACCCTGATGCTTCTTAAATAGATGAGATGGTTGGATGGCATCACTGACTCAATGGACATCAGTTTGGGTAAACTCTTGGAGCTTGTGATAGACAGGGAGGCCTGGCATGCTGCAGTCAATGGGGTCACAAAGAGTTGGACATGACTGAGCTACTGAACTGAACTGAACATTATGTATTTCTTCTCCTACTCAAGGACTAGATCTGTCCAGGACTCTGATAGTGATCTTCTCTTCTCCGTCTGCTAATGCTCTTTCATGCCTTCAAGTCCCATCTCCTGCTGATGACCTCCAGATCAGTGTCTCTAGATTCTCAGTAACTCTAATTATTTCCCTGAAATTATTTCCCTTCACTATCCTTCTGGCATGTGAAATTGACCCGGAACTAGATTCCTAGAATTTTCCCCATACAATTCTGCTAATAGTATGTCTCCACCACACAGCTAAAACCCTTCATTCGTTCTGAGTCCTCCCTCTCCTATATTCCATATTCAGTAGGTCTCCAGATTCTTCAGGAGATTCTTCTCCAGGTCTTCCAGATTAGTTCAAATACCAAGGAGATGTCTTCCAAATATCTCCATTTCTCTATTCCTACTGTTATGGCCTTCGTTTTTCATCTCTTCCAGGATTACTGCCAGTCTTATGCATCTGGGACAGAGTGTGTCTTTGTGTCCCTGTATGTTTCATCTCACAGTCTCTAAGTTAGTTACATCTGTCTTGTGCACCTTGAGATACAGTTACAAGCAGAACTGAGCTAGCCTCACCTCACTCTAGTCCACTATTCATGACACTGCAGAACTTTATTTCCCACGTATAAGTTATCCCTGTATTTCCATTAGTTTCCTATCACTTACAGAAAAGGTGAAGCACATTGATATGACATGCAAGGCACTTCACAACTTGTTTACAATTTAATTCTCTCCCTCCCTCCTTATTTTCCATCATTCTTCTCCATCTACCTGGCACTCCAGCTGAATGAACTCGGATGTTCCTGAACATGCTGCTGGGGCCAGTTCAGTTCAGTCGCTCAGTTGTGTCCAACTCTTTGCGACCCCATAAACTGCAGCATGCCTCCCTGTCCATCACCAACTCCCTGAGTTCACTCAGATTCATGTCCATCAAGTCAGTGATGCCATCCAGTCATCTCATCCTCGGTCGTCCCCTTCTCCTCCTGCCCCCAATCCCTCCCAGCATCAGAGTCTTTTCTAATGAGTCAACTCTTTGCATGAGGTGGCCAAAGTACTGGAGTTTCAGCTTCAGCATCATTTCCTCCAAAGAAATCCCAGGGCTGATCTCCTTGCAGTCCAAGGGACTCTCAAGAGTCTTCTCCAACACCACAGTTCAAAAGCATCAATTCTTTGGCGCTCAGCTTTCTTCACAGGCCAACTCTCACATCCATACATAACCACTGGAAAAACCATAGCCTTGAATAGACAGACCTTTGTTGGCAAAGTAATGTCTCTGCTTTTCAATATGCTATCTAGGTTGGTCATAACTTAGGTGACCCCAAAACACGCCTCAATGGCATATTGATTATTCCAAATTAAAGTTACTTAAGAAACGGTCAGTGCAAGAGGGACACTCTGACCTTCCCATCTCCCTCAAAGCAGGAAATCAATCTCTCATGTGAAAAGTACCCTCACTGTATCTGGAGGTAAAAGGATATCCCTGTCACCAGAGGTTGAGGACTCAGGCCAAAGGGACTTACATACACAAAACTTGCTGCTTCTTTAATTTATTAACCCATTCCAAAACTCTGTTTAGATGTGTCACTAACTTCAAACCCCAAACTTAAGTTTGTCCCGTCAATTCCTCACAAATGCATCGTTTCTTTGTCTAAAAAGTATAAAACCTGCCTGTTTTGGTCAGTTCTCAGGTCTCATTTCTATAATACCTCCATATGCATGAATTAAAATTCATTTCTTTTTTTTTCCTGTTAACCTGTCTTGTGTCCACTTTATTAGGTCCAGCTACCAGAACCTAAGAGTGATAAGGGGGATATTTTTCCCTCCACAATAATGCCATACTCTGTGTATCCCTGGGTCTTTTTTTTTTTTCTCACTATTCCACATGGTATGTGAGATCTTACTTCCCTGACCAGGGTTCAAACCTGTGCCCCTTGCAGTGGAAGTGCAGAGTCTTAACCACTTAACCGTGGCAGTCTTCCACTGCCAGGGAATTCCTATCCTCAGGTCTTCACACATGCTGCAGTTCTGCCAAGAATGACCTCCCCTTGCTCCAGCCCTAGCAGTGCCTGGAAAATGCTTCCTTATCTTTCAAAACCCAATTCAATGTCTCTTCTGGGACACCTTCCCAGACAGCTCTTTTCTCTGTAAACATACACCACCTGGATCTCCACATAAGATGCTGTTTCTCAAGGATTTACTTTTGTCACCATTTATATTGGTTTCCTGGGGCTGCTGTACCAAATTATCACAGACTGGGTGGCTTAAAGCAACAGAAGCGTACTCTTTCACAGTTCTTGGGGCCAGGTGCATATACCTGGACTAAGATAAGGTGTCAGCAGGGCCACAGTCTCTCCAGAATTTCTAGAGCAGAATGTGTTCCTTGCCTCTTTCACCTTCTGGGGGCCGCTGCCATCCCTTGGCTTGTGGCCACATCACTTCAATCCCTGCCTCCACCTTCACATCATCTTCTCCTCTGTGTGTGTTGTAAGCTCTCTCTCTACTTCCCTCTTATAAAGATAATGTGAAGGCATTCAGTGCTCACCTCACCTGGACAGTCCAGTCTAATCTCCCCATCTCAAGATTCTTAATCATATCTGCAAAGACTGTTTTTCTAAATAAGTTAACACTGAAAGTTTTAAGAATTTGGGTCTAATATTTTGGGGACCAACATTTAGGCCACTACGCTGTCCCAATAGTCTAGGACTTCAGAACAGGTAGAGGATATGTTTTATTCCTTTTTTATTCCCAGCACTAATAGAAATTCAATACTTGTTTACTGGATGACTAGGGAATAAACAGAATTCAACATTCTCATCTTATAGATAATGGCTGTTTATTCACTCAACAAAGCATTTATTATTATATACCAGATACTACACAGGAAGTACAGTGACAACAAAAAACAAACATGACTCGTCTCATAGAACTTATATTCTAGTGAAAGAAATAAGCATTTTAAAAAGGGCAGATATTGGGACTTCCTTGGCAGGTCAGTGATTAGCATTCCAGACTCCATTGCAGGCATCATGGGTTCAATTCCTGGTCAGGGAACTAAGAATATCAAGCCACACACTGAGGCCAAAGAAAGAGGGGCAGCTATTACAAAATACATAATTACTGAGCATAATCAGGGTCAAGAAAGGAAAGAGCAAGGATCAACAAGATAGAAAAAGGAGTGCAGATCAGCAAGTGCTTCTCTATGGAAGTAATATTGTAAGCTGGGATCAAAGGATGGACAACTGGAGTGTGAAGAGTCAGGGGTGGGCTGCAATTATTCCAGGCAGAGGGAACAATATATGCACAGGTTTTTTGCACTGTAAAGAGCTTGGTGAATCCAAGAAACAGGACCCAGAGAGGCTGGAATGTAATCATCTACAGGCAAGAGAGGGAAGATGTTGGCAGGACACATCATGCAGGCTTTGGGCCTGTCTTAACAATTTTGAATTTATCCTTTTATTTATTTTTTTTATTATTTTTTAATTTTTATTTTTACTTTATTTTACTTTACAATACTGTATTGGTTTTGTCATACATCGACACAAATCCACCACGGGTGTACATGAGTTCCCAGACATGAACCCCCCTCCCACCACCCACCCCACACCATCCCTCTGGATCATCCCCGTGTACCAGCCCCAAGCATCCTGTATCCTGCATCAAACATAGACTGGTGATTCGTTTCTTACATGACAGTATACATGTTTCAATGCCATTCTCCCAAATCATCCCACCCTCTCCCTCAGAGTCCAAAAGTCCGCTATACACATCTGTGTCTCCTTTGCTGTCTCGTGTACAGGGTCATCATTACCATCTTTCTAAATTCCATATGTATGTGTTAGTATACTGTATTGGTGTTTTTCTTTCTGGCTTACTTCACTCTGTATAATCGGCTCCAGTTTCATCCATCTCATTAGAACTGATTCAAATGTATTCTGTTTTAACGGCTGAGTAATACTCCATTGTGTATATGTACCACAGCTTTCTTATCCATTCATCTGCTGATGGACATCTAGGTTGCTTCCATGTCCTGGCTATTATAAACAGTGCTACAATGAACATTGGGGTACATGTGTCTCTTTCTATTCTGGTTTCCTCAGTGTGTATGCCCAGCAGTGGGATTGCTGGGTCATAAGGCAGTTCTATTTGCAATTTTTTAAGGAATCTCCACACTGTTCTCCATAGTGGCTGTACTAGTTTTCATTCCCACCAACAGTGCAAGAGGGTTTCCTTTTCTCCACACCCTCTCCAGCATTTATTGCTTGTAGACTTTTGGATCACAGACATTCTGACTGGTGTGAAGTGGTACCTCATGGTGGTCTTGATTTGCATTTCTCTAATAATGAGTGATGTTGAGCATCTTTTCATGTGTTTGTTAGCCATCCGTATGTTTTCTTTGGAGAAATGTCTATTTAGTTCTTTGGCCCACTTTTTGATTGGGTCGTTTATTTTTCTGGAATTGAGCTGCATAAGTTGCTTGTATATTTTTGAGATTAGTTGTTTGTCAGTTGCTTCATTTGCTATTATTTTCTCCCATTCAGAAGGCTGACTTTTCACCTTGCTTATATTTTCCTTTGTTGTGCAGAAGCTTTTAATTTTAATCAGATCCCATTTGTTTATTTTTGCTTTTATTTCCAGAATTCTGGGAGGTGGATCATAGAGGATCCTGCTGTGATTTATGTCGGAGAGTGTTTAGCCTTTGTTCTCCTCTAGGAGTTTTATAGTTTCTGGTCTTATGTTTAGATCTTTAATCCACTTTGAGTTTATTTTTGTGTGTGGTGTTAGAAAGTGATCTAGTTTCATTCTTTTACAAGTGGTTGACCAGTTTTCCCAGCACCACTTGTTAAAGAGATTGTCTTCACTCCATTGTATATTCTTGCCTCCTTTGTCAAAGATAAGGTGTCCATATGTGTGTGGATTTATCTCCGGGCTTTCTATTTTGTTCCATTGATCTATATTTCTGTCTTTGTGCCAGTACCATACTATCTTGATGACTGTGGCTTTGTAGTAGAGCCTGAAGTCAGGCAAGTTGATTCCTCCAGTTCCATTTCTCTTTCTCAAGATTGCTTTGGCTATTCGAGGTTTTTTGTATTTCCATACAAATCTTGAAATTATTTGTTCTAGCTCTGTGAAAAATACCGCTGGTAGCTTGATAGGGATTGCATTGAATCTGTAGATTGCTTTGGATAGTATACTCATTTTCACTATATTGATTCTTCCGATCCATGAACATGGTATATTTCTCCATCTATTAGTGTCCTCTTTGATTTCTTTCATCAGTTGTCTCTGCCTGCTGATTTGAAGACTGATTGGAACAGTTGAGAAAGGAGAGGGAAGGCATGTGGGGAGGCCACTGGAGGGGTCCAGGGAGAGCTGCAGCTGGCTTGGACTAAAGTGACAGCCCCTGGTAAGGAGAGAAGTGCACAGACTGGAGATATAATTGGAAGTACAATAGATAAGCCTCACATGTTAAACCAGAAATGGGGGGTGTGTGTGTGTGCGTGTGTGTGTGTCACCACATAAAAATTTTACACAAAATAATCAAAGACCTAAATGTAACAGCTAAAACTACAAACAGAAAAACTCAAGGATAGCTCTTTATAACCCAGGATTTGGCAATGGATTTATAGATGTGACATTTAAGGCATAAACAACAAAAGAAAAAATAGCTAAATTGGATTTCATCAAAATTAGAAACCTTTTAAAAATATTTTAATTTGGAACCCCCAAATTTCTAATTACACTGAGAAATAATTACGTCATAAAATGGCAGAAAAATCTTAGGAAAGAATAAAGGGATTGAATACAGAGGCTGGTAGAGATAAGAATTTGACTTGACAAAAGAATGAAAGCATAATATTCCAAATTGGCAGTGGGTGGGGTGGCAGGAGAGGGGTAGTGTCTGCTTCTGTTACCAAATAAACACAGAAGTTTCATTGCTTAAGGGTTTGGGGTGGGGGAGCCATAGGGGAGAAGAGCTGCTATTGAGGAGGGCTGATTGCTTAAGGGTTTGGGGTAGGGGAGCCATAGGGAAGAAGAGCTGCTATTGAGGAGCGCTGAGCATTGAAGACAGATGCTTACTTGTTTTTAATTCTATAATTTTCTCAACTGTTCAAAGTCAGGTCTAGTTCAGCAGTTTTAAAAATAGCTCAGTTCAGTCGGGAAGTCCTGTTCGACTCTTTGAGACCCCATGGACTGCACCATGCCCACCTTCCCTGTCCATCACCAACCCCCAGAGTTTGCTCAAACTCATGTCCATTGAGTTGGTGATGCCATCCAACCATCTAATCCTCTGTTGTCCCCTTCTCCTCCCACCTTCAGTCTTTCCCAGGATCAGGGTCTTTTTCAAGGAGTCAGTTCTTTGCTTCATGTGGCCAAAGTATTGGAGTTTCAACTTTAGCATCAGTCCTTCTGATGAATATTCAGGACTGATTTCCTTTAGGATGGACTGGTTGGATCTCCTTTGCAGTTGAAGGGACTCTCCAGAGCCTTCTCCAATACCACAGTTCAAAAGCATCCATTCTTCAGTGCTCAGCTTTCTTTATAGTCCAACTCTCACATCTATACATGACCACAGGAAAAACCATAGCTTTGACTAGATGGCAAAGTAATGTCTCTGCTTTTTAGTTTGCTGTCTAGATTGGTTATAGCTTTTCTTCCAAGGAGTAAGTATCTTTTAATTTCATGGCTGCAGTCATCAGCTGCAGTAATTTTGGAGTCCTGAAAAATAAAGCCTGACACTGTTTCCCCATCTATTTGCCATGAAGTGATGGGACTGGATGCCATGATCTTAGTTTTCTGAATGTTGAGTTTTAAAAGCTAGTTTTTTCATGCTCTTCTTTCATTTTCATCAAGAGGCTCTTTAGTTCCTCTTTGCTTTCTGCCATAAGGGTGGTGTCACCTGTGTATCTGAGGTTATTGGTATTTCTCCTGGCAACCTTGATTCCAGCTTGTGCTTCATCCAGTCTGGCATTTCACATGATGTACTCTGCATATAAGTTAAATAAGCAGGGTGACAATACACAGCCTTGATGTACTTCTTTTCCTATTTGGAACCAGTCTGTTGTTCCATGTCCAATTCTAACTGTTGCTTCTTCACCTGCTTACAAATTTCTTAGGAGGCAGGTCAGGTGGTCTGGTATTCCCATCTCTTTCAGAATTTTCCACAGTTTGTTGTGATCTACACAGTCAAAGGCTTTGGCATAGTCAATAAAGCAGAAGTAGATGTTTTTCTTGAACTCTCTTGCTTTTTCGATGATCCAATGGATGTTGGCAATTTGATCTCTGGTTCCTCTGCCTTTTCTAAATTCAGCTTGAACATCTGCAATTTCACAGTTCATATACTGTTGAAGCCTGGCTTGGAGAATTTTGAGCATTATTTTACTAGCATGTGAGATGAGTGCAATTCTGTGGCAGTTTGAATATTCTTTGGTATTGCCTTCCTTTGGGATTGGAATGAAAACTGAACTTTTTCATTACTTTTTCAGTCCTGTTGCCTGAAAACTCACTGCTGAGTTTTCCAAATTTGCTGGCATATTGAGCGCATCACTTTAACAGCATCATCTTTCAGGATTTGAAATAGCTCAATTGGAATTCCATCACCTCTGCTGCTGCTGCTGCTACTGCTGCTGCTGCTGCTGCTGCTGCTAAGTCGCTTCAGTCGTGTCTGACTCTGTGCAAGCACACGGACAGCAGCCAACCAGGCTCTGCTGTCCCTGGGATTCTCCAGGCAAGAAGACTGGAGTGGGTTGCCATTTCCTTCTCCTCCATCACCTCTACTAGCTTTGTTTATAGTGATGCTTCCTAATGCCCACTTGACTTCACACTTCAGGATGTCTGGCTCTGGGTGAGTGATCACACCATTGTGGTTATCTGGGTCATGAAGATCTTTTTTGTATAGTTCTTCCATGTATTGTTGCCACCTCTTCTTAATATCTTCTGCTTCTGTTAGGTCCATCCCATTTCTGTCTTAGGACAAATGCTCAGTCTGATTTTTACTGAGTGCATAAAGAAAGACAGCAGAGCATAAGCAAGATATGGGGCCAATCTAAGAAAGATTTCCAGCAATCCCTTCATTCATTATTTCTGGGTCAGTCATGAAAAAGGATTCATCATGCCTTCAGCTATTTTTTCTAACTAGTGAAAACTAACATTTGTCAAGCACTTATTTTACACTCAGGCATTACATTAAATATTATCCATACAATATCTTCTTTTACCCTGTCAAATATCCTACTAGGTAGATATTATTTACAAACTCACTTTGTTTTATTTGCCTGTTTTTAAAATTTTTATTGAAATATATTTGATTTGCAATCTTGTGTTAGTTTCAGATGTACAGCAAAGTGATTCAAACATATATACACACACACACACATACTTTTTAGACTTTTCCATTATAAATAAGCTGGACTTCATCAAAATTAGAAGATAAATTACATTAAATTACAAGATATTGATAATAGTTCCCTGTACTATATAACAGGTCCTTGTTGGTTATCTATTTTTTATATAGTAGTGTATATATGTTAATCCTAAGCTCCTAGTTTGTCTCCCTCCCTTTCCCGTTTGATAATCGTAAGTTTGTTTTCTATACAAGCTCATTTACAAGTGGTTAAAGCAGAGCAGTGGGTAAACAGCTTGTTGAAAGTCAGAGAGCACAGCCTGACTTGGAACCTGGGAAGTATGATTTCAGAGCATTGCTCTTAAAGCCACTTCCCTGTATGGTCTACTCTTTACTTTTCAGTGATTTAAATTTTACTTAGCTTCTCTAAAGAACACTAAGATATATAATAACAAATGAGAAAATATCTTTTCTCTCAGATTCATGAAAATTCTCCATTTGAAAATTACTATAGTAAATTATTTAAAATAATCAGCTTCTAACCCAAAGAAAAAAAGCAGGTGAGTCAATACTGATATAAACACTTGGATAACTGAAGAGATAGAGGAGAAGGACTAGCTCTTCCTTACAGAAGATTTCAACTAATATTGTAGGAGAAATGAGGGAAATAGAAAATCATCATTAGAATACCAGAGTAATAAATACTGTTATTTATACCATAGGCAAGATCCACAAATTGATACTAAATTAGCATGTGCAGGTCAAGAAGAAACAAGATATTTGCATAATCCCAAATTATCTCCTTCCCAATCCCAACAAAAAGTTATTCATTATGAAGGCAAAAATAGAAAATAAATGTTAACTATACAGTGGAGAAACTTGGCAGATACCATCTTAACCTCATGATCAAGGTTAATGTTATCAGTAATAAGATGTATCTGTATCATGTACCCCAGTATGATACAGGAAGAGACATTACTTCTATGAGAGTCTTCCCAATGATGCATAACCTCTATCTAAGCCTAATATCAAACAATATCAGAAAATATCAGACAAACCAAACCAAGGGATGTTCTGAATAACGGACCAGAATGCTTTAAAAGTCTCAAGGTCATGAAAGATAAACTATCACAGATTGAAATAAACAATCCTTATGGCAGAAAGTGAAGACAAACTAAAGAGCCTTTTGATGAAAATGAAAGAGGAGTATGAAAAAGTTGGCTTAAAACTCAGGATTCAGAAAACTAAGATCATGGCATCTGGTCCCATCACTTCATGGCAAACAGATGAGGATACAATGGAAACAGTGAGAGATTTTATTTTTTTGCACTCCAAAATCACTGCAGATGGTGACTGCAGCCATGAAATTAAAAGACACTTGCTCCTTGGAAGAAAAGCCATGGCCAAACTAGACAGCACATTAAAAAGCAGAGACATTACTTTGCCAACAAAGGTCCATCTAGTCAAAGCTAGGTTTCTCCAGTAGTCATGTATGGATGTGAGAGTTGGACTATAAAGAAAGTTGAACACTGAAGAACGGATGCTTTTGAACTGTGGTTTTGGAGAAGACTCTTGAGAGTCCCTTGGACAGCAAGGAGATCCAACCAGTCAATCCTAAAGGAGATCAGTCCTGAATATTCATTGGAAGGACTGATGAATATTGAAGCTGAAACTCCAATACTTTGGCCACCTGATGCAAAGAAATGACTCATTTGAAAAGACCCTGATGTTGAGAAAGATTGAAGGCGGGAGGAGAAGGGGATGACAGACGATGAGATGATTGGATGGCATCACTGACTCAATGGACATGAGTTTGAGTAAACTCCAGGAGTTGGTGATGGACAGGGAGGCCTGGCGTGCTGCAATCCATGGGGTTGCAAAGAGTCGGACAAGACTGAGCAACCAAACTGAACTGAATATTTTGTCACAAGTGAAAATTACATGGCATTCAAATGTTAGTAATCATCAATAGTTTTATTGGTATACAGCTATGCTTGTTTATTTGCATATTGTCTATGGCTGCTTTCAGCTCCCACAGCAGAACTGAGCCTTTGTAATGGAGACGCTATGGTCCACAAAGCCTAAAATATTTATTATCTGCTCCTTTACAAAAAGTGTGCTGAGCCCTGGTATACACGGTTGCCCACATCAGCTCCTTATGGGTATACAGTTGTGCATCAAAAACACTTTTCTTAGTGCTACAAAACAGGTCTGTATTAGTCACAGAATCATAATTTCATGCCTATTTTATAGAAACTTGGAAAATGTTAACTGAATAAATTATGTAAACATCTAAATTGTCCATTAAAGATTCCCACAGTAACCCTAGTGTCTTCACATTGTGTGTAGAAGGATGTTTCTACATAAGGATTACAGCAGTCTTCATACTTGTCAATCAAGCTAGTCCCAAAGATTGTAATAGATTGTGCAGCTTGTGTCTGCCTCCTTTTCTCCTTCCCTTTCAACCTCCCTCCATTTCTTCCTTTTTCCTCCTTTTCTTTCCATTCCAGCTTCTCCACAGCTCTAAGAAGAGTACAACCACCTCCACCTAACAAAGATGTCCCCAAAGATGCAGAGATGTCACTATGCACCGTCTCTAAGAATTGTAAGGAACTGTTAGGAAGCAAAATGCTTGAAAAAGCGGTTTAACAAATCACTGAGTAATATTTTCTTATGGTATCAACTTAACCTAACCCTGAGCAGACACTACATGGTTAATTTAAGAACAACATGTATAGAATCACCAACATGTATGCTCACAGGGCAAGTACAGGATGAGTACATAAATGGGATTGGCAAACAAGTGATAAGCATATGCACTAATAATATAATAAACATTAAATAAACTAATAAACATTTATGGAACACCTACTATGAGTTCCATAAATGTGATAAACATATGCACTAATAATACAGTAATAATTAGTATTACCCTCACAACAAATCTATAAGGTAGATACTGTGGTTTTCTCTGCACAACGAATACAGGAGCCAAAACCTAGAGATGTCAACCTACCCAAGGGCACATAACTCATAGGTAACAGTCAGGATTCTAAGCTAGGTTTGTCCATGTCCCGGGATAAACTTATTAACTGTATGACTGTGGCCATTCTCCCCCCTGCATATGTATTTTCGTGTTGCATACTTTTCTCTCATATGTATACAACGTTCCTCCTACAGTACCTAGGGCATATCAAGGGCATGAATGAGTCAGGCAGCAGGTGAGAATGTGAGTTTGGGATTGTTATACCAGAAAGAAGTCCAAAAAAAAAAAAAAGAGAGAGAGAGAGAGTTAATATTCAGCTTCCAATACCCCAAAATCAGATTTTCAATTCCTTAGCACAACAGGCTTAAAGGCAGACTTTGCCAAGAGAAAAGTATTTTTCTAAATTATGTTACCTCTTCAAGAACCATATCTGGAAGACTTAAGCACAACTTTAACAGAGGTGTAGGTAAATCAGAAAAGCCTCCTGTCTCTTTTCTCTGTGGCCTGTGGAGAGAAAAGCAGAGTTAGAGAGTCAGGGAGAGATGCTGCAAAAGACCCTGAAGCTGGGAAAGATTGAAGATAAAAGGAGAAGGTGGGCAGCAGAGGATGAGATGGTTGGATAGCATCATCCACTCAATGGACATGAATTTGAATAAATCCCAGGAAATAATGAATGACAGGCAACAAGGCGTGCTGCAGTCAATGGGGTTTCAAACACTCAGACATAACTTAGTGTCTGAACAACAACAATCTTCCCTCTCTGGGCCAATGCCCCTATGAGAAGAGTAATAGTAGATAAGGTGAGGGGAAAGCCTGGATTTGAGGAGTTTCTGCTTTCTGCTGAGAGTGCTGAGAGGTGGAACTGCCTATGAATTGCCCTGCAGCCACGTGGAGGCCACCATGTTGACATAAAGTCAGGAGGTGGCGCGGTTAGACAGCAGGAAGGCCCCACTCCACTTTCCACAAGGTTGTCAGTTCACACATGATATTTGGGGGGTTGGGGGACAGGGATGTGTGTTACGGATATGAGTTTAGAGACTGGTTGAGGAATTTTCCAAAAATGTTGGTGTGCAAAGGCCCCTCCGGCCCAGTGAAGACCAAGGCAGGGTCCAGGTGTTAGCTGTGGTAAGGGCGGCCTAACCAAACCAAGAGAGAAGACCGCTCCCCCACTTCAGCTCCGGACACTGGCGGAGTACTGGGGTGCTGGTCCACTACCCTCAGCAGTTGCCAGTCCAGGCTGTGGCTCTGAGGACCCCTTCTCCATCACAGACACTCCCTCACACTCCACACCCAGTCACCCAAAGACTTAGCACCATCTGGAAGAGGGTGATAGAAGTCTGACAGACTGAGCTCCGTTCCCAAAGAAACTGAATGTGTAAGTCTAAAGACACTATTCAATGAGACTAAAATAGTTTTGTTGAATGCAAAGTAGAATTTTCCCCACTAATGTGTATACTATGGGAGGTTATAAAGGCTAGCATACAGGTTATAGGTTAATCGTGAGGGATTATCAAGGATCTCAAGTAGGTTATTTTTCATCATCAAAAAATCTGGGCATAGTGTGAGTAAATTTGTCCAACCCCACAGCCTGCGCTCTAAACCATCACATTTTACTGCTAGTATATGCTAATGGTAAAGGTTTGGCTAAAATCTTAGGAAAGTGAAAGGTTTTAACATTCTCCAAGTATATTTCTTGGCTGAAGTGGGGACAGAGGGTGTATAATCTGTTTATATATTATTTTATATAATAAATAATAATACCTTTCTCAATGAGCAGCTATGAGAATTGAGGCTTAGAACAGAGCCTGGCAGGAAGTGCTACATGTTTGCTATCATTATTACTTTCTATGGTAATTACGATAAATATTGTTGGCTGACTCTCTAGCATCCATATACCCCTTCCTCCCAGTGAGTAGCAACCATACAGTCTAAGTGGAATTAAGCCCAGCCCCAGGCATGGGTCCTGATTACTGAATGCTGCTGCTGCTAAGTCGCTTCAGTCGTGTCCGACTCTGTGCAACCCCAGAATGCAGAGTAAATCAGCCCCTTCTCAGAGTGATTGGTTTACAAGTAGGCAGAGATCCTAAGCTGATTCAACCAGAATAAAAGTTGGGGCTTCTATCTGATGTTTTTGGGGAAAAGTTCTCTCTTTTCTTTGTATAGTATAGTGAATGAACTTGTGATTTAAAATCGCACCAGCCAATTTTGGTATTATATTATTTGGGATCTATTAGGGACGGGGGAGCCTGGTGGGCTGCCGCCCATGGGGTCACACAGTCGGACACGACTGAAGCAACTTAGCAGCAGAAGCAGCAGCAGTGGGTCTCAATATTTTTTGGTTTAAGGATCATTTTGCATCCTTAAAAACTGAGAACCACAGAGAGCTTTTTTATGAGAGTTTTTATGTATGTGGATTACATTTATCAGTATACACTGTATTAGAAATTAAAACTGAGAATTTGAGAACTATTAACTCATGTAAATAATAATAAAAATATTTCTTTGAGATTAATGTAAAGATCATAGTTTTAAACTTCAAAAAAATGACATTTCCAAAACAAAAAAATCAGTGAGAAGAGTGGCATTTTTAAAACCTCTTTAGTATTCAGCTTAATGAAAGACAGCTGGATTCTCATAGCTGATGTGCTCAGACTGATAAGATGTCTATCCTCTGGAAAACTTCACTCTTTGTTTGGGATAAAGGCAAATAATGTCCAAGCATTTGTGTCAGTTTCCTGTGGTTACTGTAATAACATAAACTTAGTTGCTTAAAACAACAGATTTTACCTTCTACTAAGTCCAAAATCAGCTTTGCTGGGCTAAAAACACAATGTCATCAGGGACGGTAACTTCTTGAGGCTCAGGGCTCCCCAGCTCCTGGTTAGGAATCCAGCTGCAGAGCAGGAGGCAAGCAGCAACCTGAATCATCACTGGCATATTACTGCCTGCACCATACCCCCTATTGTTCGCATTATTGCCTGGACCGTCCCCTGCTCCACACCTCTGTCCATGAAAAAAATTATTTTCCACAAAATTTGTGCCAAAAAAGTTGGGGACTGCTGCTCTAGTGGACAATCCATTTCCTTACCTTTGCCAGCTTCTAGAGGCTGCCCCGGAGAAGGCAATGCCACCCCACTCCAGTACTCTTGCCTGGAAAATCCCATGGACTGAAGAGCCTGGTGGGCTGCAGTCCATGGCGTCGTGAGGAGTCGGACACGACTGAGCGACTTCACTTTCACTTTTCACTTTCATGCATCAGAGAAGGAAATGGCAGCCCACTCCAGTGTTCTTGCCTGGAGAATCCCAGGGACGGGGGAGCCTGGTGGGCTGCCGTCTATGGGGTCGCACAGAGTTGGACACGACTGAAGCGACTTAGCAGCAGCAGCAGAGGCTGCCCACATTTCTTGGCTTGTGGCTCTTTTCTCCCTTCTCCAAAACCAGCAAATCTGAATCATCACGGCTTCTCCTATGACTCCGCTCTCTTGTAGCCCTCAGTGATTATGTATATATCCCACCTGGGTAATCCAGAATAACTGCCTCAGCTTAATAGCCTTAACTTAATAACAGATGCAAAATCCCTTTTAGTCATGTAAAGTAACATAGTCACAGGTTCTAAGTATTAAAATATCAGCATCTTTAGGGGACTCATTATTCAGCCTACAACAGCATTATTACAAAAATAGACTTGACCTCAGAGATCCACTAAAATGGTCTCAGGGATCCCAGGGATTCTAGATGGCTGCTCAAAATAACAGTAATGGTATAAACCATGGGTCTGCACCCTCTGGGATCTAATGCCTGATGATCTGAGGTGGAGCTGATGTAGTAATAATAGAAATAAAGTGCACAATAAACGTAATTTACTTGAATTAATCCCGAGACCATCCCTACCCCACCCACATTTGTGGAAAAACTATCTTCCATGAAACCAGTTTCTGGTGCCAAAAACATTGGGGCCCACTGGAATAAACAAAATACCCCATATTTTAGTTAAGGCATAAGCAGGTCAAAACTTTCATGGAAGTTCCAGTTTCAGGGACCCAGGATCCTTTCCTCTGATTCTGTCATGATCTGTAGGATTCAAGATAGTTTCGTCCTCACAAGTGTTGCCTTCCTCTGTATTAGTTCAGTGACTTGTTACGATGAAGAAGTATCTATCCACTTCCCCACCCCCGCTTCTAAAAGTAAGACTGAGAAATCACTTACATCCCTTCTGCTCATACCCTGTTGGCCAGATCTGGTCTGTTCATGTAGTCACATCCAGCTCCCAGGGGGCTTGGAAAAGTAGCTATGGCGGGGTCATCATGGACCCAGCTAAAAGTTCTACTAGAGTTGAGTAGTCTCTACTGCAGTTCTCGTAAGGAAGATCTAACCTGATGATGAAGGACAGCAGAGCCAAACACATGAAGCCAGACCAAACCTTAGCTGAATCCCACCTCTGAGTTTTTCAACTACTTGGGCTATTACTCTTTTTTTATGATAAAACCTATTTGACTTGGGGTTTCTATAATTTGCAGTCAAGAGCAATCTGCTTTAGTAACTGCATAGTATTTTCCTAATCAAAAAGTGGGAATACAGGATTTTATAGTTTTGTCTGAACTACAAGAACAGTGAGACAGGTGATTAGAAATTGGAGTCATGGCAAAAAGAAAAAAAAATATTCAGGGGTAGAGGGTGAGATACTTACTAGTTATTAATCCTAGTTGCAACACAGGCTACTCATTAGCTGAAACTCCAACCATAGAATTTTTTAAGATGATCTGAACAGCATGGATTACTGAATCAAACTTTTTTTTACCTGGATAAGCTGTACAATTATAAAGTGGCATCATTCAATATAAAACTAAGGATGTTATTGGGGTTGATGCAGTCTTGTTATGGTATCAGGAACCTGGACTCCTTCCATCTCGTTCTACTTCCCTAAAGTAGCTGCTGGTATCCACATAATCCAGACCAGCACACCATCACATCTCAAGTCTCCCTAGCAAGAAAAAAGGAAAGGAAAATCATTCCCTGGCCCTCTAAGGGGCATGAATCATTGTCAAGGAAAATCATCTATCACTACTAGTCCTTTAGGTTTGACAAAATACATAAGAACATAGATAAGGATGATCAATTACATAATTTCTTTTGAATTTTAAAATACTGTTTTATTCTCATAAATAAAACATTGAATTACAATAGATATGGGCAAATGTTGAGACAAAGGCACATTTTAGGCATTCAAACAATTTTGGGTAGTGAGATACAACATTGGATAATAAGAGACAAATCTTAGCAAACTTATTAGAAAATTGCACCCAAATAGTGAGATTCTGATTTCTGTTAAATGAGCCGCAGATCTTGAATCTGGTACCCATGAAACTCACAATAGATATGGGGATGTCCAGTTCATACTCTTGGATGTCAAATTTTTCCCTATACAGACACAGAGAAAGAAAATGTCTAAAAACCTGCTGCTGCTGCTGCTGCTGCTGCTGCTGCTGCTGCTGCTGCTAAGTCGCTTCAGTCGTGTCCAATTCTGTGCGACCCCATAGACGGCAGCCCACCAGGCTCCCCTGTCCCTGGGATTCTCCAGGCAAGAATAGTGGAGTGGGTTGCTACTTCCTTCTCCAATGCATGAAAGCGAAAAGTGAAAGTGAAGTCACTCAGTTGTGCCCGACTCTTCACGACCCCATGGACTGCAGCCTACCAGGCTCCTCCATCCATGGGATTTTCCAGGCAAGAGTACTGGAGTGGGGTGCCATTGCTAAAAACCTGAATAGGAGAAAATAAGTTTTCTCAAGTTAACAAGGAAAGAAGGAATAAAGACAGAAATGAACATTTGCAGGCAGGCAAGTTTAACAAATTGTTCCTAACCTTCATCCCTGAGCCTGGTCTCACTTAATAGCCTTCTTTTCTTCCCCCTTTGCCCCTCCCACCTGAGGCATGAGGGATCTTAGTTCCCCAACTAGGGGTCACCCTGCACCCCATGCAGTGGAAGAATGGAATCTTAACCACTGGACCGCCAGGAAAGCCCTTCATGTTCCTCATTGAATATCTATTAAGATAGCACGTTTTTGGAAAGGGACCTCAGTCAAAACTTCTTTTATGACACTATGTTGGAGAGTGAAAAGAGAAGCCAGTGGGACCAAACACAATTTGGAATTTTTTCAAAGCGCTGCTGCTGCTAAGTCACTTCAGTCGTGTCCGACTCTGTGCGACCCCATAGACGGCAGCCCACCAGGCTCCCCCATCCCTGGGATTCCCCAGGCAAGAACACTGGAGTGGGTTGCCATTTCCTTCTCTGATGCGTGAAAGTGAAGTTGCTCAGTCGTTCAAAGCTCTATAAATGTTCAAAGAAGTAGAAGATGATGTTTGGGGTTGATAGCAAGTTTAAATTAAATGTAAGCTAAATAATTTTAGAGCTAACAGTTATGTCTCTGTGGTTCACAGTAGTCTGTCCTCTGATCATGGCTGTGATACGTGCTGGGTTAGCTTAGATCAGAAATGTGCAACGGTAAAATACATTTTAATGTTACTGGAACAAAAGAGAAAAGCCGACAGGAGTCCTGTTTCCTATTTTGAGAAACAGAGCAATGGAGCAAAGTCAATTATTAATTAGGACTAGTGAATTTTGTCAAGAAAAGACCTTTTTCAATAAAAGAAGTCATTTTTCCTTCCCTTTCATACCCAGTTGCCCATGATTTATGTGTTCTTTCCGTCTGTTTCTAATATGTTGGTAAGGAACGCAGTAAAGTTGGCAGTACTTGCCTATTCAATCTCTTCATAATGAGCTCAAAAAACATCCAATGGTGATAAATACTAACCATACTAGAAGAAGCAGTTCTTAAACTTACAATGGGCTGTTTTATTCAGAAAGGCATAATAAATCATCAGATTGTGAATCAAATCTGATTTTCTCACAGGAACAATGCTACAAGAGCAGGGTTATGCTTGTAACCAGATGCCTCATGCTATACATGGTTTTTTTCTTTGAAAGAAATGACCCCAGTATCACATCTAATCAATTCTGAATTATATGCCTATATACAATGTGTACATAAATCAGTTGCCAATGCAGTCCAATAATCAAAGTATAAGATTTGTATTTATTCATGAAGTCCTATGGAGAATTTTGGCAAGATGAGCAGGGAGGCTTTGACAGAACAGTTGAGCATTCCTAGAAATGACTGTTCTTTAGACTCAGGAGACAGAGAGGCTCCTGAGAAATGAGCTATGTCCAGTGAGGTAAGCCTCACACACTAGAATGGGGAGCATGAGGTGGGGAGAGAGAACCCCTCCTCATGTGAGGCTCTCACGCCCTCTAGTCAGGGGGGCATGAGGAAGGGAGAGAGAACCTGAGGTCTTAAATACATGGTCACACCAGATGGTATCTCCTTTCACTCATGCGCTGGTTGCCTTTGAGAACCTCTCCTATAAAGCTTCTCTGCTTCATTCATTTTACCCACTACTGGGTCCTCTGTTGAGCAGTAGAAATAGCCACGTCTGCCTCTGCCATGAGCACATGTGGAGGAAAAATGGGATGTTTGTATCACATCCATAAAACCCTTTAAAACTCTTCAAAGGTCAGTGCTATTTAAACAGATACAAAAGGTAAAAGGTTCTTATAGTTTCTCCTCTTATCTAAATCTATCAATAACAAAAAATTCCATCTTTACTATCTCTTGATTGGCTTTGTTTGTTAACAAGTAAACTTGGGGTGGTGGAAGGGGACTAGCATTTTTATTCTGTATATTTCCATCAAATGTATATATATATATATATATATATTTTTACAATGTGCATGTGTAACTTTGTGCCACAGGAAATAAAAATAGAAGATGAACCTAAGAAGGACACTATAGAAATGGATTGACTAGGGCCAAATTAAGGGAAATTTTAAAAGAACATGAGATAGATATGATAAAGCAAGATCTTTTTCCTTCTAGTTTTATTGAGATGATGTATCAGTTTAAGAAATACAGCAAATGATGTGACTTGCATACATCACAAAATGATGACCACAGTAAGTGTAGCGAACATTCATTATCTTGTGTAGCTACAACATTAAAGAAATAGAAAAAAAATTTTCCTTGTGATGAGAATTCATGATTTACACTCTAAAAACACTTTCATATATAACGCACAGCAATATTAATTATATTTAGTGTGTTATACATTACATACCTAATACTTATTTATCTTATAAATGGAAGTTTGTACCTTTTAACTACCTTCATCCAATTCAATTTCCTCCCACCCCCACTTCTGGTAACCCCAAATCTGATCTCTTTTTCTATGAGTTTGCTTATTTGTTTTTGAAGCACAATCAACTTACAACATTATATTAGTTTCTGGTATACATTTCAAAATTATCACCATAAGTCTGGTTGTCATCTGTTACTGTACAAAAATATTACATAATTATTGACCAAACTGCCAACATTTCAGACTTGTGACTCATTTATTTTGTAACTGAAAACTTGTACCTCTTAATTCCCTTCCCCTATTTCTCTCCTCCCCCCAGTTTTCTCCCTTCTAACCAGCGCGTTATTCTCTGTGTCTATGATTCCATTTCTGTATAGTTGTTTCATTTGTCCTTCTGTTTTTTTTTTTTTTTTAAGATTCCACGTACAAGCCATACAGTATTTGTCTTTTTCTGTCTGACTTATTTCATGTTTTCACAATGATAAGATTTTACTTTTTTGAATGGCTGAGTAGAATTCCATTATATATATATGGACCATATCTTTGTCCAGCTCACCTATTGATGGACACTAAGGGTTGCTTCTGTATCTCGGCTATTGTAAACAATGCTATAATGAATATAGGGGTGCATATATCTTTTCAAATTAGTGTTTTCATTTTCCTCAGATTAAAATCCAAAAGTGGAATCCTGGATTGCATGGTAGTTCTACATTTAGGTTATTGATCAATCTCCATGCTGTTTTCAATAGTAGCTGTACTGATTTACATTCCCACCAAGAGGGTATGAGGGTTCCCTTTTTTCCAGATCCTTGCCAATACCTTTTATTTGATGTCTTTTTTATAATAGCCATTCTGACAAGTGTGAGGTGATAACCTCATTGTGGTTTTGATTTGCATTTCCCTAATGATTAGTCATGCTGAGCATCACTGAGAGTGATGGGCAAAGCTGGGTCAGATTGCTGGCTAGGGGGGCCCCTGGGGTCTCAGGACTAGGGCTAACCTACTGCTAAGTGAGGCTGGGTCCAGAGTCCTCTGGTGGGCAAGGTCAGATTATCTGTGTGGCCAAGGTAGCTGAGGGAATCCAAGGTTGCCTTTCTGCTGGTGGGTAGTGCTGTGTCCCCACACAGCTACATGCTTGGCCTGGGCTAAAGTATTTCCTTCCTTCCAGGATGAGGGTTATTATTTCCATTTTGCATATGAGGAATTTAAGTAGCTTGCCCAGATTCTCACAGGAAATGAGTGGCAAAGAATCAGGACCAGGGCAGTCAGTCTTAACGGAGGGGGAAAGATAAGCTGTGACAATGGAAAGAAGGAAAGGGACTTGGCAAAGCAAAAATGAAAGAAGTAAAGGCTGATTCTCAGCCTTCAAGCTAGGTTCATCAGAGTGATGTGCACAAAGTGGGGGGAACCAGGAGATGCATCTGTAAGAAAGAATGAAGTAATTTTATTTTTCAGTATTATCATACTCTAGATTCTTATGTAATTGCCTTGAATGGTATAGTTTTAAGATAGCTTTCCAGAGATGCCTTATTCTTTTTAAAAGCTATATCGTATACCATTGTATGGACATACTATATTTAATCAGTCTTTCCTGATTAATATTTTACCTGTATTTAATGGGATTGCTTTGGTAGGTTGCTGTCGCTCCTATTTTTTAGAATTTATTTCATTGAAGTATATTTGATTTACAATGTTGTGTTAATTTCTGTTGTACAGCAAAGTGACTCAGTTGTACATATATCAGTATTAGTTTTCATATTCTTTTCCAATATTGTTTATCAGAGAATATTGAACATAGTGCCCTGTGCCATAAAATAAGACCTTCTTGTTGATCTGTTCTCTATATAATAGCTTGCAACTGCTAACCACAAACTGTCAATATACATCATTTCCCCACCTCAAACTACCCCCTTGCTATTATTGTCTGCAACTACACAACATTCCTGCAATGCAAATTCTTGTATGTAATTATTTTTACTTATTTACAAATACATATCACTAAGCTAAGTTCTTAGAAGAATTAGATCAAATAATATTTCCTTTTAAATTTTTAATAATCTTTTAAATGTTGATAAGTACTGCTAATGGAGAAGGCAATGGCACCCCACTCCAATACTCTTGCCTGGAAAATCCCATGGACAGAGGAGCCTGGTAGGCTGCAGTCCATGGGGTCGCTAAGAGTCGGACACGACTGAGCGACTTCCCTTTCACTTTTCACTTTCATGCATTGGAGAAGGCAATGGCACCCCACTCCAATACTCTTGCCTGGAAAATCCCATGGACGGAGGAGCCTGGTAGGCTGCAGTCCATGGGGTTGCGAAGAGTCGGACACGACTGAGTGACTTAACTTTTCACTTTCATGCATTGGAGAAGGAAAGAGCAACCCACTCCAGTGTACTTGCCTGGAGAATCCCAGGGGCAATGGAGCCTGGTGGGCTGCCATCTATGGGGTCACACAGAGTTGGACATGACTGAAGCGACTTAGCAGCAGCAAGTACTGCCAAATAAATAACACGTACTAATAAACACCTGTGTTCACAGAGCACAGATGGCCCTAATTCTCCACACTGTCATTAGAATGAATATTTTCAAGACTTTTGTCTTGGCAGACTAATGCAGGAATAATGTGACTGTATTATAAGTTTAAGTTCTGGATGAAATATTAGACATGCTGTGTTTCGGGAGCTGCAGGGTCACTTAAAGGGAACATTCATGTAGGTAGCTAGAAGTACAGAATCTGCATTTGAATGAGTGGGAAGTCAGCATAAATGTTGATTTTGGAATCACAACCTTGCAAAGAATAAAGTTCTCTCCAGACTTGAGGTTGCTGGAAGGAGAGGTGGTGAGATGGAGTGGGAGTTTGGAGTTACCATATGCAAACTATTATATATAAAATGGATAAACAACAAGGTATGTGTGGCCTTCCCAGGTGTTGCAGTGGTGAGGAATCTGCCTATCAGTTCAGGAGATGCAAGAGATGCAGTTTCGATCCCTGGGTCAGGAAGATCCTCTGGAGTAGAATCCTCAGTATTCTCGCCTAGAAAATTTCATGGACAGAGGCATCTCTGTCTGATTTGACAGACAAATGAAAATGAATTAATTCAGTCTTATTATTATTCAGGTGTTGTGACTCTTGTGGACAACACATTATAACATTTACTCTTTACTAGAAAATTCTAGTGTTAGTCGCTCAGTTGTGTCCGACTCTTTGCAACCCATGGACTGTAGTCCACCAGGCTTCTCTGTCCATGGAATTCTTCACCAAGAATACTAGAGTGGGGCAGCCATTCCCTTCTCCAGAGGATCTTCCCAACTGAGGGATTGAACCCGGGTCTCCTGCATTGTAGACGGATTCTTTACCAGCTAAGTCACCAGGGAACCTTGATGAAGGTGGTACAAAACCCAGCCAACCTTTAAACTCCCCTAAAGACGAAGTTGACTCATATTCAAAATATTAAATAATGTTGGCAATAAAGTAGAATATAGTTTCCAAATGACCAGTTTGGCCATCCCATCCCAATATACTCTGCACATTCATTCTTTTACTGGGAGTCCCACCTCGGAAATGAAGACAAGCCATGGGAGGGAAGTTGAAAATGATGAGGACGCAAGGTTGTAATGCTATATTTAAACACATAAAATGCAATCCTCCAGTCCAATATTGCTATAAGAAATCTTATACTACCACACATAATAAAATGAGTTGAAATAACAATAAACGATAAAGGAAATATGACTTATCCTTGAAATGAGAGTCATGAACCCTAGGTGACTGTTTCAAATTTGTACAAAGTGTACTTCCTGCAAACGTTTCAGAATCACCTCCCACTCCCTTTTTCTACCACCCCTTCCTCTCCCCATTTATATCTGAGGATGACTTTGCCTCCACTTGGTCACTCTAATCGAAAATCTTCCGAAGGATTATATTCTACAGGATTGCTTCTTGTTTCCTTCTGTATTCTTTTCTAAATCTGATTGGTGATCACTGGTTTGTTTTATTCTTTTCTCTCTGTTCTAAAATTTGAGTTTCCCTCTGGGGTCTGTCTCATCTTGACACTAAGAGGGATAAATAGAGATTCATATTACATCAGGAATTATTTTCCTTGATGGACTGGAATCCTTTTGGGGTCAATCTTTGTGAAATGCAAGACAGTCTCATTTCCTAACTCCTCAAGGAAACAGAAAAAGATGATCTTCATGGGCTAATTGGAACTTTTGGCAGCCTGGGGTTCTATTAGAATCAGAATGATTTGATGTCTAGACATAATAGTCGATCTCAGGGAGGTGAACTTTTGCTATTCTCTCCATGACCAAGAGATTTGCCTAGTGGTATAACTTCTTTCCACTTTATCAGTGATGACTGGGGATGCACCTGCACTATGCCAGGGAATTTGTTTTGATTTATTCAGGCAAACACTTGAATGGTCAACTTAGAAGAAGAATAATCGAATTAAGTGCTTAATGTAATGAGTCAACTCACTGTTGACTGTGCACCACACACCGCACAGAATGCACATACTGACATCACTGGCCAGTAAACGCAGCCGCAACATGAATCCTATTAACTCCGCTCTGTAATTGTTCATATTTCTTGTCTTTTGAAAATCTGATGAAAACTGGACAATCTTCCCTGAAAAATTCACACCCCCCCCACACACATTTCTGTAGAACTTTAATAGAATCCCTGAGTTCTAATCACAGATCTGGAGGTATCGCCCAGAGCACCAGGATTTAGATTGAGTTTGAATCATGAAAATTTTATCCAGAGGTTTTTACCGCTAGTAGAATTCAATACAGCTCAAAGATCATGCCTTTGGTGTTGTAGAGTCAGGTGATTCCAGGTTACTAAAAATAATAACAGCTACTTAAAAGCATTGTGAGTCATGAGATATCACACCTGAAACAACCCTGTGGCTAGAAAATAGATGGATTAGAAGATGGAGGTCAAATCGCTGATTTTTTTTTTTTTTACAAATACTAATTTTCTTCTTACTGGAGAAGGGAATGGAAACCCACTCCAATATTCTTGCCTGGAGAATTACATGGACAGAGGAGCCTGGTGAGCTCCAGTCCATGGGATCGCAAAGAGTTTGACACGACTGAAGCAACTAAACACGCAATTTTCTTCTTAAGCAATTTTTTTTTCACTTTAAATGAGAAGTAGAATAAAAAACATTTTATCTCAATCCACATTTGTAGCTAAGGTCAAACTAAGATTTAAGCACAAATTTGAAACTGGCTTTCTATTAAAACAGAGGTAAGTATTAATAGTTATTATATAATATTATAATTATATAATAGGTAATTATTATACAGTCATATAACAAGTATAATAATCATGATTATTATAACTGCATAATTATGATAATATAATATAATAATTCTAGTCTTTCATATTTATACTTTACATCAGTATGTTTATTTACTTGTTTATACACTCAACAGCTTTAACTGAATGCTGTACTAGGTACTAGAGATAGAAAGACAAATAAATAATAAAACACAGCTCATCTTCAGGAAGTGGGAGAATGTTGAAAAAACAGAAGTATTTAATTCAAGGCATCAGGTCAATTAAGAGAATAAAATTTGACAGGAGAGAAAAAGGTTCGTTTCCTAAGATATATCTATATCAATACGTTTGTTATGTTAAACCTCAACTGTTACTTATTTTTTTAAAACTGCCTCTATGTTACAGTCATGCAATGGCTATAAAAATAGCTTGCTAATATATACTATTAAAGGTTTATGTAATGAAACTTGGGCAAACTTTTTGAGAAATAGTCTTTATTTTGTTGTTTGAGGGGGAAACTTTTGCTTCTTTTTTTTCAAGATGTAACCCACCTAATGGCTAAAACTGAAAAGATCAGTTATACCAAATGCTGACAAAGATGAGGAGTAGCTGGAATTCTTATACATTAATGATGGGAGATTAAATCGGCAAAACCAGTTTGGGAAAACAATTTGGCAGTTTCCTATAAAGTTAAATATATTTCTATCCCCTGACTCACCAATCCACCTAGATTTTCACCCAATAGAAACTAAAACATGCATTCAAAAAAGACTTGTACATGAAAGTTTATGATGCCCCAAACCTGGAAAAAAATGCAAATGTTTATCAAAAAACAGAATGTATAAACAAATTCTGGTATATTCATACCATGGAATATTATTCAACAAGAAAAAAGAATGGGCAACTGATACATGCACAACATAGATGAACCTCAAAATTATTATGCAATGAGACAGAAGCTATATACAAAAGCGAAGGTACTGTAAGTGCCACTTATATAAAGTTCTAGAACAGGCCAGTCTAATTGAAGATGATAGAAATCAGAACAGCATTTGCCTCTAGGGGTTGGTTGAGGTTGACAATAGAAAAAAGAGCAGAGAGATGTAACATTGCTGGCTTTGAAGATGAAGTAGAGGTATGAGACAAGGCATGTGGGTGGTCTCTAGAAGCTGGAACAGGTAAGGAGATAAAAGTCTCCTCTAGAGCACCCAGAAAGGAACACAGACCAATCAACACCTTGATTCTAGATCAGTGAGCTCTATCTCACACTTCTGACCTATAGAAGTATAAGATAATAAGTTTGAGTTGTTTAAGCCATTAAGTTTGTGGTAACTTGTTACAGGATCACTAGAAAACTAATACAACTGAGTATATGTATTTGTCGAAACTCAGCAAAATACATACTTTAGACCTGTATGTTTCACTGCATGTAAATTATATCTTGTGATGGATTGAATTGTGTCACCTGAAAAGATATGTTCAAGTCCTGGCTCCCAGAATTTCAGAATGACTGTATTTGAAAATAGGATAATTGCAGATGTAATTAGTTAAAATGAGGTCATAGAAAATAGGATGGGCCCTTAATCCAAAGTGAATATCATCCTAATAAAAAGAGGAGAAGGGACTTTTCTGGTGGTCCAATGGTTAAGAATTTGCACTTCCAATGCAAGGGGCATGAATTTGATCCCTAGTCAGGGATCTAGGACCCCACATGACATGGCCAGAAAGTAAAAATTAAAAAAACAAAGAAAGAAATTAAAAATAAAAAGAGAAGACAGAGACACACAGAACACCATGTGTTGACAGAGGGAGAGATGTGAGTGAAGCAGCTTCAAGACAAGAAATGCCAAGGACTGAGGTCACCAGAAGCTGGAAGAGGCTAGGGGGAGTTCCATCTCAAGTTTCATAGGGAACATAGCCCTGCAACACCTTTATTTCAGACTTTTGGCCTCCAAAACTGTAGGAGAATAAATTTCTGTTGTTTTAATCCACCTAGTCTGTGGTACTTTGTTAAAGTGGCACTAGAAAACTAATGCATATTTTAAAAGAAAAGAAAGAAATCTGCAGTAAAAAATAATATATTACAGATTCAGTTGAAGCCCTCTTCATAGTCCTTCCTGCTCCCACCATGAATATCCTCCCTCTTAACACAGAGTTAACCACTATCCTTAATTTCTTATTTATCATTCCATTGCTTGTTTTTATATATTTGCCACATATCTATGAATCATAAGCATTCTGTGTGTCTTTAAACTTTATATGAACAACAAAAAAAACTTTATATGAACAGAATCGTATTTATTCTTTCATACCTTTTTCCACTTGATTTGCGCTTGTCAGATACATTTGTGTCATCGTGCGTAGCTCTGATACATTAATTTTTATTATGCAGAATTCCACTGTATGAACAAAGCATAATTTTTTATTCATTGTCTTGTCAATAGACTTTTGCTGCTATGAACATCTTTGAACACATGTTTCTTAAAAATATATACCTAAAGAGTAGAATTGCCAAGTCTTAGAAATTGTGTATCTTTAGCTCGATAAGACAGTGCTAAGTGTCTCTCTGAAGTGATGCCCCAATTTATATTCACACCAGCAGTACAAGAGTGCCTATTGCTCCACTTCTCTGTAAGCTTAGGCATTTTCAGGCATGTCAGGTAAACGAAATCTCAGTTCAGTCACTTAGTCTTGTCTCACTCTTTGTGACCCCATGGACTGCAGCATGCCCACCTTCCCTGTCCATCATCAACTCCCAGAGCTTGCTCAAACTCAGGTCTATTGAGTTGGTGATGCCACCCAACCATCTCTCCCTCCGTTGTCCCCTTCTCCTCCTCCTTTCAATCTTTCCAAGCATCAGTTCAGTTCAGTTCAGTCGCTCAGTCGTATCTGACCCCTTGCGACCCCATGAACCGCAGCACGCCAGGCCTCCCTGTCCATCACCAACTCCTGGAGTCCACCCAAACTAATGTCCATTGAGTCAGTGTTGCCATCCAACCATCATCCTCTGTCATCCCCTTCTCCTCCTGCCCTCAGTCTTTCCCAGCATCAGGGTCTTTTCAAATGAATCAGCTCTTCGCAACAGGTGGCCAAAGTATTGGAGTGTCAGCTTCAACATCAGTCCTTCCAATGAACACCCAGGACTGACCTCCTTTAGGATGGACTTGTTGGATCTCCTTGCAGTCCAAGGGACTCTCAAGAGTCTTCTCCAACACCACAGTTCAAAAGCATCAATTCTTCAGCACTCAGCTCAGATCTACCATGCAGCAAATGAAGCTTAAGGACCTCCCATGAACTTAGACTTCTTCAAGAGGCACATAATTAATTTTATATTTGTAATCTTATATTCTTTTTCTTAAAATGAGCCTCATAAATTCCATAAGCTTCAGGTTCCACCAAATCTAGCTCCACCCCTACTGATAACAGATATGGAATGGATCTCATTGTACTTTTAATTTACTTTTTCCCGATTGCTAGTGAAATGGAATATCTTTTCATACGTTAATTGGCACTTCAAGTTTTCTGTAAGTTGGTGTACTGGGTTTTGGGGCTTCCCAGGTTGCTCTGTGGTGAAAGAATCCACCTGTCAATGCAAGAGACACAGGAGACATGGGTTCCTTCTCTGGGTTGGGAGGATCCCCTGGAGAAGGAAATGGCAACCCATCCAAATATTCTTGCCTGGAAAATTCCATGGAGAGGAGCCTGGTGGGCTACAGTCTATGGGGTCACAAAGAGTTGGGCACAACTAAGCACACTGGACTTTTGCCTTTTGTCTTATTGACTTGTAGGAGTTCTTTATATATGCTGGACATTAATCCTTTTCAATTGTCCATTTTGGAGCTTGTCTTCACTATTCTTCTAGTATCTTTCATGTTTTAACTTTAGTGAAGTAGCAGGAAATGGCAACCCACTCCAGTGTTCTTGCCTGGAGAATCTCAGGGACAGGGGAGCCTGGTGGGCTTCCGTCTATGGGGTTGCACAGAGTCGGACACAACTGAAGCGACTTAGCAGCAGCAGCAGCAGGGTTCATTAATCTTTTTCTTTATGATGAGCACATATTTGTGACTTGTTTAAGAAATACTGCTAGCCCAAGATTATAATGGTATTCTTTTTTCTTATGAAGGTTTTCAAGACTTGCTTTTTACATTGATATCTTTAGTCAACTTGAAAAATTTTGTGTGTGTATGGTGTGAAATTTGACCTACATTTGATTTGTTCCATGTGGATCACCAGTTGTCTCAGGACCAATTATTGAATGTTATTTAATAATGATAATCTTTTCATGACTGAAATACATCAATTGTATATCAAATTTCAATATGTTTCTGGGCCTTCTGTTCCATTGGTATATTGGTCTCCCACAGCACAATAGAGCACTGTCATATTTACTAAAGCTTTGTAATAGGGCTCTACATCTGCCTGAGTAAGTCTCTCTGCTTTTTCTTCTTCAAAATTGTCTTGACTTTCTTGGTTCTTTGTACTTTTGTATAAGTCTTATGATGAAGATTTCCTATTAAAAAAACCTTTAGATTTTCATTGCAATAGCATTTAATATAATTAACTTGGGAAAAAATCTTTGTGATACTAGGTCCTCACATCCATGATGTGTGGCTTTGTATTTTCCTCAGATTTCCTTTTTGTGTGTTAATGATGTTTTGCCATTTGTGTCCATAAGGTTCTTATATGTCTTCAGATTAAAATTTATTCCTACTTATCTTCATATCTTTTATTGCTATTACCAATGGTATCTTTCTATTATATATTTTTTTATTTGGTTATTGTTAGTATACAGGAATGCTTTTCTCTTAAATTCTTTTGTAAAAAAATTGATTTATTTTTAAATGGAAGATAATTGCTTTCCAATATTGTGTTGGTTTCTGCCATTCATCAACATGAATCAGCCATAGCAATACCCACGTCCTCTCCCTCTTGAATGTCCCTCCCACCTCCCACCCTCTGTCACCCCTCTCAGTTGTCACAGCACCAGGCTGAGTTCCTTGTGCTATACAGCAGCTTCCTATTAGGCATCTCTTTTACACACAGTAATGTATATATTTCAGTGCTACTCTCTCAATTCGCCCCACCCTCTCTTGCCCCAGTTGTGTCCATAAGTCTGTGCTCTATGTCTGAGTCTCTACTCATGCTCTGCAAATAAGTTCACCCATTTTTCTAGGTTCCATATATATGTGTTAATAAACAATATTTGTTTTACTCTTTCTGTTTTTACCCTGAATAAGAGGCTCTAGTTTCATCCACCTCATCAGAACTGACTCAAATTCATTCCTTTTTATGGCTGAGTAAAGGAATTCTTTTGACTTGTCTTTGTTCAGCTTGTATCCAAAAACCTTACACAACTCTTAGTTGTTCTGAAATAAATAATTTTTAACTAGATCAGTGGTTCTGAGATTTTATCTTTACATGCAATGTTTTCCAGTTCTTTCAGCAACCAAACCTAAAAACACAATTTGATCAATGCACAATAGTTCTGAATAAACACTGTACATTTTTTTGAAGTATAATTGATGTACAATATTTTATAAATTTCAGATGTACAACTTACTAATTCAATTTTTTAAGGCTGTATTCCATTTATTGTTATAAAATTGGCTATATTCTCTGTATTATACAATCGACATATTGTATAATATAATTTATTTGTTTTATACATAGTAGTTTGTACTCTGTATATTTTTTAAAACAAAAGCAGCTATTTTGTGTTTTAAATAATGCCATAACTCATTCTGTTGCACAGTTAGTGCATGTCTGAGCCAAAGTTAAAAATACAGGTTAGATTAATTTAGAATAAACAGTAATGATTTTTTCAAATTCTTCTGGAATTCCAAAGTTGCACCACATATAACTCATTCATTCAACCGTCATTCAACTAGTTCCGTGGTAGATTCTTTCTAGGTATTGGGGATAGAGTCACGAATGAGACAGACAAGATCACTGCCTGTATGGAGCTTTTACTGTAATGAGGGAGCCAAACACTAAACAAGCATTCACAAAAAAAAACCTGCTTATTTTCCAACTATGATGCTACATTAGGAAAGTTGGTTAGTCGCGTCTGACTCTTTTGCGACCCCATGGATTGTAGCCCACCAGGCTCCTCTGTCCGTGGAATTTCCCAGGCAAGAATACTGGAGTGGGTTGCCAGTTCCTTCTCCAGGGGATCTTCCTGACCCAGGGATCGAACCTGTGTCTTCTGCATTGGCAGGCAATGGCAGGTGGATTCTTTACCGCTGAGCCAGCAGAGAAGCCCCACATTATGAAAGTACAAGACACTATGAGAGAATATCATGAAAGGAGTTCACTTAGATTTAGGAGTCAAAGAAGTTCTCTTTGAGGAAGTGATGTTGAAACTAGTTAACTGTCAGACAGAAAGGAAACAGCCAGGCAGAAGCAGAAAGAAAAGAACACTAAAGCAGAGGAAACCATGTCTGAAAGGGGCAGGCAAATCCAGGGCACTGAAGATGTCCCTGTGGATGGAGGGAAGAAGACAATAGGCAGAGCAGAGCTAAATAGGGTTGCGGAGTTAGGCAAGAGTTATCATGTAAGACTTTAGAGGCCTTTTATCCTAAGTACTCCCATTAGCTTTCTAATGAGACCTAGCATGAAAAAAATCATTCTAACTATTGGGTAGTGAGAAGACTGGAAGGGCTAAGAAGGAAGAGAGAAGTACAGCGCGAGTCTATTGTGAGAGATGGTGGTGATTTAGGCTAGGAGGCAAGAGTGAGATGAAAATTTGTAATATATTTTGGAAGTAGATTCAGCAGGACTTGGTGATGATGCATTGGCTAGGGGTTGTGTTTGCATGAGAAAGTAACATGACTCTTGGATTTCTGACATGAGTAGAGGGGGTGTTCTTTACTAGAGTGGAGAAGATTAGAGATGAAGCATATTTTCGAGGAAAGATCAAGGGTTCAGATCTACATGTGTCAAGCGTGAGATGCCTGTGGGTCTTCCAGAGAGATACCGGGTACACAGTTTAAATATGTGGATCTGGAGGGCTGAGGTTAGAAACATGAAACCCTCAGAGCCGTGGGACTCTTATTCAGTGTAGAGAGAATGACATGGGATGGGGGGTGGGGGGCTTCTGCTGCTGCTGCTAAGTCGCTTCAGTCGTGTCCGACTGTGTGACCCCATGGATGGCAGCCCACCAGGCTCCCCTGTCCCTGGGATTCTCCAGGCAAGAACACTGGAGTGGGTTGCCATTTCCTTCTCCAATGCATGAAAGTGAAGTTACTCAGTCATGTCAGACTTGTAGCGACCCCATGGACTGCAGCCTACCAGGCTCCTCCATCCATGGGATTTTCTAGGCAAGAGTACTGGATTGGAGTGCCATTGCCTTCTCCAAGGCATGGCAGGCAGGTGGGGGGGAGGACCTGGAACTCTCTACAGAGAGCTTGCACTTGCACCTGAACAAATGTCTCCTAGAGTGGCAGAATACAAAGAAACTATAAGGAACTAAAAATAAGTACACACATGCACAGCTGGGGCAAATTATGAATAATAAGATACTAAGGCCACAAACCAACTGCCACTTCCAAGGTGCTGGGAATAAAAGCAGCGTACTACTCTGCATGACTCCTGCAATAGCGTGACCAACAGGGTGGGCAGACCACCTAAGCCAGCCCTCTGGTCTGACCCAGATGTATCAACTCACCCCTACCTTCACCCCATTTAAGGAACCAGCCCACCCTTCTCAGGGAGCAAGCAAAGGAACCCGTTACTTGTTCTCACTCCTTCGTGCAGCAGCACGAATCCCAGTAAAGCTTGCCTGAATTTCTCACCTTGTCTCTTATCAGTTTCTATTGATTCCAGAGTCCAAGGACTCAGACTGGTAACAAGAAGAAAAGGGAATCTAGGACAGAAGGGAATGCCAAGCAAGGAGTTGGATAAAGGTGGAGTTGGCAAAGACGCATCAGGTGAAAAATGGAGACAGGTGTGATGAAAAGAACTAACATTTTAAAAAGAGAGAATTCCTTGGTAGAGTAGTCAGCACATCAAATGCTAAGAGGTTGTGTAAGATAAGGATTCAAAATAAGATGAGGATTCAAAAACCCAGTGCTGAACCACTGGGTGCAGCAACATAGGGTTTGCTGCTCTTAGTAGGAGCAATGGGCCGGACATATGTTAGAGCCAAAACAGAGGGCTATTGCCTGGAGTTAGGAGAGCTTCCTAACAAGGACCTTTATCACACCACAAGTTAGCCTGTACACCACTCTCTTGCAGCTCATGAACATTCCATGGAGTGACCCAGCCAAGAAGTAATACCTCTGAACTCCCATCCAAACTGCTAGGAAAAGTGTTAGGAAGATAACCCTCACTGAGATTTTTTTTTTAACTTCTACATACACATCTGCTGTGTAAATCTCTGCAAACCAATGAAATGCACACACACACACATACAAGTGCAATGAGAGGTATAATCTCACAAGGAACTTGAGGAAGCTGTTGTAATCATCCCATCTGCTGATCAGAGTCTCAAAGGTCAAGACGACACTGGAGTCTTTCCATTGTTGTAAAAGTTAATGAAAGTTAATTATTAAAGCTGACAGAAAGGTGATTTCCCCACTGCCTTACATAACCTATATATAGTCATCAATATACATATGGATGCATGCAGAACCTATAAAACTAAGTGGATGGACACTGCCTTTTAGAACTGGGCTATATTCCACCATCGCTGAAGGGCCTCAATGACTGTGTATCAGGTAGGAAATACATTTATGATTATTTTACTCAAATTGGTTTTCTGTTTCTTGCAAATGGTATATTTTCTGACTGAAACATATTCAAAAGTTAGGGTGGCATTCTTGAGTTTATTCCATGATCAGGAATATTTTAAATCATACCTAACAATAGGCTTATGTATAAGGAAGTGGCAACCCACTCCAATATTCTTGCCTGAAAAATTCCATGGACAGAGGAGCCTGGCGGGCTGCAGTCCATGGGGTTACATGACTGAGTACGCATGTATGAGGAGGGTGCAGGTAGATGAGTTGGTAGCAATAAACTGGTAGAACTAAAAATATATATATATACCTAACAATAGGCTTAAAATGTTGGTCTGGAGCCATAGCAATGTGATGTAAATATTTGAATAGATTTTGATATGACATTTGAGTAAACGTCTCTATGCATTTTTAGGACTTAAAATAACCCTTTCAATGATAGCAAGGTTTTTGTATTCATTATTCCCATATTCCTTTTATTCTACACCCAAATCTGATTTTATTAGTAGACCATCTGTTCTGAAGTTTAGCAAATAAAGCAGGCTTTTAGGAAAGGTTTTTCCAGAAGATAGGATGATCTATTAGAAGGTGTTGAGTAAAGTCTTTTGGAAGAAGTGAGGAATTTAAGTGCCAAACTCCCCAGATAGTCTAAGAAGGGAAAATGGGAGTGGAGCTGCTGCTGCTGCTAAGTCACTTCAGTCGTGTCCGACTCTGTGCAATGCCATAGACAGCAGCCCACCAGGCTCCCCCATCCCTGGGATTCTCCAGGCAAGAATACTGGAGTGGGTTGCCATTTCCTTCTCCAATGCATGAATGCATGCTAAGTTGCTTCAGTCGTGTCTGACTCTGTGCAACCCTACGGACAGCAGCCCACCAGGCTCCTCTGTCCACAGGACCCTCTGGGCAAGAATACTGGAGTGGTTGCCATTTCCTTCTCCAATGGGAGTGGTGGGGTGCAAAAAGGGAATAGAAACAAGTAGGACATACAGTAAAAAGGAAGAGAGAGAAAAAAATTGCCACTGGAAAGCAGCAGAGTGTCATATGCCACGATTAATACTATACTGTGCAGCAGTATTTTTCCTATGGATTACCAGCCCTAACAAAAAATTCATTTAATTCTTTAAAATGTCAGAAGATTACACAACATTCTCCTAAATACGAGCATGGGAAACAACTTATTAAATTTCTGGATTAAATAATCATCTTTTCCAAAGAAAATTGTCATTCAGAAAAACAGTTTAATGAAAGTTGGCCACATAAAGATCATTTCTACTGAGAAATGAGGAAGCAACTATTTCATTTCAGACAAAAGTAGTTTTAGAGTGGGTTAGTTTTACACTGGGTTAACACATATCTTGCCTCCTCCATCTTGATAAATGAATGAGTAAGTATATAAATAAATGAACAAATGTCTCAATGTCTATTAAACAGCTTATATTTGACTAAGGAACAAAATTCACAAAATCAGAATGGATGTTTTTAAATTCCTGAATAAACGAGTAATAACCTGGTTCAGCTTCTCTCCATGATGGAGGTCCTTGGTTCTCCAAACAAGAAGAAAAGGGTCTTCCTCCAGCCCCTGTTTCACTTTATTGGGTAGTAAAGGGGAGAATAATCAGGTTCACTTCAATGAGATTGAGCTCCAGGCTACCCGGGCTCGCATTTGGTGCACATGATATTGAGAGTGGGAGCGTGGCAGAGGGGCTCTTCTGCACAAGGACAAGAGCATGTATGTGTCTCATCTGGAACTCTGTCCTCTTGTCTCTTAGGGGTTCAGGGCTCATGGGCGCCCCTACATCAAAAGGCAGAGAAGAGTACATGCTGGAAAGGATCGTTTACAAGACCTGGCTTCTTGTCCTAGCCCTGTCACTTGCTTAGCTGCAAAAATTGGGAAAGTCTTCTATTTTCTTTGATCTCAATTTCTTGATCTGTATGTTAACGATAATAATTTCTACCTTCTCTGCTCAAGGGAGAAAAGTGAAAGTGCTTAGAAAAATGTAAAGCCTTAGAGAAAGTCATGGGATTCTCTTTAATTTTGTCAGCTTCATGGGTCTGAGATGCCTTCTTAACAACTTAACACTTAACATTTTTCATAATAGTTCATCCTTTTGGCCAACAAAATCCTCTGTTTCGGTATTTGTCTCACTAGCCTTTGAACATGATGTCTTAATCCCCCATTGCTTTCTTATCTCTTTCAAACTTATCTGTTCTTTAAGGCCTAACACAATTCCTAGATGAAATCTTTCTCAGTGCCAACCCACACTCACATCCTTTCTTCTTTCAATTTGTTATCTGTATCACTCATATTGGGCACTCCTTCTATGCAAGTAAACTTTGGAATTTAGAACTACATCATTTCTCTATCTCTTGTTTATAGTTAAATTTATCTCAAAAAATCTTCCTGAGTAATGACTACTTTAGAGGTACTCTGCAAAAGGGAAAGAAATGATTAAGTTTGGGCTTTGTCCTTGAGGAACTGAGTCTTACTGGCAAGAGAAACTTATCAACAAATAATGACAATACAGTTTACTACGGGAGAGAAATGCATACCAGGTGCGTACAAAAGGAAATGATAAACTCTTTTTAGAGGATTCCATGAAGGCTTTACAGCATTGTCATATCTTATACAGTTATGTTAAGAAGTTTTCCTAACAAACAATAGAATAATAAATGCTTGTTGAAGGAACAAATCATTGGTCATTGACAGCCAAGTATTTTAAAGGATGAATTGGGACTTACCAGGTGTTGGAGGAGAAAAACACAGGTAAAGGAAAAAGTGCATGCAAAGGAATAGGGGCGAAGGGATGTTAAATATCATTTGTTTGTTAAGAAACTTCTGTAATTATGAAGGAGGAGTTAAGAAACTTGTGAGATAGGCCAGAGCCAAAATATGCAGGGCCTTGTATACCATGCTAGGAAGCTTAGACAGGGAGACAGTTAAACATTACATTGAAATAAATGGGTGAGAATGGAAAACTGCCAATTTTGGAGAAGTTCAGAATAAATATGAAGTCACAGAAAAGATGTTAGCACTAATGTTTTCAGACAGGTTCCAGCTGACTGTGTCATGTAGAGTCTATTGGTCAATATTAAACTCAGTCCTGAAACTCTTACCTATGCAATTAAAGCTAAGAGGGCTCTCCTTATACACCTTAATTTCAGTCTTTACAATGGCCCTTTGTTGTTGTTGTTCAGTCGCTAAGTACTCTCTGACTCTTTTGCAACCCCATGATTTGTAGCCCGCCAGGCTCCTCTGTCCATTGCATTTCCCAGGCAAGAATACTGGAGTGGGTTACCATTTCCTTCTCCAGGGAATCTTCCCCACCCAGGGATTGAACCCGCATCTCCCACCATGGCAGGCTGATTCTTTATCACTGAGTTGTCTGGGAAGCCCTTATAATGCCCCTACAAGGAAGGTAATGACATCCCTTTTCACCTTGAGAAAAACTAAGGATTGAAGCACTTGCCCAGAGCAACTCAAACTATGGCCAAGTAATGATGAAGGCGGGTCTACTTAGCTGCCAAATTCTCACTCTTTTCAGCTGCACCTCCTGACTGAATTAGGCTTGACTTAGTTTCTCAGCAGTAAGACTGATAATAATGATTCCCAATAAAAAGAGCTGTCAATAATAATAATAATGTTTAGTGCCTGAACTAAGATGAAAACTGAACTAAGTTCCTAGAAGGTGTTAAGACCACTGTAAAGCAGTTACATAAGCAAACTTCTTGACTAAGCGATACAGTTCAGTTCAGTTCAGTCACTCAGTTGTGTCCAACTCTTTGTGACCCCATGAATCACAACACTCCCAGAGTTCACTCAGACTCAAGTCCATTGAGTCAGTGATGCCATCCAGCCATCTCATCCTCTGTCATCCCCTTCTCCTCCTGCCCCCAGTCCCTCCCAGCATCAAAGTCTTTTTCAGTGAATCAGCTCTTCACATGAGGTGGCCAAAGTGCTGGAGTTTCAGCTTCAGCATCATTCCTTCCAAAGAAATCCCAGGGCTGATCTCCTTCAGAATGGACTGGTTGGATCTCCCTGCAGTCAGAGGGACTCTCTAGAGTCTTCTCCAACACCACAGTTCAAAAACATCAATTCTTCGGCACTCAGCCTTCTTCACAGTCCAACTCTCACTTCCATACATGACCACTGGAAAAACCATAGCCTTGACTAGACGGACCTTAGTCGGCAAAGTAATGTCTCTGCTTTTGAATATGCTATCTAGGTTGGTTATAACTTTTCTTCCAAGGAGTAAGAGTCTTTTAATTTCATGGCTGCAGTCACCATCTGCAATGACTTGGGAGCCCAAGAAAATAAAGTCTGACAGTTTCCACTGTTTCCCCATCTATTTCCCATGAAGTGATGGGACCGGATGCCATGATCTTTGTTTTCTGAATGTTGAGCTTTAAGCCAACTTTTTCACTCTCCACTTTCACTTTCATCAAGAGGCTTTTGAGTTCCTCTTCACTTTCTGCCATAAGAGTGGTGTCATCTGCATATCTGAGGTTATTGATATTTCTCCCGGCAATCTTGATTCCAGCTTGTGTTTCTTCCAGTCCAGCGTTTCTCATGATGTACTCTGCATATAAGTTAAATAAGCAGGGTGACAATACACAGGCTTGACGTACTCCTTTTCCTATTTGGAACCAGTCTGTTGTTCCATGTCCAGTTCTAACTGTTGCTTCCTGACCTGCATATAGGTTTCTCAAGAGGCAGGTCAAGTGGTCTGGTATTCCCATCTCTTTCAGAATTTTCCACAGTTTATTGTGATCCACACAGTCAAAGGCTTTGGCATAGTCAAGAAAGCAGAAATAGATGTTTTGCTGGAACTCTCTTGCTTTTTCCATGATCCAGCGGATGTTGGCAATTTGATCTCTGGTTCCTCTGCCTTTTCTAAAACCAGCTTGAACATCAGGGAGTTCACGGTTCACGTATTGCTGAAGCCTGGCTTGGAGAATTTTGAGCATTACTTTACTAGCATGTGAGATGAGTGCAATTGTGTGGTAGTTTGAGCATTCTTTGGTACTGCCTTTCTTTGGGATTGGAATGAAAACTGACCTTTTCCAGTCCTGTGGCCACTGCTGAGTTTTCCAAATTTGCTGGCAATACAGGATGCTCTTATATTCTTGCCCACTGAACTAGAGTTGTGTGCATCATCCATATTATTTTAGAAGAAAAAACATCCAAGATATTTTTTTATAGCCATTTGCTTTGGGACTCTTTACAGAGCCCACACCCTCAGGATCCTCATTCCAACCCCATTACTTTTTTTTGAATAATATTTATTATTTTCATCTGTGCTAGGTCCTCACTGCTGCGTGTAGGCTCTCTCTAGTTGAGGTGAACAGGGAGCTACTCTCTAGTTGGGGTGCAAGCGCTTCTCATTGCAGTGGCTTCTTTTTGTTGCACAGCACAGGCTCTGGGGCAGGCAGTCTTTAGTAGCTGTGGCTTAGGATCAGTAGTTGCAGAGGCTCCAGACTGCAGGCTCATTAGTTCTGGTGCACTGGTTCCTCTTTGGCTGTGGGTTGGGGTCCCTCTGAAAGTGTTCACTGGACCCATTATTCTGCTTGTTCTCCCACCTCTCTCCCAGGTGTAGCTATCAAGACATGGCTGTATTTCCCATTGTCCAAAGACCTATTCATGAAAATAAGGCTGGCTTACTTCTGGTTTTCCACTGACTGGCACAGCGGTATTTTGAGATCTGGCTCAGGGTGGAGTCAATGACAGCCAACTTTGTGCAAGGGTGGTGGAGGTATCTACCGTGACTGGGGAGAGGCCAGGAAATATTCAGCACACCTGCTTGCCTCCTGGATTCAAATGACCACCAATTAAAGAAAAATACTAGCATCACTTATGCGCATCTTGTTTCAAATTAGTTTCCCACAGGAAGGGCAGATGCTGAAAGAACAAAACACTGAATGGATAAATGTGTAAATGCTGAGATATGCAAAGGTTAGGGCTATGGCCACTTTTCAGAGGAGTGGGGCAGGCAGAATGGAGGTGACCAGGTAGCTGGAAGCCCAGTGGTGACACTTAGTTTTCCACAGCCCGTTGTGGATGCGTGGAGTTTAAGGGGGTTGGAGGGGAATGGGTAATGTACACGACTCTCCCTAATTCCTATAAATATCAAAGTGTTATTAATAAATCAAAATAGTTAAATTGGAAAAAGCTGAACTCTATAAAATGATTCCAGGACTAAATTGTGCTTGGGGTGGAGGTTGGTGGCAGGGAATGCAGAGAAAGACAAACTTGTATGCCTAAGTCACAGGACCAAAGAATGTAGGTATATGTATATATGTATATGTGTGTTTGTGTATGTAACTGGTATGAAATAAACCCAAAAAATTAAAAAGAACACATCATAGGAAAGGAGGTAAGAGTGGAAATGTATACAAATGAGACTTAAAGTTCAAAAATCATTAGGAGAAAAAGTGCCTAAGAATGAATTTCAATCCCCCAAAACCACTGACACCTTAATGAACCCAGAGAAAAATCTGAGGCATGAAGATAAAACAGAAATGAAAAGGTTATACATTAATATGGGTGTCATATTTGAAACTGGAATTGTTACTCTAGGCACCAATAAAAAAAGTTTTCCAAGAATTTCTGAGGTAAAGGTAACATGTTCAGGTTGTTTTGTTTTTAAATTAAGAAAAATCACTTTTGAATTCCTAACTAAATTAGGTCATTCTCAAGAATCCCAGAAATGACGGACTGGGGAATGACATTAATTTATGAGTGTCAGGAGCTTTTTCCAGCAGAGGCACCATAGGGGTGGATGATTCAGTGGCTCAGATGGTTGGTTACATGCGGACTATGAGGCAGCTGCTTTCGGGAGCAGTGATGCCCGCCTAGGGAAGAACCACAAGATCGGAATTGTGGCCCTCAAGCTCTCTCACTCTAAATTCTGTAAAGATTTCTTAAGCAACCCTGACTCTTGCCCTCAAGCACTCCCTTTGTAGTCTGAGCCTTTGACCCACAAAAGAGCCAGACATGGTCCTCCTCAGGGAAGGAAGCTTCATAGAGATGGAGATGTAATCATATCTGCCATCCTTGTCACTAGCAAAAAAGATTAGACCATAACGTAACAGAGATAAAACATATAACAGCAAAAGGAAGGAGGGAAAAAAAATAAAATGACTAAGGAAAAGAACCAATGTGTTTCCATCAACAACCTGGTGAAAATATGAGTAAAGCAACAAAACGGTGGCTTTCTTTTTTTTTTTTTTTTTGTCCATGGCAGCATCTGCCATAAATAGAATGCACAGTACCTGAGTCATCTTCATTCTAAGGTTGGCTAGACTGGGGACATTCCGGGCAACCCAGTGGTTAAGACTTGGGGCTTCCCCCACAGGGGGTATTGGTTCAATCCCTGGTTGGGGAGCAAGGATCCCACATGCCTTGTGGGGCAGCCAAAAAGGAAAAGAGAGAGAAAATTTATTTATGGGACTTCCTTGCTGCAGTCCACCGGATCACAGAGTCAGACACAACTGAGTGACTGAACTGAATAGAACTTGGCTGTCCAGTGGTTAAGGCTTCGACTTCCAATGTCAGGGCAGGGGTTTAATCCCTGGTCAGGAAACTAAGAGCTCACATGCCTTGCAGCCAAAAAATCAAAACATAAAACAGAAAGAATACTGTAACAAATTCAATAAAGATTTTTAAAATGGTCCACGTAAAGAAAGAATAGCAAAGAGGGTCTCACAGTCATAACAAAGTTCACAGGGACTCAAATGCTAGAGGTCAAGCCAGAGGTTGAGGCAGAAATGATAAGAAAATAACCTGAATGGGCAATATGCCTTGAAGTTCACAGATTAAAAGCATTTTAAAAGATATTACAAAAATTCTGATGGATCAAATGGAATAGCCTTGGCTCGAGTTATCAGCAATGAATAGACTTTGATTTAAATCTTATGTGGCCCAGTATCCACAATGCCATAGCTTTGGAAACTTTGCTGAAAAAAAAATTTGAGTAAATTCTTTTCTTGAGCTCTTGCTTTACAAATCAAAAATGCACTGACTGGTTAGTAAACTGAGTCACTCACTTCCTATTGTTCTTTGGCAATCTTTTAAAAATCAATCAATCAAAACCCTTGTTTACTTACCCAATGAATCCATGTCCAGCTCATTGCAGTAAAAAGAGATATCACTGTCACAAAACACGGTCTAGGTCCCTTAATCCAGCCTCTTTTGATCTCAAAAGGTGGTAACATTCAGTTCAGAGCTCACTCATCTGTAAATTGCATCACATTATCTCTGAGTTATTTAAGAAGCAAGCTGTGTTTGGTTTCAGGCATTTTAACCTGCTAAAGGCAAGAAGCGTTTGCCACATAGTTTCAAAGGTCTTCCACTTACTACAACCGTCAGAGAAAGCAAAATGATCGAACCCATCGGGAATCAGTACGTTGTGGCCAGGCCAGTGTATTCTGCAAATGCTTTTGGGGAAGAACATAAGAAGAAACACAGACATCATAAGACACTTCTGGATCATCTCAAAAAGTTGTGCCGGTAAGATGTTTTCTAAAGTACTGGTATTAGGAGTAAATGAAGCACTTTCTCTGAAATTTTTAAGCTTCCAAGTTCTTCTTTCTAGCCCAGTCTCCAGAGTCAGTCTTTTCATCTTTGATTTCCAAACCTCCTACTCCAGGGCTAGAAAGGTAGTCTCTGAAATGAACACCATCTCGGCTCTCGACACCATCTTTCCATATCAGAAAACTGATAGATGAGGACAGAGGAAAATTTTCTGTCAACTGTTGTACAAGTCAAGCTGAGGATGACAAATAAGTTCTATTGTAGCTAAAGAAAAGAAGTATTTTTCTGAAAAAAAAAAAAAAAAAACCTTTGGTGGTAGTCAGGGCAGCTAGTACGTGTAAAGAGGTGAATATTAGTGGGAAGATTAGTGCAATGATATCATCTTTAACAAATTTCCATCTACAATAGGTACTAAACTTAAAATTGGATATTAATTAACTGACCTGTGGTTTTCATTGTTACAGCTGTTCTGCACAAAAGGCCAAGAAAATTGCCTTCTCATTGTTCCCCATAGCATCTTGGTTGCCAGCATACCGCATAAAGGAATGGCTCCTCAGTGACATTGTTTCTGGAGTCAGCACAGGGCTGGTGGCTGTACTGCAAGGTAACTTTTTTTTGAGATGTAATTTATATATCATAAAATTCATCCTTTTAATGGGTAAATTCGGTATTGGGTTTGTTTGTTTGTTTGTTTTGGATATTTACAAAATCTTGTGCAACTAAGTTTGTGCAACTGTCATGGCTAAATAATTCTGAGACATTTTCACCATATCCATCCCCCCAAATCTCTTGCAAATCACTTCCCATCCTCCCTCCACCCAGCCCCTTGGCAAAAACTTTCTGTCTCATTGGAGTTATCTATTCTGGACATTTCATGCAAACAGAATCACAGAACATATCAATCTTCTGTGTCTTGTTTCTTTCACTTAGCATAATGTTTGCAAGTTTCTCCCATGATGTACAAGTCCTTCATGCCCTTTTATGGATGAATAAGATCCTACTCTGTAGATACACCACATTTTGTTTGTCCGTTCATGAGTTGATGGACATTGGGTTGTCTCCACCCTGTGGCTTTTATGAATAACACTGATACTATTATGAACACTTGCACACAAGTTTTTGTGTGAACGTATGTTTTAATCCTCTTGGGTATATACCTAGGAGTATAATTGCTGTGTCATATAATAATTCATTAGTAATGGTGAAGATTCAAAGTCCTCCACATCCTTGTGAAGACTTGTTACTGTCTGCCTTTGTTATTTTAGCTATCCTACTGAGTATGAAATGGTATCTCACTGTGGTTTTGATTTGCATTCTTCTAATGACTAATGATGTTGAGCATCTTTTCATATGCTTACTGGCCATTTGTATATCTTTGGAGAAATGTCTTTTAAAATCTTTTGTATATTTTAAAATTACGTTATGTGTCTTTTATTTTTGAGTGGCAATGGTTGCTTACACATTCTGGATAATAGACCTTTATCCAACATATGATTTGCAGATAATTTCTCCCTTTCTGAGGGATGTCATTTCCCTTTTTCATAGTATCTTTGAAGTACCCATTTTTACATTTTGATGGAGTCCAGTTTATGTGTTTTAAATTTGGCCGCTTATGTTATAGGTGTCACTAAGAAACCCTTGCTTAATTCAAGGACACAAAGGTTTATACCTAAGTTTTCTTGCAATAGTTTTATAGATTTAGCTCTTACATTTACATCTTTGATACATTTGAGTTAATAAAACAAGTTTTAAGGTGCAATCTTAAATACTAGAAGACCCTAATTAAAACTTCTATGATCCTTTGCATGAAATAAGAACACTGATGCTTGTATATTTACAGGTTTAGCATTTGCACTGCTAGTCACCATCCCCCCAGGCTATGGGCTATATGCAGCCTTTTTCCCAGTCATCATCTACTTTTTCTTGGGCACTTCTAGACACATATCTGTGGGTAAGTGAATTACTGGGCTAATTAATGCTCATTGCTTTTTCTTTACGAATGACGTTCGCCATGCATTGTGTATGCGTGCTAAGTTGCTTCAGTTGTGTCCAACTCTTTGCAAACCTATGGACTGTAGCCTGCCAGGCTCCTCTGTCCATGGGCTTTTCCAGGCAAGAATACTGGAGTGGGTTGCCGTGCCCTCCTCCAGGGGATCGTCCCAACCCAGGGATCAAACCCAGGTCGCTTGTGTCTCCTGCACTGGCAGGCGGTCTCTTTACCACTGGCACCACCTGGGAAGCCCCAGTCATGAATTGTATCAATTCCATATTGTGCAGCATCCAGAAGAGGAGTCATAATTTCTTGTAATTACAAATTAGAACTGAGGCTTGGGAAGGAGACCAGAACTCCAGATGGTAATCTTTCTACATGCTACATTTTGGTTGAAAGACAACTGTGCTATGGGGAAGCATAATGACCACAATTCACCCTCTCTTTATTAGGTCCATTTCCAGTTCTGAGTATGATGGTGGGAGCAGTAGTTGTGAGATTAACCGCAACAGACAATACAGCTGATTCAACATTCACTAATAGCTCAATGACTAATGATTCATCAATAGATGAGCAGAAGGTGATAGTGGCTGCAACAGTTACAATGCTTTCTGGAATCATCCAGGTGAGCATTTGTCCCATAATCTACCCTCCCCAATCTATGTGTCCTGACTGGTACACATCTTTCTGGTTTTTCTCCTTCTTGCCACCCCTCCCAACTCTTCCTGTTAGTTGGTGTGCCTCCCTCAGTGGCCCACTGGAAATAATTTAAGAAGAGTCACTCATGGCAACCATAAGAGGAGGGACAGATCCACTTTGCGAAGAGGAGTGAACATGGGTCTGGAGAGTAGGAAATATGAGAACATGGAGGCACATGTGATGACAAGTCAATGCTGAACTCAATAGAATACCTGGGAATTGATACACTCACAGTTCTTACTAAACAGAACTGTATGCAAGTAATAGAGAAACTGGCAGCTTGGAAATTTTTTCTCATTTCACATTGTGTGTGTGTGTTCAGTCACATCATTTGTTTCTGACTCTTTGCCACCCCATGGACTATAGACTGCCGGGCTCTTCCATGGAACTATCCCAGCAAGAATACTGGAGGGGGTTGCCATTTCCTACTCCAAGGGATCTTCCCAACCCAGGGATAGAACTGGTGGCTCCTGCATTGGCAGGCAAGTTCTTTACCACTGAGTCAACTGGGAAGCCCAATTTCTTATTGAAAGTGAAAGTGTTAGTTGCTCAGTCGTGTTCAACTCTTTGTGACCCCATGAACTCTGTCCATGGAATTCTCTAGGCAAGAATACTGGAGTGGCTTGCCATTTCCTTCTCCAGGGGATCTTCCTGACCCAGGGATCAAACCTGGGTCTCCCACATTGCAAGCAGATTCTTTATCATTTCAGCCACCAGGGAAGCCCTGAAGCTTACCATCTGAGCCACCAGGAAAGCCCCAGACGGTAAAGAATCTGCCTGCAATGTAGGATAACGGGGTTCAATCCCTGGGTTGGGAAGATACCCTGGAGAAGAGAATGGCTACGCACTCCAATATCCTGACTGGAGAATTCTATAGTCCACATAGATTAGGGAAGGGCTTAAAGACTTACTCCCAAGCCACACCCCCACCACCATGACTGGATTGTAAAAAATGTCCCTGTTCTCAAAATGTTAGATAGTAATAATGTCAAACGCCTCAAGGTGTTGCCTAAAGACAAAAGTGAAAAAAGGGTCAATTCAAACCAAGACATAGTGATATGTCAGTTCAATGATGGGGTCTGAGTACATCTCCGATTCTAGTGCTTTTGCAACCTCACAGTTCAGGTTGCATTCTGGTGACAGGAGTGGAGAGTCAGGCCAACTTTCTATACCCATTTACATTATTGCAAAATCCTAATGCTTTGGAGGAATGAATCAGTTTTGCCCTCAGTTAAAATCAAGCAGTTTTGATGTCATAAACAGTTATCTATTTTCCAATAAAAGTTGACCAACTTGTTTGAGGGAATCTGAATGGATGCTTGCCCATGCATGCAACAGCAACCAAAAAAAGGTAACTGACAATTCCCTGGGAAAAATTATGAGGACTGATGTTAGATAAAATTCTGCTATGAAAAGTTTATGGGGTGAGTCTCCTAAAAATACTTTGCCTTCAAAAGAGGGAAGAAAAGAAACATGCTAGTTCTTGGAGGTATACTGAAATGATGTGCTATTTGAACACCACGTAACATTTGGGGCTGCAGCGGGGAGGAGGGAAGCAGAGGGAGGTACCTTAATGGGAGGTGTTCCAAGAGGCTGAGACACTTTTTTTCTTCCAGACCCAAGAGTGGAGGCTGAACCTCCACAGTTTGAACCATTTCAGTGGTTGATCTTTCAGATTGCCGAGGTATATTGTGAATCTACACTAACAAGGCTCTGTCCTCTCTTTGCAGTTGCTGATGGGGGTTCTACGGCTGGGCTTCGTGGTGATTTATCTATCTGAGTCCCTAATCAGTGGCTTCACCACCGCTGCCGCTATTCATGTTGTGGTATCCCAGCTCAAATTTATGTTTCAGCTGACAGTCCCCGCACATACCGATCCATTTTCACTTTTTAAAGTGAGTATCTTTTTTTGCTTCAAAGATAAGGAATACACGAAATTCACTATCATGTTTCCCAGAGAACTTTCCTTTTGTGCCTTTGCTATGGGGCTTACTTAACAACTTCCAGGAAATCAACAGGCTGAGAAATGTATTCACATGAAGAAAAAGTTAGTGGCAAAGAGAACAACACTGAAAATCGTTCACAGCTCCCATGAAGCTGATGTAAACAACAGAAATTAAGTATCACTTCTTCTAGGTTTGACTCTTCAGTATATTTCAAAAGAAAAAAAATGATGGCGCACATGATGAAAAGCTTTGTCCCGAGTTTTAAAATCTTTCTCAAAATCTTATGTTGAAAGAAATGTGCTAATTGGATGGCACTGCTTCCCTATTTCTAAAAAAGCAGGTCTTGTTTTTTCAGAATTGAAATTCTTCTGACTCTTATGTATCCTTGTTTATAAAGCAAAAGGAAATTGGCCAATATGTAAATAGAACAGTGGTTCTTCTCTCCTCTGGAGGATGTACTTTAGAACAAACAGTGTTCTTAGTGCCTCTGAATTTATATATTTAAGTCCTCACTCGTTTTTCTTTTGTGAGTCTAGCTAAAGGTTTGTCTCCTCTGTTTATCGTTTCAAAAAGCTAGCTTTTAGTTCCATTGATCTTTTTTTTTCTTTTTTTTTTTTTAGTCTCTGCTTAAATTCTTCCCTCTCTGTTCTTTGTTATTTCCTTCTTTTTCCTTACTGTTGGGCTTGTTAGTGCTTCTATCAAGACAGTGTTTGGGAGTCTGAGGCAAAACTTGCTCCAAGTTGGAACCAGACCTCTCTCACTCCCATTCAGAGCTATTCCAGAAGTGGAATCTTTAGGGAGTCATTTGGGATCCAATCTGGGCCTGCTTGAGCTGTCCAGATCCCATAGATATGGAAATCCAACTGGCCTTGAGAATTAAGACTGTAAACAGTGCACAGCTAGCCAGGAAGCTATTTTCCAAAGTGACAGAGAGAGTCAATGAAGCAATATCAGGGGTCTGAACCTTAATTTAAAAAGCCAGGAATTCAGGGGAAACATGCTAAGAAAAACTGTCAAAGGTGAAAGGTGATTCCCTGGACAGAGCAATAGTGTTGATTATGAAATGAAAAATGAAGTATACATATAGCTGATTCACTTCGTTGTGCAGGAGAAACTAACACAGCATTGTAAAGCAATTTTACTCCAATAATAAAAACAAGAAACAAAAAAAAACGATGGCAATGACACCTAAGAGTAGAAGAGACCAGTTCTAAAAATGTGAAAAGCATCCCAGAAAATCTGACACCAGATGAAGAGCATCGCTAAACCAGTGCGATGACAATGCTACGCTAACTTACTCTTCTCATATCTCCATGCTAGTCTCTACAATTACTAGTGTCTAACATGAGCAGAACAGGCAACTGCTATCCATCTGTCAGTCCTTTCATGTCTTACGTTTATTTTTATGTATTTGGAATTAAATGTTGTATCCAAATTACACATTAATATAGCACTTGGGTTTTTTAATTTTTATACTTTCAGGTCCTAGAGTCCGTATTCTCACAAATAGAGAAGACTAATATTGCAGACCTTGTGACATCCTTGGTTATCCTGGTGGTAGTATTTGTGGTTAAAGAACTAAATCAGCGCTACAAAGCCAAGCTTCCTGTGCCCATCCCAATTGAGCTCATTGTGGTAAGTGATCATCTTCTGGTTTCCTTTCAGAATTCGTTTGCCTTGTGGTTTTTTTTTTTTTTAATTTCTTTTTTAGAAATTAATTTATTTATTTCAACTGGAGGCTAATTACTTTACAATATTGTGGTGGTTTTTGTGATATGTTGCCATGAATCAGCCACGGGTGTACCTGTGTCCCCCATCCTGAACCCCTCTCCCACCTCCCTCTGGGTTGTCCCAGTACACTGGCTTGGAGTGCCCTGTTTCATGCATCGAACTTGGACTGGTGATCTATTTCACATATGGTAATATACACGTTCCAATGCTATTCTCTCAAATCATCCCACCCTCACCTTCTGCCTTGTGTTTTTATGTTGAAAGCCCTCCCTATCTGTAAATTAGGAGGTTTTAGTGAGACAGGCAATCTCTCTGCAGTTTCTGGTATGATATTTAGTATGGTATTTTTCTTCATTCATACTTTAATAACTTGCTTTGATGATTTGAGGTTTATTCTTTCCATGTAAGGCAAGAGAGCTGCCCTCTGAGAAGCCTGGTGATAGACTCATTGGAATGAAGCTGTGGTTCTGTTTCAGTAGTACATTAGAATTGCCTTGGGACTTCTCAAAAAGTAGCCAAACCTGAGCTTGAGATTCCTACGTAATAGGTCAAAGGGTGGCCTTTGGCAATGGTACTTTTTTTTTTTTTTCCAAAGCAAGATTCTTAGTGACATCTCCCATTTCTAACTTGGGCAATTTGCAACTTTGCAGACTGTGATCGCAACGGGTGTATCCTATGGCTTTGACTTCAAAACCAGGTTTAATGTGGCTGTGATTGGGGAGATGAAGCCTGGGTAAGTGTCTATCTCATGATGGCATCTCCAAGCACCAAGAGAGTTAGCAGTAGTGACAGAGGACTCTAAGCTGAAATGCATTAACCCTCCTCAGCACTCTCCCTGTATCTGGCATCCATCACGCATCCAGGAGGAAGGCTCACTTCTGTCCTTCTAGGAATAAGTCACGAAGGACATCAGGTCTGCAGTTCTTAATATCAAAAAGTGTCTCCATGTGAAAGAACTCACAAATCAGAGAAGGGACTCACACGCCCGTAAAAGCAAGATAGTAGAAGTAGAAAAAGAGGTTAAACTTGTTCCTTCTCGTAAAAAAGAACCGAGAGAAACCAGATTTCCCTGGCCATTAATTACCATAAACACTATGTAGTGTTTTGTTTGAAGTTACTGGAGCCAAGTTCCAATAGTTCAAAGGAGACACTGAAGGAATACCTGCCACACACTGCTTGAGCAATCCAGATGGGCACACTCTGTCCTTTCTCAAGATCAAGTTCAAAACAAGCCCAGAGCAACTCTTACCGCTCCAAAAGGCTGGGAGGTGCAGTTTTTACAAGGAGTCTGAAAATGTAGTCCATTGCCTTTATTCAGTTGTTGAGAGAGATCCAGTTTTGTGCTCTCTCCTTTCTCTGCCTTCTGACCATTGCATCAGTTTCTTCCAGCTTGCTTACCAAGGAAACGTTGTATTCCTGGTAACGAAATGAAATGAAAATGAAACAAAAATGAAAACCTTCCCTCCTTTCCATACCTAGGAATATTTAAGAATTATTCTAGGAATAAGAATTTATATGCATTTCATTGTTGACTTAAAAATAACTAACTTCTAATAGAAAGTGAAAAGCGAAAGTGAAGTCTCTCAGTCGTGTCTGACTCTCTGGGACTCCATGGACTGTAGCCTACCAGGTTCCTCCATCCATGGGATTTTCCAGGCAAGAATACTGGAGTGGGTTGCCATTTCCTTCTCCAGGAGATCTTCCAGACCCAGGGATTGAACTGGGATCTCCTGCGTTGTAGGCAGATGCTTTACTGTCTGAGCCACAAGGGAACTTCTATTAGAAGCAAATATATATTTTTAAGCAAAAAATATTTTTATCACCAGATAAAAATGTGTTATACTTGTGATATTTAGATCACAAATATCACTTTAAATGGTAGAAATTAGGCTGAAGTTGAAAGACTATTTCTAGGGTTTCTCTCTACTCTGCAACTTTCAAGTGATTATACTTTATCTTGTCAGAAGATTTTGGAAATAAAAGATAAACTTAAGATCACTGAATTACAGTGACATTACTTAGTAAATGTATTTTAAATGTCAACGGACTTCTTTCCACAGTATGTGTGGGTGAAGAAGGGGGTGACATATTTATAGATCATCACACCCTACAGACAGGCAGTGTAGCCCAGTAAGCAAATTCATGCTTTCTAGAGGCAGAGTGCCTGGAATTTACTCCAGACTCACTTCCTGACCTTGAGCAAATAATTAAACTCTGTGCCTTAATATCTTTGGCTGTAAAAAATGGGGCTAAAAATAGTAGTTATTACGCAGGATTCTTGTAAGGATTAAGTGAGTTAATTAATGCATGTGATATCCTGAAGTGCCTGGCCTACTGTAAGTATTCAAACTGCACTACTGCTATTCTTAATTTATCACCTAAATTATTGTGCCAGACACTTAACATGCTTTTTACACTCCCACTTCTTCTGAGTGATGATTGAGTGGGCATTTTAAATGCCCATTGGTGTTTGCAAATAGAATATAAGTGAAAGATAATGATTATTAATTATTGCTAATCTGCTATTAATGAATATGACATCTTAGAAGTGACTTTATGAAGTCATGTACACTGAGTGCAAATACTTGGCTGAAGGAGAGAGATCATCGAAAAAGTAGAACACCAAGGATATATTCAGATTCCAGAGGGACACTGTAATAGTAGCTAAGAGGCACTTTGTACTTTACGATGTGTGAATAGTATTCACATTCATTGTTTTATTTGAACCTTCCACAAAAATTATGAAGAAAAGAGAACAAGTGTTACTATCAGCACTTTACAAATGAGGAACCTGGGTGAGGAGCACAGCCAGGAAATCAGTCCAGTTTTCAGGCTGCAAACCCCCATCACATCATTCTGCCTATGGCGTTTAGAGGCTAGAACAAAATAATAATAGCAGGCTTCTGGGTATTTTGGTATAAAATGCAAATTGTATCACTCATTTTATATTTTACATGTATAATATTCCTAGCTAACTTTCTGATTTATAAAAGCTGCAGAATATGAAATAATAATACTCCTTCGAAATTAGAGCTAAAACTGTATTAATACTTACCAAACATGAACAGCAATTAAAAAAGAATTGAATGGACCCAGTTAACCCAGTTGTAATAAGTTTTACATCAGAAACAGATGTTTATAGGAGCTGAACATTTTAGTAAATTTATTTAACTGCTCTAAGTTCATGCGGTATAAACACAGACATATCCTCTGTGACTTCAGTGTTTCCCTGACATAATCCCACTTAAAATGGAAACCCACTCTCCATCACGGCTGCAGTTGGCTGTAGCCGATTAGTGGAGCTCAGGGCAGAGTCCAGTGCTTGTTTGCTAAGAGTTTGCCATGAAAGGTTATTGTTATCAATGGAGGGAAATATATCTTGCTTTCCTTGTCTCAGAACTGTATTTGCTCAAAGAGCCTTCATCCATGGATAACTATTGGCGGTATCATGAGTGATGCTTTGTAAATCAATGTAACAATACAACTGGGATCTGAGATGTTTTGCAGGAAGCTTATATTGATCTAAATGTACACTGTAATGCAGCTATACTAGCAAAATCATATCAGATTTGTCACTATCATTGGACTAGTTTTACAATCTTATATCAAATCCAGGCAGCATTGCTTTTCAACATTAAGATAACAGATTGCAAGATATTCAGTGGTGCTAAATTCTTGCTAGTCATACTTGAAAGGCACAACTCAGCCTAGAATGCATTCATTCATTCATTGACTTGCTCAACAAATACTGACCACCTGATATATGCTGTGAAAAGTGTTTGATCCTGGTCATAGAACAGTGAACTAGTCATTGTCCCTGCTCTGGGTCCGGGTGAGAGTTTCCGGTTGGGAGGGCAGATGGAAACAGGAGGAATCAAATACTGGAGAAGCACAGACAATCTCGCCTAACCCTGACCTTGGGGATGAGAAATGACTTTCTGGAGGGAAGGATGGGAATGAAGGGAATGGTTCAGGCAGAGGGAACAGAAAATTAGAAGCTTCCAAGGTGGGAGATGATGGGTGATGAGAAACAAAGAAAACTTGGTATAGCTGGAGTCTAAATTCTGAGAAATGGTAGTAATTAAGCACGATGTGGAGCAAGGGGTCATTGGGGCCTTGCTAAGGAATTTGGATTTTTTCTTGAGGATACAAGGATGCTGTTGAAGGCTTCTAACCAGGTGGGCAACATTCTGACTTGCTTAATTTCAATTTCAGGTTTCAGGCCCCTGTCACACCTAGCAGGCAGACTTTCCAAGATACCATTGGAGACTCCTTTGGCATTGCCATTGTTGGCTTTGCAGTGGCCTTTTCTGTGGCCAGCGTCTACTCCCTCAAGTATGATTATCCCATTGATGGCAATCAGGTAAGTATACAACCGACAATGGGTCTAATTAGGCAACTTGAGCTACTACTTTGCATACATGATATTGATGGTGCTGCATCTAAAAAAAATTCCTCCTTGCTCTCCTGTCAGGAGCTGATCGCCTTGGGAGCGAGTAACATATTCGGTGGATCGTTCAAAGGATTTGCAGCAAGTACTTCTCTCTCCAGATCGGGGGTCCAGGAGAGTACAGGAGGCAAAACTCAGGTCCTGAGGGGTCTTTGCTAAGAGGCCCATCTTTGCATGAGTCCCTGGGGATTTGGAACCCTGGGGGAAAGTTGAGTTTGTGATGAGAAATGTTCTCGTCTCCACAGATAGCTGGCCTTCTCTCTGCTATCATCGTGCTGATTGTCATTGTTGCCATCGGATTTCTCTTGGAGCCTCTACAAAAGGTAGCACTCATCCCTCGGGCTGACATCTCTCTCCTTTGGATGATGAACCGAGGACTCTGGTTCTTAAACTCAGGAGGCATAAACTAAACTAGGGAACATGAGTATCTACAAACTCTCAAGTACTTCTTAGCCAATATTCTATGGGCCAAAAATATTTCTTTCTCTCTTGGCACTACTTTATAAATGTTAGGAATGCAAATATCCAACAACGCTACTCTTAAAACTCTACACTGCCTTATCAGTTCTACTCTGCTGATCAACTTTGCTCTTCAGCCTCTATGTGTTTACCCCAGATATGATTAATGTTTAGATTGGAAGGCACCCTGGCACTGAAGCTTCCATATGGGTTGACTAAAGTGAAGATTTTCTTAAAGGTTGATGCCATTGAGGCCTGTATGGAATTCAGAGAATGGTACTACCAACCACACAACCTGTTCTTAGGAGTACGCCCTGCAGCTCCCAGAGTGTAGTTTGACTCCAAGACCAAAACGGTCAAACTGATGGATGGGAGCAAATGGTTAGACTTTGACCTTGCACCTTTACCCTCATGCTCCTCTGTCTGCCTCTCCAGAATTACTGTAATTTTTGAGGGTGCAGTTTTATGCTTTGTCCACCACTGCAGTACCCAGGTTACAAAAATAGCAGCAGGCCCTAGGAAACACAGGATCTGTAGGAAACCAAATGATGGTCAATATATTGTTCTTTGCAGTGTTAATGTGATTTTGAGGTAGTACAGGAGGCACTGGCTCTAGTCCTATAGAAATTCTTCTAATCCTGCTCTGCTGCTTATTATCTCTGTGATTTAGGCAGATCATTTAACCTCTTGAACTTCAAGTTGCCCATTTGTAAAACAGAGAGGGAAATAGCACCCACTTCACAGAGTTGTTGTGAAAATTAAATGAAATAGGGCATGTGAAGTATTAATATTTAGTCCAGGGTGTGGCACAAGATAAACACTTAACCAGTGATACCCTTTATTGGGAAGATTATTATTGTTGTTATTCTAAACATCCAATTATACCTCTGACTACAGAGCACATAGACATAGGACACAGTCCACCAAAGTCTGTTGGTTTTTATGTAGGCCTTTTTCTTTGTTGGTTGGTAGCTGGAACATGAGTTTTATCCCAGGTTTCTGGTGTCCTGATATGGTTATCCCAAACCTGGCCAAACAGTGCACAGTACTTGCTGTCAAAATTATGCATTTTTATTGTGCTAACCTGATTTCCAAAGGAATGGCATAAAAGGAGTCAAAAAGTCACCCCTAAAGAAATATTATGTGTAAGAATTGTATATCTCAATAAAAATAAATGCACACACAACCCCCCTACATAGAGAATTCGGCCCGGTGTACTTCTTCCTGTGTATATCCTTGGTCTCTACCTCACCCACTTCAATTTGGAGAAACTGAAAAAAAAAGCAATTGCCACTTAAAATCCTATCTCTTTCGTAAATAAATGACACCAACCACACTGGCCAGGATGTTAATTAAAGGCTTTACTTTGTAAAGGATCCATCTGACAATTACTTCTTAGATCGCTGTGTCTATAATGTTTTTGTTTCATCTAAATAACTGGTCTGTTTTATCATATGAAGGCAAAATAACCTTTCATGATAGCTAAGAATGAATGCTCCTTAAGCACTTATTTAGTATCAGCGGAGTTCTAAGCGTTTTTTTTTTAATAGTTAATCCTTAGTCTCAATTACAGTCAGGATAGCCAGTTCCTGGTAAAATGATCCCCCTTTCCCTGTCTGCGGCTTCTCAATGCTCTGTAATCTTTATTTTTTTTAAGGAGTTACTGTGTATGTATTTCATTGTAAACTGTTAAAAATTTTTTTAATTTAAAAACATTTTAATCGACGTATAGTTAATTTACAATGCTGTATTAGTCTCATGTGTACAGGAAAGTGATTCAATTATATATTCTTTTTCAGATTCTTCTCCCTTATTGGAAGATACTGAGTATAGTTCCCTGTGTTATACAGGTCCTTCTTATTTGTGGGTGTTTAGTCACTAAGCAGTCACTAAGTAGTTTAAGTCCGACTCTTTTGAGACCCCCATGGATTGTAGCCTCCCAGCCTCCTCTGTCCATCGGATTTCCCAGGCAAGAATACTGGAGTGGGTTGCCATTTCCTTCTCCAGGGAATCATCCTGATCCAGGGTTCGAACCTGAGTCTTTTCATTAGCAAGCAGATTCTTTGCCACTAAGCCACCAGGGAAGCCCCTTTGTTATTTACCTAGTTTCAAACTGTTTTTCCATGGAATACTGACTAGGCACGAATTAATGAAAAGAAAAAAATAACATGTCTCCTTTGCAAGTTGCACTTGACTTGTTTTATACTAAAGTTCCCCAAAGCAGGAGGCTTATTGTACAGAGTTCCGTGAACCATTCATCCAGCTCCCACAGGGGTGGCATCTTACACAGCTACACGGCAATATCAAAACCAGTACATTGACGCTGGAAGGACAGGTGCTGAAGCTGAAGCTCCAGTACTTTGGCCGCCTGATGCAAACAACTGACTCACTGGAAAAGACCCTGACGTTGGGAAAGATTGAAGGCAGGAGGAGAAGGGGACGACAGAGGATGAGATGGTTGGATGGCATCACCCACTCAATGAACATGAGTTTGAACAAGTTCCAGGAGTTGGTGGTGGACAGGGAAGCCTGGTGTGCTTCAGTCCATGGGGTCAAAGAGAGTAGGACACAACTGAGTGACTGAACTGAACTGAGCTAAAGCTTTGAATTCTATTCCAAGACCCCCAAGCTCCCTGAGGTTTGTTTTTTTTTTTAAACAAAGAGCAACACCCACTCCCTACTACAGTAAATAGACACACACTAGACTATCTCTGATTAGAAAGAATTGCTTTCAGTCACAGGTCTTCAGATCTGCCTTTCTGTGTCCCCAGGTACAGATGAGTAAGTGCTATCAGATGGCACGTTCCTGTCACTGTGGTGGAGCCAAAATCATACCTGGGGATAGGTCAGAGTTCCAGGGCTGCTGTGCTATGCATTGGCATTGTACACAGGAAAAGGGTGTATCGTTTGATAGGCTCTGAGGCCCTTGAAAGGATTCGCTTATCTACAGCCTTCACCTTTGCTTCTATATGGTTACTGGATTATCTCAAAGTACATCTGCTCTTCATGTTTCCACAGTCTGTCCTGGCAGCTTTAGCACTTGGAAACTTGAAAGGAATGCTGATGCAGTTTGCGGAAATACGAAGATTGTGGCGAAAGGATAAGTATGATTGTGTAAGTAGAGGTGATATTATCTGAGAGAAGAATTGGAATTTCATTTTAATGCTGATGTAAAATGTATATTTATATTGTAAACAAAGGGAAATCTTGTTTCTATCTACCTGTTCAAATAACCTGCTTGTTTTATTTGCTATCTTGAAACTGCACACTCTAATGATTATTCTCTGGGATTTGAATGAAAAATGATGAGTTACTTACAAGTAGGAAATAGTCCATGAAGCACAAAGAGACAACTTCTTAGATCTCTTCTAAAAATTCTTGTAGTCATCTCTAATGCCACAGAAACTCTGAATCTTACGGTATTCATTGCTTCTGGTCTTCATTACCTCGTATGGCAGTGTCCAAAGAACTCAAATTCTGAACATTCCTTTCGGAAACACTCTGTAAAGCCTCCCCTCACTCTCAACAAGCCTTGCTCTGAGAAGCTGTGTCCCTAAATTATATCAGGGTCAAAGTCTGTGGTGTAAAAAGGCTTGTTAACATAGCCTATGGTTCTTAACAAGCATGAGGTAATAAGCCAGGTTTAGTTTTGCTGCTGCTAGATCAGTGTTAGGGACTTTTACACTTCTGGGACACGCTAGGAGTCTGATAGAGATAAAAGTGTTAGTCGCTCAGTCGTGTCCAACTTTTTGTGACCTTATGGACTATAGCCCACCCACTAGGCTCCTCTGTCCATGGAATTCTCCAGGCAAGAATACTGAAGTGGGTAGCCATTCTCTTCTCCAGGGCATCTTCCTAACTCAGGAATCGAACCCTGGTCTCCTGCATTGCAGGCAGATTCTTTAGCAGATGGGCTCCCCAGGGAAACCCGCAGCAGAGATAGTAGTCTTTATTAAATCAGCAGACCAAAAGTAAGATATTAGTCCAGATTCTACCGATTAATAACAAACAGCAACTGGTTCTGGAATTTTAGCTGGGACAGATTCAGTCATTTCCTTAACTGGTTCAGGGATGGGGTTAGAAAATGGATACACTCTCTCGGGATTTTTAGAAAGATTTGCTTGCGCTTCTGCAGCATCTGAACCTGAGCCAGCAGAATGACCGGAAGGCAGCTCCCTTCTACTGTGTACTCCTGACCTCTGCTTTGGACACTAGAAGTTCATGCTTTCTTATACCTCTGAACCTAGGACACTCTATTTGAATCAGAGTAGTAAACGGTAATGTATGTGTTGCTCTTTTTTTGACAGCTAATCTGGGTCATGACCTTCATCTTTGCCGTTGTCCTGGGGCTCGGTTTGGGCCTGGCAGCTAGCGTGGCATTTCAGCTCCTGACTATCGTCTTCAGGACTCAGTTGTAAGTGCTCACTGTGGTCTGCATCCTTGCAGGCTTTGACTTGCCTGGGTCAGAGGAGGAAAAAACCTGTCACTGGTTAGGGGGAAAGCAGTTTAGTTGATAGGTATGCAAATCTATCAAGACTGGCCAGACTGGGACTTCCCCTGGTGGTCCAGTGCTTGATTCTGCACTTTCAGTGCAGGGGCTGTGGGTTTGATTCTTGGTTGGGGAACTAAGATCCCACAAGCCTTACCATGCAAACCCCACCCCCCTAAAAGAAAAGAAAAGAAGATTGGCCAGTCTATTCTGCCTCACTCCAAGACCTGAAGGCAAAAGATGGCCCAATCTTACATCAGCCGAATCTCACCAGTTGTTGGTCTGCTTCCTTCTTTGACAGTTCAAATAAATCATAATTCCCTAAGTCTGTTTACCCAGCTGTAAACTGGAAGTAATTCTGAGCAAGTTTACTGTCTTTGCCTCAGACTTGTTAAACACAGGGCAAGTGTTCCCGAGAAGATTCTGGAGATTCTGTGTGTCTGAGGGAGGGTTGTTTCTCTGGGCAAGTTGTTAGATTGGACTCCCACCTGGAAATCATGAAGCTGGATTTAGAGAACTTTTCAAAGGCCCCTTTCAACTTAAAATGCCACAAAAGCCACTTAGAAGTCTTGATTTTTTAACAGAATTCAAACAGATTTCCTCTCCAAACATCTTCTGGATTCTTAAATTTGTTATAAAACATCACCACCATGTGGTCACTCAGCCTTTGATGGATTATATGATGTGACAGAGAGAGAAGGCTTCTTGGGATCTAAGGTGTTCTAGAATAGAAGGTGTTATCATACTTAAGTTTGATGGACTGATGGAATACATTTACACTGAGATGTTCCCACACTCTTCTATTTACTTATATTTTCATTCATTTCTTGGGGACTCATCAAACATGAGACAAATTGAGTGGTTGTAGGCAAGTCATAATAGTTCTCTATGTCCTCATCCATACAAGGTGATTGTATCTGCCTTATTTCACCCAATAACTGTAATATTCAGAATCAAAATGGCAAAGGCATATGGAAGTGCTTTGTAAACTGGATGTGGGAGATGGGAGAGGAGGCACAGTTTCGGAGCTGTGGGAGGGTCAGTCAAACAAGGTGTTTGCCCTCCAGGGCATGATGGCATGAGAATTTTCCAATCTTTAAATTTTGGATAAGCGAGCCTGCTTTGGGTTGCTAGGAAAACACCAGTGTTAGCCTTATAGGCTTAATAAATATGCAGGAATGATTCACTTGGTGTTGATTTTCCCTACAGTCCCAAATGCAGCACCCTGGCTAACGTTGGAAGGAGCAACATCTATAAGAATAGAAAAGATTATTCTGAAGTAAGCTTCATTTTTTTACTCTTATTTGCTAAGTAATATTAACATAAATCGAATGGGCACCATCTAATATGATTTATCTGCCTTACAGATATATGAACCAGAAGGCGTGAAGATTTTCAGATGCCCATCTCCTATCTACTTTGCAAACATTAGTTTCTTTAAGCAGAAACTTATTGATGCTGTAAGGTTTGGGGTTATTAATTTTTTTTTAATTCCACTTAATACCTAGGAATGAAACGCTTATTTTATAACAAGGAGGAGGGTCACTGATTTCACAAATACTGCAGATGGGTAGTGTTCATATTTTTGTATCCTTGTCCCAGGTGGAACTATCTTAATAGGGGTCCATTAACATGTTAGGAAATGAGACTTTTTATCTAAGGTCCCATATAGAGACTCTTTTCATTATATATTGCTGTAAAGTAAAAAGATTTACCATAAGATAGATGGTCTCCTATAGATTTTCCTTGGGAATCAACTTCAGAAACAATGGGAGTCTTTAATATTTGACTGCATCATTGAAGAGATTCAGGATAGCAAGTGAATACTTAAAAATGAATAAATAAAATATAAATGAATATTTAACACTAAATAACAACTAGTGTCCCTGGTGGACTGGAAAGAAGCTGACAAAAAAGCAGACTTTAAGGTTAAAAAACAAAAGCTCAGCACTCTTTCACATTCCTTCTGGTCCGCTCTGTCCCTCACATAGAGCTTGCCTTTAAGCCCTAACTATTTTTAGTCATCTGTTATGCATCAAATATCTTTCTACCCAAGTTTTTTTTTTTTTTTTTTTTTTACAAAAATGGGATCAGATTGTCTATCTGGCTTTAGATACTGTTCTTTTCACTTAATCTAGTATCTTTTCATCTCACTACATTTTTTGGTCAAGGGTTTTTTATTATATAATTTGATCCTCCTTATTACTCTGGGCTTCCCAGGTGGTGTTAATGGGTTAAGAACCCTCCTGCCAATGCAGGAGACATAAGAGATGAGGATTTGATCCCTGGGTCAGAAAGATCCTCTGGAGGAGGAAATGGCAACCCACTCCAGTATTCTTGCCTGGAGAATCCCATGGACAGAGGAGCCTGGCAGGCTACAGTCCATGGAGTCGCAAAGTCAGACAAGACTGAGGCGACTTAGCACGCACACACGTACTTATTACTCTGGAGCTAAATATTACTGCAGTAAGAACACATTTGTTCTGGAAAGGGAAAAAAATGAAGGTTACCCTCATATCTAACACTAAAATTATAAAAAGTTCATATAGTAGATATGATAATTATACAAATTCTAATAGAATAAAAAATATCTAGAAGCAGGATACTAATTAGATACCACTCATATTCAACAAATGGAAAAAAATAAAATGAAATTCCCTAAGGGTTGTGTGGAAAGAAAACAAAAACTTCAAATAGTTTCGATCCATTTGTGGATACTCTAGGGATAAAACCTGGATGGTACAGAGGTTTTTCAATGTTAGTTAACTGCATACAGAGTAGCAGACCATAGGTCTGATACAGTGCCCTCAATGATGATGTTAAGTTTTGAATTTCAAAGCAAATTTAAATTTTAATGTAAGTATCTTTCATATATGTCTCAGTCCCTCAACCCATCCCATTTAATTATGCTATGATGGTCCCATTTAATTAAGTAGAATTATGCTATAGCTAGAATTAGGTTATATAAGTAGAATTATGCTATACAAGTAGCAGAATATTCAGCATTCTTGTAACACAGCAATGGGTTTTTCAGATTGGCTTTCGTCCACTTCGAATTCTTCGCAAGCGCAACAAGGCTTTGAAGAAAATCCGAAAAATGCAGAAGAAAGGCCTGCTACAAGTAACACCAGTAAGTTCTTTCCCACATGTCTACGTATTACAGCTAAAAGCTTAGTAAAAGGTAGTTCAAGTGGTTGGTTCCATTTCTTTTAATGAAATGGCAGATAAACAAGGTACTTCATGTGTCAATTAGTGTCATGTTTTTAGGGGTCTCTTTAAAATTGTATTCTCCAGGGAAAATTTTTATTCTCCAAATAAAAGAATTAAAATCCCATCACTTGAGCCAACTTTGACTCTATGCTTCAGAAATTCACTGGTTAACCTTAACCTTCAGTGCTTTTCTTGGTCAGAGTTTTTACGCATGTTAGTGTCCTCTCTTGCAGAAAGGATTTATATGTACTGTTGATGGCTTTAAAGATTCTGATGAAGAGCTGGACAATGATAAGATTGAAGAGCTGGATCAGCCCATCAATACCACAGACCTGCCTTTCCAAATAGACTGGAATGCTAATCTTCCTCTCAACATTGTGGTCCCTAAAATCAACCTCCACAGCCTCATTCTTGACTTTTCAGCAGTGTCATTTCTTGATGTTTCTTCAATGAGGGGTCTCAAAACGGTAATTTTTTTCTGAATGAAAACAACTAATCAGTGACTACAGGTTAAAAAAAAGTTGTATTTGTGGACGGATGTTCCTTTAGATAACACATGCATGCTTAAGCAGAAGTAAAATTTAATCTTAGAATATTTCATGGAGGGAGTGCAGGTGGGGTGTGTTTGGTGGACCCTTTAAAGTGCATTTCCCATGAGACTGCATATAATTTCTGACATATGCTTATAGGCAATACTGCTCACAATCCTATTAAATTCCAGTTCTGCTGTGTTTCAAATCCTTGTGGGTATTCTATCTAAATTGTCCTGAAACAGAGATCTTGCAAGAAAGTAGAATAGTGGTCCTTTTATTTTTATCCTCATCTGTCATAAGCCAATGAACTTTAACTTGGCTATGTAACAATTTGTCTTTTTGTTTTTTAAGTTAGATATATGAAAGAATATATGTCACGTATGATTTTAAAAAACAGAACTGTAACAATCTGGTTGCAAGCTGTTTCCTTACCACAGGTTTGTCAACGTTTCTAAAAGAGTTTCTAACAGAAATGCCGAAACAGATATAAAGAAAATTTAAGAATGTTAACATCCCCCTCTTTTGCTTTTTTTTTTAAACAGAAATCTGCCTACATAAAAACTGAGCTAAGATCTATTAAGTATAGGTGAACTAGATATAAAATTAGAAAACAGGATTAATTTTATCTCCTTCAAACTTAACCTTTTAAAAAAATCTTAGTATCACATGACCTGTGAGACTGCTTTTTCTTCGTTTGCTTTTGTCTATTTATTTTTGTTTTGAAGGAGAAAATACACATAACATTTATTTTTTGATCTTGGCATATAGCACAAAAGACAGGGACTCTACCTTAGGTTTCCTGAAGGTCCTAATTCTTACTTCAGCCCAGTAGAGCCTCCAAAAGTTTTTACTGATGATAATAGTGATATTAATGATCACTATTGATATTAATGTAAACAGGACAAGCTACTTTCCTTATCTTTTATAACCTTACTCACATCACTACTGGCATTTGTTCTGAGCCTTGAGACCAGGAAAATGGATAAAGATTCTTTGGTGCTAGACACATTCAGGCACTGTGGACAGGAATAATGAACAACATATGGGTTATGGGTTTTTTAAAACGTTTATATATAGAGAAAGCTCTCGTAAAGATCATTCCATAGAAGAAACTGTTTAAAAATTACATCAGAGTTCCTCTTTTGAGTCAGAGCAGACATTTTTTCATTATACTTCCTTCAAGAGTGATCGTCTTTAACTTTTGACTGAAGAGAAGAGTTCTTTCCTTTAGACTTCTGTCATAGAGCCTTGTTATTAATTTTAGTATCTCTATAGTATTATCTCTTTTAAAAATGTAAAGGGCTCTGAAAGCAACATATTAGCATACGACACAATTATGATAGTTTTCTTTACGTTTCTGACAAGTGAAACTGTTCCCTAAGAAAGATCTGCTTTCTTTTTAACAGATTCTGCAAGAATTTATCAGGATCCAGGTAGACGTGTATATTGTTGGAACTGACGGTAAGTTGTTCTGTTTTTATTTTCTGACAATCCCTTTACTGCTAGCTCTCAATCTAGACAGCTTCTCCTAAGAACAGGCATTTTTTATGATCACCAAGAAGGTCTAATTTGTAGATTTCCAACAGCAATCTCCAGGGAAACGGCATCTTTATATTTGAGTTGTGTTGATACATAATTGACTTTACAATTTTAATTCTAGTTTAACGGGCAGCAAAGGAGGGAATATGTAGCCTAAGTTTACTCTAAACTTCCTAAAAAAGTAGGTTTACTCTCTTCCTTGCCTCCATCGAATTAGCAGCCCATAATTACCTGGTCTCTGCTTCACTTCACTGATGAGGCTGCCCTTGCCAAGGTCATCAATGATATCCCGGTGATCAAAGATCAACCACCCCCATCCCAGCCTCATTCTCTCAGAGCTTTAACAGCGGGCTCTTTTTGGCCTCTGTCTCCCTGACTTTTCAAAGACCTGTCTTCTGAGTCCCTTCCCACCATTCTCAGAGCTCTGCAGTACCTCACACTGGCTCCTAGCCACACTGCTATCTATGTTAATGAACCCACAAACTGTATCTCCAGCTCAGACCTTTTTTCTGAGCAGCAGACCCGTGTATTCAACCATCTGGATGTCCTCCAACTACCTAAGATACACATATTCAAAACTAAATATATACATCCCCCCAACTACTACTTCTCCTTTTCTATCTTGGTCACTACATCACCACATACCCACCCAGTTGCCCAAAGTACAAACTTTGGAGCCATCTTTAATCTCTCCTCCCCATTCCTCTATATTCGGTGAGTCACCATGAATATTTAATATTGAATCAGTCTCTTCCTCTCCATTTCTACAGCCTTAATCTAGCTCCTTATCCTTTCTCATCTAAGTCCTCTGAAAGAACTAATCAGTGTCCTTGTCCATCCCTAGAATGTTCTCCCATCCCATTTTCTGACTCATCCCATTAATCTTTCTCATGAAGCTTATAGTCCAGTGGGAAAGCCTGATAATAAACAAAGATATTTCAGGTAATGATAAATGCTGTCAAGAAAAAAATCAGGGTTGAGACATAGAGCCACAGGGGTAATGCTATTTTACACAGGTGATTAAGGATGTCCAGAAACTCAACATTTGAGCAGAGACTGGAATGAAGTGAAGGAATCAATCTTAAAAGTGTCTTGGGAGAAAGCATTTTAGGGAGGTATGAAACAGGCATTAATTTTTGCTCTGTACTGGCTCCTGTCCATAAAATCTACAGATATACCCTAGTTTCAAGGGTTCCTTATAATTAAAAACATCCTCTTAATCTCAGTAATCCTTTAAACAATTTTACTCTTCCATCATCCCAGGTCTCTTGAAAGCATCTCATCCTGCTGCCTCTGCTGCCTGGCACCCCTCTAGGTCCTTAGCTAAGGTCGTCACCCTTGCTCACTGAATGCCACCTGCATCCTGACAACCGCAGAGCCCTCATCTCCCTCTGCTGCAGTTACTGCGAGGTCTTGTCCTTGCTGAAAGTTTCCCTGTGAACAGACTTCCCCACCTCCACGCTTTCATACCTTCTCTTCCTCCTCTTGCCCCAAATCCTAGGCATTCTTTAAATGGTATCTGCTTCATTAACTTTCCCAGAATCCTGCCAAGTGGAAACAATGTTTACCCTTCTCTCTCTGAATTTCCACAGCACATGATCTGTGCCCCTCTTATTCATTTGACAACAATGTGAGGACCTACTATATTCTAGGCATTATTTTAAGAACCAAGAAAACATTAATTTAAAAAATTAGATTGCTTCCTGCCTCTATGATTCTACTTTTCATTAAGATAATATATATGTGCTCTGTCTTCCTCAAAGGCAAGATTCATGTCTAATTTATCTTTTGATCCTACCCAGCCAGAGCTTTGCATATAATAGACATGAGGCAATATTTGATTGACTGATCTGAGCCAACGATGCTGGTTAGTTCTTCCAAGAATAGAAGTAATTCCTCAAAGATTAATGGAGAGGTAATGGAGGGAGCCAAGGAAGATGTTTTCTGATGGTATCCAGCAGCTTTGGTAAAATGGACTACAGTAAGCTAATTGGTAAATCCAGAACCATGACATTGGTCCATGACTGTATGTTCTATTTTGGCAGAATCTCCATTTTTAGTAATAAGCCACCTTTGAAGCTCCTGTTATTAACAAGAGAAATTAACCCACAAGGCTCCTGCCTAACAGTGTTTCTCATTTGATCCTTTTTGGTATTTCACATGTAATTTTATTACAAAGATGCCCTTCAGTTCCAGAAGACATTGTACTAATGGTACACTAACATTGTACTGCTGCAACTCCCAAACACTTTACCGAACACCAGTGAAACGCACATTTGAAAACAGACATTCAAGTCCCCAACCTCAAGGAGAAACCCATGGTCAAACACTTAACTTCTGTTATTCTTTCTTTCCTCTCTTCAGATGACTTCATTGAGAAGCTTACACGGTGTGAATTTTTTGATGATGAGGTCAAGGACTCAATATTTTTCTTAACAATCCATGATGCTGTTTTGCATATTTTGATGAAGAAAGATTACAGTACTTCAAAGTTTAATCCCAGTCAGGTATCAACTTTTGAGCAACTTTCATGTTTGTATAAACCACCACCAGTACTTCTTCAAATTTCTCTTTATTTTTCAACATTAAAAAGCATATTCCTAATTCTTAATTCCATCCTGGTTTTCTCAGGAAGTAGAAGCAAAATCTGATGATTTCACCATCAGTACAAATGGAGGGTTACGTAATCGGGAATGTCAGGTAAGAATCTTCAGCAGGTTTATGTATAAATAGACAGTATGACGAAGAACTTTCAAAATGCTGAGGCCTCTTCCAGCACGCTACAGAAAGTCCAGCCCCTGTTTGAGCCTCTGTGCCTCATTCCTAGGAAACTGAAGCAATCCCCATCTAATAGGGACATTAGGGGAAAATAAACTCAGATCAATACAAAAAGAGATGGAAAACAGTGATACTAGACCTCTTATTGCAATAATGAGCATATAGAAAGAGAATGTTTTATGTTTTCAAAGTATTTACAACCAAGATCTTATTCTGGTCTTGTCATAATCCATGAGGCAGAGAAGGAAATACTATTTCCACCTACAGATGAATTCATGATGGAGCTGAGAAGCTAAGTACACTTCCTGACCCCTAGAGGCATGGGAAGCCCCTAGCCAGTATCTAGCTCAGTGCTGAATGTTAGGTTCCTTCACTTCCTTACTAGAAAGAGTTGCCAAATCATTTAACTGTATAGCGCCATTTCATTCTAGAACATTCATTTCTAGAATATTCAGTCCTTTCAAGGTCTGTCCCTAGTTTGGGAAAAGCAGAACTACAAATCAAAATGAGTATCCCCTATAAAGCAAGTACATGGTAAGTGTCTTACATTCATGATTCAATCTTTACAACACGCAAAGAAGATATCTTCATTTCACAAATGAGGAAATTAGAAGGGCTCAGAGAGTTAAACTAATTTGCTTAGGGTCACGCACCAAATTGACAGCAATAGGATCTGAAGCAAGATCTGTCTGATGTCAAGAGCTATATTATACTGGCTCTATCCTTTGGTGAAAAACTATTGGAAGTGAGGGTCCCAAGGAAGAATCCAATGCTTGTCTTCTCTCATATGAAGAAAGGTCTAAGAAGCGTATCAAAAAGGAATTTAAGTTAGAAGCAATGTATAGCATTAAGATAACCCTGCGTGATTAAGAGTTCAAATAGAAAAACCTTAGATAAAAAAGCCATTCCAGAAATTCTGATAGACCTGAGGGGTGAGGGGAACCATAATTCTGCTTCCTGGGGCTGTTTCCCAGGGAAATTCACGCCTAGCACCATGTCTGAGGACTCTATAAAGAGAGCCTTACCAGAAACCCTCTGCCCAGCAGCTGGACTCAGAATCGTCACCAAGTTTTAAGGGATAAAGTAAAGGAACAGAATTTCAATCCAATGTCTGATCAAAGCTTTAGAACCAACTGTCAGACAGAATATAGTCAATACCACCCTGTATCTGTTTCTCTATATTTTTAAAAAAACAAGCATTTAACACAAGCCCCTTGCATTACTTAGAGGAAGATAAATTGGCGGTTGTGGTTATGCCACCAGTGGTGATTCATGTAAAAGCTGAGTGTCCCTGGCCAGCATACATAAGCCCTTGGAGTTTGTGTGGCCCCTGAAACAAATGTGAAGAAATAATTACTACAATACATTATATTATTTTGGTTAAATTAGGCCTTTGAAAAATACACTTCTACTACAACATGGTATCACATGGGTCTACATTAACCAAATATCCCTGGAAGATGTTTGATCATTAAAATTGAAGACAAATTTGTTGGTGAATCCAGTAAATTCTAGCTCCCAATTTTAATCAGATTTTACTCCTTTTACATACAAGATATGATTATTAAAAGGGATAGAACTTAACAAGTCTTTTAAAACAAAAACTTTCTCTCTTCTTCCAGGTACCAATTGAAACAAAATTCTAAACAAAATGTAATTCAGAGATCCTCATCCCTCACATAAAGAAGAACTTTATACCCAGAAAGTTATTGCTAAGTTCATACATTGTATGAAGAGTATTTCTGACAGAAATTATGTTTCAAACTTTGGAACGAGATTGTTCTAGCATGGTATATTTTTCACATATCTAGTAACCAATTATGTAAATGCTTTTAATTTTCTACTTTGTAGATTTTTCAAAAGAAAATTATTTTGTTTATAAGTATTTTTATAGCACTGACAGATTTCCATCCAAGCCACTACTTTTGTGCATAGTTCGCAGTGCATTTGCACCACTGCTTTGAATCTTGTAATTTATATAGTTCACACTGACATATATTCACTTAAAAAAATCAACTGTACAATAGGTGTGTCTTGCTTTATTAAGTTTCTTATTAGCTTTCTGAAACATGCTGAGTCCTCTTTACAGTGATCTGACTGGAAACCTGCTACATGAGAATCCTTCTAACCTTTCTGCAATGAGACTTGTATTTTATAAATTTATTTATTTTATGTAACAGAAATTAAACATCATCACCAACAGTAAAAGATTCAGTGGCCTCTGTTCAACATAAAGCCACTCTGTTAACGGGAAAAGTTGTCCCAGTTGTTTTAGATCTCACTTCTAAATGTTTGTCGAAGTACTCTTTCATCCTTTATTAATAGTCTTACTGAGAGGGCTTGTCTACTTGACTTAAAACCAATTATAGAAAAATAAAACAAACGCTTATTCACATATCTTCTCTTAATTAAAAACTAGAATCTCAACACTTTTTATAGCAACCTCCATCACAACCCATTCAACCATAATATCTTGAGGTTCACTTTCCTCATCCTTAAATGTTTTATTTTCTCTGAGGCCTCTAAGGTGAATATGCTGAGTAAGGGTTACGCATGGAGCTGGACCTTGACTTGCCTGCCTCGGAGCAAATACTGGAAATTGACTAGGACAAAAACTCTGATCTTTTATTTAGGAAGAGGTCAAGAGATTGGTGCTGGGAGATAAAAATAAAACTTACACAAATCAGAGCAAGACTGAAGGGGAGAGGACATCCAATGATCAACTGGAAGACAGAACCACTTGTCAAGAAGCAGCTATATTACTGAAATTAAGAAAGGTTGGCACTCATCCATGCCAAGCAGGTTTACCTTCAAAATCATTTTCTAATACTAACTTGTGCATGTGATACATATTCTTGTTTAAACACACTAATTTCTCATTGAGAAACATAATGTCTTAAATGCAAGCTGGACCACCCACTCACTGCATAAGCAAGAGAACAAAGAGGAATATTTCATATTTGCCTGCCATTTTTACCTGGACATCTACAGGCCAAAACTGATCTACTGATCTTCTCCCCCTCATCAGCTCTACTAGCATCTTTCCACCCCAGTTAATGCCAACTCCACAGTCTTCCAGCTGGTCAAGCTGAAAAATCTGTCAGGAAATTCAGCTGACTCTACCTTATATCTAGAACCAGCTCATTTAACTCTCAAAAAAGTCCCCATAAGGTAGGTTCTATGTTTATCCTCATTTTTCAGAAAAGCAGAATAAATCAAGACTTAAAGATTAAATAATTAGTCTGAATTGCATATACTTGCTAGTTCTATAGGTAGTAGACCCAGAATTCAGTCCAGACAGTCTTGACTCCAGAGCTCAGGCTCTTAATCTTTAGGAAATATTCTCTCTCCAGAGAAACAAAAACCTATCTAAAATCTGATCTAGCACAAGGCAAGACTAAACTCAGGAACAATAGATGCATTCTACAGATATGTTCCAAAGTCACTTATTTAGCATTGCACAATTAAATATACCCAGAAAAGCAATTAGAAAACATTAATTCCAGAACAAACAAATTATCTCATTATGGTTGTATATATATTCCATTTTTGTAATATTTTAAAATTTTTTTTTCCACCTGGCCACCATATTTTGAAAAAGAACATAAAATTTTTTGAGGAAAACTTCGGGACTACTAAATTTAGGGGTTAGAATATAAGCTCCTAATTGGTAGGGATCGTATCTATTTTATTCATCATTGTATACCTGTGTCCATCATATAGGTGTTCAATTTATATGTAGAAATTGAACCCAATCATTACATTCCTTTGCTCAGAACTTCACAATGGCTTGCTATGTCGGAGCAATAAGGTCCAAGTCTTTACAATGGCCTAGAAGCCTGTGATCTTTCCATTCTGCTGTCATCACCTCTCTGACCTCTTCTTACTACTCACTCATTTGTGCTAGGCTTCTTTAAGGCCTTCATAGATTCTGTCCTCTGCTTGGAAAGTTCTTCCACATATAACATATGTGGTTAACTCTTACTTACTTCAAATCTTTGCTCAAATGTCAACTTTTCAATGAATTCTATCCAGACTGCTAGATTTAAAATCGCAAACCTATCAACACATTATTCTTACTTTCCCTTTATTCTTATTTTCCTGACAACTGTGATTTTATCACACTTCTAGCATGTTATATAATTTAACGAAATTTGCTGGGCTTCCCTGGTGGCTCAGAGGTTAAAGCATCTGCCTTCAATGCAGGAAACCTGGGTTCGATCCCTGGGTTGGGAAGATTCCCTGGAGAAGGAAACGGCAACCCACTCCAGTATTCTTGCCTGGAGAATCCCATGGACGGAGGAGCCTGGTGGGCTACAGTCCACAGGGTCACAAAGAGTTGGACACGACTGAGCGACTTCACACACACACACACATTGGTCATCTGTCTCTAAAGACTTGTGCATCCCAAGTGATTAGAATGGTGTCTGATCAAGTATACATATCATGTATCACTTATATGCAAAACCTAAAAATAGAAAAAATGAACTTATAAGCCAGAAGGAGAACAAACTTAGTTACCAGTGAGGAAGGGCAGTGAAAGCTGCTCAGTCTTGTCCGAGTCTTTGCTACCCCATGGACTACAGAGTCCATGGAATTCTCCAGGCCAGAATACCGTGAGTGGCTGGCCATTCCCTCCTCCAGGGGATCTTCCCAACCCAGGGATCGAACCTGGGTCTCCCACATTGCAGGCAGATTTTTTATCAGCTGAGCCACCAGGGAAGCCCAGGAAGGGTAGGGATATGTACAGCCTGGGAGCTTAGATCAACATGTACACACTGCTATACTTAGAACAGATAACCAACGAGGACCTACTGTATAGCACAAGAGCTCTGCTTAACATTCTGCAATAACCTAAACCAGAAAAGAACTTGAAAATGGATATATGTATATATGTAACTGAATCACCTTGTTGTATATTCAAAACTAACACTATTAATCAACAATACTTCAATATAAAATCTTTAAAATTTGAAATGGCATCTAGCATATAAATGAATATATTCCACATGGTGTATGTTCAGTACATATCTGAGTACAGGCCACAAAATACTACATTTACCATGGATTATAAAGGTGCTTAACCAGAGCATGAAGCCTATTATTTAGTTGTCAGCTCTGCAACTAACATGATTTGTACACCAAAGTTATAACAGTGGTTATCTCTGGAAGGGAAAATTATGGTAGTGATCAAGGGGATCTGTATTTGTAATATGACATATTTCTCCCCAAAATTTACTGCTTGTATAACTGAAATGAATACAAATTTTTAAACAAAAAAAATTAAAAGGTTTTGAAAGCAACACATAGGAAGAAAAGTCAAAGGGAGTAAGATTTTCAATGTGAAGACAGAGAACAATTTCAAAGGTAGATTAACAGGAAAAAGTGAAAGTGTTAAGTCACTCACTCGTGTCCAACTCTTTGTGACCCCACGGACTGTAGCCCACCAGGTTCCTCTGTCCATGGGATTCTCCAGGCAAGAATACTGGAGTGGGTTGCCAATTCCTTCTCCAGGGAATCTTCCCAACCCAGGGACTGAACCTGGGTCTCCCACATTGTAGGCAGACTCTTTACCAACTGAGCCACCAAGAAAGACTAGATTAATAAGAAACAGACTTAAATACAGTATTAAAGTTGGTGCTTACAACAAACTTAAAATAGAAATAGGATATTCTGAAGACACAGGCTAGATTTTTAGAAAGATGTGGTCCTGACCAAGTGATAAAAACTCATGACCCACCATTGTTCATTTAAATCCTGTGATTCTGTAATGCCTAAAATTTCAAATGGGAGATGAGGAAATTTAAGTTTAATATTAAAATGTTGCTTTAACAATTCTGCCTTAACGCTTTTCCCCTCAGAGACAGAAAACTGAAGGGGCATGAATCAAAACAAAAAATGTTTGAAAATTCAAATATTTTTATTAGTATTATTACCAAGTATTTTAACTGGCTTACCTCTCTTTCCCCTTTAAGTCTAGTATATCCAATATTGCTTTATTAGATTGTGCATATATTGTAGTAAGTAAAGTCTGCTTGGTCTAGGCCACAACTGAACAGATTACAATTACAAATCAGTGAAGAAAAATAAATCCACTTCAGTTAGAATATAGTATGATTATGTCAAGCGTCAATTAACATCAATATACCAATTTGATGGTTGATCTAATAATCAGAAAAGTGTATTTTTGTTTCAGGTACTTGAGATTTTTCCACATACTTTTTTTTTTTATTACCGTTTTTTCAAAAATAAGTTTACATGGTTTTTCCAAAAAGTCATATGAAAGATACCCTTCCAGTACATCAGAACAAAGCCAAAAGCAGCTCTGTATACTTCATATCATAAAATGACCTATTTCAAGTTTAAAAATATGGTCAAATTATCTTTTCCATTTGTATTAGTGTTAGTCTCTTATGCAATAACTTGAGCAAGTGGTTTTTTACAGGGCAAAATGAATATTAAGTAGTTTCTTACAATCTTCGCAACTGATCATTTTCTCCAATACTATATATTATACTTTGAACAAGCATGTCACTTTAGAAATACTAACATTCACCCTGCTGGTTAATCTCCAAAAACGTGAAATTTTGCTGTAAAAGTTGTATCGACGTGGAAAATTCTGCAGTCTCCCAAATGTGTCATCATTAGGTAAAAACTCACCTAGGCAAAATAGTATTTATGCTTTCATTTTATTGTTTTTAAGAATTAAACTGCCACCTCAGTAGTCTTTTAAGAGCAATATAATGAAACATACATACATTTAATTTAGACTTACGTCCATCATAGCTTCAAAGGCTTCCCTGAAATAAGGCTGGGATTCACATCTTTTTCCTTAAGGAAAGAAACACTAACAGTAATTTTGTTATCCTTCTACCCACCCACCCTCATTCAAACAATAACTAGATGAATTCAAGTCTAACACCATTTAAAAAAAAAACAAAACTGTCTGCTACAACACATTTATCTGAACTGCCTCCCTGCATAACACATATTTCTTTAACCTAACCAAAAAATTTTAAAGCCTCCGAGACTTAACATGTGGAATTTTACCGTGATAACATTTTTTTGTTCAATACATTCAATTCTAGTGAATTTCAATTAAATCAGGTGAGTTCTTCATAAATAGCTGAGAAGCTTTAAAGTGAGTTTTGTTATTTCCTATTACATGAAACCAAATTATTGGTACTGAATTTTCAATAATATTTTAACAGCTCCAAAGAGGGCCATTAAAGGTAATCAAGTCTGCACCAGTCCAAGTACCTACAGTAATATGATAGACACACTCACCACCATTTCACACTATTTCACTCCTATGCTTCTAATAACAATTTCTCATTAGAAACACCACATTAACACTGAACTCTCAAATTGCTAGCTGTGAAAAATCACGTACTTTCACTTAAAGAAAAAGTGTATTATTTTCAGCTGGTCATGGTTGAAAGGGCCATTTATATTATTTCAGCTCTACATTTATAGATGACTTTGCATCAGATTATCCAAAGTGAGAAACTGCTTTGCCTGTTCCTGACAGAATTAAATGGTAAATTAGCCATCAGTTCACCTCTTGTCAAAAAGAAATGTTCTAAATTTATACACTACAAACTATTTAATAATAAATGGTATCTGTATACTACACATTTCATGTTTATGTTATGCACCATTTTAGGGGGGAGGAAGTACTTCACAGGGGTGTATTCAAAGGATATACAGTAATATCCTAAGAATGTTGATTTATACATATGAATTCTGTATAAACTGTAAGTGGTCATCTTAGCTGGACTGTAACAAGCCCCTAGAATGCAAAAGCTGACTCCGAAGGCACCTTATAATGCATTGAAATTCACAATTTAGACATTACTTTTCTCTTCAATACAAAATCATCTGGTAGTCTTCACTGTTGACTCTATGCTAAAAAAATGTTCCAAGTTTTAGACTGCTTAACCAATAAAAGAAACAGGAAGTCAGTAAGTTTTTAAATGTTAAGTTAGAGAAAAACACCTTATCATACAGTAATGAAACCTGAGCAACGCAAGTATGTGATTACAAGAACATCCTTCATTAATACAGTATTCAAATTCCTCCATGGCATTCAAATTATACTTTAAAACCCAATAAACAAGAATCCACTTAAGCACAGGATCAAATTCTACCATGAAATGAGGAATTACATAAAGCCTATTCAGCCCTAAATATTTAGTTTCAGACAATGAGCAGAGAGGAACACACTTCATCTAAAGAATACCACTTATACAGTTCTATAAAATGTTACTTAAGGTTAATAAGTGTGATGCATATGACTCCAACCATTCGGTAAAAAGCATTAATGAGTAACAGCATCCCCAACAGCTTGGAGCCTACAGAGTTGATTACTTTGGCCCTATCTTTCCAAAAATACAAGCAATGCCTCTTAACATTACAGACATAAATATTCTTAGTACTGGAATTTCAATGTATTTTGGTGCTCCTGAGGCTGCCTATAAATGAAAAGGCATCCAAGTGAAGTGCATTATATACCTAATATACCTCAAAATTTCAGTGCCTAAAATGTGAAATAATTTTCTACCATTTAACAGTCTGCCTTACAGTAAATTCTATTAGATTTTTACTTTTAGGATTTTATTGTAACTTTGGGAAATTAGTGGTAAAACATATGGTTTAAAAAACAGTATGTGGCTGCACTTAAGTTCACATAAAAATAGTATTTTTACAACCATATTGAAGTTTAATCCTTTTACACAGGTTAACAAAATGTATCACAAGAAAAACTTAAACATTGGGTTTAACAAAAGACGTACTTTTGAAAGTGGAACAATGGAAAAATGTTTTCAATTTTTTTTTTTTTTTTTTTACAAATGGTCACCTCTGGGTCAATTTACCACACTAGGGGAACAAAGTTCTTAAAATATAACTGCACTACAGTATAGTACTTGAAATCAATCCTAAGGTCAAGATTTAAAACCATTTTAAGAGACAAGACCCTAAGTGTTGTACAGCCACCTCAGCAAGAGGCGCTTTTCCTTCCCCGAACAGTCAAAGCTTAAAGAAAAGATTGACTATACATATAAGTTTTGTTTCCTCATCATATCATCAGTTCAGAATACTATTATCATTGGTAATACGGTCTATATCTTGTCTGATCTGGATGATGTGGTCCAGGTAGTGGGGTTTGAGAAGGCGGACCCTGCATTCGTGGAGGAGGAGGTGGCCCTCTCGGTGCAGGCCATATACCAGGACTCATTCCCCCTGGTTGTGTAAATGGAGGGCTCAGAGTTCCTTGATCTTCAGTGAACTGGGGTAAAGAGTTGGGATTGTAATGGTGAGGAGGGGGTGCAGTTACAGGTGGACCACCATGTTGAGGTGGGGGAGGTCCTGGAGGAGGATGATTCATATAAGGTGGCATCTGGGCAATAATATGTCCAGGGGGAGGGGTAATTGGTGGTGGAGCAGAGGTCATTGGTGGAGGTGGAGCTTGGCTATACACCAAGTGAGGAGTACCTGCGGCCTGGGGAGGATGTGGCATTGGATGGCTTATTGGTGGTGGAGGAGGTGGGGGTGGTGCATAATGTTGCTGTGGAGGCATAATATGATGAGGGTGCGAGACCACTGGTTGACCCTGATATTCAGGATGATGGTGAGCAGGTGCGGGGGCAGGAGGTGGTGGTTCTCTAGCACCTGGATTTGAGTCATCCTGAATAGGGACAGTTATTAAATTGCTGTGTTTTCTTGTTGAAATACGAAAGGTTTCCTGACTGACTGAGCGAGGTGGAGGAGGAGCCATGGACAATTCAGCTGGAGGAGCACGGATATCCTCGTGTGGCTGATTATAGTGCTCGTGGGGCACATGTTGCAAAGGAGGTGGTGGCATCATGATGTGCTGCTTTGGCGGAATATGGCTCATATGGTGCTTGTCTGGCGGCATGATAAAACGATCGGGGATTTCAGCTGGTGGTGGGGCAATAGGAGGAGGATGAACATTTTCAAGTGAAGCCCGGGTAACAGGTTTTCCAGCTCTCATATGGCGGTGGTTGATATGAGCCTGTAAGTCTCTCTGAGACAAATATGTTCTCTTGCACCCTTGAACAATGCTACACATGAAGAGAGAACCTCGTGTACACTGCTCAATTCGCTGCACAGGATCACTACAGCTAAATCAGAAGGGGAAAAAAATTTGATTTACTAAAAACAGACTATAAAAATAATGCACTAAATTTCAAAGATATGACTAGTTTTAAATTTTATTATGGAAAACATTGCAAAAAGTTCACAATTAAAAGTTATAGTTAATGTAAGTGAACCTTTAATATTTTCCACTTTGTGGTTTGTTTGCTATTAAGCATCAGCATTTCTGTCAACATCAAAATTCTTAAGAAAAAAATTTAAAGTGTTTATCAAACAGAGTAGGTTTGAAGCAAAACCCTTTTCTTACCAAGATTTAGAATTTATCTGATTTCACAAACAATTCTATGTTTTGAATCCTTGTGCAAAAAACCCCAAAACTCCAGGAAGGGCAAACCAAAGGATCTTGTCAGAATCACAAAATGCAAACCTGTAGAGTATTTATTGACCAGTAAGCAATTTTCTGAGCAAATAATACTACGTAGAAGATACTAAGTGAAAGGTGTTGTAAGAACTACAAAAATAAACAGGATCATCCTAACCATCAAGGTTCTTAATATTAAACAATATTTTAAATTCAAACCATGAATGCCAAGAGTCCTTCAAGGAGGGGGTCTTCCTGAATTGTCAGACAAATCTACTACTACAAAGTATTACACACTCCTACTTTTCTAAACTATAAACACTAAATTTAACTCAATTATTTTCTTAATAAGTCAGGGTCAAATTGTAACTATTCTTCATCTGCTGTTTTTTAATCCACTTTTGCCTTTAGAAGGCTTCTTGAAACAACAGAAAGAAGACTGAACTAGGAATTGGAACTGGGACCTAGTATTGGCTGAGATCTTGGAGAAGTCATTTAAACTTTGTTTCTTTATCTGTAAAATGGGTTATAACATCTAATCTAACTCATAATGCTTTTATATAGACTTCACCCTACTTAAAAGAACATTTGAAACATCAATGAAACAGTGAAAATGACAGGACTTAATGATTAGTTAAGCACTAAACACGTATAAGCTATCATCATTGAATATGTGGATCAGGTCATTTGACCTGTATCAAATGGCTCCATATTCTTGATTTGGAGTGGTGGCTGGTGTTTCTTCCTCACTGTAGGCTGGTACTACTTCTTCATACTTAGGAGGCTTCCCTTTAGTGGCCATTTGGCACACTTCTCATTTTTTGCTTCTAATTTGCTATTAACTCTGAAATAGCTCCACAGTAACAGGATTGGGAGGTGGGGTGTATTTCTTTGGGTGATGCTTAAGCATTAGTATATAATATTTACATTAATTAGGGTTGTCATTTCTTCACTTTCTGACCCAGGTCTGTTAATCCAGATAAGCTTTTGTTTTAATATCCCTAACAGCCAACCAGTGATATGCTTACTGAAGTTACACTGAAAAACTTGAAAACTAAATTCCCTTTTAAATATTAACATCAAAACACTTACATAGAAGAGAAAACCTTCTGATGTCCTCTACATGGTGTTTTACAACATCCAAAATCCCTTATCTCAATGAGGCAATCAAATTTACTATAGAATTTAAGCGGCTGTACACCGTGTTGGAAAATCAGGCACTACAGAAAATGAGGCAAATAGTGAATATGCACTGTCAATTTCCTAATTCTTTTGAATTATAATTCTATTGAGAAAATATTCTTTAAACTCACACTATAAAATTTATAATATATGACTTTAAAGGGCTAATAAAATATGCTAAGAGAATTACTTCTTACTGGTTTGTTAATGAATCTTCATTCTCTCCCACAGATGCTAATCTTCCTACACCATAAAAGAAAACTATCCCTTACAACTGTCCACAATTTTATTATCAACTTATAATACAACCCTTGGGATAGGTTCTAACTTAGGTTATAAGTGACCTAGAAAGCCTACAGTTGTTCCCAAAGAAGTTTCTCTCAAGGTTTTTCTTAAGTCTTCTATCAGGGGTTCTGAATTGATATAAAAATTCATAGTTTATTCTGGATCCTTACTATTCCCAAAAAGATCACTATCGATCAATACCTCCCTATGGTCTTAATTTGTCTGAGCCTGTCTCAGAACATGAAGGTGTTCTAAAATGTACTCAAGACATAATCAGATTTGAAGTCAATAGAGATTATACTTACACAGTACTTGCTATCTGCTACTCATTTACTTCTAATAATAACCCAGGGAGGTAAGTACTATTATTAGCTCCATTTTACAGATAAAGAAATCATCTATGTGACATAGTTAATAAATCACAAAATAAAGATTTGAATCCAATAATTCTAATTCCAGAGTCTTTGCTCTAAATCACTACGTGATACTACCTGTCTAGCATCCCATTAAAATAAGAAAGTATTTTTGGTTTATAATGCTAACTTTGTGATGTATTCATTATTGTTATTTTGGCCAATGTGAATTAACTGATAATAGCTAATTAGCCCTATCCTAAGGAGAAGGTTATAGTCAACTCTAGGTTCACAGAGAAACATTTGCCAGGTCTACACACTTGACATCTTGCCAACGGTCTAGATCATATCCTCACCTTTAACCTAGATCATAAATCATTATATCACAATCCTTATTATTTAAAAATTTAATGATGATCTTACCCCGGACACATCTTATCTCCCTTTTTTTCATGTAAAATAGCACAGTCATAGCAAAACACATGCTTGCATGGAATCTGCAAACAGAGACATGTTACAGTTAATATTCTAGAGCAAATTAAAATATTTCGATAAAAAGCAACAGTGAGCGCAGTGACCTAGACATGGAAGGTACTTGAGAACTGTTGGTTAAAATGAACATATATTAAGTACTAGTTACATAAAAGCAACAGTTAACCTTCTTCAGTCACAAAGCTCTTTGTGAGAACGCAATGAAAACTTTGGCCCTTCCCCAAAAAACATATACATGCACATTCATGGTTCCTACAGGTTAAAAGCTCCTGAAGAATACTGTGCAACGTTTCACCTAATCCTATTATCTCCACAAAGTATTTCATGGCAGTGAAAGAACACGTATCCTCTACATTTAATATAAGCAGCCTTCTTCCCTGGTAGTCTTAAGTTAATGAACTTACAAATATTTAAAATAAATCAGAAGGACACAGTAAAATAATGTTACACTATTTTAAAACTCACAATTCATTACTGTTATTTAGTTATGCCACATAGCAAAGCAACAGTGCAGAATCCACGGCTTCTGCCACCACAGATTTAACAGTAAATTCAATTTTTTTCCAACAAAAATGTAAAACTATCTTTTCATATATGAAAATTACTATAAAATTACAGTACTTTAAGTGCTTAGAATACCCAGAAATCATAAATAATATTTAATTCTGTTTTATATTAAAAATTCTAGCCTTTAGAAATAACTGGTTCTGTTAAAGAAAAAATTTTTTTCCTTAAGGATCAAACCATTCAAAGAAATTAGTTTCAGAATTCGTTTCCTTAATTAATATTTTACAAGCAATCCAAGAATCTGTCAAGATAATTTTATTAAATGCATATTATCCCCAAACTTTCCTTAGCTATTTTATACTTTTTCATTATAAACTTTATTGTTAAACAATAATAAATCTATCTACTTAAATTTCAGAGTCCTCATCTCTACACAAATATATAAATTTATAAAAACAGAATTTAACTTAGTTATACTTACCATTCGCCCATAAATTTTAATAGGTAATCCACATTTGTCACAGAAATGAACTGGAGTATCATCCTTTTCACCTAAGATGTTTATCTGTTGAAATGATATCATTAAAATTTCCTTAAGCATTTCTAAAAATTATGTCTATAAATTACACAATGAATTGGTTAGTATAAGTTACTAAAACAATTAGAAATGAAGATCTTTTGGTATAATACCACATATGCCACATTATTTGGGCAACCATCAGTTTTGGGTTTTTTCCCCCTTTGACAGTGTTATTACTTATTGATTTTACTTGACATCACTGAAAATTACTTCAGATTATTTTTGGAAATATGGCATTAACAAATGATTTATGGGTAATGAAAGATATAATAAAAGTTCACACTATTCTTTATGCAATCTAAATTGTCCTAATAAAGCATTTAAAATATTTTATTGTTCTAATAAATTTTTTTTATTTTTACTTATACCTGAAAGTCCCAAAAAAGGTGTCCAGGAAATCTTCGTTGATTTCCAAACAGTTCACCCCCTTTACAGTCATACCGTTCTTCTTCATTATAATCAAATCCTTCTGAGGAAACAAAATGTTACCTATTAACTTTTTACATCTCAAATTTCATTTTGGAAATACAGGTACACAGACCTGTATTTCTATTTTGTACATGGACAAAATAGACCTGTTCACTGACACCTTTCAAAGCTCCTCTAAGAACAGCATAATCAAGTCTTACTAAACAGCTGCTAGAAATGATCCCGGGACCCATGTAGTCCAATTCTCATGCCTGAGAATACTGCAGTACTGGAGACCATAACAACACAGAGAGGCCGAGCTAGGAAGGGATCTCTGATCTCTTCCCTCCTATTCAAGAGCTCATATTAACCCACCAGACTATTTCTGGTATAAAACTACTAATAATCATCATCATGATTATTACACAAAAGATACTGATTGTCATTTATTCCAATCATCTATAAAAGTGGTATTACATTTAACTGGTATTAGTGCCAAAAGATTAACAAAGAATTCTGCAGGCTTTCTTCTTACGACTTAGAAAATTAGGTAACCTCTTCTTCAACTTTAAACTGAACCTGATTTTAGAAATCTCAACATACTTATACTTCATCATTTCAATTAAAACCTTTCCTTGGTTATTCACCTGAATAGCAAAATTTATATCCTACCTACAAGTCTCCTCCCCTACACTGTATGTAGCATTATCAATAAACTTCAAGATAAAGATCAAATAGGCTCAATTTCTCTGACCTGATTAAAAAGTTGATGGCAATCCTCCCATCTTATACAGAAGAAAAGAAAATCAGTTAACAGTCTGATGGGGATTCTCAGTAGAATTCAATTACCTAAAGTAAAGCTGAGAAGACAAATCTATCCCTCCAATATGCCAGGCTGCTCACAACTTTTGGCCCTAGAACTGGTTAACATCTGCAGACAGACACACAGGCACAGATGCAATAATTTCTTGAAGCTGATACTGATACACCAGTGTACTGCTATCTAATTACCTGCAACACCAATGTAGAGTTCTTCTAAGTTCCATCTGAGTGACCCTAGGCTCTTAGATGGCCCATTTATACCTTATAAAAGCTGCTGTCATCGAAAACTCAAAATAAGGAAAGTTAATTTTTCTACTTATCTAAAACTCAGAAAATTATTGAGCAGAACAAGAGCTAAGAAAATCATGAGCACATTATCACTATCCAGAGTGGTTCAACCTATACTCCCATCATTAAACTATACATATATCTGTATAGATAACAAAGCAGCAGCTGCTGCTCCATCAATAACCTAGGGTACTCTGTCTTTGGCCTTCCTAGTTTTAAAATAATTTAAAACTATACAGTAATGTATAAATAAATTATTGTGTAACAGTAAAACAGTGCAAAAAAGCTAAAATCCCCTTTCTAGCCCTTTCCTCTCAGATATCTCTTCATCCCCTCCCACTTCAAGTCACACCCCATTTTTGTTTTAACAACCAAATATACATCCATAAAAGTTCCAAAGCCACGATCAGCAAACTTTATCTGCCTAAAGACCAATTAAGTAAATACCGCCATACCTGCAATTACTCAACTATGCCAATATAGTGTGAAAGCAGCTATGCGTGGTGCGCCCTAAGCTCAGTCATGTCCAACTCCTTGTGACTCCAGGGACTATATACAGCCCACCAGGCTCCTCTGTCCATGGGATTTTCCAAGCAAGCACACTGGAACAGATTGCCATATCCTACTCCAGGACATCTTCCCAACCTAGGGATCAAACCCAAGACTCCTGCATTGGCAGGTGGATTCTTTACCACTGACCCACCTGGGAAGCCCGAAAAGAGCCAGACAATACGTAAAAGAATGGGCATGCATGTGTTCCAATACAACTTTATTGATAAAACACAGCACTGGATTTGGCCCATAGGCCATAAAAACTGTTTTATACTTAAGAAATGGTGAAAGGCCTTTCTAAGGATGACATAAAACCCAGAAGTTCAGTAGAAAAGACTGAATGTCTGACTACAAAGAATTGTCAAGCTTCTCTACAATAAAAATTTTATACATAAAATTCAAAAGACAAATAGAGAATATACACAACATATAACAAAAGCCAATTTTGTTAATCTATGAAGAACTCACAAAAATCAAGAGAAAAACAAACAGGAAAAAAATGGAAAAGGATATGAACAGATAGAGCCTAGAAAAAAGAAATGACCAATACTATGAAAACATACAGCACCACTCATAAATTAAAGAAATGTGTATCAGTACAAAAATCTGCAAAGGATAATAGTACCAATATTGGTGTGGGAGTATAAAGTGATGTACTATTTTTTAAGAACCATTTGACAACATCTATTAAATTCTAAAATGCATAGATTCTAAATCCACCAAGTTCTAAAATGCCCAAATTCATGCAAAATTTAAGTTTCAAAATACACATACTAAGGTGTGTATTCTACAAAACATACATACTAAATAAATAAGGACACTTATTGCAAAATTGTCTTTAACAGCAAAATGTTTTAAAAAATTGTTAAAATAAATTATGGTATATCCATAAGTGAAATACCTAAACCCATCTTCTTAAATAAGATATATCTGAATCTACTGAGAAAGCGGAATCTCACATGCATCTTACAAAAAAAAGGGGGGGGGCAGTTATAAAGCAACTATGAAGATGTCATACCAGGGATTATTTGAGGGGAGAATAAAAATGGGAGGACAATTTTACTTTAGTATCATGTTTTCTGTGATACTGTTTAGATTTTTCTAAACAATAGACAGTGTTACTTTCAACAACAAAAGAAAATAAATCAAAAATATTTATAAAGGGATAGCAAGTAAAATATGCCAAAATGAGAAGTCAAAGACTGAAGAAGAGAACATTTAAGATAAAAAAAGAAGTGGCTAAAAGTAAATAAACTCACATGGCTTATTTGGTGGAATCAGATATTAAAGAAAGACTTTTGGACCTGTTAAACACATTACCTTCATCACCAGCTGGAGCCTTTGCAGGCATCCTGTTTATAGTCCTTGGAGTTCGAGGTGAAGCTTTGGCTTTGTTCCCTTGTTTGGAGATGAGCTTTATAGGAATTCGTCTTCGAACATCAAGACCACCCAACGATCCAGAACTATTAGTGCCTTGTAACTCATTGTCTATGTTAGGAAAAAAAGTTGTAATTTCTTTTAGGTTTTCTTTTTGAAGGTTATTCTGCCACAGGTATTAAAGCAATATACCCAACATCATGAAGGGCTGAGTATCTGATTTTAAATACTATGCTATGTAAGTTCAAGTACTAATTTTCTCTATTTTGGATAAACTCTTAAAGCAGTGTTTTTTAAGACATGGAGCCCTTTAAAAAGTTGACAAAAGTTACAGGACCCCTCCCTAAGAGGATGGACAATAAAATTTTCCATGGAATTCCAGAGGGGTTTATAGAAACATAAAATCCTTCATGAGCCTAAAGTAAGAAGCTCTGTCTAGCAACTGTAAGATTTTTTTTTAAAGAAGGAATAAAAGGTAAAGAAAGAACAGCAAAAAGAAAGAAAACCATCATTTCCATCAAGCATGCAAAGTAGGCACTCAATGAATTTCGTAATCTGCATCTACATCAGGACAATCAATACTGGAAACACAAACTAACACTGACAACGGTAGAATTACATAAATAATACGCTGAAAATGAAGCTAGTTTTAGGGATGTGATTATCCTCTTCGGTGTAAAATAGTTTTTCTAAAAAGCATTCAGGAATATAGTAAAAATTACCACACAATTTAGCAGTAAACGCAGACACTAATGTACTATAACATATCTATATGTACAGGTGACTGCGTTATTCTTAGTCAGCACTGTAATGGTAAATTATAGGTGAGGAGGATGCAAGATTTCTATACTTCAACTAGGCCTAAACAATTGACACTTTCTATGTCTCTGTTATTAGCTTACGAAATAAATTTACTCATATCCTATGAGTAATACGAGCATTATTGCATAGAACTGACTCTATTTTAAGATTAAAAGCCACCTCTTTTCCAAGTCCATGACATATTACAATCCAGAAAATATTTACCTTTATCTGCTAAAAGCAGAAAGGCAAATGTCCTGAAGTAGGAAACGCAAATAATTTAAAATAGTAACATTTTAAACATGACAATTAGTGAGCAACGCTATGTAACTGCCACTGCAGGAAGACAGCACAGAGACATAACCAAACTATCCACATTAAATTCTCTAAAGCCAAATTTGGAAGTAGTATCCTACCCAGCAGTAATGATCTCTAAGGATACTAGAATAACACATAGATTTGCACTCTTTCTCAATAATACACAGAACAAAATTCAAAATCAGTCCTTAATTATTAATTTAAATATCTTTCAGTCTGCTTTCTATCATTATTTTCATAACAGCTAATCTGCAAAAAAAAAAAAAAATCATGGGAATGGGAATACATGGACAGTTAAAAGTCTTAAACTAGGGTAAATCCATCTTGATTTAACTCTCAACACTTCACAAATGTATCAATAATCAGATAATGCTTTCATCTGCTTTCACTCCAGTTGCATTTAGTTGCTAAATATCTACAAGCAATGAAGTAGCAAAAAGATAATAATGTATTTCATCTGCTTTGGCTCTAGCTGTTTAAAGTAGCTGCAAACAATGTAATAGCAAAAAGGTATGGCAGAATGAGGTTTGTTTTTTTTTTGCTTGGAAGGGATTCCTGATTTTTCAATGAATTAAAAAAATAGCAAGTTATCAGAGACAGTTCAATGTCATCTTTCCGACAGTAAAAGGACTCTGAACGGTTTTTCCTTGGTGAACAACACTTCATTACTACAAGTCCTTTTCACACTACCCTAGACATCCGAAGTCACAATTATGACTTTCAAGAGCCTGCTGCCCTCTAACATCTTGCAGTATGCCTCAGACTCCAAGTGCAAGCTGTTAACAGTGACATCACTCTGGGTTTATCCTGGGGGGTTTTATTATGAGTCAAAATATACAGTATATATGCAATATATTCAACAATATATTTAGTTGAATATCACAACTAAAAACCCTAAAACCCTAACAATGAAAAGTCCTTGGATATTATAGAGAGTGAGAATTAAGGATGTAACCACTCATATGAAGTGAAATCCACTGTAAAAGGCCTAATACGGAATACTATATCATATAGGTTTTTAAAAGATTTGTGCAGAATTTTATCCTGAATTAAAGGAATCAAGAAATATTTTTACAAAATTTAGGTTACAGTTACAACTAAGTACTAACTTTTAGAATGGCCAAAGACTCAATCAAGTGTTAATTAGGAGTTTCTTAAAGTAATTTTCTATTACAATACTACAGGATAGCCTTCATTTTATGACTGACAATTTCAGCACGTTCAGTCATTTTTGCATAACATTCGAGAGTTCCATCAATCTCCCCAGGGGCCTCTTTTAATCCTTTGATATTAGAATTTTCCTTTTGAGATGCCTATCCTGACATGTGTTCAATTTACTGGCTATCTGGCACATCTTCATTTCCCAATGATTTTATTTGTGATTCAATTACCAAATTCACATTTATGAATATCATGAAAACTTGAATATTTTGTAAGGTTTGTAATCACAATCAGTATACAACATTTAATACCATTTTCTGACATGAAACTGGTAAGGACACTGCCTTATAAGGAAATTAACTAAAAAAAAAAAAGAAGAGAGGTTCATGTTAAGCAGCAGGGATAGCTGAGCAGGAACTATTTTTTCAAGAGGTCAGTTCATTAGTGAGTATTTTCATGTTAGGATGACTTTTACTTTCTTAGGCAAACTTTTAACTTAGAAAGTAGGATAATAAATACTCAGATACACACCAACCCACATTACAATTTCCCAACATAACATCTTTAAACTGTGAGAAGTGCTTGACTTCCAATTCCAGTAACAGGTTCAAATGAGAAACATTTCGCTAATGTGGCACGTTTGCTTCTCTAACACCAAGATTTCAGGGTTTCAATTCTATAAAAGCTCCAAACACTAGAGCTCCCTAGAGCCTGCTGCTAGGCCCTCTTCTCTACTGTTTTCCCTTTCCCTAAGTGATCTCATCCATCCTCATGCCTTAAAATCATTCCAAACAAACCGCCCTGTGATTTCCACTTGACATCTCCCCTTCTATGTCCCAACAAACACCTCATCCTTAGCAGTTCAAAGTCTTGTTGGCAAATTCCCATTTGTCACCTCTACTCCATTTAAAAAAAAAAAAAAAAGGTATTTTTCTCCCAAGTCTTCCAATAAAGGACACCACTCAAAAACTAGAACCCTACGCACCTTTCTCTCACATGCCTCCAAACCAATCCACCAGGGCCTGAGTTCTACCACCAAAATATTTACTGAATCTGCCCATTCCTGTTTTTACTAAACCAAGCCACCATCACTAAACCAAGCTTCCCTTCCGGTCTATTGCAATCACTTCCTAAATTTTCTATTTATCTCGCCTCCTTCTCTGACACCATTCTTCATACAACAACCTGTTATACTTTAAAAAGAGATTATGTTCCTCCTCTACTTCTGCTCAATGGCTTCATATTGCACTTAAAATTACACTCAAATCTTTTCCATGGACTTCAAAGTCTTGCACCACCCGAGTCCTGCCTTCCTTACCATTCTTATCTTAGGGCTCTTTCCCTCTATGTAAGTGCAGCTGATTGGTTTTCTCTACATTTTCCTCCCTCAGAGTCTTAGTACCTGTTATAAACACTTTCCACTTGATTTATGCCAAGCTGGATTCCTCTCATCCATCAGATCACAGCTTACAAATGTTACTTTCCTAAAAAGACTCTTCCTGACCACCATCTCTGAAGCTTCTACCTTCCACAGCCCCATATGTCTTCTTCAAAGCCCTCATAATAATCTGTTAAACGCTTGTTCATTGTGGTTTTCCCAATAGAACGTAACTTCCCTGAGGACAGGGACTCAGTTCACCTTATCATTCCACCTCCAAGCCTAGAAGAATATGTGTATATACATGTGTATGTGTGTGTGTATACACACACACATAACGTGCGTGTGTGTGTATATATATATATGAAATTAGGTAGACAGTTGATGACTGAGGAATCCTAACTAATACGTGATACTGGAAAAAAGCCTTTTATCACCCTACTAGTAATACAGCTGATAACTGAACGGAGCAGTATCTAACTCCAAATGCACTCATTCAACATCCAAAAACTGCAAGGGAGCAAAAGACAAAAAACACTTAAGAAAGAATGGAGCCATTCTTACTTGGAGAAAGTGATGAGAATATCTTGATTTTAAGCTCAAGACTTGTGGTTAAGGACCACAGATGAAGCGCGGGGCATGCTACAGGCTTAAGCAGAAAAGCTGCTCCTAGTATCATTCCAAAAACCATATCCGACTCCCTTCTCCCACCTCTAGTCCAAGAAACACCGGAGAGACAACGACAGGCAGTGACCATCGCAGCACCCGCCCAAAGCTGACTGAAACAGCAGGAAGTCTCTAACCCACCCTAGCACATCGACTCGCAGCGTAATGACACTTCCCAGACTCTCTACCCGCCAGTCCCCATAACGTAGGGCAGAGCACCCAAAATGAGGGGGAAAACTGCCGGCGCTCTCTCCTCTCCGCGAAGCCCGCGCCCCCCGCGGTGCCGGCTCCGGGCTCAGAAGGAGCTGCCGTTGCCGGCACCGAGGCTGTAGGTACCACATCGGAGGGTAGGCCAGGAAGTAGCAGGCCCTGGCCGGAGACGGGAAGGGGGTCTGTGAGATTCCTTCCTCGCCGCCACACCCCAGTGCTGTAAGGCGAATGTAACCCCTCTATGTTCGCTGGGCGACCAGTCCCAGGCCGGCCAAGGGGGCATGGAACCTGGACCCCCACTGCCTCCGCCTCCTTACCAGTGTGATCCATGATTCGACTCGCAGGGCACAGTGGGAGCGGAAGTCAACCGCGCCGGAGTCGCAGGGAGCGCGTGCGCGGTACCTTCCGGAGCCCGGGAGGCGGAAGTGTGATCAGGTGGAACCAGGTTGGTTCCCTCCAAAATTTGCCTTCTCTTGCGTCCGCTAACCGACTCCGGTGAGGGAGTTAGGCTCAGTTCGGGCAGAGAGAGAAAAAGCGAGTACGCGGGGAGCGTCAGTGTAGAGGCTGCTAAGGGTTCCTCTCATGTGCTTCCAGAGGAAGTAGCCTTTTAATGTGGAGCGGAGACTGACGGGAACGGGGGAGGGGAGAGCCGGTAGTAGCCGGAGGACTAAGCTCGCGGCAGGTAAGGCAGCCGCCGGGCCCCGCCCCCCCGCTCCCCCCGACCCCGCGCGGAGCTTTGCCTTCTGGGACTTGTAGTGCGCCGGGACCCTGGTGCCGACCTAGCCCAACTGCGCAGGCTCAGCCGTTGGGCTGTCCCACCCCGGCGGGCGGAGTAACGGTTTGGAATCCCCCAGAGTCCGCGAGCGACGTTTTCCAGCACCCCCGGTCCAGGAAGAGTGTAAACACGCGCGCTCCGGAAAGCGTCCTCCAGCGGGAGGTTGCCTAGGGGACGGTTGAGCTGTGTAAGGCTCCCAGCTAGAGAGAAAAGCTCTGTGCATATCTATCTACATTTTGCTTTGTCGTGATGAGCTGCACAGACCCACGCAGAAGCTGACTTGGGTATCTACCCCGGTTCCCATCTCAAGTTGCTAACAGCTGAAACCCATTTCTAACGCTTGATTAGCATTCATTTTCTAGGGAAACCTCCCCCTCCCCCTAGAACACCTGTCCTAAGGAGCGTACGCGGGGCCAGGTGGAGGACGGATGCAGCGCAGCCGCCTCTTATAAAGGTCAGCAGGGACTCCAGTGCGGAGTAGAGCTGAGGATGGGGAGAGGTTAGGGCTGGCCGCGACGGAGCCGTGAAAAAGGGAAAAGGCCTAAAATGAAAAGACAAGTTACCGCCACGGGCAGTACCTAGTTCCAGTTCTTGGTCCCAAGGGTTGGTGGTTGCTGCAGCTTTCATCGTCCTCAGCCGAAACAAAAGACAAGTGCCAAAGAGTGATTCCTGAGGACCTTCTGGGCCGTCTCCACCTCGCGACCCTGGCGCATGTGTCTACTCCCTTCTCCAGCCCTTCACACTTGATGCTCTCGAATGAGTAGAAAGGAGCACAATTAGTGGAAAACACAAGCTGGGGAGTCAAGGGATTTGGGTTCTATTCTTGTCGTCCCTCGGTGACGACATCATTACCTTGTGTTATGCACGCTTTCAGTGCCAGAGTTCCTAGATCAATTAAAGATTATTGTGTCGATTCTTAGAGAAGCGGTTTCATGGTGCTGAATTCGGAGTCAAGTATGTGTAGTGATGTGCTCCATCTGTATAGTTAACCAGTGAGAGCTTGGAATAATATGATGAGTAATACTGTAAGTGTTCTGTGTTATTTGGTGAATGTTTTGGTGGGATCTTTTAAAAGACACCGTTTGTGCAGTTTTATAAACAAGTTTTTAGGTGCATTCACAACTAAGGACAATTGTGATTCAGAGTTACACTTGCTTTTGTTAAAATGTAAGTTTCTGTATCCCTAAGTGGTTTTCAAGATGCTTTCAATTGCTGGGCATTTTTTGTGTTTCTCGAGTTGGGGGAAACAACCTTTCTTCCATAGCTCCTTGTTTCTCTAAATACAATATTGATATGAAAATGAAGCATTTTCCAGCAATTTTGTGTGTAAAAGAAAAGTAGTTGTCACCTAGAAAGTGTTTTGTTTTTTAAATTTTTTCGATCTTCATATTTAGCCATCAACCATCCTTCAGAGAGGTCAGTTGCATTCAGGGTGGTATGGCCGTAGACTCAGCCATACTTCAGATTGATGCAGATGCAGGTTCAGAGTAATAATATTAGTGTCTGCTGATGCTATCTAAAGAATTAGAATTTTTTTAAATGTCTTCAAACTGTGTTTTATGTAATTTAATATGTAATCAGAAGTTATGTCAACATTTTATGGTGCATCAAGTTATGAAAATTTACTAAAAGGAAACTTACATGTTTAGATTTCTTATTGCTAAAATGTTAGGTAAACATTTCTTTGATTTGACCTCATGCTTTTATGCATTTCTATAGCATCTGTGCTCTATATTCACTTTTCCCTTAACTATAACCTCACTTTACTAGTACAGTGGCAATATGACAAATTAATTTCTTTCTCTAAAATGATAAGAGAAACTGTATATAACATTTTATTACTGCCCTCTGGTATCCGTTGTTGTTAACCTTTGTGCTGTAAGCAGTCACAATTTTACTGAAAGTCAACATTTATACTTAATTTATAGCTTGGTACTATCCTAAGGTTTATAAAAATGAAACATCATGGTAATGGACAATCAGAAGCACTAAGGTGTATATCATATTTTCATCTTATTGACAGACATCTGCTAGTCAGTGCTCTTCAAGGTGTTTTGATGACCTTGCATTTAAATACATAGCACTATTACAAAAAAAAAGGATGTGTGTCAGAGAGCTTGAGATTCCTCAATGCCAGATCAAGGGCAATAACTTTCATTTCTTTAATGCTTTTTTTTTTTCCGCCTCACTGCATGTCTTATGGAATCTTAGTTCTGGAACCACATATCAAATCCTGCCCCCTGCGGTGGAAATGCCAAGTCTTAACCACTGGACCACCAGTGAGGGCCCTCCTTAATGCTCTTTTAATTGTAACACTGTAGTGCCTAAGACCACAGAAGGAAAAAAACATATAAATAATGGTTCCTATATGCAGAACCATATAGCCTAGCATTTATAGAAATAATTAAAAACATGGAATTACATTCTGTGTCTTTCAGGAGAATGCAGTGCTACCTACATTCAGAGAAAATTATGAGCTGAGGGCAGTTAGGTAGACTGACTTTATCTTGATGAACAGGATAGCATTTGAAGGTGAGAGAAATGAAAGAGGCACATCAAACCAGAAAGAGCAAGGTCACAGATGTCATAACTTCTATAGAGAACAGGGATCAGCTTCACTTTGGTCCATGTTTGGGAATACTGAAAAATAAGGTTTGATTATAGAGAACCTTGAAAAGAAGATTTCAGAGTAACAGTTCAGAAAGAGCATATAGACAAAACCTAGCATGTTATGTTTATAAAAACAACACAATTCAGCAAGGTAGATTCAGAAACAATGAGCAGATCTTAAGTGTGCGTAGGAGGAAGTCAGTACTATTAACCTGTAAGAACAATTGACCAGGAAGCCTGAGACTCCCTGTGATGGCCAAAATGCCAGCAAGTGTGAGTGATCTGTTAATAAGAGAACCGATCAGGACAGTGTCCACTAAACGTGAACAAGTTTGATAAGTAGATATGAATAGGAAAGGTAGTGGACTATAGTGATAGATATATGGACTTGGACGTTAAAAACTGGGTTCTAAGCCCAGCACAGCTGTAAGACTTTAGACAGATTACCTAATCTCATTGCTGGCTGACTTCATTTATAAAGTGGGAATGGTAATAGTACCTACCTGTAGGGCTATTTTGAGAATTAAATATTGTTTTCTATCTAAAGCAGTTAGTACCTACTGGCACCCAGTAAGCCCTCATAAAATGATAGTTTTTATTACCAGAGTAGTTACTATATTCATTGCTTCATGAGGTGATTAAGTGAGATAACAATATAGCACCTGGCCCATTATTAAATGAGTGTTAAATGTTAGCTGCAATTTCATTATTGCCTGTAAATATGGATTGGAGATAGGTTTTGACAATAAGGTCAGTAGGGCAGTTTTACACCTCCTAGCCTACTGATGCACACACCAAGCAAGCCTGATGTTTAGCCAAGGCTCTTTGACTTTTGTTTATTGGAGTAAATTGAGTGATCGGCCTTCAAGCGTCATTAGCAGACTTAACTAACTCCAGCCTCTCATGGTTCCAGCTTTCTCCTCTCCCTACCAGCTGCTGAAATGGCCCAAACATGTTACCACAGCTGAGCCTTAGTAAGTATGGCCCCCAGCTTTCCAAAAACTATCAAAAACTGGGCAAGAGACAGATTTGGGGAGTAAGAAGGAAGCAAGACTACAAGGACTGAACATTACTGATTGAAGGCACTTCCCCACTCTGTCCTTTGAAGCCTGGCAATGTATTTACCCATTTGGATAGGAACGTTTGTTCTAGAGAACCTCTGCAGCCTTCCTTCTCTTCTGAGGACAGTTTTGCAGTGGATATCCTTTCAGCTTATAGGCCTGCTCCTCCCAACCGCTCCTCTACTAAAAGATTCTTGTCTTTTTTTCTCTCCACGTCTCTGTTCAGCTCACACCTAAAAGAATGTTCAGCGGTTTTACACTACTCTGAGCAGTGTGTCATGCTAGTACATGAAAACAGTTTTTTGACCGTAGATTTAACACCCACCTGTCCCTCAGTTGAGAAAAATACTAGGCCTGAATTTGCAGTTCTTACTCCCACCTTAAAACCTACCTACCCATCAAGGCTTCTGTTCATGTGCCATTTTCCCCATCAAGGCTTCTCTGACTCATGCTTCCAATAGATAATATATGTAGTAGAGAAAGAACATGAGCTTTGGGATGAGGCAAAATGGGGTTCAAATCTCAGCTCTTGCTGTGTGATATTGGAAGATTACTCAAGCTCAGTTTCTATGTCAGTAAAATGGTAACAGTAACATTCCTTGCAGAACTGGTCTGAAGATCATAGGAGATCCATCTGTGAAGGCTTCTTATTGCTTGCTAAATAACAGGCCCTCAATAAATGTTTATTTCCTTCATTCCTCTTGGTAATTACTGCTCTTTCAGATCTATGTTTAGGACATCACTGTCTTAATTCATACTTTAGAAACATTTTATCCAAGTATGCCCCTAGAAGATAGCATTCATTAGTAGTTCATATTTGTATAATATACAGTATTTAGCAGAAGGCACAAAAATATTTGTTGACTTACTGAAGAATGCCATCAAACATAATATGAGCCTGTCAAAAAAAATTTAAACTTTTGACCACAAATGGATATGGCAAACAACTGGATAAAACCTTGCAATAAAAAAACAACTGCAATAGAATGGCAATGACCACAAGAATTGTAAAGAATTAGTGACAATTTATTATACCAATTTTCACAGTTCATTCAGTAAAATGAGCAAAGAACATTTAATTCCAGAAGACAACAACCCATGTCTGCCAACATGAAACTCAAGCAGTATAGCGAGCCTGAGGTTTTCTTGAGTGAGGAAAAAATATATTAAATAGTAATGCATATATGTGGAATCTAGAAAAATGGTACAGTTAAACCTATTTGCAAAGCAAAAATAGATACGTAGATGAAGAGTACAAACATATAAACACCGGGGTTGGGGGAGGGGGAATGAACTGGGAGATTGGGTTGACATATATATATTATTGATTCTATGTATAAAATAGATAACTCAGGAAAAACCACTGCGTGGCACAGGGAATTCTGTTCTATGTTCAGTGGTGACCTGAATGAGAAGGAAATCCAAAAAAGAGGGGATATATGTATTCATATAGCTGATTCACTTTGCTGTATACCAGAAACTAATGCAGCATTGTAAAGCAACGATACCCCAGTAAAAATTTAAAAAAAAAAAAAACAAAAAACTGTGTAGGTGTGTGCTTGTTTAAACGTATACACGTTTTGTTGTTCAGTTGCTAAGTCATGTCTAACTCTTTGCAACCCTGTGGACTGCAGCACACCAGGCTTCCCTGTCCTTCACTATCTCCCAGAGTTTGCTCAAACTCATATCCATTGAGTCAATGATGCCATCCAGCCATCTCATCCTCTGTCGTCCCCTTCTGCCCTCAATCTTTCCCAGCATTGGGGTCTTTTTCCAATGAGTCAGCTCTCCACATCAGGTGGCCAAAGTATTGGAGCTTCAGCTTCAGTATCAGTCCTTCCAATGAATATTCAGGGTTAGTTTCCTTTAGGATTGACTGGTTTGATCTCCTTGCTGTTCAAGGGACTCTAAAGAGTCCTCTCCAGCACCACAGTTTGAAAGCAACAATTCTTTGGCACTCTGCCTTGTTTATGGTCCAGCTCTCACATCTGTACATGACTACTGGAAAAACCATAGCTTTGATTATATGGACCTTTGTCAGCAAAGTGATGTCTCTGCTTTTTAATATGCTTGTCTGTGTTTGTCATAGTTTTCTTCCAAGGAGCAAGTGTCTTAATTTCATGGCTGCAGTCACCATCTGCAGTGATTTTGGAGCCCAAGAAAATAAAATCTGTCACTGTTTCCATTTTCCCCCATCTATTTGCATAAAGTAATGGGAATGGATGCCATGTTCTTAGTTTTTTGAATGTTGATTTTTAAGCCAGCTTTTCACCATTAATTGGTCCTAGCTGTATGTCAGTTGGCACAGGAGCCAGGGGAAGTGCAGTACTGATGGACCAAAGGTAGCGCAAAAAATGGACACACAGGCCTTGCATTGAATATAGGCTACTGTATTGTCTTTATGAAAGTATTGCTACTGATATCCTAGGTGTAAAGAGAGATAGCTGAGCAAGCTGTTCAGCTTGTAATAATAATTATTTCTGTATAGACTGATATTTCACACGAGATCACGAAGTTGCTCAGTCGTGTCTGACTTTGCGACCCCATGGACTGTAGCCTGCCAGGCTCTTCCGTCCCTGGGATTCTCCAGGCAGGAATACTGGAGTGGGTTGCCATTTCCTTCTCCAGGAGATCTTCCCAACCCAGGGATTGAACCCGGGTCTCCCGTATTGCAGGCAGATGCTTTGCCATCTGAGCCACCAGGGAAGCTCAGACTGATATTTAGTGATTCCCAAAATTTTGTCCTTGTGTGTTTTTTTTTTGTAATGTTGGAAAAGTTTTAGTTGGAATTTTAAAAACTTGTCATCCATATAGTTTGGTGAGCTGAATCATTAATGAACATAAGTTAAAAACTGGTAAATTTAGGCAGAGTTCTAGAATTATGAACATACAGTGTTCTTTAGTATTACCACCATATCACAGTATGTTAACTACTGCAGTTGATAAACCTTCTGATTCCACTCAGGTAAGAAGTTTAAATCTGAGGTCTGTTAATTATGGACTGTATTTTTGTAACAGCGTTTCCCCTGTTGGTCAATATTTCTGTACAAATCTCTAAGAGATAATATAAGTCACATGGCCATTATCATACCTCAGTCTCTTGAGAAAGTCAGTGTCATGGGGAAAAAAGGGATAGGACTTTTCTAGATTAATAAAACTGAGGAACTATAATAACTAAATGCAATTCTTGCAGCTTCATTGGATCCAAACTGTGGAAAACAGCTATAAAAGGTATTAGGGAAGTTTTAATATGGATCGGCTGAAAGATGACATAAGGGAGTTATTTCTTCAGAGTAATAATGGTATTCTGACTAGGAGATGCATGCTGTCATAGCTGGAGGTTGAATATCATGTCAGCAAGATACTTTAAACAAAATATATAGCTAATAGGCATAAAGTCTTATAGATAAAAATATATAGCTAATAGGCATAACGTCATGTAGATAAGGCAGATGAGGCAATTAATGAATCTAGGTGTGGTGTACTACTGTCCATTTTTCTGGTGTAAAAAATACATAATAAAAAGTTGGATAAATGCTCTGGAAAGACTCATTTGCAATATAAATAAATGTGCACGAAAGAAATTAAATATCTGGTACTATGGACTGAATGTGTTCGCATCTTCTCAAAATTCATATATTGAAGCCCTAAACCCCAATGTGATGGGGCCTTTGGAAAGTAATTAGGATTAGATGAGGTCATGAGGTTGGGACCCTGATAATGGGATTAGTGCCCTTGTCAGAAAGAATCCACTCACCAATGCAAGAGATGTCAGTCCCTAGGTTGGGAAGATCCTCTGGAACAGGAGATGGCACTTCACTCCAGTATTCTTGTCTGGAAAATTCCATGGGAAGAAGAACCTAGTGGGCTACAGTCCATGGGGCCACAAAGAGTCAGACATGACTGAGCGACTGAGCAAAGAGACAGCTGAGAATTTGTTCTCTCTATTCACGTGCACACCCCAAGGAAGGCCATGTAAGCAGACTGCAAGAAGGCAATGAGCTCGAGATCTCTCAGCAGAATCCAGCCATGCTGACACCCTCAGAGACCTCAGAGGTCCAGGCTCCGGAACTGTGAAGAAATAACTTTCTATTGTTTAAGCCACCCCATCTATGATATCCTGCTATGGTGGCCCAAGCTAACTAAGACTGAGTTTGGTACCAGTGAGTGGGGTGCTGCTGCCACAAATACCTAAAGTTGTGAAAATGGGTGATTGGAAGAGGCTGGCAGAGTTCTGAGATGTGTACTAGGCATACAGACATTAAGAAGAAATGTAGAATGTTATTGCAGAAACATGCTTACAGGAAAAGGCAGTCCTCATTATCAAATGGTAAAAAACCTGGCTGCACTGTAGTGCTTCGTGGAAGGTAGAACTGACATTTAGCTAAGGAGCTTTCTAAGCAAACTATTGAAGGGGCAGCTTGGTTCTTCCTGACTGCATATAGTAAAATGCAAAAGGAAAGAACTGAATTGAAGAAGGAATTGTTAAGCAAAGAAAGGAGCCAGAACTTGAAGATTTGGAAAATCTTCAGCCTATTCATATTACAAAAAAATGAAAAAGCTTGTTCTGAAGAGAACACTAAGGCTATGGCTGAACAACCATCTGGTAGAGTCATGGACTCAGAGGCCATCTAAACAGAAACCAGGCAAAAAGATGGGATTATACAACAGAGACTGCCAGTTTGAAGTAAAATGAATAGACAAGATGGGATGGAATGAAGGAAGGTGGTTGGACTTGGATTTCAAAGGGTGGGACCATAAAACTATCCTTCAAGAAGCAAGAAGGATCCCTTAGGTGACTACACAGATTCTCAAGGCTGCCATGCCCATCACAGGTCCAGTGCACCCAAGGCAAGGCTGAACAAGGCAGCAAGGCTGCCTCCATCATGTTTCAAAGGGCAGGACTGCTGTTCAGCAGAGCTGCATAGACAGGTCCCTCCTAGAGAGCCATGAGGGCAGGGCTGTCCCACTGAGCTGTGGGGCTGGAGGGCAAGAGCATCAAACCAAACAGCCATAAGATCTAATGGAGGGAATTCCCTGGTGGTGCAATGGCTAAGACTAGGGGCTCTCAATGCAGAGGGCCCAGGTTCGCAGTGGCTAAGACTCTGTGCTCTCAAACCAGGGATGGAACCTGGTGGGGGAACTAGATCCCACACGCTGCAAGTAATAATCCTGCATGTCACAACGAAGACCCGGGACAAATGGAATTTGCCTTGTGGAGTTTGGACCTGCTTGATCCTTCCTGGAGAAATGCTGGGCTGGAGGAAGCACAAGCTGGAATCAAGATTGCCAGGAGAAATATCAATAACCTCAGATATGCAGATGATACCACCCTTATGGCAGAAAGTGAAGAAGAACTAAAGAGCCTCTTGATGAAAGTGAAAGAAGAGAGTGAAAAAAGTTGGCTTAAAGCTCAACATTCAGAAAACTAAGATCATGGCATCTAGTCCCATCACTTCATGGCAAATAAGTGGGGAAACAGCAGCTGACTTTATTTTTCTGGGCTCCAAAATCACTGAAGATGGTGATTGCAGCCATAAAATTAAAAGATGCTTGCTCCTTGAAAGGAAAGCTATGACCAACCTAGACAGCATATTAAAAAGCAGAGATACTACTTTGCCAACAAAGGTCCATCTAGTCAAGGCTATGGTTTTTCCAGTAGCCATGTATGGATGTGAGAGTTGGACTATAAAGAAAGCTGAGCGCAGAAGAATTGATGCTTTTGAACTGTGGTGTTGGAGAAGACTCTTGAGAGTCCCTTGGACTGCAAGAAGATCCAACCAGTCCATCCTAAAGGAGGTCAGTCCTGGGTGTTCATTGGAGGGACTGATGTTGAAGCTGAAACTCCAATACTTTGGCCACCTGATGCGGAGAGCTAATTCATTTGAAAAGACTCTGATGCTGGGAAAGATTGAGGGCAGGAGGAGAAGGGGACAACAGAGGATGAGATGGTTGGATGGCATCACTGACACAATGGACATGGGTTTGGGTGGGCTCCAGGAGTCGGTGATGGACAGGGAGGCCTGGTGTACTGTGGTTCATGGGGTCACAAAGAGTTGGACGACTGAGCGACTGAACTGAACTGATCCTTCCTTCTTAACTATTTCTCCCTCTTGGAATGGAAGTGTCTCCTATGCCTGTCCCACAACTATATTTTGGGAGCACTTGTTTGGTTTTACCGCTGGAGAGGAATTCTGCCTCAGGATGAATTGTATCTACATTTTCACTTGTATTTAGATGATATTTAGGTGAGACTCTGGACTTTAGACTTCAGAGTTGGCAAGTGTACTGAACTTCTCACTAAGAGGCCAGAGAGATATATACTCTTCCTTCATCTGGAGAAGGAAATGGCAACCCACTCCAGTACTCTTGCCTGGAAAATTCCATGGACTGAGGAGCCTGGTGGGTCCATGGGGTCGCAAAGAATTTGGCACGACTGAGCGACTTCACTTTCACTTTCACTTTCATCAGGAAAGAAAGAGTCCAGATGGTCTGGGTGGAATCTGAGCTTTCTAATTGGATACGGCAGGAGGGAAAGTGCCAGTCTTCGCCCTACTTCAGCTATCCCATTTATTGTGTTTGTTTATCTCTTGCAATGAAAGACAATAAAAGTGATGGCCTGGCCCACCTGTATTCTTGCTTAGAGCACCAGAGGAATTCAGAATGAATCCTATCTGCCCAGTGTCCAGTGCAGGACATATCTTTAGTCTCTTTGTATTGCCCCAGGGGATAGCTGAGCTGCTTTCTTGGAACCTATCGGTCATCTCCCAGGTGCTAAAACACCACCACCATCCACTCACCTCCCAATGTATTAGCACATGGACCCTGAAATTTATTTCCTGAGCAGCCTCAGTCTCCATAGTCTGCAAAATGGTGTTGGCTGTTTCCAACTAATAAATAATAGGCATGTAGTGAATGTTATCCAGATCATCACCACCTTTGCCAGGTAGATAAAAATCCTGAACTCAAATCTGTTTCAGAGATGATGTCCACTAGATGGCACTAGTCACAGGTAAATAAAGTCTCACATACATACTGTCTGTCTTCCATCAAAAGTTTGGAAGTCCTATGGAAAGAGAAAAGTGTGGTAATAATAATAAGTGTGGTAATAAGGCAATGTGCATATATTGTGGCCCCAAAACTAAGCATTTGATCCATAATAATTATTAAAGCAGTTGTCCAAAATAGTTACAGGTAAAACTGTGTTCTGGTTTTTGATTCCCAGACTCCAGGAGATTCTAATGAAGTGTATCAAATCTCGACCATTTGAAAGATAATTCTCTGTCCATTTAGCATCTTGTAATTGCTATCCTCTCCTTTCTTCGCTTTGCAGCCACAGTTCTAGAAAGAGCAGTCTCCCTGGCTCCCCTTCCTGTCCTCTCTTTCTATGCCCTTCCTGCAATTAGACCATTTTGCCAACACCCAATTGCAAATACCCCCACGCCGGTTACCAGTGAAATTCCTCATGTCAAGATCTTTGGGTGATTTTTGGCGCTGATCTAAGAAAGCCAGCTGCAATATTTGATTGCAGCTGTTAGCATTTATCCAGTAATTACCTAGCACCTACTGTGCATGAGCAGTATGATGTTTAGCTAGATAAGGCCCTGTCTTGAGGGTGCAGCCAGGTTAGAACATTCATCAGAGATATCAGGCCCTGGGCTTGGGCAGGTGAGCCCCACTATTTGGATGAATAGGACAGCAAGCTCTGATAAATGTGCCCACTTTGACTCACTTCTCTGCATTGCAATCTGCCTTTCACACCACTTGCTCAAATATTATTTTCATCATATTATTTTTAATATTCCTTTTATTTATTTATTTATTTATTTGGCTGTGTCTGGGATTAGTTGTGGCACACAGGATGTTCTTTGCAGCCTGCAAACTCTTAATTGCAGGATCTAGTTTCCTGACCAGGAACTGAAGCCTTCTTTCTTCCCACCCCTGCATCGGGACCAGGGAGTCTTAAGCCACTGAACCACTAGAAAAGTCCCTCATCATATTCTTAACAACTCTCCTATCAACATAGCATCTTTAAATTGCTGAAAATATATTTTAGGAGGAAATGATCACTCCTTAAAGAGATCCCTTTGCCCCTTCCCCCGTGTAATGACACAGTGAAAAGGCACCTTCTGTGAGCTGGGAAGTGAGCCCTCCCCAGACACTGACTCTGCCAGAGCCATGATCTTTGCCTTCCCGGTCTCCAGAACTGGGAGAAATGAATGTGTGTTGTTTACAAGTTACTGAGTTTTTGGCGTTTTTGTGGCAGCAGCCCAAACAGACTAAGACGAGCACCTACGGCTGAGGGAGAGCTGCTTTACACAGTATGGACAAAGAAGGCCTCTGAGAAGATGCCGTTTAAGCTGCAACATAAAAGTTGCAAAAGAGGCCATCTTTAGCAGACCCTGGGAGGAAGCCTCCAGGCAGAGAGAACAGTAAGCACAAAGGCACCACAGAACTTGGAATGTTGGGAGACTGAAAGGAGAGCCACTTGCCTAGAGGTTTGTGAGGACAGTGGCTAAAGAGGAGGCCTTGTTTTATCAGAGGGGAGATCTCACTGACGCATGTTTAAGAGCTAACAGAATTGACTCAGTAAACAGAGGAATTGAGGTTCAGAAGGGATGGGCTCCACCATGAAAGTGGAAGCATTTGCATTGATAAGAGCAGAAATGTGCATACTTTTTAAAACTTTTAGTCTCCTTTCCAGACCCACCTTTAATTTTCACTGTCAGCAGGATTCTATCCATGACTGTCTCCGAGTCATCCTCTGTAAATCTTCCTTTTGTAGACACTCTCATGCCTACACCACTCTCGTGGACTTCTCATATCCAACTGCAGGTAGATATATTTTAATCTCACAAATTATAGCTCCAGCCCAGACTTGTCCTCTGACCTGATTTAGCTGCTTATTTGACATTTCCACTTGGATAGAGGTATCTTTAATGTATGCAGAATACATTGGGATTCTTGAGTGGTTGGGATTCTTCTCCATACAGAAAACAGCATACTGCAGAGGGTCGTTGGTGCTCATTGAGGACCCAAGTTCCACCTCTCCTCTGACCTCTACCCCCATTCTTTAATACAGATCTTTGAAGTGTTTTTATGCTTATGTAAGATACAATAGTAAGCATTACTAGAGTCACCGGCACTTCGGCTCTCCTTCCTTTCCTAGACATCATATTTATTTATATAAAAGGATTATGTTTATCTACCTCCTTGAAGGTAGGCTTAGCTCTGGCTCTTATGTTAGCCACTGAAATGCGGTTGAAAATTACATGTGCTGCTTCCGGGTAGAAACTATTTAAGATTAGGTGTTCAATTCTCCTTGCTGTCTTTTTTTCCCCCTTCTTTGTTTTAAGGTTATCATTTGTTGAGATAAAGATACCTAAGATTAAAGCAACTTGCAATGCTGAGCCATCACGTGGAAGAAAATTGCCCAGAGAGTCATTTGGACATGCAGCAAACTTTGAGCAAGAGGAAAACAATAAAAAAGAAGAAGAAAAAAAAACCTTTGTTATATAAGTCACTGAGGTTTTGCTTTTTCTTTTTTTTTAGTTCTCATGTGTGTGTTCAGTTCAGTCACTCAGTCGTGTCTGACTCTTTGTGACCCCATGAATCGCAGCATGCCAGGCCTCCCTGTCCTCACCAACTACCTGAGTTCACTCAGACTCACGTCCATCGAGTCAGTGATGCTATCCAGCCATCTCATCCTCTGTCTTCCCCTTCTCCTCCTGTCCCCAATCCCTCCCAGCATCAGAATCTTTTCCAGTGAGTCAACTCTTAGCATGAGGTGGCCAAAGTACTGGAGTTTCAGCTTCAGCATCATTTCCTCCAAAGAAATCCCAGGGCTGATCTCCTTCAGAATGGACTGGTTGGATCTCCTTGCAGTCCAAGGGACTCTCAAGCCTGTCTGTATTTTGGGGTTACTACATATAATATGACATACCCTGCCTGATTTAAAAAAAAAGTGTTAAGAAAATTCATTGTTTAAGGCAAATCTCTTCTAGCAACTACTTCAACAAGCTGGGCACTCCTAAGCCTCTTTTAACTAGAAATTCTGGAGCTGCCAGTGCTCCCAAATTGTCCATCTTCAACTCTCCTCAATTTGTTTTGATCACCATCTACTTTGTCATTCAGTCCTAAATCCAAAAACACAGATCAGCTTAATTCCTCCCTGTTCCTCACTTCCACAGTCTGATCACCAGATTTTTTTATGTCTGTCTCAGATTTGTCCCAGACATCTACAATAGCTTTCTTCCTATTCCTGTGTCTAGTCTTAGAATATATAATACCTTCAAAATCAGAAGTGAACAAATGGTCTACAAAGCTTCTTCCTCCTGCCCTTGCCCCCAGTCACCCCTAGTCCCTCTTCCTGAAGGCAACCAGGATGACCAGATCCTGTGTATTCCTTGAGAGATACTCTCTGCACATAGAAACAAACAATTCACCCAGAGTAATCTTTTGAAACCAAAGTTGGCCATCCCTTTCCCAGCTAAAAATCTTCCATTTACAAACTCTTGAGTATCTAGGACCTTCCTCCATCCTGCCGATCTTTCAGTCCCAAATGATCGCTTCTCAGCCGAGCTTAATCCTGCCTCAGGGCTTTTCTTGACCTGTTCCCTCCGCATGGACAGTTTTCCCCCAGGTCTGTGCTTGCTAGTTCCTTCCTCAAGCATTACCTCCCTGGAGAGCACACACAGCCTTCCCAAGCCAGTCATCCACCATGACAGAAGGCCCTTTGTGTGTCGCCTTCAAGCCTCTACCACAAGTAAAGTTGTCAGCCTCTATTTACCAGGCTCTTGGCCTGTTTATCGACCATCTCCCACATTAGACTTTAGCCCAGGAGGATAGAGATGGGCTCAATTTTGTTGCCCACTGAATGTCTACCCAGCTTCTAGTTCCGTACATGTCACAGGAAAGGCACTTGATGAATAAGGAGCTGATGGAAAAGCTAGTACCCTGAACAAAATAAAAGAAGATGAAACTAAAAAGAAAGTAGCCTCAGCTCTTTAAGCAGGCAGATCAGGCTTGCATGCTGTTTCTCCTCCAGATCTTCTTCCTGAGCCTCTTCTCACTGAGTGGTTGGCTGTATCTCTGGTTGGGCCACCACTCAGTGTAGAGGAGAGGTGGTGAGGGAATAAGAAAGCAGGCTTCATCCCCACAGCTTGGAAGCTTTCACTTCTTCCGGAGCAGGTAGCACAGAGTACACTTGTATTTTGTCACACTCATTTAACAACTGCTTTAAACATGAATATTAAGCAATCACTTCCTCCTTTGTTTTAGGGACCAAAAGTTCTTTTTTTTTTTTTTAAGGAAAAAAAAAAAAAAGCAGGTAAAACCAGAAAAGACAGGGACTCCTGCATAGAAACAGCAACATGTTTATGAAGAAACATTGACTCCTCAATCTCAAATCAGTATCTACTTCTGCCTTAAATGTTTTAATATAGCACATACCTTCCTAATCATAAAAGTAATGCCTCATATCATTGTAGATGATAGAATTCTGAAATTGTCTTTAAAAATCCCTAAGCTTAATCCTCCATCTGTTACTCTGTCCTTGGAAACCAACAACAAGAGCTTCATTCATCTCTACTTTAATTTCACCTTCTGAATTTATTTCTAGGTATCCAGGTCAGCTGACTGGATTAGCTAGGTAATGTAACCCAGCCATTTTGCTTTTATCTCTTACCAGAATTGAGGATAGATAAAATCCAAGCTGCTTAATGTGGCATACGAGGTCCCTCGTAATCTGGCCCCAGTCCACCTCTCAGCCTTATTTCTCACCACTTCCTTCCTTTACCCACTTAACTGGGAGCTTACTGGAGAAAGGGCATAGGCACACCAATTGTTCTACTGGTCCAGACCGCTCCTATTCACCTGAATACTTCTGTGCCAGGGAATCAAAGGATGCCCAGGCCTCCTTTTGTATATGGTGTAAGCTTGGGGGAGTGGGTTAAAGGATCCTGAAGTGCTACACTCACCATGAATTGCTGAGCTCAGAAGTGAATTCACCTGGAAGCGGTCGGGCTGACTACTCTGATCAGGACCCATCCTCAGGTGTGTAGCAATGCCACCAAGTTCACAGGTCTTTTGAAGAGAGCTGCAATGAACTGAATGTGTCCCTTTCCCAAACTCCAGTGTTGAAACTGTAGCTCCAGAGTGATGGTATTTGGAGGTGGGACCCTTGGGAGGTAGTTAGGTCAGGAGAGTGGAGCCCTCATGATGGAATTAGGGTCTTCCAAGTAGGGAGCTAGCTACATGAAGAAACAGTAAGACAACACCTGAGTGTCCTCTATAAACCAGGAAGAGGGCATTCATTGACCATGCTGGCACAAGATCTCAGACTTCTAGCTTCTAGAACTGTGCGAAATAGAAATGAACTTTTGTTGTTTAAGCCACTCCATCTATGGTAATTTGTTATAGTAGCCTGAACTGACTAGGACAAGAACCATACCTGTTCTCCGTACTGAAGAGTCTCTGCCAACTTGTAGTACTGGTTGGTCAAGGACTTGTATCCTTCTTTTACATCCAAAGGGTGATTTTCACATGCTCCTCCTGTATGGCCCAGAGCTCCTCCATGCTGGGATAGTCATGAGTAAAAATGGAGAAAACTTCAAGCACATTCTAAAGTGGAATATTTGGTGGTCAATGTATCCTGGCCACAGGAAGTGTATTATCAGAGGTGCTCCTCCAACTCAGAACGTCCTTGTTCAGTCTGGAGTGGTGGGATGTGGAGACATATATCTGTGCTTTTTTTCAAGGCCCTTCAGAAGGAATTGTGTGTTCATGATACAGCTCTGCATCTTGACTGCAATGGTGTGCACGTGGAGCTATGTGTGTGCATGCGTGCTCAGTCACTTCAGTCATGTCCCACTTTGCAACCTCATGGACTAGCCCATGAGGCTCCTCTGTCCATGGGATTCTCCAAGCGAGTGTACTAGAGTGGGTTGCCATACCCTCCTCCAGAGGATCTTCCCAACATAGGGACCGAACCCACATCTCCTGCAGGTCTGCATTGACACACAGATTCTCTACCACTAGCACCATGTGGGAAGCCCCACATGAAGTTATACTTGGGATAAAAATAAGCTCTATGGTTTGTACCAATGTCAATTTCCTGGGTTCTGTATTTTACAGTTGTGCAAGATGTTAACATTGGGAGAGGCTGGGTGAAGGGTGCAAAGGAACCTTGCTGTACATGTCTTTGCAAATTCCTGCAAATCTATAATCATCTCAAAATAAAAGGGTCTTTTTTTTCTTTAAACATAATGGAGAGGGATTCAGAATACTGGAGCACTTGGTCTAGAACAGTGACATGGGTTGGATCTTGTGCACAAATATTTCCTCTGTGTCTAGGCCTAAAGATGTTCCTGAAGAAAGAGATGAAGTGGGGTACCTTAGCAGATTTAAAATTAGTATAAAGTCTAGATAGGTCTTCAGCTTCTTGGAGCTCTGTGAGAATACTAGTGAATCCCCAGCTGCTTTTCTGAAGACCTGTAGGGAGAGCAGGCAGACAGGCAGGTGAGTGGTTTAGACCACAGGAACAGGCCAGAAAGCCCAGGACTTCCCTGGTGGTTCAGTGGTTAAGACCCTTTGCTTTCCATGCAGGGGATACAAGTTGATCCCTAGTTGGGGAACCACGATCCCAAGTGCCATGTAGTGCAGCCAAAAACAAAAAAAAAGAAAAGGAAAAAAGAAAAGGCAGTTAGTCCAAAAAGAAAAATACACAAATGAGTCAGGTCAATGATTCCCTCGAGTATTAAATGATAATAAATATCTGAGGTGTTCAATTTCTTTAGTCATCAGACAAATGCAAATTAAAAACACAGTGTGATCCTAATACACAGCCACAAGCATAGCTCAGATGAAAAAGACACACAAACCAAGTGTAGATAAAAACATGTAGCAACTGAAACTCTCATATATGATGCAAGTGTGAGTCGATGCAATCACTTTGGAAAATGGCCTGCCGTAGATACCTATTGCAGTATCTACTGAAGTTGGACATACGTATTGTTGTTGTAGTTTAGTCACTGAGTCGTGTCCAACTCTTCTGCAACCGCATGGACTGCAGCCCTTCTGGCTCCTCTGTCCCTGGGATTTCCCAGGCAAGAACATTGGAGTGGGTTGCCCTTTCTTTCTCTAGGAGATCTTCTCAACCCAGTGATGGAACCCACATCTCCTGCACTGGCAGGCTGGTTCTTTATCACTGAGCCACCAGGGAAGCCCTGAACATAACCATATGACACAGCAACTCTGCTCCTGAGTATATACTTCATACAGTAGTCTGCATATGTTTACCAAAAAAAATGAAACAATGTTCTCAGCAGCACTGTTCATGAAAGCTAAAAACTGGAAACAACCCCACTATTCATAAACAGTAGAACAGATAAATAAGTGGTGGTAAATTTATACAGTGGGATGTGCTGTACTGCGCTTAATCTCTCAGTCATGTCCAGCTCTTTGCGACCCAATGGACTGTAGCCTGCCAGGCTCCTCTGTCCACAGGGACTCTCCAGGCAAGAATACTGGAGAGGGTTGCCATGCCCTCCCTTCCAGGGAATCTTCCCAACCCAGGGATCAAACCCAGGTCCCTTGCATTGCCAGCAGATTCTTTACCATCTGAGCCACTAGGGAATCCAAGATGAAAGAATACTGTTTAACAATGAGAATTAATGAAGATTGTTATATACAATAACATGGATGAATCTTACATTTGTAATACTGAGTGCAAGAAGACAGACACAAAAGAGAAAGGGAAACAATCTTATATTTTGATAGAAATCTTTCCATTTTGATTCCATTTATATGAAATTCAAAGAACAAGTGTTAGAAGTCAAGACAGTAATCATCCATTGAGGCAATTACTGGGAGAGAGCAGGAGAGGGTATCTGGGGAGCTGGCTATTTCCTGCTCCTTGATCTGGGTGCTGGCTGCACTGGTGTGCTTATTTTGTGAAAATTCATACAGTACACTAGGCTTTGCATCATTTTGATGTGTATTCGTACCAGAAAGAGAAGTTTGCTTAAAATAATGAAAATCATTGCACAGAACAAGCTGGAAATAATTGGGTAAGAATTATAAGATTGAACTGAGATATTTATGTGACATTGTTTATTGCATCAATAAGTCTTTTACAAAAAGAAATTACACCCCAAACAAATGGAAGTAAAGCTATGAAGAATACATCAAAATGATGGCTGATAAAAATACTGAACCACTGCACAGCACAAGAAACCAGTGACAAAATATACTTGCAAATTATATGATCCACTGGAGTTATTATTAAAAATATATAAACATTTCATACAACTCAACATCAAAAAAACAACCCAATCAAAACAAACTGGCAGAAGGGCTTCTCTGGTGGTCCAGAGGTTATGAATCTGTCTGCAGTTACAGGGGACATGGATTTGACCCCTGGTCCACGAAGATCCCACATGCCGTAGGGCAAGTAAGCCCATGGGCCACAGCTACTGAGCCCACGCATCACAGTTACTGAAGCCCCCATGCCTTAGAGCCTGTGCTCTGCAGCAAGAGGAGGCACCACAGTGAGGAGCCTGTGCATCACAGCCGAAGAGTAGTCCCACTCGTCGCAACTAGAGAAAGCCCATGCACAGCAATAAAGACCCATTGCAGCCAAAAAGAAAGGGGGGAAGGAAGGAAGGGAGAGGAAAGAAACTGGGACCTAAAAGGTAAGTATTTTTTTAAAAAATGTGTAGAAGACCCAAATAGACATTTTGTCTAATGAAAACATACAGATGACCAATAGGCACATGGAAAGATGCTCAGCATCATTAATCATCAGAGAAACGCAAACCAAAACTGCAGTGAGATATCACCTCATACTTGTCAGAATGACTCTCATGACAAAGACCACAAATAACAAGTGTTGGGGAGGATGTGGAAAAAAGAGAACATTTTTACACTGCTGGTGGGGATGTAGATAAGTGCAGCCACTGTAGAAAGCTTTAGGGAGGCTCCTCCAAAAATTAAAATTAGAACTGCTATATGACCCAGAAATTCCACTGCTGGGTATTTATCTGGAGAAAATGAAAATACTAATTCGAAAAGAACATGCACCTCAGTGTTCACAGAAGCATTATTTGTAATAACCAGTATGTAGAAGCAACCTACGTGTCCAAGAATAGATAAAGAAGACATGAGAGATAGATAGATATATATATGAGTAATATTTCATTCATTCTTTCATTATTTTTTACAGCTGAGTAATATTCCATGATATCATGGAGATATATATATATATATATATATATATCATGGAATATTATGATATATATATATCACTCAGCTGTAAAAAAAGAATGAAAAAATGCCACTGGAGCAACATGGATAGACCTGTTAGGTATTGTGCTTAGTGAAATAAAGACAAAGACAAAAACTGCATGTTATCACTTATATGTGGAATCTAAAAAATAAAGCAAACAAATGAATATAATGAAATAGAAGCAGACTCACAGATAAAGACAAAAAATTAGGGGTTACCAGTGGGGAGAGTAGAAAGGTGGGCAAAATAGCAGTGGGGACTTCTGAGGTAAAAACTGCTATGTATAAAATATATAAGCTGCAAGGGTATATTGCACAGCACAGGAACTATAGCCAGTATTTTATAATAACTTTAAATAGAGTATATTCTATAAAAATTTTGAACCAGTATATGATATACCTGAAACTAATATAATATTGTAAGTCAACTATATCCCAACTAATAAAAAAGTACTGGCACACCTAAAATTTAGCATTTTTATTATATTTAATAGTTTCATTCAGAAGGGACACATCAGAGTAGTTTAAAAGGTAACATTATTTTTCATAAAAAATATGTGCAGATATTTCCGTATGTACATGATTTGACTTTTTCACTTATTGAAATTCATATACAATAGTAGAATCTTATCCTATAGGTTAAAAACATAACAAAAGCTTTAATTTCAAGTAAAATTTCTACTAAAAATATAGAATTAAAATTATGTTTACTATTCACAAGATGCATAAAGAGACGAAATTACTAGAGTGTGCTTGGGAAACAAGTCAAATAGACTGTGGTCTTATATAGCCACAAATGGACCCAAGATCTTACAAAACTCTAGCCTTTAAAATATAACTTTGGTATTTCCTTTGACTTAAAAAAAAAGAGAGAGCAGTGCATATTTCCTCTATTGAACAGAGGTATTCATCCATTTTCTGCAAGACTATTACATTCAGTCTTTAGAGCTATGACGTTGCCATTATAGAAAAGTATTACTGTAAATTGTAATAAGATAACATTACAATCCTGGTTATGTTGTACCCAACTAGGTGAGAAATCTGTTCCCTATCAATTAAAGACAGTATAACTCATGAGCATCAAAGACTATTGTAACATCACAGGCCACTATAACTCACTGAAATTCTAACATGTAGTGCGGGTAGAAGGTAGAGAAGGATGCTTTTTAGTCAGCCAATTTGATCTGATCACTAATGACATTTCTTCAGAAGTAGATAGAGACCTCATTTCTGATTATATTTAAGAATAAAACCAGAGATAAGATATGCTGCCTTTGGATAGCCAAATGCCTTTAGGAACTCTACACATCTGTACCAGAGGTACAATACCATTCTCAGTCAAGTTAAGACATTATCTCAATTGAAAACCTGAGTATTTTTCTCTAGAAATGAAGTACAACTTCATTCAGTCCAGTGTAAAATACATGCAACCAGTCCACAGGACCAAAGCTGATAAGATTATACACAATGCCTGGAAATTGTTGGCCCTCAGAAAAGGTTCAGGAAAAAATATTTTTTGGCTTAATGTATGGATTTTTTGAAACATCTATTTTCAATGTGTATATTCCAAACCAACGTTTTTCCTTTGATACTGAGCTCATTTAGAATGCTTTGTCTTCATATATATATACACACATAAGCAGTTCACTTTTTAGATTTTTTGAAAGGTGTTTAGAATTTAGTTAAAAATCACTTCACATACTTGCTAACATTTTAACAAAAAATATAAACTTGTTTTAGTTACCATGGTCTTATGAGCATATTAAAATTGATTTTTGTTCAAAATAACACAATTTTTTGTTAGATTTTAAATAGACCATACTTAAATATACTCTACACAATGCTCATTTCTATGCTGCTAAGTCAGTTCAGTCGTGTCCGACTCTGTGCGACCCTAGAGATGGCAGCCCACCAGGCTGCCCCATCCTGGGATTCTCCAGGCAAGAACACTGGAGTGGGTTGCCATTTCCTTCTCCAATGCATGAAAGTGAAAAGTGAAAGTGAAGTTGCTCAGTCGTGTCCAACTCTTTGCAACCCCATGGACTGCAGCTTTCCAGGCTCCTCTGTCCATGGGATTTTCCAGGCAAGAGTACTGGAGTAGGGTGCCACTGCCTTCTCCACACTTCTATAAACTAAGGTAAATTAAAACTGTATTTTTCAACTAGTGTTTCATATATTTTTACTGGATCTTATTTGTGAGCTTTGCTTATATCAAAAAATAATATCAATAAACCACAATAATCTTATCACTTCACTTCTCTGAGTCAATTCTATAGCTTTTAAGTGAGCATTTCCTTTATTCTAGTTACATATCTGGTCACATACAGTAATACTTCATTAACCAAATTTGTATTTTTAAAACTTTTTGGATGCATTTACCAAAAGGAATTTCTAAAGACCTTTACTGATAAGTACACTAATAATTCTATTTCAGCCTTTACTCACTGTGACCTTACACTGTGATCAGAGCAGCTCATAGGTATCAAGGTCAATCAGAAATAGGTTTACAGGATAATCATTCCTGACTCACCTGCCCACAGAGACTGTTGGGTGACCCTTACCCCAGCTGCACAGAAGTACACATGTACCCACATGAACACTCCTAGCAAATCTGTTGTAGCAGCAGCAGTATGGTTCCCTCAGATCCTGCAAACCACTAAACCCTGTTGCCCATGTTGCACATTTTAGAAATAAAATACTCATTTTATAAATAAAGCCTAGAAACAATCTTTGTGCTTCTCTTTCCGTGGTTAAGAGGTTAAAAAAAAAAAGATTTTTAAAAATCTACTGGGAAAAGAATGAGTGTTTCAAGTTCAAAGGAAATAGTCAATGCAGAAAATATTTGCATAGAATTACATGGTGGAGAAATTCTGCCACGCAGTCAGTCTTTGCTTAGAGTGACCTCCTGAGCTCAGTTTCAGGAAGCAAGTCTTCGAATAGCCTGTGGAAGCAAGGGGGAAACAGTGTTGATGCAACAGAATTCTCCTTAAGTCTACCTAATCTTTTTTGCAAATATGTCTTTGTAGTGTTGTTTGCTTAGATTTACTTAGGCGTATAGCACCACAATGAAAGTAGGGTAAAAACTTAATTTTGTACCTCATCATATGCTAATTGGATGTAGTTTAAAAACAATCATTACTATTTCTTGAGCACTTACTATGTACAAGACTGTTTTATTCCTTTACATGTACCCATTAATGGTCACAACTCTGTAACGTATTATTTCTATTTTACATGAAGAAACTAAAATGAAGTCAGGTAAATAAATTGTCCCAGGCTACTCAGATGGTAAGATGCAGAATCAGGGCCAGCACTCAAGTCTGTTGGTCTAAAGTTCAGTCCCTTAAAACCACTCTGCTTTACAGTTTCCTTATCTACAAGGGCCCTGCCTGAATGATGCTTTTATGTGGCATCAAAAATACTTCTACAGTGTGGCAACTTCTTAAGTTCCAATTGTGATATATGAGTTTTCATTCAACTAACTTGTCCCTATAGCCTTAATCATAAACTAGTAAGCTGGAAGGACTTCACAGCTTCATAATGACATTCCTGGGCTCATTAAGCTGATGGGCTAAAATGCAGAACCCCCGATTTTCACTCTACTTAGTGATTTCTTCCCTAAAAATCTTCTCTGCCGGTAATCTAGCAGAAGATACGTAGTTCTGCATTAAGGTCAAAACCAATTCTATAACTGTAAATGGGGCGCCCACCTAGACCACAGTTCATGTGAAAATGCTCAAGTCTTTAGTGGACCCCTGCTCAATAGAAGCAAAAAATTTGATGTAGCTGTTATGAAAATAAACCCATTCTTAAGTCACAGTAATGTAAATATCTTGATGAGACCAAGGGACATCATAGTTGACCCTGTCGGGGATTTTGTATCCCCTTCTTGTTCAGGGAAGAACTAACAAATTTCTTATCTGTGAGGAACAATAAAGAGAACAGAAGGAATCTCACTCAGGGTAGAGTCTGTTATAAACACGAAAGCTGCTCTCAAATATTTAAGGACTGTTCAGAGAAGGCAACCAGAATGATCTCAGTCCACTGGATGATTCTTAGAGGAAGGGTGAATCTAGTTTGTAAGCACAGCTGACACCTGGAGCCTTCTAGCTGTGTAGCAGACCCCCTTGAAAAGCTACTAATTGCCAACGTCTAGAAACATTCACACAAAAGCTGAGAGAACATCCTTAGAGGTGGGGTAGGAAGGATGTCTGCAGAGCTGAGGATGTGGGGCTATTTGATTTTGAAACATCTTTCAACTTGAATCTGTCTCTTTCTAAAGCCATCATCAGTCAGAGGAAGAGGTTCCTACTCGTCACATACAATTAAGTTAGCCAAAAAGTTCTTTTGGTTTTGTCCCTAAGAGCTGGGAAACTCGAATGAACTTTTTGGCCGACTCAGTATTTCTGAGGCTTATGGAACTCCTGGCTTAAAAATTCCCTCCATTCACCTTTCTCCTATCCCACTGGCCTTAGGTCTCTGAAAGAGAAAGTGTGCAGAAGTTTAGGTATAAAATCAAGACAAATGTGTTGGCTGCTTCCAGTTGCTGATCACATCTGTAGGCTTGAGGCAAAAGGCACCTCCCCATCCCCTGGTACTTAATGTCTTCAATAGAGAATCCTCGTTTTCCATTTTATCCTCTTGGTATTTTCTTAAAATTATTTTCCCTGGATAGTTTTTATCAAATATTTTTAATACTACAAGTATTATTCTGTTTAATTCAAATTCTTTTCTTTGAACAATAATAATGATCATACCTCATCTTGGACATCAAGTTCTTCTTCGATCATTTCTGCTTCCATTAATTCAAGAGGATCTTTACAGTCTTGGATGAGGGCAATCTTGACAAAGAGAACACAGAGACTATTTATTAGAAGTCTAATAGCATCAACCTACCTGGTTCTTCACTGAAAATAATTTGCAGCTTTGCTGGTGTCTCTCATCTAAAATCTGCATACTTCAAAATCCTTTTCAGCTTTCTTGTTCTTTCATATTTCCCACTTAGAATTCTCCCTCCACCATTTTTTTCACATTGAAGTGTGAGCTGGTATAGTTCATTGCCTAACCTCCTTCGCAACTCTCTTCCCCAACCTCTGAAGTGTGCACTTAGCAAGTCATCCAGTTAGCCTAAATGATTCTGCAGTCAATGGTCATTTTCTTTCAATAACCAAGCTAAGAGCACTTAGTAAAGCATTGAGCATTCAGGGAACTCAAAGTGAAGGGCTCCTGACTGACGACAATAAACAATCTCAAGTTGAATTGAATGGGAATTAATTTTATTGGAGATAGAAACCAACATCTATGGACCAAGTAGGTTATTCAGGAAAATTCTGCTTTTTAGCCATAATGTGTAATTTAGTCTAAACACAAAAGAAACCAGTAACAATCTGGACTTTGTCTTAGCCATAAAGCATATTCCCAAAGCAACTCTAAATGTACATCAAGATAACAGCAACATTTCATTTTAGCTACTTTTAATCTTACAAATAAATAACTCAATTCTCTTTACATTATCCTGCTTTGTTATTGTTACCTATGGGGAAAACAATAAATCAATTTTCAGTTATATTAAAAAATTTTTTTTCATTAATTTATTTATTTGGCTACATTGGATCTTAATTGTGGCTCACCAGCTTTTCTCTAGTTGCGGCACAAGTGCACACATGCCTCGTGGCATGCAGGAGCTTAGTTCCCTGACCAGGGATCAAACCCATATCCCCTGCATTAGAAGGTGGATTCCCAACCTCTAGACACCTGGGAAGTCCTTAGACTTTTTAAAAAATGTTTACAGGTTTTCAAGGCTGAGCATCTTAAGTGTAGCACCTTTTTTTTTTTTTTTTTAAAGATCCACATCTTGGTATTTAGAAGTAGTATTTTTTCCAACAGCATTAAGTAGAACAATCTTTCTACTAACAATAGGTGAACTTAATAATTTACTAATTGTTTTCTAAATTAGTTTCACTTCAAATAGTAACTTTCAATCTACACTATCCTACTTATCCTACTTTTAGATAAAAAGGAAGCAATTTAAAATATAGTGGACTGTGTTATCAGAATAATTATTATTGTTGTGATTTTTATAGACATTTGTTTTAGTTTCCCAAATTCATGGTGAGACGGTCCATGAGAGATGACATTCTTGTATCAAGCAGTAGACCCAGCCCAATGACGCACATCAGAATCCTCAACTGTCCTGGGTATTTTACAGGAGAAATGATAAAATAAGGCAGCCTGTGGGAAGTCAGGGTCTATCTTGTTTTTCGGAGAATAAACTCTAGGATGATTTGTGGCTTTCAATTTCTTTTTCTTTTTTCAAAGATCATTTATGACCTAATGAATCCTATTTTAAAATATTGATAGGAAATTTCCAGGCAGTCCAGTAGTTAGGACTCCACACTTCCAGTGCAGGGGGCACAGGTTCAATCCCTGGTTAGGGAACTAAGATCTCACAGTCACACGGTACGGCCAAAGGGAAAAAAAACTGATAAGAGTTTATAGACTGCTGAGAATTTAGATTGCATTTACATACAAATCACAGAAGATCCAAGGTTTGGTGCCTTTTTTCTTAAAAGTCATTACAGCTACTGCCTACTTATATTAGTAAACCCCCACATTGTGGAATTAATAATGTACTAGTTTCTACCAAGTGCTTTCCTATAAACTGTCCCATTTAGTCTTCATATCTACCCAGCAAGGGGAATGTTTTACTCCCATTTTACTGATAAGAAAACTGAGGCTCTGAAAAGTTAAGCAAGTGGCTTAAAAACTTCACTGGGCTGGGATTCAAATTTAGGTTTGTGGAATTTTCTGCCAATTACAGAAACCATGGTCGTTTAGGAAAGCTATGTATGTAGAAAGTTTCAATGTTTACCGTTTCTAAAATGGAATCTTGAACCTCTTGAGATTTCACCTGGTTCTGGAGATGGAGGACAGCATCATGAACAGTCATAAAAAATATGTCCTTCCTGATGTTATTATCATTAAAGAAACCACATTTCTCCAGCTTTTCTATCACATGATCTTGAAAAGAAAAAGATAATGTTTAGTTAGTCTCTAGGAAAAGATATTCTTATAACATCAACAAATGCTAAGTTTTGGAACCTCCTCCTTTTTTTTTTTTTTTTTTTCTCATTTCTAGAATGTAATCCTGCTCTGTCAGTTTCTTTCCCAGTAGCACATGGAATGGTGACACCATAACTGGTTGTGGTGTTAATAGATGGTCTTGTTTCCAAGCCATATCCCTTTTTCCAGGGAACCCATCCCCCTGCTGCGGTGAGTCTGGCTGCTAACAGTTCACAGCTGTACCCTTCTCTGGAGAACATTCTTTGGCCAGTGGGAACTGTCTCACCTGAAGAAGGCCTAGGTTTCACCCCCTCCCTTGGGTGGCCCGCAGCCATGGCTGGACAGATCTGGAGATAAAAGGGCCAGCCCACCACCCCTTGCCTCAAGAAAACCATCAGGAGCTCTCGAGGTATTCTCCCTGTGAAAGCAAGCTAAGTAGATTCTGAAGCCATCTCTTTATCTTCTCGTCCTGCCCTATCCTGCTCCTCTCAGTCCTTGATGAATTTTCCAGGGTACTGCCTTAATAAATCACTTGCGCTAGAATCCTTATCTCAGGCTCTGCTCCTAGAGAACTCAGTCTAACCACTACTATTCCTATACACCACTTGTACATCGACAGACACAGATTCGTGCCCTGCAAGTTCCTCTAGTTCTCAGGGATATGAGTCATTTCCAGCTCTGCTCTCCCCAGGACAGTTTTTTGCCCATTGATCCTACACTGCTAAGAGGACATAGGTTTCCGGGTGTTACCAGCTCTATGACACAAATTGGAAGTAATCTTTCCAGATTCAAAAAGACCTTCAGAGTAATTATTTAATGGGTAGAGTTTCTGTTTGTGGCAATGGTATTTTTGAAAATAGGTAGTTGTGGTGCTCTTTGGGACACACAGATCTTTCTAAATTAGTGTTTTTGTTTTTTTCCAGATATATACTGAGGAGTGTAATTGTTGGATCCAGTGGTACTTCTGTTTTCAGTTTTTTGAGAAACCTCCAAATTGTTTTCCACAGTGGTGGTACCAATTTACATTCCCACTTACAGTGTACCAGGGTGCCCTTTTTCTCTACATCCATACCAACATTTTTAACTGTAGACTTTCTAATGACAGAAATTCTGACAGGTATGAAATGATATCTGATTGTTGTTTTGGTTTGCATTTCTCTAACAATTAGCATTGTTGAGCATCTTTTCATGTGCCTGTTAGCCATCTGCATGTTTTCTTTAGAAAAATGCCTGTTCAGGTCTTCTGCTCACTTTTTTTTGATTGGGTTGTTTGGTTTTTTGATATTGAGTTGTATGAGCTATCTGTATTTTTTCCAAATATTTTTCATTGAAGTATAGTTGATTTACAATGTTGTGTTAATTTCTGCTGTACAACAAAGTGATTCAGTTTATATATATATATATATATATCTCACAGAATATTGAAGACAGTTCCCTGTGCTATACAGCAAGCCCTTATTGTTTATCCATTCTATACATAGCAGTTTGCATATGCTAACCCCAACTCCCAACTCATTTCTTCCCCACCCCTCATTCCCTTGGCAACCACAAGTCTGTTCTCTATGTCTGTAAATCTGTTCTGTTTGTAGACAGTTTCATTTGTGTCATATTTTAGATTCTGCACACGTGATATCTTATAGTACTTCTCTTTCTATGACTTACTTCAATTAGTAGGATAATCTCTAAGTCCATCCATGTTGCTGCAAACAGCATTATTTCATTCTTTTTTATGGCTGCATAGTATTCCATTGTGTATATGCATTAATACCGCATCTGCTTTATCCATTCATCTGTTGATGCACATTTAGGTTGCTTCCATGTCTTAGCTATTGTGAATAGTGCTGCTATGAACACAGAGCTGCACGTATCTTTTGAATTATAGTTTTGCCCAAAAGTGGGATTGCTGAATCACATGGCAACTCTGTTTTTAGTTTTTTGAGGAACCTCCATTCTGTTTTCCATAGTGGTTGCCCAACTTACATTCCCACCAACAGTCTAGAAGCATTCCTTTTTCTCCACAGCCTCTCTAGCATTTGTTCTTTGTAGCTGTCTATATGTTTTAGATATTAACTCCTTGTCAGTCACATAATTTGCAAGTATTTTTTCCCACTCAGAAAGTTGTCTTTTCATTTTGTTGATGGTTTCCTTCGCTACACAAAAACTTTCAGGTTTAATTAGGTCTTGTTTTATTTACAACAGCATGGAAACAATGTAAGTGCCCATCAACAGATGATTAGATTAAAAGATGTGGCATAAATGAAATGGAATATTATTCAGCTATAAAAAAGAATGAAATTCTGCCACTTGCAGTAATGTGGATGGACCTAAGGAATATTATGTTTAGTGAAATAAGTCAGACAGAGAATGACAAATGCTTTATGATATCACTTATATGTGGAATCTTAAAAAAATACAAATGAATGTGTATGCAAAACAGAAACAGATCCACAGATATAGAAAACAAACTTACGGGACTCCCTGGTAGTCCAGTGGTTAGGACTTCACCTTCCAATGCAGGGGGTTTGGGTTCAATTCCCAGTCAGGGAGCTAAGATCCCAAATGCTTCATGGCCAAAAAACAGAACATAAAACAACCGAAGCAATATTGTAACAAATTAATGAAGACTTTTAAAAATGGTCCACATTAAAAAAAAAAAAAAGCAATAAAACAAACTCCTGGTCACCGAAAGGGAGGTAGAAGGACAAATTAAGTATATGAGACTAATTGATACAAACTACTAAGTATAAAATAGATAATCAACAAGGAAATCCTGTATAGCACAGGGGATTAAAGCCATTATCTTGTAATAACCTATAATGAATTATAATCTGAAAAAATACTAAATCACTATGCTATATACCTGGAACTAATGTAATGTTATAAACCAACTAAACTTCAATAAAAAAAAAAAACAATAACAACAGCAACAACAAAAAATGTGCAGTAAATGTAAAATACACACTGGATCTCAAAGATGTAAACAGAAGCAAATAGTGTAAAATATCTCAATAATAAATGTTATACTGACCAAAAAAAAAAAAAAGGAAAGAAAGCAAGAAAGGATAGTTGTGATTAATTGCACAACACAGTGAATGTACTTAATGCCACTGAATTAGTTGTATTCTTAACTAAAAGCGCAAGTCTTATATCTCTTTTACCACAATAAAAATAGTTTTTGGAAAAAAGCCCTTTGGACATTATGTACTCACATTCCAAGGTAGGAGGAAAGGCTTAAAGAAAAGTCTTATAGATAGATATGTATATATGCAATTACCTTGAAGTGATGCAAAGTACACATTTACATCAATTCTTTGGAATTCTTTGACAATCTAAAAATTTAAAAAGGAGAATTTGTAACAATGAGTAACTTTACCTGCCTATAACTCAGTAGCATTCAACTACTTGCTCAGGAGAAACTCTGAACACTTTCATGGTGAATCAGGAGTCTGAAGAAAGTTCATTGTTGGAAATTGGAAAACCACCAAAGTTTCAACATACAGTTATGATGCTTAGGATGAAAAGACCATGTCTCAAGAGGTGGCAACATCCAGTGCTCAATAGCCCAGCACTGGATAGCACACAAGAGCTTCGTAAATATTTGTGCAAGGAAGGAAAGAAGGGGTAAAGGAGGCTTCCTAATGCAACCTCTGCTGGTTGGAGAGAAGAGTATGAGTTTATGTCTCTGAGTGGAAGAGATATGGCTGTGGCTATGCGGCCACCAGACACCAAGGGTAAACACTGACCTAGAAACCAGGGCCTCTGTATTTTGACTGTAGCAGTGTCAGTACAGTGATTGTGCTCTTACACTATAGTTTTGCAAGGTGTTACCACTGAAAGAAACTGGGTAAGTGGTACTGAGGATCTCTCTGTATTATTTCTTATAGTTTTATGGGGATCTACAGTTATCTCAAAATAAAAAGTTTAATTAAAAGAATTAAGATGGAAGACCTATGGACAAAACAAAAGACCCATGGACAATAATAAAACAGAGCTTAAATTTTCTGGGGAAAAAAGATCAAGACCTCTATGCAAGTATAAAGTTTGGAGTTTTCAAAACTGTCACTTTAGCATTTGAAAGCAACAAGAAGCCCCAGCTAAGTTAAACCTCAGTTGAGAGTAGTTTGACATTATTACGTAAACCTGAATGTCGGTGCCTTGAACTTGCCTGCTTTTCTGCCCAATCCTCTTGATACCTACATGAGGCTTCACTTAAACTTGACACTCCTGGTCAAGTTGACATCATTAGTCTGTTTTGAGCACTTAATACAATTGTTATTTAAAAGATTATTTAACATTTTCCTTGCCCCCTAGATCGCTTAGTCCCAGGAGGGTAGAAACTATGGCTACTTCATAATTATTAATAGTTTCTGGTCCCCAGCCAAGTGCTTGGCACATCTGAGGCATTGCACATCTATTTGTTAAATGAATCACTGAACTTGAGCTTGCATACCTGCTTTCTGATAAGAACGTTTCTGTCCCGCATGCTCTTCATTCAACTCTTTGACTGCCTAGATGTCTGGCCTACTTCCTGCAGATCTAACCTTGATAATGCCTGGCTTTTCCAGCTCTACCGTGTTTCTCATTCTGCTGCTGTTCACATAACAGATAAAAACATAATGCTTAAATTTTGCCCATTTTTCTTTTCATATTCCATGTATATTCTCAGGAAATGAAAACGTAACAAATGGTAATACTTGCTGACAGGTGACCATGTGCCAGACACTCTTCATTCTTCTCCTTTAATCCTCATAACAAGCCTATGAAGGAGCTACCATCACTATCCCCACATTCAGATGGAGAAACAGGTACAGACAGATTAAGCGATTTGCCCACAGTCACACCACTAATAAGTTGTAGAGCCAGGATTCAAGCCTAGGGAGTCCAGCTCTGCAACCCATGCTTTAAGAATACATTCCATTGCAAAAGCATCCCCCTAGAAAAATTACAGAACCCGTGCAATCAGTTACCCTTCTGCAAGACCAGGAAAAATAGTAATCGTTTTACTATTACCAAAGCTCCAAATCTGTAATTCAAAACACCAGAACCTTACCACACGCAATGATCTCACTCCAACAACATCCAAGAATGAGACGGCTCCACAGTCAAGTACGAGGCTATGGATTGGCACTTTGGGAACATTCACTTTGACTGGAAGCTCAGAGTTCCAATCCACTTGGATCTCTATTTCCTTGGTTGGGATATCAGGTTCTTCTGGATTTTCAATGTCTTCATCAGGCTCAAAAGCATTATTTGATGAACCAGCACCACTTATAATGCCATTCTAAACAAAGAAAGCATTGCCAACTTAATTACCAATTAGCTGGGATGTCTTTCAACAATTAATCTAAAATGACTTAACAGTCCTACAAACTGTTCCTTGGTAAGCAAAACATCAAGAGGATGAACTCTTAGGGAATAAGATTTACCTCAGCCCAAATTTTGATGTTCTCTAGGAAGAAAAAGGGAAGAGCAGTGAAGCCAGGAAATGCTTGATTTCTGGAAGATGGTGGAACTTAGGCAAGAGATATATTGGCAGGAATGTTTGAATAAAAGGTAATACCGTAGCTCTAAAAGTCTATAAACCTATAACTGTCTTCTATTGTGAATAATTGTCTAGTATTGAATTAGCACTTGTTTTGTTCCTTTCAGTAAAAATAAGGTTTATTTCATGAAAGAGGAAGATAAATCACACCCTGTGTTTCCAAGGAGCTCTGCTGATGTCATTTTATTCTTTCCCATTCTCTCTTGCCTGAAAGAACAGCTCAGCTGTTCTCTGACATACATGTGTCATCCGCCTGTTCACATCTGGGTACCAAAGAGAACACATTTAATTTTAGACAATCTAACTGCTCTAATGTCATCTGAGAAATGAGAGAATTTCAGAGGGGGAGTGGAAAGGATGACGTTGCCTTACCTTTGTTGCTCTTAACTGCCCTTTCTTGATGAGCTTTTGTATTTTTCTCAGTGCTTTCAGCCTCTTATTATATACTCTAATGGCATCAAATCCAACCTTTGGAAATAAATGTTAAGTTAGTTAGAACATTTGGTTTCTAATGCTCATTAATGACTGTTTTTACCTGGAAAGGCTATTCTCAAGCAGTATTACTCCCTTTTCCTGCTGCTGCTGCTGCTAATTTGCTTCAGTCGTGTCCGACTCGGTGTGACTCCATAGACGGCAGCCCACTAGGCTCCCCCGTCCCTGGACTTCTCCAGGCAAGAACACTGGAGTGGCTTGCCATTTCCTTCTCCAATGCAGGAAAGTGAAAAGTGAAAGTGAAGTTGCTCAGTCATGTCTAACTCTTCACGACCCCATGGACTGTAGCCTACTATGCCCCTCCATCCATGGGATTTTCCAGGGAAGAGTACTGGAGTGGGGTGCTATTGCCTTCTCTGTACTTCCTTCTATATCCTGCCAAAAAAGAAATTCTGAGGTCTGATGGAGGTCTCCACTACCAGGCCACCCTAACCCACCCACCCAGAGACTCAAGGAAAGTGAAGTGAAAGTGAAGTCACTCAGTCATGTCCGACTCTTTGGGACCTCATGGACTGCAGCCTACCAGGCTCCTCTGTCCATGGGATTTTCCAGGCAAGAGTACTGGAGTGGGTTGCCATTTCCTTCTCCAGAGACTCAGGAAAGGTAGCAGTATATTGAAGACTCTAAGACTGTAAAAAAAAAAAAAACCCACCAAAAAATAACCTTTGTAGCTTTAAGTCTTAACAAATTTCCTTAACATAACAAAGCCCTCTTGTTGCAAAATTTAGGAACATTCCTTTGAACCTTAGGAAAACATTGATCTAGAGGCAAATTCCACCTTCAAAGCATAGCATAGAATTCAAGACCAGAATTCCCTGTTTATATAACCCACTTATACTTTTTACCCTCTATTCCAACTGCCCCTCACCCCTTACCCAATATACATTCCCACATTTTCTTCTCAGCTCACACAGTTCCCAAACCCCTGCATTAATCTCCTTCCTTCTGCCCAATTGCCATGCAAAGCCCAATTGCTGACATCCAAAGCCTGACATGGATCGCTCCCTTCCATGAAATCTTAACACTTATTGTCTGCACTTCTTATTTGGAACTTACTCAGGTTCTGCCTGGAGACATCTCTTGCGGTTTTGTCCAGCACAATTATTGCTACCTGAATTTTAACATATGTGTTATTATTGGTTTTTTCCTGTCCCCAAATATTAACAGATTAAAAGTTATTTGAGGGTAAGGGTGTTATAATTATTAATGCCCTGTACAAAGGGAACATGGCATAGGGCCAAATAAATACCTGTAAAATGAGTGAAGTCTCAAAGGTGGTTAGAAACCAAATTTCTAGGGATAAAATACTTACTGTGGACTTGATACATTTTTTCAAACCATCAACGTTGCCATAAAAAATAGGGCTAGAAAATCTCAGAATCTTCACACCTTCAAGTTCTTCAATCTAGTATTAAAAAAAAATTGTATGAGTTTAAATCATTTAAATATTCAATTAAGCTTTTGGCTATTCAGCTAGGAGCTGAGTTAGAATTGCTCCAAGGAGCTAGGCAGTGGCACTCAACTTTCCTTGAATAGGGCCTAGATCGCAGTTGGGAGACAGTTACACAAATTCCTGAACTTCCACAGGCACAGAGAAGGTCAGAATAGAAACAGTCTTAGAAAGCAATTATTCAGCCCTCTAATTTCCAGATGACAAAACTGAGACTCCAAAACACAGATACCGTATATCCCTGTAATCCCACTCCTGGGGCACAGATCCAGAGAAAAACATGATCCAAAAAGAGACATGCACCCCAGCATTCACTGCAGCACTGCTTAGAACAGTCGAGACGTGGAAGCAACCGAAATGTCCGTCGGCAGAGAACGTCCATCGACAAAGAAGATGCAGCACATACGTACAATGAAGTATTACTCAGGCATAAAAAGATTGAGAGAATGCCATTTGCAGCAACATGGATGGACTTAGAGAGTGTTAACTGAGTGAAGTCAGTCAGTCAGAGGAGGAGAAATATCCTATGACATCCCTTATGAGTGGAATCTAAAAAGAAATGATACAAATGAACTTACGAAACAGACTCACAGACTTTGAGAATGAGCTTATGGTTGTTGGTATGGGGGACGATGGAGGGGGCAGGGATAGTTAGGGAGTTTGGGATGGGCATGTACACACTGCTATATTTTAAATGCATAACCAGGATTCCATAGCACATGGAACTCTGCTCAATGTTACATGGCAGCCTGGATAGGAGAGGTGTTTGGGGGAGAATATATACACATATATGTATGGCTGAGTCTCTTTGCTGTTCACCTGAAACTATCACAACATTGTCTGTCAATTGGCTATATCCCAATACAAAATGAAAAGTTAAAAAGAAGTGAAACTGAGGCTCCAAATCGTCATATGAATTGCCTCAATTTCATATGACTGGCCTTCTCCCCATCTCCAACTATTTTAAAATAGTGAGGGAAAAAAGGAGCAAAATTTAAGGGACTTGCAGGAACTGAAGCCTATTATGATATTTGCTTGTTCTGGAGAAGGCAATGGCACCCCACTCCACCATTCTTGCCTGGAGAATCCCAGGGACGGAGGGGCCTGGTGGGCTGCAGTCCATGGGGTCGTGAAGAGTCGGACACGACTGAGCGACTTCACTTTCTCTTTTCACTTTCATGCATTGGAGAAGGAAATGGCAACCCACTCCAGTGTTCTTGCCTGGAGAATCCCAGGGACGGAGGAGCCTGGTGGGCTGCCATTTATGGGGTCGCACAAAGTTGGACACGACTGAAGTGACTTAGCAGCAGCAGCACCCTGACACAGAGGCCAGACAAAAAGTGAACCTAACAGAATCATGGACTTTTCTACCCTTTAGGAATCATAGCAGTTTTCATCCAGCCCCTTCAGATGAGAAAACTGAGGCCCCAAGAGGCTGACTGACTTGCGCAAGGTCTCCATAAGTTAGAGCCTAGAACTCAGAACCCCCAACTCACCAAAGGTTCCCTGCCTCAGAGCATCGTAGAATCATTTCTAGCTCTTGACAGCACCTGGCTCAACACAACTGCCAGAGATTGTGAAAATAAATGAAGTAGCAGCTACTGGAATTTTAGATTCAGTATCTAATATCTAAAAAAATTTTTTCTTTGCTTTTAAAAACTATTTGTTGCTAAAATACACGTTATCTTTATTTTGTTGTTAGTTTCTTTACTTTCTTTCATGGCAGGTCTACTTCCCACCATGAGAAATGTTTTAATTGAGATAACACTGGTATATAGCACTATATTAGTTCTGTCTATGCAACATAATAATTCTATATTCATATATACCACAAAATGATCACCACAATAAATACCCTCTTCGCCCCCTTCATCCATTTCACTGAAACTCCAACCCCCTTCCCCTCTGGTAATCACCAATCTGTCCTTCGTATCTGTGATTTTTGTTTCATTTTGTTTTTATTCATTTGTGTTGTTTTTTAGAATCTATACCTCTAATGGTATTTGTCTTTCTCTGTCTTCTTTCACTTTTCATAATAACCTTAAGATCCATCCATGTGGTTACAAATGGTAAGATTTTCTTTTTTATCACTGATTAGTATTCATGTGTGTGTGTGTGTGTGTGCATGCCCACGCGTGTGCGCATGCTCATTTCTTTATCCATTCATCTATCAGTGGACACAAGTTATTTTCATATCTTGGCTATGGTAAACAATGCTGCAGTGATCATAGGAGTGCATACATCTTTCTGAATTAGTGTTTTCATTTTCTTCACATAAATAGCAAGAACTGGAATAGGTGATAGTTCTATTTTTAATGTTTTGCGGAACCTCCATATTGTTTTCCCTAACGCCTCCACCAATTTACATTCCCACCAATAGTGTGTGAGGGTTCCGTTTTCTCCAAACTCTTTCCGACACTTCTTATTTCCTGGTTTTTGTTAATAGCCATTCTGACAGGTGTGAAGGAAAAATCTCACTGTGGCTTTGATTTGCATTTCTCTGATAATTAGTGACACTGAACATTTTTTCCTGTGCCTGTTGGCGATCAGTATATCTTCTTTGGGAAAATGTCTTGTTAGAGCCTCTGCCTATTTTTAACTGAATTGTTTGGGGGTTTTTTGCTATTGAATTGTTTGAGTTCTGGGTATATTTTGGGTATTAACCCATTATAAGATACATCATTTGCAGTTGTTTCCTTCTGTTCGGTTGGTTGCCTTTTCATTTTGTTGATCGTTTCCCTTGGACACGAAAGGTATTTAGTTTGCTGTAGTTAGTTCTACTTTTGCTGCCTTTGCTTTTGGATTCAGATCCAAAAATTTAACACCAAGACTGATGTTTGGAGCTAACGTCCCTTGTTTTCTTCTAGTTTTATGGTTTCAGGTCTTATATTCAAGTCTTTAATCCATTTTGAGTTCATTTTTGTATATTATACAAGATAGTGGTCCAGTTTCATTCTTTGGCATATGGCTGTTCAGTATCCCTAACATCACTGACTTCTGCTTTATTGACTATGCCAAAGCCTTTGACTGTGTGGACCACAACAAACTCTGGAAAATTCTTAGAGAGATGGGAATACCAGACCACCTGACCTGCCTCTTGAGAAATCTGTATGCAGGTCAGGAAGCAACAGTTAGAACTGGACATGGAACAACAGATTGGTTCTAAATTGGGAAAGGAGTACGTCAAGGCTGTATATTGTCACCCTGCTTATTTAACTTATATGCAGAGTACATCATGAGAAACGCTGGGCTGGAAGAAGCACAAACTGGAATCAAGATTGCCAGGAGAAATATCAATAACCTCAGATGTGCAGATGACACCACCCTTATGGCAGAAAGCAAAGAAGAACTAAAGAGCCTCTTGATGAAAGTGAAAAGGAGAGTGAAAACTTGGCTTGAGGCTCAACATTCAAAAGACAAAGATCATGGCATCTGGTTCCATCACTTCATGGCAAATAGATGGGGAAACAGCAGAAACAGTGGCAGACTTTATTTTGGGGGGGCTCCAAAATCACTGCAGATGGTGACTGCAGCCATGAAATAAAAAGATGCTTACTTCTTGGAAGAAAAGTTATGACCAGCCTAGACAGGATATTAAAACTAGAGACATTACTTTGCCAACAAAGGTCTGTCTAGTCAAAGCTATGGTTTTTCCAGTAGTCATGTATGGATGTGAGAGCTGGACTATAAAGAAAGCTGAGTGCCAAAGAATTGATTCTTTTGAACTGTGGTGTTGGAGCAGACTCTTGAGGGTCCCTTGAACTGCAAGGAGATCCAACCAGTCCATCCTAAAGGATATCAGTCCTGAATGTTCATTGGAAGGACTGATGTTGAAGCTGAAACTCCAATACTTTGGCTAGCTGATGAGAAAAACTGACTCATTTGAAAAGACCCTGATGCTGGGAAAGATTGAAGGAATGAGGAGAAGGGGACAACAGAGGATGAGATGATTGGATGGCATCACCAACTCAATGGACATGAGTTTGAGTAAACTCTGGGAGTTGGTGATGGACAAGGAGGCCTGGTGAACTGCAGTCCATGGGGTTGCAAAGAGTCAAACATGACTGAGCAACTGAACTGACTGAACTGAATATCACCAATTAAAGAGACTATCTTTTTTCCATTGTATATTCTTGTTATAAGCTGTCAATATATCTGTGAATTTATTTCTGAGCTCTCTATTATATTCCATTGATCTATATGTATTTTGATGCTAATACTATACTTTTTTGATTATAATAACTTTGGAGTAGAAAGGGGAAATATTTATATGATCTGAAGAGAAACCAGAGTATATGGCAATAGCTTTATAGCAGAGGGCTTCCCTGGTGGCTCAGAGGTTAAAGCATCTGCCTGGAATGCTGGAGACCTGAGTTCGATCCCTGGGTCAGGAAGATCCCTTGGAGAAGGAAATGGCAACCCACTCCAGTATTCTTGTCTGGAGAATCCCATGGAAGGGAGGAGCCTGGTAGGCTACAGTCCATGGGGTCACAAAGAGTTGGACATGGCTGAGCGACTTCACTTTATAGCAGAACTTGAAATCAAGGAGCATGATATCTCCTGCTTAGTTCTTTCTTGAGATTGCTTTCGCTACTCAGGGTCTTTTGTGATTGCATAGAAATTTTACAGTTATTTGTTGGGCTTTGCTTCTAAATATATACCTGGTTAATCTACCTTTACTATACTTTCCTTTACCAGTGAGATTTTTACTTTTATATGTTTTCTTGTTGCTAGTAAGTAGCTGTAGATTGGGTGTGTCCTTAGGGGGAGGGGAGTTCAGAATCTTCCTACTCCAGAATCCATCTTGGACTACCCCTTTGAAATTTCTTTCTGTTTTTTCATCTTTGTTCCCTCTTGTCACTTAGCAATCTTTTTTTTTTGGCAGGGAATATAAGCCCATCAATGGAATGTTCATTTTCTTCATTTTTGATTTTCTGTATTATGTATTATTTCTTCCAATGCCAAGGATAAAGATGTCAAATAAGGTTCTTTGTGACAGAGAACATGACTTCACAGGGATTTCAGAGAATTTCAAAAGGATAATGATAACATAGAGAAATAGAAATTTTTTTCCTCTTGCTGCTTAAAAATTTTTTTTATTTCATGGCTTTCAACCCTATCACTGTAATATTTCTGGGTATGGATTTTTATGTGTACATTAACTGGGTTCAGTGGGCATTCTGGATTTGTACATATTTTTCTTCTGATTTGGGAACGTTTTGATACTTATTCAAACATTGTATCTTTTTTTTTCTCTTCTCCTTTTTGGGGACTGCTGTTGCTCATATGTTGATATATTTTATTTTGTCCTAGAGGTCTCTGAGGCTCTGTCTTTTTAAAGTTGTAACTGACATATTAGTTTCATATGTTCACATTGTACATGTTATGTGCAACCTGATATTTGTATACTTTGCAAAATGGTCACCACTGTAAGTCTAGTTAACATCTGTCACAATATGTAATTACAAAATTTTTTGTGTGATAAGGACTTTTTAAGATCTATTCTCTTAGCAATTTCGAGATATGCTATATAGTATTATTAACTTTGGTCACCATACTGTATATTACATCCCCGTGGCTTATTTTATACCTGGAAGTTTGTGTCTTTTGACCCCATTCACTCAGAGAAATAGAATTTTGATTCAACTTTTGGAACTAATTGAATTGCCTGTTTTTTAAAAACTACCTCTTACAGTGGTTTGACATTAAAATGACATCTTAACTAGCATGAACAAAATGCATATCAGAGAGCTTCCATGGTGGCTCAGAGGGCTTCACTGGGGGCTCAGACACGAAGGAATCTGCCTGCAGTGAGGGAGACCGGGGTTCAACCCCTGGGTTGGGCAGATCCCCTGGAGGAGGGCATGGCAACCCACTCCAGTGTTCTTGCCTGGAGAGTCCCCATGGACAGAGGAGCCTGGCGGGCCGCAGTCCACGGCGTCGCAAAGGGTTGGACACAACTGAGCGAGCACGCACAGCATATCAGAGGGCACACTGGAACAGCAGTTTTCCTAGTATGCCCAGGATCCTTATGGACTTTCCCAACGGAAGTAGCCTCCCTTTTCGGCTGCCTTATCCCTAACACACTAGAAGAGAAATATGCAACCTCTGAAGATCCAGCTTAGCAAACCCAAATCTAGCCAGTGTCTCCCAAGGGCACTTACATTTTTGTAATTCTTGGTGCTTTTGTAGATGTCTGTGCTGGGGATACTTCCAAGGCTGTTCCAAGATGGACTAAAAGAAGAAAAATTAAGGTCAGGATTTTTTGGAACAGGCATATTTTAGAATAAAACATTAGAAGAAATGATAGAATCCAAAGAGCCCATAATTTGGATGTCTTGGGACTCTGTCCTTATTGCAGATGACATTTTCTGGTAGCTAACTCTGAAGTGAACAGCTGGTATTTGTGCAAGCCTGGGGGTAAAAAAGGAAGTGTGCCTCTTTTCCAATGCCTGCAAGAAGTAATGAGCATCGTACTTTCATATGTGTGGCACTTTATAGGATAAGCAAAGAGTTTCACACATGTTAAATCTTATTTGAGCCCTGAATGGTCAACAGTATTATGCTCATTTTTAAGGGTGAGTAAACTGAGGTTTAGAGAAGTTCAAAAAAGCTCTGGAGGGAAGAGAAGCACAGCCTCTATCTTTAACCTGTGGGTCTTCATGGTCTGGCACAGTGCCTAGATCTACCTTGTGAGTTGTGGCAACTTTCTGATGAAGTATGGGAAGTCTGCAGTGGTCCAATTAGTCTCATTTCATAGAAATAGGAGCCTGGGAGGACCAGATTGTTGATTTCCTGTTCCTGATGCAATCACATAAATTCCAGGATTCCTCAACTGTGACTAGGGACATATGCTAAATACTATGCCTGAACAAAGAATGTCTGTTTGGGGTGCTCTCAGCAATGTGCTCTCTGGCCCAGGCTTATAATTACTGGAAATTAAATCCTGGGGAGGATACTGCTTTTGGTTGGCTCAAAGCCCCATTACCAAATCTGCAAGTAAAGGGTTTCATCCATTTCTCCTTGGCTTACTGTGCCATGCTGATTTTTACCTTAAAGCTCAGAAACTGTGTGGTCTTTCTCTAAAAACCCTTCTCCCCATCAATCACACACAAGTTACAGTAAATACGGAGGCAGCCAGAACTCAGAAGACATCGTCTTCCAAGGAGAGTTTCTGGGGTGTTTCCCAGAAGAAAACTGGGTGCTTTGGGAGCTTGAGAAGTCTTTCAGGCCCCTGGGCAACCACTTAAGGGTGCTGAGATGGTAAACACAAGCTTTTGGATAGGCTCCAACATGCCAGGGGAGGAAAGGAGAATTGCTTGGTGGAACAGGAAAGGTGGGCCCAGGCTAAGCTATAGACATCTATGTTAGGTTTACCCAGGTTTTTCATTCCTTTGTGACCCAAGTGCAGGCCAAGAAGGAGCCAGAAGCCTGGGAAGAGAGCAGAGGCTTCGAGAGAAGCTCTCTTCAACTCTCTGTTCAGAAAATGCTGGAGACATAGAAAGGTACCTACCGAAGGCCTCTCAAGAGTCCAAACGAAACAAACACACCTCCAAGCTGCCTCATAGATTGTTTTCCATTACTTTGAACTGTGTCTCTGCTGCTTTCACTCTCTAGATGACCTGATTATATCTATTTTGCATTATTGGTATGGCTTATTAGGTACATACCTTATCTGGCAGATTTGAATGAATTTTGGCTACAATCAACTGTCTTAAAGTCTCCTATTCTGGGTTATTACATAACTTCTGGGTTACTAGCTTCAAAAGAAAATGAGCCATAATATATTTAGCAGCTGTCTGGGCCCAAGACTTGGCTCCCCAGGGCCTCTTAGACTTCATCTCATTTTAAAAAGAAACTACACAGCAACCTCAGTCTTTTGCTGATCATGTATCTTTCAGTCTTACCATGACTTGGAGGTGAACATAGCAGTAGGGCCTGTGAGTAAGTGCATAGATTTTGGGGTGGGATACATCTTTGAAATGCTGGCTCTGCAACATACTAGCTGCGTGATCTTAGGAAAGGTTCTTAACCTACTGAGTTTCAATTATCTTACCTATCAAATGAGAATAATAAAACATATTCACAGGATTTTTTTTAAAGACTAATTATGATAATGTCTAATTTGTAGAAGCACTAATAAATAGTCACTACTGCGAAAGGGAGTAGTTTTATTGTACTTATCAAAATTGTATAAGAAATTTCAGGGTGTGTTGTCCTGTTTATCGGTACCTTGGATCTTATATTACTCACAATTGAACTCTCAGGACCACGGTGAGAAATCCGAACACAAGGCCAGCTAGTAAACCGAGGTCCAGTCCCAGAATGATCGATGCCATGCATGTAAATACCCAGATAACCTAGGAAAACATGAAAATGAAAAATGCTAATTCATCAGGTACCGTGAAGCGGGTGACTGCCTGTAAAAATAATAAGATCAATTGTCCATGAACAAATCACAGCTTTGTAAAATATTCTGACATCATTACACACTTTAAGTAGAAACTGGACTTCCAAATACAGGCCAACTGTACCATTAAAATATTTTTAGATTTAATTTTTGAATAGGTGATATATTGTTGTTTTAGTCACTGAGTCATGTCCAACTCTTTGCGACCCCATGGACTGTAGCCCACCAGGTTCCTCTGTCCATGGAATTCCCTAGGCAAGAATACTGGAGTGGGTTGCCATTTCCTCCTCCAGGGGATCTTCACCACCCAGGGATCAAACCCCTGTTTCCTGCATTGGCAGGCAGATTCTTTACCACTGAGCCACCAGGGAAGCCCTGATATATATTAACATAGTTCAAAATAAAATTGGTATTAAAAAGGTGTGCAGAGGCACTTTCTTGGAGGTCCAGTGGTTAAGACTCCACACACCCACTGCAGGGGGTTCAGGTTTGAATTCTGGTTGGGGAACTAAGATCCCGCAAGCAACATGGTGTGACCAAAAAAATGTGCAGTGAAAAATCTTGGTTGCAACCCTCTCCTTTCTCCATTCATTCCCATCCTCTTTTCTCTCTTACATCCTCTTTCATTTCTGTGTGTGTGTGTGTGTGTGTGTGTGTGTACACATGTGCACATTTTTCACCAGCATTTTTTTTTTTTTGCAAATACCACTGCAAAACATAGATTATTTTCCTTTCTTTTAGTGTGTTATACACACTCTTCAATTTGGACCAGTCTATTTTTACTTAACAATTTGTCTTGGAGATCTTTCCATATAGACAGATAGGGATTTTTTTCCCATTCTTTCTATCTGTTTTGGTTTAAATCATAGCAGAACTCTGAAGGGTTTAGCTTCTTCTTCTTCCTTTTTGTTTTTACAATTCCTCAGAAGAGTTGTAAAGATTATTTTAATCAAAATTATAATCGACATGGGGTTTTGCATTTTGTTTCTGCTTTGTGTTTTATTTGTCCTTCTAGATTAGAGGGTTGTTTTTTTTTTAATTTGTTCTTTGGCTTTAGAAGGCCAGTGGTTTATGAAGGAGCTCATATAGGATTCTTGTACAAAATGGATCTTCCCAGAGATATAGGACCTTCACAAATTGTAGCTCATGTGGAAGACTTCACAGTTTTGGCTTATCCACAAAATTCTAATTTCTGCTCTGCTTCCCAAACTGCAAGTAAGACTCAGGAGATAAGGGGACATAATATTATGGCACAAAGCACATAAGTAATTCCTATTTCAGAAAAAAAAAAAAAGGATGGCAAGCAACTTACAGCATCAGTCTTATTCTGCCTCCACAGATGAGGAACGTCACACACTTGCATAAACATCCCCTTCAGGTTGGCAATCACAACAGCTGCCAAGACCGACTGCCAGGAAAGATGGGGAAGTCCACGTTATTCAGTGGAATGGTTTGCCATTTGATGACTTTTAAATCCCCTGCTATTTCTTGGGTAGCAGAGCAGTGAAGGGAAAGTAAGCAATCAGTGTGGCAAGAAGCAAGGTTATACCTTCTGCAGGGGTTCCAGCAACTTCCCCAGGGCAACGATGGCGATCATCACAACCCCAGCTGAGATGATGCCAGCAACCTGAAAGACACACACATCTCCCATAGTCAGGGTCTGTGCTTCCCACTCAGAGTATGTGTTTGCTGCACGCATGTGTGCAAGAGCCTGTTCATGGGCACACAATGCTCCCCTACCTCCCTCCTTCTGCTCAGTCCTGTTGAGAGAAATAAGAATTATTTGCTAAAACCAAATACATTTAGTTGCTATGGCAGAGAAAAAGAAAATGTGGGGGCTAGGTCTGCTAGAGTAAAGCCAGTTTGGCTTGATTGCACTTGGGTACATGGCAGACCTCTATTTTTTTGGTGTCAATTTAAGAGGTCAGTATTCCAGGAAACCCAGCCCATCCTTGTTCCTGGACAACAGATCCTTGAAGCATTCTTAGGAAATAACTTCTAATAGCACATAATTGATTCTTCTGCATTATGGAATCGGCAACCTGATAACGATTCTAATAACATTTTGCAGGCATGGTTGCCATGATAATCTCAGAGAAAATAAATTCACCAGTCCTGCAGATTCAAAACCACCACATGAGTCTGTTGAGAGGCAGGACCATGTCACCAGTCCTCCTACAGCAGCCCGTGTGACGGGGCCAGTAGCAGGAGTAAAGGAAGCTTCAGAAACTTCACCTTCACTGGCAGAAAAGCTCTCCCAGGATTCACAACTAGCTAGGACAGAAGCTGAGGGGGTGGGGACTATGCTGTGGTGTGAGTAGATGACCAATGGATTCTCTGCTGAGACAGCTGGGGCCTGGCCAAGGTGAAGCCTAGAAACTCTAAAACAAAGGAGAGGAGAGAGGGAGCCAGAAGCCAAGCGAGCAGACAGGAAGCAGTAGAGGAGGGTGCATTGGGCCCTGGTGCTGCCCAACACACGATGCTTGCATTCAAGGAGACACATAAAGCCAAGACAAATAAAAATCCAAAAACGTAAGGAAATGTCATAGCCATACTCATCCACTCCATCTGGAAAACTGATCAGTCATGTTCAGAGGATAGCTAGGCTAGCCTGAGGCCATATTATGTATATGATACACTGAAAAATCTGTTCTGTCCATCCACATCCCCATTTCTAGGTAATCTGTATCTTGCAGCACCACACGTCTAGGTTCCCAGTACCTTAGTGAGATTTTCCCCCCCTTCCTATCTAAGCAGAGAATCTGGTATCTTTCCTTCATCTTTCCCTCCTGTCTTTCCTTCCTTTAGTTTGTGGAATTACTTAACTAATATTTATTGTCTATCATGAGCCACTTGCATTTCACTGTGGATGCAGGGCTCTGTGGATTGGAGAAAGAGGAGATTTGGGAACAGGGACCAAAGCCAGCTCAAGGGTGGCCACCTACTCACCAAGGATAGGAAATAATTAGCCCTCAACTATAATGTGGTCCACTGGAGAAGGGAATGGCAAACCACTTCAGTATTCTTGCCTTGAGAACCCCATGAACAGTATGAAAAGGCAAAATGATAGGATACTGAAAGAGGAACTCCTCAGGTCAGTAAGTGTCCAATATGCTGCTGGAGATCAGTGGAGAAATAACTCCAGAAAGAATGAAGGGATGGAGCCAAAGCAAAAACAATACCCAGTTGTGGATGTGACTGGTGATAGAAGCAAGGTCTGATGCTATAAAGAACAATATTGCATAGGAACCTGGACTGTTAGGTCCATGAATCAAGGCAAATTGGAAGTGGTCAAACAGGAGATGGCAAGAGCAAACAACGACATTCTAGAAATCAGCGAACTAAGATGGACTGGAATGGGTGAATTTAACTCAGATGACCATTATATCTACTACTGTGGGCAGGAATCCCTTAGAAGAAATGGAGTAGCCATCATGGTCAACAAAAGAGTCCAAAATGCAGTACTTGGATGCAATCTCAAAAATGACAGAGTGATCTCTGTTCATTTCCAAAGCAAACCATTCAATGTCACAGTAATCCAAGTCTATGCCCCAACCAGTAACGCTGAAGAAGCTGAAGTTAAACGGTTCTATGAAGACCTACAAGACCTTTTAGAACTAACACCCAAAAAAGATGTCCTTTTCATCATAGGGGACTGGAATGCAAAAGTAGGAAGTCAAGAAACACCTGGAGTAACAGGCAAATTTGGCCGTGGAGTATGGAATGAAGCAGGGCAAAGGCTAATAGAGTTTTGCCAAGAGAACACACTGGTCATAGCAAACACCCACTTCGAACAACACAAGAGAAGACTCTACACACGGACATCACCAGATGATCAAAACCAAAATCAGATTGATTATATTCTTTGCAGCCAAAGGTGGAGAAGCTCTATAGTCAGCAAAAACAAGACCGGGAGCTGACTGTGGGCAGATCATGAACTCCTTATTGCCAAATTTAGACTTAATTTGAAGAAAGTAGGGAAAACCACTAGACCATTCAGGTATGACCTAAATCAAATCCCTTATGATTATACGGTGGAAGTGAGAAATAGATTTAAGGGCCTAGATCTGATAGATAGAGTGCCTGATGAACTATGGAATGAGGTTCGTGACATTGTACAGGAGACAGGGATCAAGACCATCCCCATGGAAAAGAAATGCAAAAGAGCAAAATGGCTGTCTGGGGAGGCCTTACAAATAGCTGTGAAAAGAAGAGAGGCGAAAAGCAAAGGAGAAAAGGAAAGATATAAGCATCTGAATGCAGAGTTCCAGAGAATAGCAAGGAGAGATAAGAAAGCCTTCTTCTGCGATCAATGCAAAGAAATAGAGGAAAACAACAGAATGGGAAAGACTGGAGATCTCTTCAAGAAAATTAGAGATACCAAGGGAACATTTCATGCAAAGATGGGCTCAATAAAGGACAGAAATGGTATGGACCTAACAGAAGCAGAAGATATTAAGAAGAAGTGGCAAGAATACACAGAAGAACTGTACAGAAAAGATCTTCACGACCCAGATCATCACGATGGTGTGATCACTCACCTAGAGCCAGACATCCTGGAATGTGAAGTCAAGTGGGCCTTAGAAAGCATCACTAAGAACAAAGCTAGTGGAGGTGATGGAATTCCAGTGGAGCTATTTCAAATCCTGAAAGATGATGCTGTGAAAGTGCTGCACTCAATATGCCAGCAAATGTGGAAAACTCAGCAGTGGCCGCAGGACTGGAAAAGGTCAGTTTTCATTCGAATCCCAAAGAAAGACAATGTCAAAGAATGCTCAAACCACTGCACAATTGCACTCATCTCACAAGCTAGTAAAGTAATGCTCAAAATTCTCCAAGCCAGGCTTCAGCAATATGTGAACCGTGAACTTCCAGATGTTCAAGCTGGTTTTAGAAAAGGCAGAGGAACCAGAGATCAAATTGCCAACATCTGCTGGATCATCAAAAGAGCAAGAGAGTTCCAGAAAAACATCTATTTCTGCTTTATTGACTATGCCAAAGCGTTTGACTGTGTGGATCACAATAAACTGTGGAAAATTCTGAAAGAGATGGGAATACCAGACCACCTAACCTGCCTCTTGAGAAATCTGTATGCAGGTCAGGAAGCAACAGTTAGAGCTAGACATGGAACAACAGACTGGTTCCAAATAGGAAAAGAAGTACATCAAGGCTGTATATTGTCACCATGCTTATTTAACTTCTATGCAGAGTACATCATGAGAAACGCTGGGTTGGAAGAAGCATAAGCTGGAATCAAGATTGCTGGGAGAAATATCAATAACCTCAGATATGCAGATGATACCACCCTTATGGCAGAAAGTGAAGAGGAACTAAAGAGCCTCTTGATGAAAGTGAAAGAGGAGAGTGAAAAAGTTGGCCTAAAGCTCAACATTCAGAAAACTCAGATCATGGCATCTGGTCCCATCACTTCATGGCAAATAGATGGGGAAACAGTGGAAACAGTGTCAGACTTTATTTTTTGGGCTCCAAAATCACTGCAGATGGTGATTGCAGTCATGAAATTAAAAGGCGCTTACTCCTTGGAAGGAAAGTTATGACCAACCTAGATAGCATATTCAAAAGCAGAGATATTACTTTGCCAACAAAGGTTCATCTAGTCAAGGCTCTGGTTTTTCCAGTGGTCTTGTATGGATGTGAGAGTTGGACTGTGAAGAAAGCTGAGCACCGATAAATTGATGCTTTTGAACTGTGGTATTGGAGAAGACTCTTGAGAGTCCCTTGGACTGTAAGGAGATCCAACCAGTCCATTCTAAAAGAGATCAGCCCTGGGATTTCTTTGGAAGGAATGATGCTAAAGCTGAAGCTCCAGTACTTTGGCCACCTCATGTGAAGAGTTGACTCATTGGAAAAGACCCTGATGCTGGGAGGGATTGGGGGCAGGAGGAGAAGGGGCTGACAGACGATGAGATGGCTGGATGGCATCACTGACTCGATGGACATAAGTCTGAGTGAACTCCAGGAGTTGTGACAGACAGGAGGCCTGGCGTGCTGCGATTCATGGGATTGCAAGGAGTCGGACACAACTGAGCTACTGAACTGAACTGATGGGGACTAAGACTAATTTTGGTTACTATTTTTTAAATCTCCCAGGGGACCCACTACCTGTACTTTATAAGGGAAAATTACTTGTTTGACAGGAAATGCTGTATATTTTATATCTATGAGCAGATTCCATTGCTAGACAATTAATTCTTCTGTTAAGTGAGAGGATAACCAGGGCTAGAGAATAGTTTGTCATCAGAATTACTTTTTCATGAATCATTAGATGTCAGATGGGGATGAGAGAAAGCACAGGTTGCAATCTTGAGCATCTATAGATGTGCTGAAAGCAGTTGATATCCACTGACACTCATGATTCCATCCATTCATTCAGCAAATATATGTTTCTTATGTGTCAGATACAATGTATGTGTCATAGGTACTAAGGCATTATTCTTACTGTGAGAACTTAATGACTGGAACAATCAACAGTCAACATGTATGTGCCAGAATTTTACAACCATTTGCTTATTTAATCTATTTAATCACAGTGTCCCTGTGAGGTGGATACCATGATTACTCCCCATTGCATAAACTGGGGCTCCAACATGAAAAGTGCAGGAAAAGTCAAACAAGGGAAGACTTGCCAGTTTAGTTGGTTATTAGTTCCTGGATTTTAGTCCAGACACTTAGACTTTTAACCCCAGAACTTAGTATACATTTCAGTAATGAAATACCAAGTGATTTCTGTGCTTGCTTCATTCTTCAGTACTGAAATCCTGACATCCTTCATTCCTAAATATAATACATGCCAGTGTGTGGCAGGGAGTATTAGCTTACCAGAACACCATTATCCCCAAACCTTCTGCCAAGGGATCACTTTGCATGGGCATTCTTGAGGGGAAGGGAAGCGGGAGAGGGCTGTCCCCATCCGAGCCTGGAGTTAGCAGACAGTGAACATCAGCTCTTGGGGATCTGCCCGCACCCACTTACAGCCATGTGCCTTGGGGAGCTTGTCAGGTCTCCATGTCCAGTGGAAGCCACAGAAAACTTCACTGCTAACAGCTGCCCCTGAACACAGGACAACTTTGGCAATCACCTCCAGCCTCTTCCCCTTAAACACAGATCTCCGGTTATGCTTCCTATTTGAGGCTGTATTGTTTCATTTGCTCTCTCAGAGCTAGAAATGTGTTCAGAAAAATGGAGAAGGAAACTCAATCTTAAATAGGGTAATTCTGAAAGTTAAAAGTAAATGTTTGTTCATCAGGAGCCAAGAAATTGGAGAAGGCCAATTCCTCTGACTCTGTCACAAAGGTCTGTTATGAATGGGAAAGGAGCATCGTGGGCACCTTGGAGACAATTCAAACTCTCCCTGGGCCACTCACTGTTGGAGTCATTCATTTTCTCAGTTACTCTCGTATTTATTTGCATCTCTACCTGAGAAAGAAATCCTATTTGAAGACTGTGTGTAGAGTGTGTGTGTTAAACTATTTACTTTGGATTGTTGCTCCTTATAGTCTCAAAGTACTATTTACTCTTAAATAATAGTTCTTTCCGTGTTGGGAGGAGAAAACTCCCCAGGCATAACAGAAGCACAATCCCTGAGCCTGCCCCTCACCCTCATCCATTTGGTTTGGCATAGCTGACTCATGCCCTGCTGGAAAGGATGGCCTGAGTACAGATCCTGAGCTATCTGGCCTAGTGAAGGAGGAGTTTTCCAGAGATTGACTGGGATGCTGGTTTGGGGGAAGGCCACAACTTAATATCACAGTTAAAGGCAAGATCAAACCCACATTCAGAACTTCAAGAACAAAAGTCTTTCTCAGGAAGAAATGACAAAGTGTTTAGCAGAAATATGCTTAGCTATCAAACTGTGGTTCTGTTGGATGCAAGGCCTCTGGAGGAAGTTCCTGATCCTTGGTAAAGGAAATGTAAATAGACAGCTTTTCATTTTCCTGAAAACAGAATAACTCATTAAGCCACAAAGAGATCTTACTAGGCCTTCTCTATTTCCAGATAACAAATGGAAAAAAATCAGCACCTTCATTATCAACTGTTATCATCCCTGCAAAAGCAAGTAAGTGGAGCTATCTGCCAGCTGGGCAACGACACAAAAAAGGTTTGAGACTTACTGCATCATAAAACTATAAAGAGAGGTTTACAGGGAGGGGGTAGATCATCGTCACAGAGACGGAGAGGTCCCAGGTGGAATCAGAACAGGATGTGCAAGTTTACTTTTCTCAAAGGCTAATTGTCCTGAGTTCTTTTGCAAGCCTTTCTGAGCCGCCATTCCCCTGACTCATTCTTTACATCATTCTAGCTTTCACTTTTCACTTTCATGCCTTGGAGAAGGAAATGGCAACCCACTCCAGTGTTCTTGCCTGGAGAATCCCAGGGACGGCAGAGCCTGGTGGGCTGCCATTTATGGGGTCGCACACGACTGAAGAGACTTAGCAGCAGCAGCAGATGGATATTACCACACCACCGCCCCGTACCTGTGTCTTTCCCCCAGTACTCTCCTGGACAGCAGTGCGGGACAGGGCAGTGGTAGCCACAAAGCAAGAGAATAATCCAGAGAAGATGTTGCTGATTCCAAAGGCGATGAATTCCTAAGAGAGAGAGAGAATGAATGGTAGTGATGCTACAAATCAAATCTTTGGAAGACTCTTGTTGAGCAAAGAGCATTAAGAAAGCAAACTCCCAAGCCCAGCCTGCCTGGGAGTCCCAGTTTAATTCTTACCATTAAAGGTGCTTGGAGACCTTGAAAGACATGTGGAAACTGGGCTCCATAAAGCCTCAGAGAGGCTTCATTGCCCTCAACTGTTCTGAAGACGGACGTATCTTTTGCTGAAATGCTTTATCTTACTTTCTGGTGAGTGGCCTATCTGCAACTCTCACATAAAATATTTTTTCTGAGGTTGGATATTTGCTAGGAAGTATATTATGATGTGGAGAATGATTATTCTGAGGGCTAATCATTTAATTGCTGTAATTGCTATGCTGTGTTTATAGACACAAACCAGACTTGCAGATTTGCAAGCAGTGGAAAATCAGCGTGGTAATGGATCAGATGCTACAAAACCCATCTTGTATCTGTTACTGGTATCCCCTGCTTTTCAAAAGTTTGCTTTACACCACTTGGCTTTTATAAAAGATCTATCTAAGTTAGTTATTGTTTTTGCCAACTCAAAGAAATCTCAAGAGAATTTTTGCTATTATGAAAAAAGGGAGAAAAATGTTTGTTTTTCTCCCGTATAAAGGCAGCAACCCGTATAAAGGCAGCATGCTCCCCAAGCAGAGAGAGTAGCAGCACTAAGCTCCTTCCTGGGAAGCTACACTCTGCATCTCAGCATCTCAGCACGGAGCCGCCATTGCTCTGAACTGTGTTTGTGAGCACCTGTTCATCTCAGTGTATTTTGTGCATCCGTTTGCAAGATGTGTCTTAAGGTAACTGCTTCTTCACTTTACTGCCATTTCAGCTTAAGAAGATTTTCATAGGAACTCTCTCTTTTGGATATGGGGGAAACCTGTAATTAATTGCACAATAAACTACCTCGGTTTAAAGTGGTCACAACTATTATCATTGATATTTGTGGCAATCTTTTGCCATATTATAGCTGCCTTTAAAAAAATTACCAGGAAAAAAAATTTTTTTTTAATTACCAGGAGATACTAGATTACATGAAGAATTCTTATTCCAACTTGCTCCTAATACATTAAGCTTAAATGTTATTTATGATCTAACTGAATTAAGTTTTTAAAAATTAGGATTACTTGGACTTTTTTCTTAAAAGGTGTGATGCATACAGCACAGGGAATATAGCCAATTATTTTCTAAGAACCATAAATGGAGAATAACTTTTAAAGCTTGTGAATTGCTATGTTGCACACCTGAAACATATAGTACTTCAGCTATACCTCAATTTAAAAAATAAATCTTTAAAAAATGTAAAATAGTTGTGATATGACATTGTGGTTATCTACCTAAAAACTGACTGGATAGTAGATGATATTATGGAATTATAGCTAGTATTTCTAAAAATATAATGGTGTATCATGCTTATGTGTTTTTTTTTACATTCTTATCTTTCAGATATATAATAAAATATGGATATATAAACAACAAAATATATTTTTAAAATGAAGTGATACAGCATGCATATTTCAAAATAACTTTAAATTAGCAGACGCAGGAGAGAAACCAACTCAGTAAAGATGGATCAGAGAAACCAATCCCTTCTTTAACAGACAACAAATTATTTCCCATATTTTCTTATTTTCAGTCCTACAAACCAGTTCAGCCAAAAGGTGACCATACCTGGTTCCCGTCAATGGTGTAATCATGCTTGATGGCGTATACTTTTCCTACAGACACTGCAATGGCATAAGCGACCACAGAGATGGAAAACGATGCAGTCAGCATCTCAGAAAACAGACTCACAGATGGCATGGCCGGAGGCAAAAACCTAGTTTTTAAATGAAAAATGCTGTGACAATTTGACTACAATGCTCTTCCCCCACCTCACCAAATGCTGCATCGACCCAGCCACAGGTCAGACATGAAAGAATTTAACCCAAGAGGACAAGAGGTACATAAGAAGGAGAAGTAGTAGCACCTGCTTTTACAATTCTGTCAGAAGTTGGTGCTCTCTCACTGGCTGATTCTTTTGTCCCCTATTGGAGAGACTGCGGATGCTGCCTTATCCACACTCTGACAAGAAAAACCTGTCGTTACTGATTTTTGAATACCACATAATCCTGTGCGGCACCATCTCACACATTAGTGTTTCTCCTCACAGTTTCATCTTAGAGGTCTTGGATGTCTTTAATATCAAAGGTCTTTGATATCTAGGATATCTTTAAAAAGATATCCTAGCCGTTAAATGAGATTTACCCTGTACAAGAAGCGGTCAGGTCTGTTACAGAGACAAAGAATGTAAGATGCTGAAACAGCGAAGTGGAAAATCCCTATCGAAGAGCCATGATACTTAAAATCTTCTTGAGTACCCCCGAAAGAGTAAATGTATATGGTTATCAGAATGCTCCATCGTCATGATATTTGTGGGATCAAACAGTTACTATTTACAAAACCAAAGCTACTCACCAACCATATAAAGAAATAAATTTACAAGTTTATAAGTACGCAATCATGCCCAAGTATGAAAATCAGGGAGGATTCCTTTCTTGATGATCATCCGTATGGCCAGTTCTCTGGCCAAAAATAATAAAAATAATAATCTTCCTGACCTACCTCATACCTGAAGCTCCTTTCATAGGAAACTACACTTTTTTTTCCCTATAGTTGGAAGTGGTAATGTAGAAATAAGGTTCTTATAGAAATCCATAGAAATCTAGAACCTGCTAATATCTTAATATTATCCAAAGTATTATCCTAAATCTACTATCCTAGAAATTGTTGAATCTACCTTTCTCTCTTTGTTGATTAGGGAACTGAGGCCCAGAAGAGTGAAGTATTTAGTAGGTCCGAGTGTGAATGTTAGATATTAGATGATTTCCTGAGTAGCCAGATCTGCTTTGCCCTCTTAGAGCCTGCTGGTTAAGAAAAAGAGTTAGTGAGAGAATAGGGGGCCCTGGTTTGGGTGAATCCCAGTGGAATGCTCAGAAGCTGACCACACTTGGAGAAACTGTGTATTTGGCCAAGAAAGGCAGTAGGGGAGTAGGGCAAGTGGTTATGGTTTGGGGCACGGTGTCACTAGACACTGAGCAATACTGACTTATGGCACTGACTCTCAATGGAATTAAAGAAAACTGCCAGTAATGGCTATGCTTTTACTCCCTTCTTGGGGGATTGACATGGGGAGGAGATGAAGAGGTGGGCAGGCACAATCTATATTTTGTTTTATTTTGTTTTGTTTTGGCCGTGCCACACAGCATGTGGCACCTTAGTTTCCTGGCCAGGCATAGAACCCACGCCCCCTGCATTGAAAGTGAGGAGTCTTAACCATTTGGACTGTCAGGAAGTTCCACAACCATTCTTTTTGGTCCTCTTTCTTTCATCCTACTCATCTCATGCTCCTTTCCTTGTCCTTTTCCAATCTCTCCACATCATGGTTTCTTTTTCAGTTTTTGTTAATGTTATTATACTTATTTCTGGGGTATCAAAAAGCTGAACAAGACAAGTGAGATCACTACCCTGTGGAAGAGCTTATATATATCCTGGGGGCCAGGCAGGTGAGGCAGACGGACCAATCACAACAGGTGGTCTGTCAGAGCATTCAACTTGACTAACCCAACAGCAAGAGGCCAGAGATCCATTTTCAGCAGGAGAGCATCCAGGAAATCTCTTGATAGGGCCAGAAAGGATCACTTGTGGCAGCAAAAAGCAGTGCCCAAAATCTAGTAATAGAACCTGGACTTAGGGGGCAGGGCATTTGCCATGGACCTCCTCCAAGAGTTACACCTTAGGAAACCTGACAACGTGGATCTATAAAATATATTTTTAATGTAGCTGTTTGTAACTACTCAAATAATCTAGTTGTTAGGGTGAAAACACTGTAACTCAAGCAGCCACACTGTATATTTTTATTACTAAATTTATACCAGCATTAGGATTCACTATCAAAATGTTGATCCTCTAATGTAAAGTTTCCCAAACTTACCTAGTCATTAGAATCATGTGAAGCCCCTTTGAAAAATATTAATTAGGTTCAGGATGAGAACCAGGAAGGAATTTGTGTTAACAAGGCCTTGTGTGATTCTTAGAAAAAAGTGAGTTTGTGAAACACTCTAATGGATGATACATAAATTAAGCCCCATGTAGCCAGTTGTAACTTTTCTTTCCTGTTTTTTAATAGATTGGAAGAAATCATGCAATTAATCTAATGTCATGGCAGCAGTTCCCTGTGGAATAAGCCCTGGGGCTGGGCTGGGCGGTGGAATTTCTATTAAGAGCATGAAAAACACAGTGTTAAGGTCCCTCAGCTAGTATTTAATGGAAGGGAAACCAGTACTTGTCATCTAATAGCAAGTCTAGTCATGAATGCTGTAAGTTAATGTTATAAATCTAATAAACATTTGTGTTTCTTTTTCACTGTCATATGATCAAATTATGCTATAGGGCCCTTGGTCCACTCTACACTTTATGAGGGAGGGATCTCACTGGTGTTTTACAAGAAGCTGAAGTTGAGATTTCAGTGATTTGTCACTATCTTTGTGTCGCTGGCTCGGATGGTAAAGAATCAGCCTGCAACGCAGGAGACCTGGGTTTGATCCCCGGATCAGGAAGATCCCCTGGAGAAGGGAATGGCAACCCACTCCAGTATTCTTGCCTGGAGACCTCTATGGACAGAGGAGCCTGGTGGACTACAATCACAGGGTCACAAAGAGTCAGACACAACTGAACGGCTAACACTTACACTGTAGGAGAACCCCCCTCCGCCCCAGGGCCACAGAACTAGATGACAGAGGACAGACTCTTAGTTCCTTACTCTTTTAATTCACCAAATTGCCAAAATATCAAACCTTCCTTAAAGATCATGCATTTTATTTATAGGAACAAATGATATAATTATTATCTTAAGCTGATTATATGGAAGAGAATTTAGGCCAGATCTCCCTTTTTCTTTAAGCAGATTGTTCTCGGTACAATAAGCGTTACACACCATGATTCTGCTTATACGGTAATTGCATATGTGAGTTTAAATCAGGAGTCTGGAGTTAACCGTGCATGTCCTGCCATGTTTTAAGAATGTAAAGAAAAAGAAAGAGCATATAGTGCTGCTTTTAAACAAATGCCTTGATCTTTACCTGATAGTTTGCACAAATGGGATATTTCTTTAAGATCATACACATGAGACTATTGAAGGATCAGCAGTGAAATGAAGCTTGTTTCATTTAAATAGGAAGTACTGACAATGTGTTATTAATGCCTAAGAGGAACTCCATACTCACCCACTTGGGATGGATTTAACAATACCAGCATTATAGTTTTTTTCCAGGTCAACTCCATATGAAATAGCAGTAGCTGCTATTGTCTGAAATAAAAGAAAAGAGGTTTTAAAAAAGTTCATTTGAATAGTTCCTTTCTTACAAAGCTAATTAATGCTGAATTTTCTAATTACACATTCTACTTACCACAATCACTTCTATAGGAATAGGGACTGGGATTTTGTGTTTAAATCGATCATTTAATTCCTTAACTGCCATACAGATGATAATGGTGAGTAATCCAGCAATGAAATCAGCAAGATTAGTGTTACCAATATTTTGAAAAATCTCAATCAGTGTCTGTAAAAAAAAAATTTTATATACCTCCTGTATGAAAAATCATATCATATCATCAAATAAGAATTGCATGTAAAATTAAAAAATTTTTAATTTGTGTTTGTTAATACAAACACCATTAACGTCCAACCCTTGCAATATAAATACCGAGTTGCTAATGATGGTTAACTTGGAGTGGCAAAAGTATGGGTGATTTCCGCTTTCTTATTTTAGTTTATCTGTATTTTTTACAATAAAAATGAGATCTTTTAAAAGAAAGTATATCATTATATACTGTCTTTTGCTGGCAGAAAAGCTTTAAAATTTTATACCTTAAGTAGCTTCATAGGTGCTACTAAGTGACCTAATTTTCATCATGTTATATGTATTATTGAGATTAAAAACAGAAATCAAAAGTCCTGGTTAACCAATATTTTAGGTAAAATTCTTCACTAAACATGAATGATACAGATGTTAATAAAAATTCCTAAAATTCTTCATATGTAGATACATATGGACTCATCCATTCCTTATGGCAAAGAAAAGCTATTGAATTAATATACAGGTCAAGTAGAAATTTTTGGAAATTAATTTGGTACTTAGTTCAAACTTGAACTATGATCATTTAAATAAAACTAACTCTTTAAAAAAAAAAAAAGCAAGAGAGTTCCAGAAAAATATCTATTTCTGCTTTATTGACTATGCCAAAGCCTTTGACTGTGTAGATCACAATAAACTGTGGAAAATTCTGAAAGAGATGGGAATACCAGACCACCTGACCTGCCTCTTGAGAAACTTGTATGCAGGTCAGGAAGCAACAGTTAGAACTGGACATGGAACAACAGACTGGTTCCAAGTAGGAAAGGGAGTATGGCAAGGCTGTGTATATTGTCACCCTGCTTATTTAACTTATATGCAGAGTACATCATGAGAAACGCTGGGCTGGAAGAAACACAAGCTGGAATCAAGATTGCCGGCAGAAATATAAATATCCTCAGATATGCAGATGACACCACCCTTATGGCAGAGAGCAAAGAAGAACTAAAGAGCCTCTTGATGAAAGTGAAAGAGGAGAGTGAAAAAGTTGGCTTAAAGCTCAACATTCAGAAAACTAAGATCATGGTATCTGGTCCCATCACTTCATGGCAAATAGATGGGGAAACAGTGGAAACAGTGGCTGACTTTACTTTTGGGGGCTCCAAAATCACTGCAGATGCTGATTGCAGCCATGAAATTAAAAGATGCTTACTCCTTGGAAGGAAAGTTATGCCCAACCTAGACAGCATATTAAAGAGCAGAGACATTACTTTGTCAACAAAGGTCCATCTAGTCAAGGCTATGGTTTTTCCAGTGGTCATGTATGGATGTGAGAGTTGGACTATAAAAAAAACTGAGTACAGACTCTTGAGAGTCCCTTGGACTGCAAGGAGATCCAACCAGTCCATCCTAAAGGAGATCAGCCCTGGGTGTTCATTGGAAGGACTGATGTTGAAGCTGAAACTCTAATACTTTGGCTACCTGATGAGAAGAACTGACTCATTTGAAAAGACCCTGATGCTGGGAAAGATTGAGGGTGGGAGGAGAAGGGGACGACGGAGGATGAGATGGTTGGATGGCATCACTGACTCAATGGACATGAGTTTGGGTGGACTCCGGGAGTTGGTGATGGACAGGGAGGCCTGCTGTGCTGCAGTCCATGGGGTTGCAAAGAGTCGGACATGACTGAGCGACTGAACTGAACTGAACTCTTTCCAAGTGGACAGAAATCCAGCTCAAGAAAAACTAGTTTTGTTTTGTAAATAGGGTATTTCTGGGAATCAAGGGAGATTAGCAAGGAAGACTCTCAAGAGAGAACAATAATATCTTTGTTATAGGAACTTCCACAGAAGGCATGACTTTAGAAGGTTCTTCCAGACAAGTGAAGGTTACTTTCCTTTGAATGAGTCCTTTTATAGATATATATTTTATATGAAGATAAAAGATTACTTCAAATAATTATAACAACAATCTGGTAACAATTATGTATAGTGATCACCAAGTAATATAGGAGTCCTCTTGCCAACAACCTCATTCTTTGGAAAACATTCAAGAGTAAGGGATGAGAGGAGAAGCCACTGTGTAAGCAAAATATATTCCACCAAGTGCTTGAACTACAGTTCAAGAATCTGACTTGTGGGAAGTCTCTTGGATTTTCACTGAGTATGTTTGTCCTTGCTTTAAACCCAATACTAGCATGTTTACTCTGAACACTTTCCAGAGTCAGTAAAAATTGCTAGAGGCATATACATTGATAGTAACAAGATGAAGCCAGTGATAGCAAGGTGAAAAAGAAAACAAATCAGAAACTATACAAGCAGACACAACAACTCAAGAATTTAAGGCATTTACCATAGCAGTACAGGCTTCCCATGTAGTGCTAGTAGTAAAGAATCCGCCTGCCAATGCAGGAGACATAAGAGACGTGGGTTCAATTCCCTGGTCAGGAAGATCCTCTGGAGGAGGAAATGGCCACCCACTCCAGTATTCTTGCCTGGAGAATCCCATGGACAGAGGAGCCTGGCCGGCTATCGTCCATTAGGTCAAAAAGAGTCAGATACGACTGAAGCAACTTAGCACACTTAGGGCTGAGTACTACAGCCCTAAATAACTCGGAGTCTTGAAGGTATTGCTGTCCAGTTCTCTATATAATCAAATTTCCTGATGATGACCCTCATTAATTCATGAGTTAAACATAATACTTCAATTAACTATCTACACAATAAAGGTTTACTTTCAACGCAAGATGGAAAAATTCAAACTTAAGAACAATATGAACAACTATCCCAATCCTAATTTTCACCTTACAAAAATGATCACTATAGGATTCTCATGTAATCTATGAGACTCACTTAGACCTTCGAATAAAAAGCATCTGTGACTGTATTAAAAATGTAATATGAAAAAAATAAAATAAATGTAATGTGAGTTGCAAAAATCAAAATCAGTTTACATTACACAGTTACATCAAACAAGGCTTATGAATGTATCAGTTGCCTATATTGAATATTTATTCAGAATCTCTTATGAAAAGTTATACAAAAGAAAGCTTAATATATGTGGAAATAAAACTCACCCATATAAACTGAAGTAGTCAGACTGTATTAACACTCCAAGATACAGAAACAAGACTTAAGAAAGCACTGAAAAGTAATTCTAACTTATTAATAGTTTAATAAATTAAAGTAAAATACTAACTAAAATATGTTTAAAATATGGATACACTTATGATTCCATATTTTAGCCTAGTATTCTGACCAGGCAAATCAAGAAGATAATAAAACTTTTCAGAAATGGGTAATATTTTATTATATTTCCTACTATGCTTGGAGAATTTTAGAACCATTTCATTTAAAGAATTTCTTCCTACTGGGTGTATGAAGCCATAAGTTAAAAATTATACCTGTATTACATATGAGGAAATTCATTAGTTAACTTTTGGTGCCAAATTTATTTTAATTCATCTTGTCTCTATGAATATAACAAACCCCTTGCTGTCAGGAATTTCCTCCTACCAGAACTTCGGTGCATATATAAGATCAACCTTAAAGTGTTACTTTTGTTTTATAATGGCTTCATTTATACATACGGAAATAAGTTCTAAGTAACGAATCTGATCAAGCTTGGGGGTAGCTTTCAAAACTCTCACCATCTGGGCAGAACTTTTCAATGTGGTCTTCATTCTTGTTAGGGAAGAAATGGGGACACAGAGCCAACTTAGTCAGCAAGCAGAAAGACTTCCCTTGTCTATCAAGACGAACCATTCAGAGTGAATGGTAGGAAAACATAGCCACTTTGAAATGGACTGCATGATTTACTTACATAATTGAGTAGCTACACAGTAGCTTGAGTATCACTAATTCTGAATTCTGCCAACACCTTGTCATTTTCCTTCTGTAGCCTCTATCTTTTTTTTTTTTTTGGCCACACAGTATGTGGGATCTCAGTTTCCCAACCAGGGATAGAACCTGTGCCCTCTGAACTGGAGACATGGAATCTTAACAACTGGACCACTAGGGACATCCCTCTCTTCTGCATCCTATGCCTAGCATCTCTAGCATTTGTAAACTGAAGTTTCTATTTTTCTTTCTTTTCCATTATTTCCTCCTCCAATTATTTATATTCATCATTTCCTTTTTCTTTTTCTTTTTTGAGAGAGGAGCAGGCAGATGATCCAAAGCACAAGTTTATAACAAAAGGGATGTTAACTTCATTCCAGGGAAATCTATCTTACAACAATCTTACAATCTTTCCTGGAGGAATCCACAGATGCCCTGCATTTGTTGAAGGATTCTTTCATGAATAATCACAACTGGTAATATCATGAGCAGAATTCTCTGTTCAGGTACTGAGAGGCTCTTTCAACTCTTATGCAATTATTTCCAGACCTGCTGTTTCTTCTTTTTTCAGAAAAGCAAGCTTATATTCACCCTCACACAAGGATGACTGAAGTATCTTTATCCAACTTGGCTGACCTGGGAGGAATGGCTTGCAGAATTCTCTAACACATTCTAACCTGAGGCTTCAAGAATAATGTTCAACACAACATAAGGCACATAATAGTTTAATAATTATTTTTGACCTTGTTCTATCTAGCATTTCCTAGTTTACTTTGGTCTCTGTTGAAAGTGGAGTTATTTGCAGCAAGCTCTATCTTAAACATGTCCTAAGAGACCAGAAAAAACTGTGAAATTTCATTCCCCCCATCTTCAGAAGTCCAACAGTGACCAAGGACCCAGATTACCTATCAGGCTAGGCCTCCTGTCATCTGTGAGGATGCAGGCCTAGCAATATTCATACAAGGAGGTGAGCACACTCAGTCAGGGGTGTCTTGGTGGATTCAGGAGTCAGTGGGTTTGTACAAGGAGTGAAAAGTCCCTGGCACATGGCAGGTTTCAATAAATACTTATTGAAAAGATGAATGGATGACAATAAAGGGATAAATGAATGAACAGTTGATAGAGAAAGTAAGAAAGCAAAAAACAAACAACAACAAAAACCGCAGTGCATAAGCACTGCAAAAGTGAGAGAACCTGTCAGAAAAAGGCAGTGAGATGATCTCAAAGCAAACCTAGGACTTGGTAGGGAAAAAGAAGTCGAATATGACATGCCCAGAATCACATCACATTTAATCATAGGATCATAAGTGGTAGACCCAAGACTCCGAAGTTCATAGTCTTAATCACTATGTTAAACTGCCTCCTCTACCTCGTCCTGGGCTTCTCTAATGGCTCAGCAGGTAAAGAATCCACCTGCAATGCAGGAGTGGAGAAGGCAACGGCACCCCACTCCAGTACTCTTGCCTGGAAAATCCCATGGATGGAGGAGCCTGGTGGGCTGCAGTCCATGGGGTCGCACAGAGTCGGACACGACTGAGCAACTTCACTTTCACTTTTCACTTTCATGCATTGGAGAAGGAAATGGCAACCCACTTCAGTGTTCTTGCCTGGAGAATCCCAGGGATGGGGGAGCCTGGTGGGCTGCTGTCTATGGGGTCACACAGAGTCGGACACGACTGAAGCGACTTGGCAGCAGCAGCAATGCAGGAGACACAGGAGATGCAGGTTTGATCCCTGGATTGGGATGATCCTCTGGAGGAAGAAATGGCAACCCACTCTAGTATTCTTGCCTAGGAAATCCCATGGACTGAGGAGCCTGGTGAGCTATAGTCCAAAGGGTTACAGAAAGTCAGGGATAATTGAGCTATTGGGCAAGTATGCATCTAGTCCCACTGCTCAGCATAGTATCTGGCTCATAATAGACACTTGGTAATATTGTTGAATGGATAAAGTAATGCTAATGTTTAATGGAACTATGGCAATGCTGCAAACTTCAGCAAACCCTTGACCACCTCACAATTTTTAGATAGGTATGCACAGCCTTACCTCATTTTAAAAGAAATTAAAGGTCATTAGAATACACGGGTCATTAAAGGACTCCATTCTTAATGCTAGCTCATTGTATTTAGTATCATTCTCCCCAAGCTAGAGTGACATCATGTTACTATTATCACCATTTTTCAAGCATTGATAATATGCCCTATATAGAACACATATTTAGATCCAAGAACTTTTTCAAATCTAATTAGTGTGAAATACATCCTTCTTTTGCATCTCTTTTGCATGTTGAATCATCTCTGAATCTAACGTTCCTTTTCATCTATAATTGCTGGGACATTTACATTATGCATTTTATGGACTCTCAGAGTTAAAAAAGGCTTTAGAGATACATCTCCAATCATTTCATTTTATAAATAAAAAAGAAAAGAAGTCTTGAGATGTGAAATAATAAATAATTTCACCTTAGTTCCCCAACCAGAGATTGTACCCACCTCCCCTGCAGTATAAGCAGAGTCTTAACCTATGGACTGCCGGAAATCCCCTCAAAATAACACTGTTTTTTTGAGTACTTTGTTATTCACCAGCCCTTAGGGCATGGGCTTCTCATACAGCCTTATTTAACTTAATTTGTAGATATTATTACCAACTCCATTTTGCAGGGAAGGAAGCAGAGGCATAGCAATTTGCTCATGCAATAGAGCAAATAATAAATAACAGAGTCAGGATATATGTGAATCTTGGTCATCCAAACTGAGTTTTCAGCCACTATTCTACACCCTGTGTCCAAAGTCACTTCGCTTGTCAGAGGCAAGGTTGAGAATGGAACTCAAGTGTGCTGCCTCCCAAACCCGTCTTCAGTATAAAACTTTGCTTTTATTAATACTTTGAAGATTGATGACACTTCTGAAACCATACTGACCCACTGAAAACAAGAATTTGCAAACTCTGCCTTCTTCAGCGGGACTCCTGCTTCTTCCAGAGAAGAATGTTTCCAATGGCTCCCAAAGCGTGACATGGAGGAGCTTATACTCTCCAGACTCAGGTTCAATAGGAAAAGTGAGCCATCCCTGGAGGGAAGCAACACTTACATAGATGATGGAGAGAATTCCATTATAGTTTTTGGTTGAAACATTGAGGACAATCTTTAGCTGTGAGACCAATACTTGGAAGGCAGCAGCTGTTGTGAATCCACCAACCAAAGGATCTGCCAGATACCTCACTATGAATCCAATCTGCAAACCTCCAAATATCAACTAGAACAAGAAGGAAGGAAAAATTAAATGCTTGCCTGGGAGAAGGACCAACACTTTTGAACTGTTAATGAATTAAGCTTAATACCAACTAAAACTCTGGCCCTATCTCTCCCATCCACCATTCTAAGATTTGAAAAACATGTGTAGATAGATAATAAGAAAATTCCATGTACGTTTTTTTCCTGTGACTTGTAGGTTTCATGGCTCCAGTGACCAGAATATTTTTTGTCTCTTTATGGGTTCTGGCACAACTCCCTTCTCCTATTCTCATTCTAATCACACATGTTTCTCTGTCTTATTTTTTATGTCTCTGATTTTGATGATTAAGTGAGCCTTCATAAGTGGAGGCTTGCTGACTATTTTCGCATCTGACCTAAAACAGTATAAAAAATAGCTTTGAGAGTCTTAAATTGATTTGTTTTGCTTTTAAGTGAAAGTTAAGCCCATATGCTTAACAGTTCTTTCAGATACAAATCCTGCCAACCTCTATATCGCTTGAAAGCCCATTACCTGTATGATTCCAACCAAAAGAGTAAGGGTGCTCGCAATCAATACTCTTGCTGCATCTCTAGCTGCAAAGTCTATTAGGGTGGTATTCAGTGCAGTTCTGTTACTGCTGGATACGAGAAAGTGTTCATCGGGGGCCATGCTCAGAACAACAGATCCCACCATTAAACTGACCACTGGGAAAGGTCCTGGGGGAAAAAAATCATTATCAATTAATAATTATTAATCACTTGTAAATCAACTATACTTCCATAAAAAACTAAAAAAATAATTATGTTATTAATTGCAAATGTTTAGGTTCAACATGTCTACACAGGATTAAAGATGCATCTGAAGTAATTAGCTGTGATTGAGAAAATACTGTTTGTTCACAAAAGAAGCTAAAAAGTAGATGTTTCAAGGCATTCGTGACCCAGTAATGAGCAAGAGAGATGTGCAGGTGGGTCACCATAATACAGCTTTCAGACACTTCGCAAGTACACAGGAAGGCTGTCTAAACTGTGTGTGATCTTCTTGTGTATGGGTAGGAATAGGGGGATGGAGGGGGTAGTTGTCAAGAAAGGTTTCCCGGCAGAAATGGCATATTAGCTGAATCCTTACTTGTTCCATCTTATTTTTATTCCATGTAAGTTTATTTCCTAGAGCATCCAATGTCCTGATCTCTGTGGAGCTGAGGACCTTGATCAATATCACAAGGTCAAAATTTGGTTAAAGAAATAGCTAAAGTAAAAAACAAACAAACAAAAAAATACCAAAGGTAGTGTAGTTTCTCTTTTTCTTTTTCCAAGACAAATTATTTTTTCATATCAAATATCACTCTGTAGGCTTCTACATTTCAAAAGTACTTTTCTTTCAGCAGCTGCTGTATCACTGCTGCTGCTAAGTCGCTTCAGTCGTGTCCAACTCTGTGCGACCCCATAGACGGCTACTGATATTTTTATCTATGATGATGAGGATCTTATCCTTTGGTCATGGAAGGCTTTACCAATTAGAAGGACTCAGTACCAAAATCCAGTAACCTGAAGTGTCTAAATGTGTAGAATAGCAGAGAGAGAAAAAAAGTCAACTTCCGTGTTGCTTACCTTGTCATGCATTTGGTACTAATCAACTCTCCTGGGTAAGGAAGTTCTTTTAATCAATAATCTCCTCCTGATCTCCCTTTATAGACAAGGAAATATTCCAGACACTGGGGGAAATATTATACGACTAAGGATAAGGATAAGGGTTGGAGATAGAACAGTAGATGGCTCTATTTGTTTCAAGAGGATTGCCCAGGTAGACATGTCTAGCCAGCAGATGGATGTAGGCGAAAACTTATCTCAAGTATAAATGTCAACGTTGCAAAATAGCATTAAAACATTCATTTACTAGAACATTCTAGGAGAAGAAAATTCAAATTTCAGGAACATCAGGAAATAAATCTATTTGGGGCTATACCAAGAAGGAAAGCCAAGCTTAGTTTCTAAATTGTTTTGGCACAATTTTCCCAGTCTTCAAATATTAGTGACTTAAAATAACTACGTTCTTTAATAAGACAATGAATATGTATTTGATGAACATAATTTAGTAAAGCTAATTTAATCTAGTAAAACAAGTTCAAAGACCTCTTCAAGATTATTTTCCGTTATCATTTTTCATTTTAGAACACTTTCTAAATAGAGTCAAATGTATTAACATTTTTGAAAAGCCAAACATGCTAAGATTTGAAGGTAGTCTATAATTTCTTAACCATCTTTCAATTTTCTCCTCTTCATTATAAAAAAAGTTGGGTGTAAAGCCACCTAATAGCATAGTATTTTGAAAGCTAAGAAGAAACCTTTGCATCACTGAATAGGAAAAGCCCTATCTTGCTAGAAAACACTAACAAAGAAAGGAAGCAGAACACACATAATACAGTCCAAACACATTCAATGTGAACAAACAGAATTGCATATGCTTATAATTACCAACTGAGATGTGTCTTGATGTTCCAAAAATAAAGTACGTCAGGATAGGAAAAAAAGCAGAGTAGAGACCATATCCAACAGGAACAGCAGCTAGTAGAGCATACGCCATGCCTGAAAATACATCCAAAACGGTCAAGTTCAGAAACAAACTTTGTGTCTACTGTACAGAGAAAAGCCTTTTCATAGGTCTCTTTAATTTGCAGCTCATCTTGAATGATCTCCTTACTTTGTGCATGGTCTGTGGCTATGCTAGGATGCAGAATGTGATTCAAATCACCTACTCAAAAGAACTGACACAACTGATCAGTAATTCAACCGTCCACTCAGGTGAGTCGGGGAAAAGCTGTTGATTAAAAACTTGATCAATTCTGTTCAAAGGTCTAGCCTGGCTTTGTCTGAATCCAGTGTTTCTATGTGTAATGAGGAACATGTACTTTCTTCTTTCTTGTTGGGGAACAGAAGTTAGATGCAAAGAAAGAAAAAAATCTGACCTTTGCACATAGCACTAGGAGATCAACACCTTTGCTAGGCTTCTCCAAGTGGTTTCTAGGTCCATGAACGTCACACTGTCTGGAGAATCTCAGCCTTCCCTCGTACATGGGGGTTGGAAGGCAACAATGTGTTGGGGTTTGGGAGTTTTGTGTTGGGGTTTGGGAGTTTTATTTTGGGCCTTAAACAATGAACATTTATTTCTTAGAGTTCTGAAAGCTAAGAAGTTCAAGATCAAAGTACCAGCAGATTCAGTGTCCGGTGAACACTCTTTCCCGGTTTGCAGATGGCTGCTTTCTTGCACAGATTTCCTAAGGTCACTAAGCCCACCAAGAAGACTCTACTTGATTGCCTTCCAAAGGCGTGTGTGTGTGCTTAGTTGCTAAAGTAGTGCCCAACTCTTTGCAACCCCATGGACTGTAGCCTGCCAGGCTCCTCTGTCCGTGGGATTTCCCATGCAAGAGTACTGGAATGGGTTGCCATTTCCTTCTCCAGGGTATCTTTCTGACACAAAGATTGAACCAGAGTTTCCTGCATTGCAGGCAGATTCTTTTACCACTGAGCCACATGGGAAGCCCTACCTCCCAAAGGCTTCCGACCTCCAAATACTATCATACTGGGGATTAAGTCTTCAAGAGATGAATTTTGGAGGGATACAAACGTTCAGTCCTTAGCACTTTCCTTCTCCTGTGGGTTGTTTTTTAAAATACTTCATAGGTAGTCAGCATATCTACCTCCCCACATTTCACTCACTCACAATGACAGAACATCAAGTTCTTTGACCTTTGGGTCATTAATAAAGGGTTACATGTACAACAGTTTTTTTTAAAAAGTGATGGAAGCAGCTTAGATGTCAACAGATGAATGAGTAAAGAAGTTGTGGTACATATATATACTGTAGAATATTATTCAGCCATAAAAAGGAATGAATTTGAGTCAGTTGAACTGAGGCGGATGAACCTAGAGCTTGTTATACGGGTAAAGTAAGTCAGAGGGAGAAAAATATTGTATATTAATGCATATACAAAGAAAGGCAATGCAAAAGAATGCTCAAACTACCGCACAATTGCACTCATCTCACATGCTAGTAAAGTAATGCTCAAAATTCTCCAAACCAGGCTTCAGCAATATGTGAAGCGGGAACTCCCTGATGTTCAAGCTGGTTTTAGAAAAGGCAGAGGAACCAGAGATCAAATTGCCAACATCCGCTGGATCATGGAAAAAGCAAGAAAATTCCAGAAAAACATCTATTTCTGCTTTATTGAATATGCCAAAGCCTTTGACTGTGTGGATCACAATAAACTGTAGAAAATTCTGAAAGAGATGGGAATACCAGACCACCTGACCTGCCTCTTGAGAAATCTGTATGCAAGTCAGGAAGCAACAGTTAGAACTGGACATGGAACAACAGACTGGTTCCAAATAGGAAAAGGAGTATGTCAAGGCTGTATCTTGTCACCCTGCTTATTTAACTTATATGCAGAGTACATCATGAGAAATGCTGGACTGGAAGAAACACAAGCTGGAATCAAGATTCCCAGGAGAAATATCAATAACCTCAGATATGCAGATGATACCACCCTTATGGCAGAAAGTGAAGAGGAACTAAAGAGCCTCTTGATGAAAGTGAAAGAGGAGAGCGAAAAAGTTGGCTTAAAGCTCAACATTCAGAAAACAAAGATCATGGCATCTGGTCCCATCACTTCGTGGGAAATAGATGGGGAAACAGTGGAAACAGTGTCAGACTTTATTTTTTGGGGCTCCAGAATCACTGCAGATGGTGACTGCAGCCATGAAATTAAAAGACACTTACTCCTTGGAAGAAAAGTTATGACCAACCTAGATAGTATATTCAAAAGCAGAGATATTACTTTGCCGACTACGGTCCGTCTAGTCAAGGTTATGGTTTTTCCTGTGGTCATGTATGGATGTGAGAGTTGTACTGTGAAGAAGGCTGAGTGCCGAAGAGTTGATGCTTTTGAACTGTGGTGTTGGAGAAGACTCTTGAGAGTCCCTTGGACTGCAAGGAGATCCAACCAGTCCATTCTGAAGGAGATCAGCCCTGGGATTTCTTTGGAAGGAATGATGCTGAAGCTGAAGCTCAAGTACTTTGGCCACCTCATGCGAACAGTTGACTTATTGGAAAAGACTCTGATGCTGGGAGGGATTGGGGGCAGGAGGAGAAGGGGACGACAGAGGATGAGATGGCTGGATGGCATCAAGGACTCGATGGACGTGAGTCTGGGTGAACTCGGGGAGATGGTGATGGACAGGGAGGCCTGGCATGCTGTGATTCATGGAGTCGCAGAGAGTCAGACACAACTGAGCGACTGAACTGACTGAATGCATATATATGGAATCTAGAGAAACAGTGCTGATGAATCTATTTGCAGGGCAGGAATAGAGACGCACAGAGAAGGCAATGGCACCCCACTCCAGTACTCTTGCCTCAAAATCCCATGGACAGAGGAGCCTGGTAGGCTGCAGTCCATGGGGTCGTGAAGAGTTGGACACGGCTAGTGACTTCACTTTCACTTTTTACTTTCATCTATTGGAGAAGGAAATGGCAACCCACTCCAGTGTTCTTGCCTGGACAATCCCAGGGATGGGGGAGCCTGGTGGGCTGCCGTCTCTGGGGTCGCACAGAGTTGGACATGAGTGAAGCAACTTAGCAGCAATAGAGACACAGGCAAAGAGAACAGATTTGTGGACACACCAGGGGAAGGAGAGGGTGGGACGAATTGAGAGTAGCTCTGAAACGTATACATCACCGTATGTAAAATAGATAGCTAGTGGGAAGTTGCTATATAACACACAGAGTTCATCCCCATCCTCTGGGACAACCTGGAGGGGTGGGTTGTGGGGGCTGGTAGAATAACAGGGAAGTTTGAGAGGGAGGGGATATATGCATACTTATGGGTGATTCCCATCATTGTATGACAAAAACCAACACAACATTGTAAAGCAAGTATCCTCTAATTAAAAAAATATATATTTTTTAAAGTGCAAAAACTTAAATTGGTGCCCCAAATGATGTATTTATCCCTGTCTCAAATCAGGGAAGTGGTTAACTACACTATATTTCATATACTGTAATCTATGAAATGAAGTTGTTGTGCTGTATAGAAATAACTTACTACTAATAGTAATTTACCTCTCTCCAGTGCAATATAGTCCATATAAGAAATAAGTGAGAAAAGGCAGAATTCAAAATAGTGGTCAGGGAGCACCCTGGAAGTCCAGTGGCTAGGAGTCAGTGCGTTCACTGCTGTGGTCCAGATTCAATCCCTGACCAGGGAACTAAGATCCCACAGGCCAAGCAACATGGCCAAAACAACAACACAAAACAGTAACCAGTACGCATGCTTCCACTTTTGTTAAAGTAAACATGTTGTATGAATTTTAAAATGTGGGAAGATTTCATACAATTTAGACATGTAAAAAGCATAATATAATAAACACCCAAGTATCTAACATCTAGTTTAAGAACTAGATCATTGCCGTACAGTTGAAACTTTCTGTATACTCTTTCTCAATCACATCCTTTTTCCTCCCTCCACCCTCAGGAGGCAACACTCTTTTGAATCTAGTGTGTATCATTCTCAGACATTTTTTTATACTTTTAAATAGATACTTATTTATGTGTCTGGTAGGCTATTTATTAAAATTTAGGTTTAGTGGACCATCTACAGGGCAGAATCAAAGGAGACTTCTGAAGAGGTATTTTTCATGTTCCTTAAAATGTATTTTCTAGTTTCCCATAATAAGCATTCATTCATTCAACAACTGTTGATTATGTACCCTTCATATGCCAGGCACTGTTCTAGGCTTGGGGGAATATGGGAGTAGACAAAACAAAGTCTCTCCTTAGAGAGTGTGCATTCTAGAAAAGTCTGTATTACTGATGCAATTGTTTTCATATATAAATTACAACAAGCAATCATCTCAAGGACATAGAATAGAAAGGTGAGGTCACAAAGGGAAGATAAGAAAAGAAGGAGCAAGAACAAAAGCAAAAAAAAAAATCCAAATTAATATTAGAAAAGAAAAGAAGGAGCAAGGAATGAGAACAGCCTATTTCCTATGTACATTTTTCAAGTCCTTCTCAAATTTCCACTTCCCTGCAGTCCTCACAGACCTGGAGAAGGGGGGCTTTTTCAGTTTTCACATAATATCCTATTTCAGGACAACTGCTACTCAAATATACTGTAATCATATTGTAAGGGAATTTGGTCATTGATTTAAACTATAGGATCTCTGTGTTGGTGCTCCTCCTATGTAGGACGGTGGCATGTATTGATAAAGGTGGTGTTAACAAACATTCAGAAGCATCTAGAAGGCATAAGTAGGAAGTAAGAGAGCAGGTCCCCATATCTATGAATAAAAAATAGCAATAATAGGGCTGCATCGATTTCTTGCTGCCTGGAGGGAATTTTTTATTAATAATAAAAATGAAAAACATCCCATGGCAGCACTCACCTTCTGAGATGGACCACACTCTGTCTGTGGAGTGTGTTTCTCTCTAAATAAATCCACTTCTTAGAAAAAAGCAAAACAAAACCCATGATCCTTAGCATTTCTGGCTTCTCAGTAACATTACTGATGAGTTTTTTCCTACCCCTTAGCAGCCCAGCCAGTGGATAATTGCGGCCTTTGCCATCCCTAGAAACTGCAGCTCTGAAATCTCCTTTTTGAGCCTCCTTTTCTCCACCTACAGCCACATAGCCTTTCCGCTCACCTATCCAGAATCTTTAGTGCAACATTTTTTTGTCCTCATGAGGCTTCTAACCCATGAACTGATCCACTATCCTTAGCACCCTCCCATCTTCATTTGCCTCACTGTCCCTAGAATTTTCACAAATATTTTGTCCTCATGAGGCTTCTAATGCATGAACTGATCCACTATCCTTAGCACCCTCCCATCTTCATTTGCCTCACTGTCCCTAGAATTTTCACAAATATTTTGTCCTCATGAGGCTTCTAACCCATGAACTGATCCACTATCCTTAGCATCCTCCCATCTTCACTCGCCTCACTGTCCCTAGAATTTTCACAAATCCTCTGGATTTCTTTGCTTCACTCTCTCTCTTTTTCTCCTGTCTTCTCTGGTAAATCTCCAGTCTGGCCAAACTCAAGCATCACCCTTTTCCATGCCAGCATTCAAAGAGCTGAATAACTGAACTAAAGACGTCTACATTTGGGCCGGCCAATTTCATGCGAATTTCATGATAGCAAGCCCCCAGATGGAATGCCACACTGCCTGGCCATCCAATTACATTTCCTCAGCAAGTGTGCTTTCCCTCTCCTCAAGACAGCTACTCAGACTTCCCCCACTTTCCTCAACCTCTCCATCCCCCTTCTCAGACATGGTTCAGAGATGAACCCTAGACTTCATCCAAAACCTGGAATCCATGAGACGCCCATTGGTTTTTTTACAATGCAGTGCTTTTCTCCTTTGAAAATGGAGGAAATATCCCACATATCTTTAAGGAGTAGCCTTCCCACTTCTATCCTTGTACCCATCTATACTTGTCCCTTCTTGTCACTTCTCCTCTTGCTTGTGGACCACAGATTTTTCTATCAGCTAGGTCATTCCCAGTGGGTTACATCTATGTTCTAGTACCTCCTATATTAAAGAAGAGAAGTGAAAAGCAAAGGAGAAAAGGAAAGATATAAGCATCTGAATGCAGAATTCCAAAGAAGAGCAAGAAGAAATAAGAAAGCTTTCCTCAGTGATGAGTGGAAAGAAATAGAGGAAAACAATAGAATGGGAAATACTAGAGATCTATTCAAGAAAATTAGAGATACCAACAGAACATTTCATGCAAAGATGGGCTCAATAAAGGACAGAAATGGTATGGACCTAACAGAAGCAGAAGATATTAAGAAGAGATGGCAAGAATACACAGAAGAACTGTATAAAAGAGATCTTCACAACCCAGATAACCACGCTGGTGTGATCGCTCACCTAGAGCCAGACATCCTGGAATGTGAAGTCAAGTGGGCCTTAGAAAGCATCACTACAAACAAAGCTAGTGGAGGTGATGGAATTCCAGTGGAGCTATTTCAAATCCTGAAAGATGATTCTGTGAAAGTACTGCACTCAATATGCCAGCAAATGTGGAAAACTCAGCAGTGGCCACAGGACTGGAAAAGGTCAGTTTTCATTCCAATCCCAAAGAAAGGCAATGCCAAAGAATGCTCAAACCACTGCACAGTTGCACTCATCTCACATGCTAGTAATCTTCAAAATTCTCCAAACCAGGCTTCAGCAATACGTGAACTATGAACTTCCAGATGTTCAAGCTGGTTTTAGAAAAGGCAGAGGAACCAGAGATCAAATAGCCAACATCTGCTGGATCATCAAAGAACCAAGAGAGTTCCAGAAAAACATCTATTTCTGCTGTATTGACTATGCCAAAGCCTTTGACTGTGTGGATCACAATAAACTGTGGAAAATTCTGAAAGAGATGGGAATATCAGACCACCTGACTTGCCTCTTGAGAAACCTGTATGCAGGTCAGGAAGCAACAGTTAGAACTGGACATAGAACAACAAACTGGTTCCAAATAGGAAAAGGAGTACGTCAAGGCTGTATATTGTCACCCTGCTTATTTAACTTACATGCAGAGTACATCATGAGAAATGCTGGGCTGGAAGAAGCACAAGCTGGAATCAAGACTGCTGGGAGAAATATCAATAACGTCAGATATGCAGATGATACCACCCTTATGGCAGAAAGTGAAGAGGAACTAAAAAGCCTCTTGATGAAAGTGAAAGAGGAGAGTGAAACAGTTGGCTTAAAGCTCAACATTCAGAAAACGAAGATCATGGCATCTGGTCCCATCACTTCGTGGGAAATAGATGGGGAAACAGTGGAAACTGTCAGACTTTGTTTTTTTGGTCTCCCAAATCACTGCAGATGGTGACTGCAGCCATGAAATTAAAAGACACTTGCTCCTTGGAAGAAAAGTTATGACCAACCTAAATAGCATATTCAAAAGCAGGGACATTACTTTGCCAACAAAGGTTCATCTAGTCAAGGCTCTGGTTTTTCCAGTGGTCATGTATGGATGTGAGAGTTGGACTGTGAAGAAAGCTGAGCTCAGAAGAATTGATGCTTTTAAACTGTGGTGTTGGAGAAGACTCTTGGGAGTCCTTTGGACTGCAAGGAGATCCAACCAGTCCATTCTAAAAGAGATCAGTCCTGGGTGTTCATTAGAGGGAATGATGCTAAAGCTGAAGCTCCAGGACTTTGGCCACCTCACGTGAAGAGTTGACTCATTGGAAAAGACTCTGATGCTGGGAGGGATTAGGGGCAGAGGAGAAGGGGACAACAGAGGATGAGATAGCTGGATGGCATCACTGACTCAATGGACATGAGTTTGAGTGAACTCTGGGAGTTGGTGATGGACAGGGAGGCCTGGCGTGCTGCAATTCATGGGGTTACAAAGAGTCGGACACGACTGAGGGACTGAAATGAACTGAACTGATATTATAAGTAAAATAAATCCTCCCATTACTTTACCATTGTCTTTTATGCCTCTGGAGCCATTTCTCTACTCTGCTTCATGGCAAACCTTCTTAAAATATTGCATGTGTCCCATCACCAAGAGTATTTCACACTACAGACAGCCCCCCCTTCCACCCATCCTTTAAAATAGAGCAGAAAACAATTCCTCTCGTGGTTTTGGAACCCACATCCTTCAGATTGTTCTTTTTCTCTACCTTCCTGAGCCCAACATCATGTTTCTTTGCGGCCCCTCCTCCTCTGCCCTGACTTTAAGTACTCCAGCCTGGTTCTTCTCCCCATCAACCTTTCTGCCTAGGTAGTCTCAAGGATTCCCACTCCTTTGAATATTATCTCTAGAGGGGTGCTTTCCTGACTTTTATGTCTAGTCCAAACCTCTCCAATGACCTTCCTGCTTCTAGTAGCTCCAGCTTTGTATCTGGCATCTCAAATGTGACACGTGCAAAAGGAAACACTTGGTTTTCCATCCCAGTTCTGCTTGCTAGCCAGTCCCTATCCATCAGTATGTTACCGGTGATTCCTGCTCCAAAATATATTTCAGATTTGTGCAGCTCTGCCTGCTACTTGATTAGCTTCAAGCTGAAATGTCTGTCCTCAGGGCTAGGACTAGGGAGAGGCAAGTGAGGTGCCCGGGGCGCATTATTTAGAAGGTCCCTGGAGGACTCACTTACCTAATTTTAATCCTGGCCCTGCCTAACCTTATCTCCTCCTGTTCACTCCCCTAAACCTCTTTCCTCCACCCATACTGGAATTCTTCCTCCCTTGAAAATACTATGCTCTATTTGACCTCAGGGACTTTGCATCTCTGCCTGGTACACCCTGCTTACTGTTTCTTACCTGGCTATCTCCTTCCCATCCTCCCAACCCTGATTAAATTTCATCGCCTCAGAAAGGCCTTCCTTGACCATTCTATCTAAGACAAACACTCCCTCCCCAAATTAACCCCTATTAAAGCCAAAGAATTGATGCTTTGGAACTGTGGTGTTGGAGAAGACTCTTGAGAGTCCTCTGGACTGCAAGGAGATCCAACCAGTCCATCCTAAAGGAGATCAGTCCTGGGTGTTCATTGGGAGGAATGATGCTGAAGCTGAAACTCCAATACTTTGGCCACCTCATGTGAAGAGTTGACTCATTGGAAAAGACCCTGATGCTGGGAGGGATTGGGGGCAGGAGGAGAAGTGGACAACAGAGGATGAGATGGCTGGATGGCATCACACGACTGAGCAACTGAACTGACTGAACTGAAAGCCTATTTGATCAACCATAATAGATATCACAATCTGTAATTATTTTTCTATTTATCTGCTTATTTCATTCCTGAAGTCTCCCACTTAAAATGAGTGCCATGAGGTCAGTATCCATGCCTGTTAGTAAACCACTGAATCCCCGTGGTTGGCCTATAAATATCGGTGGTGGTTTAGTTGCTAGTGAAATTGCTCAGTCGTGTCCGACTCTTTGTGACCCCATGGACTGTAGCCTACCAGTCTCCTCAGTCTATGAAATTTTCCAGGCAAGAATACTGGAGTAGGTTGCCATTTCCTTCTCCAGGGGATCTTCTCGACTCAGGGATTGAACCCGGGTCTCCCGCATTGCGGGTAGACGCTTTACCGTCTGAGCCACCAGAGAAGCCCCATATCCAGCTCTTGTGACCCCCTGGACTGTAGCCCGCCAGGCTCCTCTGTCCATGGGGTTCTCCAGCCAAGAATACCGGAGTGGGTTGCCATTTTCTTCTCCAGGGGATCTTCCCAACACGGGAATCGAACCGGGGTTTCCACATTGCAGGCAGATTCTTTACCTACTGAACAATGAGGGAAGCCCATCCTACAAATATTAGATGAATGGGTTTATGAATGAACCACATTAACCTCTCAGACATTCACCATACAAAGATAACTTCACAGAGATCATGCTTCTGGAAAGCGCTATCACTCATAAAGTGAGGAACTGTATCCTTTATAAATTAAGACCCTGGGAATTAGATTCTGGGTTCAAATCCCAGCTCCACCACTTACCAACTCCATGACCTTGAGCAGAATTTAATAGATTTTTTGACTATTGAAAAAGAGCTATTAAGAGTTGTTGTGAGGACTAAAGAAATAACTTGCCAAAGCCCTTAGCATTGTGTCTGATACTTAAACAAAACTAAAGTTAAAATTAATTTGTATAAGATACCTGTCTAGGAACACTTGCAGGACCCAGCTTGAAATACCATTTTTCATATATAAGGATGATTCATTATTCAGTCCTCTTCACTAAATGTTTACCGGGCTAAACATGAACTAGACAGTTCTCATCCCCCAGAAGCCAGAGGAGGTTGCCACGCCACAGTTCTTAAGAGTCTACTGTGTACACTTGGCACCACTTACTGTATGAACCACACCATCCTGTCCAGCTCTCCCATCCACTTCCATGACTGAGAATGCAGGCTGCTGCGCCACACGGGAGCCGCGGAACATCCTCCTTCTCTGTGGGACTCTCCCTGGCTTGCTCTGAGTAATCCTGAGAGTTCTATAGGCAAATTTTGGTTCAGGACATTGCTCAACCACTGTTACTAACTTCTCAAATAGTCCATTTCAAGCCATCTCTCTACCCACATTTCTACCCCATCGTACTTCCCATCACTTCGCAAAGTGAGACTTAACCTTCAGGCACACAGCTCCGACGCCTCTTCCTCCAGGAAGCCATTTTCAGTCCCCTAAGGCCAGGTTGAGTGTCCCTGTGTGCACTCCCTTCCCAAGCAATATCACCCCTACCCCTACAGTCAGTCCTTCCATTGAATCGTTGTCTGTTTCCTCATTGGACTACGAGCTCCTTGAAAGCAAGTGGTGCGTCTTATCCATGTGAGAATACCTAGAGGCTGGCACCTACTAGATACACCACGAAATAATAATAAGTAAAGTAGATTTTTGTTTTCATAGTCCAGAGGTTTTGTGAAGTTGAGGTGAGGGCAGCAGCAAGATGATGAGGATAGGGTACAAAGGAAAATGCCCATAATGCTATTCACTAGCTCTGCAATGGAGTTCCAAGATGTTCATGGAAATAAGCCTTAAAGGAAGTTTAAAAAATGTCCTGTGTTGGGACATTCTGCCAGAAGATTAAAATACAGGGATGGATTTCAAATGGGGAGGGAGAGGCAAGAGCAGAAAAATCATTTACATGTAGTCTAGGCTAACATACTTCCTTCCCTTTCCTTTAAGAGAGTTTCAAATGGCATGTCAAGACCATGTATGAAATGTAAATAATGAATTGCAATCATCCGTTTAGAAATCTAAGCAGAATAAAAAATATTAGAGAGTATTACTTGTAGTGAGGATAAGTATTATTTCACAAAACTTGAGATGCATGTGTACATATCATGATGTCATATAGATTTCTTACTGTGAGCTGTGACCAGTGAAAATTGGGAAACAGCTGCTTAGGTGACAGGGCTCTAGTTGGAGCCAAGCAGATAGAGAAGCAACAGGGTTTCCTGAGAAGAGAAGTATAAGGAAGATGAGGAAGAAGGGAATCTCACCACTAAGGGGCAGGCTCTAGAGGAAAGACGCAGGCTATGATGGGTGAGCAAGCCTTTGGTGCAGACCCATGGGAGGGAGGGGGGAGTTAGGAATGGCTGCTGGAGGCTGTGATTCTCCATCACTTCGCAGCTAGACCACAATCATCTTACCTTGAAGTGTTCCCACTAGACCAGTACTAACTCCCGAAATGATATCACTAAGTAGCCATTCCTTGATCTGGTATTTGGGAAGCCAGTCCAAGATGGGCAGGAGAGTCTTCACCATGCGAAGGGTTCTCTTTCTTGAACAACTGTCAAAAGGCAAGAAAAGGAGATTTCCAATCCAATCTTGGTCACAATCCACTGCAAATCACAAAGTTTTGAACCGAAGTCTGCTAATGTCTCTAACTATTTAGAAAAAAGCATAGGAATTGCATGAAAAAAATACTAACAGTGAAGTGCTTACCATGTCTTTGCCAAGAACTCTTTTTACCCTTTTAAATGCACTGTACTAGAAAACACAGGATTAAGTGTTAACCACCCCATCCCCTTAATCCTCTGAGAAAATATCCCCAAACAGGAACCCATTTTCTGGTCCAGCCACAGATTGATCAATGTGGAGTCTTTAAATGGAGATTACATTTGGACTTCTAACCTAGGTGTCTTCTTTTTCTTTCAAGAAACAAACTCTGTATATTCTGGCAATAGGAGCTTGGAGCCAGTTCTTACAAAACTCTTAACATGATGAATACATATCTTGTTGTATCTTACTACCTACTTTTTAAAATTCAACAACCTATAGGTAAAAGAAAAAACATATTTTGGGCTTCCCTGGTTGCTCAGATGCTAGAGAATCTGCCTGCAATGCAGAAGACCCAGGTTCAGTCCCTGAGTAGGGAAGATCCCTTGGAGAAGGGAATGGCTACTCCAGTATTTTTGCCTGGAGAATTCCATGGATCGATGAGGGAGCCTGGAGGGCTACAGTCCACGGAGTCGCAAAGAGCTGGACATGACAGAGCAATTAACATTTTTAGTTTTTCAAACACTGTTTGACTCGTGATTCAAATAAATTATTTTAAAAATTACATTTATGAGACAATTTGAAATTTTTTTGACTTAATTTTTTAATATTAAGGAATTGCTTCATTCTTGTGTGTGATAATGGAATTGGGTTGCATTTTTACCCAATTGGATAATGGGTTGCATTTTTTAAGAGTTCCTAAAGATAAATACTGAAATAAATAGAGTCCAAAGGAAAAAAAAAAAAACCCACTATGTGGAATTTGCTCCAAAAAAAAAAAAAAAAAGTGGAGTGGGGCAAGTATGTGGTAAGACAAGATTAACTTTGACTTAATCATCCTTGAAGCCATGTGATGGGTAAAAACATGGGAGAGGGTTCATTGCACTACTGTGCCTGCTTTGGAATATATTTGAAATGTTTTTTAAACGGTTTGAAATGTTTTAAGAAAAGAAAAAAGAAATCTAGCAGCAGCTGACAATTCCTTCTGTTTGCGATATCTACTTACGGAGGCCCGAGTGGGTTTAGAGACTGATGGAGGTTCTTCTTGGAGAGCCCTACTTCCTGGACAGTGGACAACTCGGAGCACAGCGTGCTCTCTTGTGTTTCTCGCCTTCATCCATGCCTCTGAGTGTCATTCTTCCTGGATGAGCTTAGGGCTTTCAAGGACTCTTGGTCAGGTGACGAGTTACCCACTACCTCTTTGTAGTAAAGTCCCTTGTTCTCCCACTCTCCTCAGCCTAGCCTTCACAAGAAGACCGTAGGGACCCGCTGTACCCCCAAGGCGCACTCCAGGTGCCCTCAAGAGAGCAGCACAAAGAGACGGCGCTCCCCGAACACTCCCTCTCCAAAGTTGAGTTTCCGAGACTAGGGTCAATTCGGGCCGAGAGTGATGGAGCCACCTTCCCACCAGGGAGGCCAGAGTCCGTGACCTGACCGAAGCGGTCCCTGCAGGGCGGGAGCGGCATCCCACTCTCCGCCGCTGGGCATGCCGGCGGGTCTGCGCGCCCACATTCCGGGATTCACTGCGCCCCTCGCCCCGTCCGCCGCGGGCGCTACCTGCAGCCCTGGGCCAGGTTCTCTCTCAGCGTCTTGCGCTCTTTCGGGCGCTGCTCGTACTGCTGCTGGAAGGCGAGCTCGTTGTAGACCGGCCGCGACACCACATAGCTGCAGCTGTACTCGGGGAGCGGCGGCGGCTCCAACCTGTCGCCCGGCGCTGCCATGACCTGCGAGGCGGAGGGCGACGAGCAGGGAGGAGATGGGGCGAGGGAGGAGAAGAGGAGGTGAAGATCGCTAGTTAGCTGCCTCCCGGCCCCACCTGCTGCACCTGATCCCCGAGAGAGGGGTCCGCGCTCTGCCACACTCTCCGCCCAGGCCCGCCTCGGCTGGGCGCGCTCCTCCAGCCTGCAGAAGGCCCTGAGGACCTCCGGTCCCCAGCCTACATCTGCTGCTCGGGGCTCCCGGACTCTTAAGAGAGTGAGTCCTGCGCTGGGGGGCTGCCGGAGCCAGACCCAGTCCCCTCGGATGAGCAGCCAGGGCGCTGTCCGCGTCCTGAAATCTCCCCAAACCCGGGCTGGGGCCCGCGACGCGCGCGCGGCGGGCAGGAAAGGGCCCTTGTGAGCGTCCGCATCTCCCTAAACCCGAAGAAGCGCGCAGAGCCAGGAGAGCCCTGGGAGAGAAGCACAGCCCCCCGTGCCGGACGTGGGGCCTTCAGGCCACGTTCCCCGGGTCCCAAGGCTGCGCGCACGCTGCAGGAAAATTCCAGCAGCCGGGCGTGCTCTCCCGGGGACAGAACTTTGGGGAGTGGAGTGTCTCACACCTCGGCGTGTTTCCTAGCTTCCTTCTTGCTCTCAGCTTCTCAGAAAGACTGTACTGTCCCCTGCCGGGCAGCTCCGTAGCGTGTCCACCCCCGCCCCCTCCAGGCCCCGCCACCTCCGCTAGTCCCATCCCCAACCAGCGATGCCTCCCCAGGAGTTAAGGCAGGGCGGCGTGGCGTGCGTTGCATCTTCAGCGACGATCTCACCTGCTTCGACTCACGAACAGCCTGGAATGCCCCCGGGACAGCCGTTCCGCCGCCTTTATAGCGCTCTCAGAAGGCAGTGAGACGTTTTATTTACGGAGCAACAGAGACACCTTAGTCCAAAAAAGGGACGCACAGGCAGCGGTCTTTACCCACCTATCCTACCGGGGGGGGGGGGGATGGGGGGGGATGGGGGGGATGGGGGGTGGGGGGGGGGACGGCGGAAATTCTACCCCTCCCTAATTCTTTCCCTTTCCCGAAACAGGAAGGCTGAGAATCTTACTGGCTCTCACCCAAGAGCCACCCAAATCCACCGCCCCTCAATTACTAACGTGGGCTACGAGGTCAGGGGCGGAGCAGGCCCTGGGGAGCTTGTTACAGGAGACCAGAGCCCAGCGTGGAAGAAGAGGTCTGTGACTGCGAGGAGCGCTGGCCTTGACTCCTAGGTTGTATGAATCCGGAAGCTCCACAGTTTGACACACAGCTCTCAAACCAAGTGGGGAGGAGAAAAGGAGCAGTGGCCAGTTTTGCATTTAATAAGGCTCTGGATTTCTAGAAGGTCTTTCTTTGAAAGTACTCAGTGAGTGGTGTTTATAGACAGTTCAGTAATTTATTCATAAAGCTTAGATACGGAACTTTTCTGTGCTTATGTGTGTTTTACTTCACAATCAAAATCAAGTGCCCAGGTGACCCCCTTTCTTACTGGACTGACCCTTTGGTTCTTTTATCTTTCTTCTCATTCGTCTGAACTGTGAAGGGGGGAATATGCTGAAGTAAACAAGAATCAAGACTAGAAGGGCTAGAGTGGGGAGTAGGAATCTATCCTATCTCTTCAGTATTTTGTCTTCTGCTAGGATGAATCTTGTTAAAGCCGACTATTCTGGTTAGATGAGGGGAGGGAGAGTTCAGTAAACAAGAGAATCCTCTCCTGATTATCAACACCAGCTTTCAGTTACCCAGCTGGAAAATTCAGATAGTGGTCATTTCATAAGCATAAGGAAACAGAATCCTCTCAGGAGAACCCTTGGTGTAAATCCCCTGAAGCTGTATTTGACATGGTATTACCATGTGTGTGTTTTTCTGAGGAATGAATAAATCAGTAGCTTTCAACAGATCTTCCAAAGCTCGTGTCATTCATTCGTCTCCAACTCTGTGACTCCATGAACTGCAGTGCTCCAGGCTCTTCTGTCCACGGGATTTTCCTGGCAAGAATACTAGAGTGGATTGCCATTTCCTTCTCCCGGGGGGAAAAAAAAAATTAGCTGGCTCAGTGGTAAAGAATCCGCTTGCAATGCAGGAGATGCAGGTTCCATTGCTGAGTAAGGGTGATTTCCTGGGGAGGGAGATGACAACCCACTCCAGTATTCTTGGCTGGGAAATCCCATGGACAGAGGAGCCTGGTGAACTACAGTCCATGGGGTCACAAAGAGTCGGAAATGAATTAGCGACTAAACAACAAGAACAGACCAAGGTTAAGAACCCTTGAAGATACAACCTAAAAAGAAAATTCAGGGACTTACCTGGCTGTCCAGTGGTTAAGATTCTGTGCTTTCAAGGAAGATGTGGTTTTGATCCCTGGTTGAGGAACTAAGATCCCACATGCTTCATGGCCAAAAGAAAAAAAAAAAAAAAAAGGAAAAGAAAAGTAAAAGAAAATCCAGGTCCTTAAGTTTAGAATTTTTATCCATCTGCAGAGAATAATGTATCTGTGTATAGGATTCCCCCTACCCCGAGACGTTTGGCAATGTCTAGAGACATTTTTGTTTGTCATGCTCAGGGGACGCTACTGAGATCTAGTAGAAAAAGGCCAGGGATGCTACTAACCATCCTGTGATAAAGTTTTCAATCCCTCTGAGTTTCTATATGTTATTTGAATGTACATTTATTAATAAATCATTATGTATACTAAATATATGCATATCTCTCCATATTTATAGTGTGCATGCATTTTCTGTAAGTAGCACATTTATCATTGGATATCAGATTCAACTACACTGAAACAGAGGCAAGTTTTTTAATGTCTCCACTCCTCACACCCCCACAGATACCTTCAAGATTCAGTGAAAGCGCCTTCTCCTCCATGAACAGTGCTTGATGCTCTCAGGATTAATCCAATTACTTCTCTAAATTCTCTGGATAGCTTATCTGAACTTCTCCCTCAAGACACCTCTTGCTATCTACCTTAGGACAATACTTTTATTTACATACAAGTTTTATCTCCTTCACTAGACAAAACATCATGAGGGCAAACATGATGACTCCTTATATGTCCTATATTACCTTCTATAATGTATTCGAAAAAGATAAATCTTTGACCCAAACCTATTTTTTTAAATAACTAAAAATTATACTGTGTATTGGTCAACAGCTTTTTTTTTCTTTGCAGTCAAGGCTGTGTCACGGATATTTTTCCAAGTGAGTACATGTAAAAATTCATTAATTTTGCTAATAGCTGCCTAGGATTTCACACTATAACTCAGTTCCATGGTAACTCCTCTAGACGATTCACAATTCTTCAATGATTTAACTTGGAGGCATTCTGTGCAAATATAAATATAAACCATGTCCCGTTCTGATAGGCCGTTCTGTTTGCTGTCACTTGCTGTTTTGAACATTTTTTAGTCTACTTCGTTCAGCTGCGGACCACTTTGTATCAGAACTTGGTGATCATATGTTGATGGCAGCAATTCAAAGGAACAAGGGTCTCAGAAGGACAGAGGACAAAAAAAGCTATCAAATAACACCAGGAGTCAATGCTGTAACTTTCCTTGGAGAATAGACAGAATTCTTTGAAATGCATTTTTCTAGGTGAGGATTCAGTTTAACAATTATCAAAATATAATAAGACTTGCATGTATCTGGATGAATATATTGCCTTTTTGCTTGGTTATTTGTTAAATGCCTTTTCTACTGAAGAAATAAGTGGTGCATGGACAGAATGGCCTCTCCCTTACAGGTTTCTATAAAAATATAGAAATACTTCTCTCATTGGTCTGAATTTGACCATCCTTTAAAAACAGAGAAGAGTAGGAGGTGGTAACAGCTGGCTCTCTCCACCCAATTTATTTGTTATATTAAACACCTCAAATTACTCACTTTAGAATTCACCTGTTTCACAGAGGTGGGTGGTTCTTATTTACCAGAATTTAATCATTTCCAGAACTTCTTTCCAAAGAGATAGATGTGTCATTTCAAAATAAATGTCAGACAATATTATCGTTACTTTCCAGCACTTATTTAGCAGTTAATGCTGATTTGAAAGGCATTTTCTTATTTATATCCTCTCAGCATTTGGAGTGTAAGACAGAGTCCTCTATAAGATCTGCACACTCATTCGTTCATTCATTCACTCATTTATTCACTCAAGGATTTATTAAGAATTACACTGGCCGTGATACAATGATGAAGAAAGAAGCATTGACCCTCGTCTCATACCTGTAGGTGAAGCAAACATTTCTACATGGTCCAAAGTATATTACGTTTCACTGATTCTAAAATGCACATTTTTTGCAAATCAAAACTACAATGAGGTACCATCTCACGCTGGTCAGAATACCTGCTATCAAAAAAGTCTACAAACAATAAATGCTGGAGAGGATGCGGAGCAATCCCACTGCTGGGCATACATACCAAGGAAGCCAGAATTGAAAGAGACATGTGTACCCCAATGTTCATCGCAGCACTGTTTACAATAGCCAGGACATGGAAGCAACCTAGATGTCCATCAGCAGATGAATGGATAAGAAAGCTGTGGTACATATACACAATGGAGTATTACTCAGCTATTAAAAAGAATGCAAAAATAAATAAATAAATAAATAAATAATAAAAAGAATGCATTTGAATCAGTTCTAATGAGGTGGATGAAACTGGAGCCTAGTATACAGAGTGAAGTAAGCTAGAAGGAAAAACACCAATACAGTATATCAATGTATATATATGGAATTTAGAAAGATGGTAACGATGACCCTATATGCAAGACAGCAAGAGACACAGATGTAAAGAACAGAATTTGGACTCTGTGGGAGAAGGTGAAGGTGGGATGATTTGAGAGAATAGCATTGAAACAGGTATATTATCATATGGGTATATTATCATACGTGAAACAGATCGCCAGGGTGCTCAGGGCTGGTGCATTGAGATGACCCTGAGGGATGGGATGGGGAGGGAGGTGGGAAGGGGGTTCAGGATGGAGATCACATGTACAATCATGGCTGATTCATGTCAATGTATGGCAAAAACCACTACAATATTGTAAAGTAATTAGCCTCCAATTAAAATAAATAAAAAATAAAATAAAATGCACATTTTTCACATTTTATCAGGACTCATAATTGATGATATGTTATAGTTCAGTTAGCACTTTTTTTCTTAGTGGTTCATAAAATAATTGTGAGTTTTACAATTATTGGCATTATAGAATTGATAAAATATGAATATATAAAAAATCATAAGTGAGCTATATTTTTGAGTGATTTCCTGTTATATGAGAATGATTTGAGTTCTATGTTAGTCTAAATTGAGAGCAGTCAGTCTTGCTAACTTTTTCTGGTCTAGAGGGCAAATTTTTACATAGTTTCTTCTTCCTCTTTTTTTTTTAACTTAAAATTTTCTTTAGTCAGAGAATGGAAAAATAATGGAAATATACAAATAATGCCCCAAAGTCTATTTTTAAAAGCAATCTAGATTCTGATATTTATCATTTTCTACCTTTGAATTGTAATGTTTGTAGCTGATTCCTTAATTTTTTTTTTTAATGTAGAATTGAATTGACTCACTTCTGTTTGGATGCAGTATTTGACCCACTGTTAATCACATTTCAAACAGAAACCACACCCTCTTCACACTGGCACTGGTGAAAAACCAGTTGCCCAGGGAAATCATTTTTCCCTGGGAAATTCAACTCTGATCCTGAGTTTTATTTTTATCTCATTTGTCAATTTTCTCAAGACCATGGATGCTAAGTTTCTGCCATATTTAAACAGAAAAGAACTTTATCTTTCTTTTTCTCTGATCTCTCCTCTGAACAACTGATTTGGCTTGCTTTCAGTAATCATACAGCTTTATACACCATTGTTTTCTATTTATTTCCTGTATGTTACCTTTTTCCTCCTCTCCAGATATAAGATCTGCTCCTTAAAGTCAGAAATAGTATCTTATATTTCTTTTATGGTATTAAAAAATTACACATAGCCTGTAGTGAGCAACTTGGAAAATAAAGCAATCATTTCTTATTGCACCACCCAAATGGTCTCTGTTAAGTTTTTTGCTTATTTCCTTCTTGCTTTTTCTCCCTATGTGCACACATGTATATATTTCAAGCAGGTAAGATTATAATGCTATAATGCTAGTCTTGTTTTGTATCTTTACACAATACCTTGACAAATTATGACAATGTAATAAATAAGAAAATATTTGTTAAATTATTGATTGATTTATCATTTAATGATAGGATCTTGAGAAACTATTAGATAGGAATAAAACTTGTTAAAAAAAAAAACAAGAAGAGAATTTAGGCTTCTAAAGGAAAATCATTAAACAAAAGAATTCTTTCCAAACCAGTGTAGCAGTCCATTCCAATTTAAAGCAACTTCTGTTGTCAATAAAAATTTATTTGTATATAATTCAATAAATTTTCAGATAGTGGAGGAAACACTACATTCTTTAATATAAATCCAAATTTGATATTGTTTTAGTAAAATTATCTCTCATTAGATAAATGAAATAGTGACACTTTTTTTAAGCAAAGAGTAATTTGAGGGCCCATTCAAGTTTTTATGTTATTTGTCTTTCTCTTACTTCACTTACTATGATAATGTCTAGGACCATCCATATTGCCACAAATGATATTATTTTATTCCATTCTATGGCTGAATAATATTCCATTCTATATATCTAATACCACGTCTTCTTTATCCTTTAACTTTTAAAGTTATCTTTGCACACCTATTCTGTGAACATGGTTTGTCAATGGAGGGAGAAAGGGAAACTTGAGAAATGTTTCAAGAAAACACTAATGTGCTGTGTTATCCTGAGTTGGATGTTTAAGTAATTCCATCCATTCATTCATCCATAGATATATAGACACATTTATTGATTCAGTGAATACTTATTGTCAAACACCATTTTAAGTTTTGGGGATACGGCACTGAACAAGTTTGACAAAGTTTCTGCCCTCAAAATGTTACCAAACCAAAACATGTTCACAGTAAAGCCAGTCTGCTGACATGGGGCTGTGATGAAGGGAAGAGCAGTGTTTCTTGCAGGCCCAAGCAGAGTCCAGGCAGCTGAAGTTTAAAAGGCCTGAATGCGGGGTTTCCCTGGTAGTAAAAATCCATCTGTCAATGAAAGAGACAGGGTTCGATCCCTGGTGGGAAGATCCCACATGCCGTGGAGCAACTAAGCCATGTGCCACCACTACGGGGCCTGGGTTCCAGAGTCAGGGGGCCGCAACTGCTGAAGCCCCTGTTCCACTCGAGAGAAGCCCCTGCATCACACCTAGAGAGTAGCCCCTGCATCACGCCTAGAGAGGAGCCCCCACTAGCTGCAACTAGAGGAAAGTCCAGGCAGCAGTATAGACCCAGCATAGCCAAAAAGATGAATAATAGAGCAAATTTTTTTTTAACGCCTAAACTCTCCAAAGGTTTTCAGGGAAAGCTTTTTAGGGAGGAGGTTCTAGGGTATGTGATCAGCTCATGGAAATTCTTCTGACTAGTTGGTGATGAAATAATCCAGAAACAATATCATCAGCCTTCTGATTCCAACCAATCTGAGGTCTATGTGCTTGTGGGCAGCATACAGTAAATTTCTTCTGCCTGGTGAGGGGTTTTGGTATGTGTGAAACAGCTCAAAGGACATGACTCAGTGTATCATCTGTAGCACTTGAGGAGGAACTAATGGTCCTTGTCTTTGTTTAATGACTAAGCTATTATTATCTGTCTTGTTTGACTTGTTCTTTCTGCATTGTCTCACTTCTCTAATTAAACTCATTCCCTGATTAAAGTTTTTCTATAGGCTGAGCAACTAAACACAGCACACAGGCAAAAGGCAGGCAGAGGACATCGGTGGGGAGTGAGGGAGGCGGGGGCTGTTCTGGGAAGGCCCATAGGGTGCTGCTCGGTTACGAAAGAATTTATAGGCTAGTTGATGACAGTCACATACACGAATAAGTAAATCAGATAATACTCTGTGATGATAAAAATCTGTTAGAGGAACAGAACAATGTCATGTAAAATCACTGGTGGGCAGTGATAGCAGAGGGAGGAGAAAGGCTTTAAATGGAGTGGTCAGGAAAGGCCTCTCTCTCAGAAGGTGACCAGCCTTCTGGAAAAAGGAAACTGCAAATGCAGAAACTCAAAGTCAGGAAGGAGTCTGATGTGCTTGAGAAACTAAAGGGGAGGCAGTGTGGTTGAGATCCTGATAATGCAGATCTCTCACCAGAGTGAGAGACCTCAACAGCACGTGAAAATGACAACTCGGCACCTGGGGAGAGAGAGGGCAGACAGATGAAACAAGGCCAGTGCAAGTCCCTGAGAGGTCACCGGAGGAGGGAGAGGGGCTTTCTTCTTCTCTAAAATGCAGATAATTGAACTCAGCTGGCGAGGATAAAAAGAAAATACTTTGAATGGTTTGGAGAACTATTCTCTCAATAAGAGGTTTTTGGTAGCTATGTTTTTAAATAACATATATCAAGTAAAGGGGAAAAATTAATGATTAAAATATATGGACTTCTCTGGTGACATAGTGAATAAGAATCCACCTGCCAATGCAGGGGACACGGGTTCAATCCTGAGGCTGAGAAGATCCCACATGCTGCGGAGCAACTAAGCCTGTGAGTCACAAGTACTGCGTCTATGCTCTAGAGCCTGCACACTGCAACTAGCAGCACCCGTGCATCTGGAGCTTGTGCTCTGCAACAAGAGAAGCCACTGCAATGAGAAGCTGGAGCACTAAAACAAAGAGAAGTCCTCCCCCCACCCCACCCCACCCCCCCACCCCCGCTCTCTGCATCTAAAGAAAGCCCTGGCACAGCACTTTAGACCCGGTGCTGAACTCTCCCCACCACCACCAAAATGTGTCCTCTTGTTTCTAATTAGTGCATGTGTGATTAATAATTTTATTGTTTTGGGGTACTGGTAATGCCTTACGCTCAGGAAGTTTTCAGTAATCAAGGTAACTCCTGTAGATCTGAACAAAAATTGATCCAGTTAATCACACTAGATTCTTTTGGTAGAAAACAACAGCCTATTGTCTGAGGCCATTTATCTTTCTTTTGTGGGGGAGGGGCGCTGGCTGACAGCTGCTTTGCTTTATAAAGATTATGCTTTTAAAATTCGTTCCTACCCCTACTGATCTACAAAATAGTAGCAGCACAATTAACCCTAGAATCCACTGTTTAATTTTTCATTTAAGAATGAATCTTAAATATCAGCAGAAAGAAAGCCTGTCAAGGGACAGACAGATTGACGAGGAGAAAAAAAAAGAGGAAAGGATGAAGCTGAGGGAGGCTGAAGAGACAGAATCAAAGGACTGGGATGGGAGAGAGAGATGGGAGGGGAAGACTCATGACGTTTTTTCCACTGGATGAATTGAAAACTCAACTGCTTTTGAGCATAAGTATTACCTTGAGGTGAATATTGTTATTCCCATTATATAGATAAGGAGGTACACACAGTTAAGTAATTTGCCAAGGGTCACACAGCCTAGCTGAGCTGGAATCTGAACCCAAGCAGTTTGACTCCAAAAACCACTCTCTTAACTTCTGTAAAAATATCCTGGGGCTTTAGCAACACCTGCTCACCTCCCCACCCCCAACCATAGCATAGAATTTCTAGTTGTATGTTAGCAGCCTAGGCTTCACGGTCCCTCTGCTAGTTTCAGCTTCTAATTCTCCCCTTTTGATATGATATTTAGACATATGATATACACAGACAATGGTATACCATGGGATACTAACAAGGTGGGTTAATGTATAGGATATATAATGTAGAGGAACACAGCAAGAAACCCAGAGTGTATTGTAGATGAAAAAAAAACAAGGTGCAAAAAAATGTGTAGAGTATACTCATATTTGCATTCCTGAAGGGCATATACATTTGCATATGATCTTTCAGAGTCCTAGGAAGAGTGAGAACACACTGAGACAGAGTTAATGAAGGCACTGTTTACAGAAGTGTGAGGTAGGCTTGAGGAAAACCAATCAGGCTTGGTGAAGCCCCTTGGGGTTACCTGAAGGGAAGTGTTAAAAATCTGGAGAAAAGCGCAGTCAGCAATCCTAGCCTAAGGGAGCGGTGAGGAAGGAGCTGTTGGCAGACCCAGACTGTGGTTGGAGAGGGTTGCTCCACAGGTACTGGGGCTTTCAGTATGGGAATAGGGCCTGCTGGTTCCAGGTCCAAGGAGGAAGGAGCTAAGGACATAAGCACCTCTGCTTCTTCCCTCCCGTCTGATTGTCCTGCTGGTAGGGACTTCCCCAACCTCCCTTCCTCCATTGCCCAAGTTCTACAGGAAGAAGTTAGAGAGCTGAGAAACCTGTTACCCATAAGGTTAGTCTCCAGGGCACACAGCAGAGCAGAGAAAGCTGCAGAGAAGATAGTGGGGCGGGGGGGTGGGGGGGTGTGTGTGCCATGGAGACTCCATACATATAAAAGTAATGTTTCTGGAAAAATTCACGAGACATTAGGGTCTGATGGAAGCAAGGGTGCTTTTTTTTTTTTTTTTCCTCATGGCTTGACTTTCAGAACCTCAGTTGCCTAACCAGGCGTTGAACATGGACCCTTGCAAGGCCAAGCCCTAACCACTGGATCACCAGAGAATTCCTGCAAGGGACTTTTAAAAAGGTATACTTTATTTTAGAGCAGTTTTACTTTATTTATTTTTTGGCTGCGCCACATGACATATGGAACTTCCCCCACCAGGGATTGAACCTGTGTCTCCTGCAGTAGCAGCTTAGAGTCTTAACCACTGGACCACCAGGGAAGTCTCAGAGTAGTCTTAGATTTACAGAAAATTTAAGAAGATAATATGAAGAACTCTCATATTAACATTCACCAAAAGTCAATAGTTTGTTCAGATTTCCTTAGCTTTTAGCTAACACATTTTTTGTTCCAGGATATTGCATTGCATTAAGTTTCATTAGGCTTCTTTTGAAACTAAGCAGGATCCTGTGGGGCCCTCCTGGATACAAAAGCCCCTCTAAGCCCCTCATTTCTGGTTTGTTGAAAAAGATCTGGTCTCCTATACCTTCCCTGAGTTTCAAAAAGCAGATTCAAACAATTACTAATTCTGGAAGGGAGGGAATGCAGAAACAAAGAAAAAGTAGTCAAGAAAAATAGTTCAAGGATAGCTTCCTTTTCTAATGTAAATCTGTGCTGCTCTGTTCCCCCTTACTCCTTCCTCAGGGTCTTGGAGTTGCAATAGGAGGGAAAGGGGCAGGACACAACTTTTGTAGCCCAAGGACACAACATAAACCACTTAGAATCAAACGGGACCAAGAACAACAGACTGGTTCCAAATCGAGAAAGGAGTATGTCAAGGCTGTATATTGTCACCCTGCTTATTTAACTTATATGCAGAGTACATCATGCACAATGCCAGGCTGGATGAAGCACAAGCTGGATCAAGATGGCCAAGAGAAATATTAAGTAACCTCAGATATGCAGATGACACCACCCTTATGGAAGAAAGAAAAGAGGAACTGAAGAGCCTCTTGATGAAAGTGAAAGAGAAGAGTGAAAAAGTTGGCTTAAAATTCAACATTCAAAAAATGAAGATCACGGCATCCAGTCCCATCACTTCATGGCAAAGATGGGGAAACAATGGAAACAGTGCCAGACTTTATTTTCTTGGGCTCCAAAATCACTGCAGATGGTGACTGCAGCCATGAAATTCAAAAGACACTTGCTCCTTGGAAGAAGAGCTATGACCAAACTAGACAGCATGTTAAAAAGCAGAGACATTCCTTTGCCGACAAAGGTCTGTCTAGTCAAAGCTATGCTTTTTCCAGTAGCCATGTATGGATGTGAGAGTTGGACTATAAAGAAAGCTGAGCACTGAAGAATTGATGCTTTTGAACTGTGGTGTTGGAGAAGACTCTTGAGAGTCCCTTGGACTGCAAGGAGATCTAACCAGTCAATCCTAAATTCCTGAATATTCATTGGAAGGACTGATGTTGAAGCTGAAGCTCCAATACTTTGGCCACCTGGTGCAAAGAACTAACTCTTTGGAAAAGACCCTGATGCTGGGAAAGATTGAAGGCAGGAGGAGAAGGGGATGACAGAGGATGAGATGATCAGATGGCATCACCAACTCGATGGACATGAGTTTGAGTAAGCTCCTGGAGTTGGTGATGGACAGGAAAGCCTGGCATGCTGCAGTCCATGGGGTCACAAAGAGTCAGACACGACTAAGCTACTGAACTGAATTGAGACCAAGATGGCAGACAAGACTAGAACTTAATCCTCAGTCAGCAAGTGAAATGACACACTCAGAGGAGCAATTCCAAGGCAAAGTCAAAAGACCAAGAAGTGGGCAGTGGCGCAAATCCTGGAATTCTCCACCCTTTCCCAAAAATAGTTGGAATAATCCTCCCACTCATTAGCATATGAAAATACCCAACGTGTTTCCTAGTTGTACTCTCCCCCTGCAATGGCCCACACTCTGGGGTGTGCTTCTCTTTGAATCTGAATAAATCCACTTCTTACCTATCACTTTGTCTCTCACTGAATTCTTTCTGTGATAAGACATCAAGAACCTGTGCTCCATTAGGTCCAGAAACTAGGTACCATGGGTTTTGGCTGGATTCAAGTCCCAGCCACGTGGGTTTGGGTCCCAAACTGGGATTTGGCTGGGTTAGAGTCCGAGTACATGGGTTCAATTCCCATTCAATGGCAAATGGTTTCAGAGTCACTATGAACACTAAATCCCCATACCTGAGGTTAAACCCCAGTAAATCCAGACCTCATGTTTATAGGATAGACCTCTAAAGACTTATGATGCCTGATGAAGAAGCCTGGAAGAGAAAGAAGAAAGAAAAGGAGTCAGTGTTGGGACCTAACGAACGCCATGCTAGGCTTCAGGGACTAAGGTAGGACTCACGGGAAAGGCTGAGTCATTGCCCAGTGAGGTCATCCCTGCAGATGCCAGGACTTGTCTAATCAGCATACTCCCCGTAACCTGGTTTGAGTTTATCAGGACGTAAAAGACATCCCCCTGCAGCCAATAGCCAATTAGTAAATACCAGGAAACCCCTGCAGCCAATAAAGATTAGCCAATTAGTAAATACTAGGAAACTCCTGCAGCCAATCAGCCCTTGCCAACTCTCTGTTCTAAAACCTATAAATACTGCTGTAAACCTGGGCTCGGGGCTCCTTGCTCCACTCCCTGCGTTGGATGTGGTGGGAGCCCTAGCTCGAGCTAGAAGTAAAACCCCTTCATGCTTTTGCATTGCTGTGGACGTCCTATTCTCTCAGTTCTGGGGACTCGGACTCTGGGCATAACAGTCAGAAATTTATCTTTCTCAATATGATATAATGTTGAGAACTTCTCTGGTGGCTCAGCGGATAAGAATGCACCTGCCAATGCAGGGGACGTGGGTTCAACTCCTGGTCCAGGAAGATCCCACACGCCTCAGAGCATCTGAGCCTGTGCACCACAACTACTGATGGCTGCGTGCCTAGAGTCTGTACTCTGCAACAAGAGAAGCCACCACAGTGAGAAGCCCACACACCTCAAGGAAGAGTGCCCCCCCTCACCACAACTAGAGAAAGCACAGGAACAGCACTGAAGACCCAGTGCAAAAAAAATAAAGAAATAAATAAGCTTTATAAAAAGATAATGTTGACAAACAAGTACAATTGCTTCATTTTCATGGTCTCCATGATGCTGAAATACATATGAATAGAAATAATGAGAAAATCATTCAAAAAGAAAAATAGTTCAAGGATAAAGCAGAGTCCTAGTTCCTCTTCAAGGGATATACACAACAATTTAAAGCACATCGTTGAGCTCCTATGCAGAAATTGAGACCATCCCTCACTCCCCCACCCCCACCAGGTGGAGGATGATGCCTACTTGGAGAGCCTAGATTGGCTGGAACCAGAAAGTTGATGATTGCGTTTTCTGAAACACTACCCTGTTACCTCACCACCAACCAATCAGAAGGAAATCATGCACCCTGCCTCCCTCTAGCCAAATGTTAACTTTAAAAACCCTTCCCAGGGGGAATTCTGGAAGGGTTTGAGCACAGACCACCCATTCTCCTTGCTTAGTGTCCTGCAAATAAATGCTTTTCATTTACTACTTTCATTCACCACAACCCCGTGTCAGTAGATTGGCTTTGTTGTATAGCAAGTGGACCCAAGTTCCCTTCGATAATACTCTGCTGTGACAGACTTCCCTTGGTTTTGATGACCTTGACAGTTTTGAGGAGTGCTGGCCAAGTATTTTGTAGGTTGTCCCTCTATTGGAATTTGTCTGGTTTTTCTCATACTTGAACAGGTGATATGTTTTTTGGGGAGAGGAAAACCACAGAGGCAAATAGTCATTTTTATCACCTATCAAGGTTACATAGTATCAACGTGACTTACTGTTGATATCGACCTTGAGCACCTGGCTGAGGTGGTGTTTGTTGGGTTTCTCCACTGTAACGTGACTCTCCCCCACCACCGTTCCCCTTTCTATGCTGTGCTGCTTGAAGAAATTCACTACATGCAGCCCACACTTCAGGAGTAGGAAGCTAAACTCCATCTCCTCGAGGACAGATTATCTACATAAACTATCTGGAATTATTCTGCAAGGGAGATTTGTCTTCTCCTTTCCCCATTTACTAATTTACTCAATCAGTCATTTCTTGATGTCTTTACAGATTATGTGTTTTTACTTTATGTGTCTATGTGCTCAGTCGCTTCAGTCCTGTCTGCCTCTTTGTGACGCTACGGACTGTAGCCTGCCAGGCTCCTCTGCCTATGAAATTTTTAAAGCAAGAATACTGGAATAGGGTGCCGTTTCCTTCTCCAGGGGACCTTCCTGACCCAGAGATCAAACCTGCATCTCCTGCGTTTCCTGCACTGCAGTCCGATTCTTTTCACTGAGCCACTGGGGAGGTCCTTGCCTTATAACCCAATGCTACTTTATTTGTTGATTACATTGTTCCTGCTTGGTTATTAGGAGATCTTCAGTTGCTCCTGTGCTCCTTTGACATGCCCCATTAATGTAGGGTGGTTTTTTGTTTTTGGAGCATTCTCTTACTTTCTGGCATTACAACATGTTCCAGGCTTATATTATACATTTTCTGTGTCAGTCCTGAAATCAGCCATTTCTCCAAGGAACTCTGGTTCACTTTATTGGGAAATGGTGATAGAAACCAAGATGTAGGTAATGGTTGTGCTCTTTGCTAAAGGAATGTCATTGCTTACAGGCCCTCTCAGGTGACAGAACAAAGAAACATATTTATTATATTATTAAATAACATTTTATATTATATATTATGAAACATATTATGTACCAGCTCAGTTCAGTCACTCAGTCCTGTCCGACTCTGCGACCCCATGGACTGCAGCATGCCAGGCCTCCCTGTCCATCACCAACTCCCAGAGCCTTCTCAAACTCATGCCCATCAAGTTGGTGATGGCATCCAACCATCTCATCCTCTCTCGTCCCCTTCTCCTCTCGCCTTCAATCTTTCCCAGCATCAGGGTCTTTTAAATGAATCAGTCCTTTGTATCAGGTGGCCAAAGTATTGGAGCTTCAGCATCAGTCCTTCCAATGAATATTCAGGACTTTCCTGAATGATTTCCTTTAGGATTAACTGGTTTAAACTCCTTGCAGTCCAAGGGACTCTCAAGAGTCTTCTCCAACACCACAGTTCAAAAGCATCCGTTCTTCAGCGCCCAGATTTCTTTATGTTTTAACTCTCAAATCCATACATGACTACTGGAAAAACCATAGCTTTGACTAGACAGACCTTTGTCAGCAAAGTAATGTCTCTGCTTCTTAATATGCTGCTTAGGTTGGTCATAGCTTTTCTTCCAAGGAGCAACCATCTTTTAATTTCATGGCTGCAGTCACCATCTGCAGTGCTCTTAAGTGAAAGTGAAGTCGCTCAGTCGTGCCCGACTCTTTGCGACACCATGGACAGTGGCCTGCACCAACCTCCGCCGTCCATGGGATTTTCCAGGCAAGAGTACTGGAGTGGGTTGACATTTCCTTCTCCAGGGAATCTTCCCGACCCAGGGATCGAACAGAGGTCTCCCGCATGTAGACAGACACTTTACCGTCTGAGCCACCAGGGAAGTCCGCAGTGCTCTTGGAGCTGAAGAAATAAAGTCTGTCAGTTTCCACTGTTTCCCCATCTTTGCCATGAAGTGATGGGACTGGATGTCATGGTCTTCTTTTTTTAATGTTGAGCTTTAAGCCAGCTTTTTTCAGTCTCCTCTTTCACTTTTATCAAGAGGCTCTTAGTTCCTCTTTGTTTTCTGCCATAAGGGTGGTGTCATCTGCATATCTGAGGTTATTGATATTTCTCCTGGTAGTCTTGATTACAGCTTGTGCTTCATCCAGCCTGGCATTTCACATGATATACTCTGCATGTAAGTTAAATAAGAAGGGCAAAAATATACAGCCTTAATGTACTCCTTTCCCAGTTTGGAATCAGTCTGTTGTTCCATGTCCAGTTCTAACTGTTGCTTCCTGACCTGCATACAGATTTCTCAGGAGGCAGGTCAGGTGTTCTGGTATTCCCATCTCTTTCAGAATTTCCCACAGTTTGCTGTGATCCACACAATCGAAGACTTTGGCATAGTCAATAAAGCACATGTTTTTCTGGATCTCTCTTGCTTTTTCAATGATCCAGCGGATTTTGGCAGTTTGATCTCTGGTTCCTCTGCCTTCTCTAAATCCAGCTTGAATATCTGGAAGTTCTTGGTTCATGTACTGTTGTTGAAGCCTGGCTTGGAGAATTTTGAGCATTACTTTGCTATTGTGTGAGATGAGTGCAATTGTGCAGTAGTTTGAACATTATTTGGCATTGTCCTTCCTTTGGATTGGAATGAAACTGACCCTTTTCCAGTCCTGTGGCCACTGCTGAGTTTTCCAAATTTGCTGGCATATTGAGTGCAGCACTTTCACAACATCATCTTTTAGGATTTGAAATAGCTCAGCTGGAATTCTATCATCTCCACTAGCTTCGTTTGTAGTGAAGGCCCATTTGACTTCACACTCCAATATCCCTGGCTCTAGAAGGGTGATCACACCATCGTGGTTATCTGGGTTATTAAGATTGTTTTTGTATAGTTCTGTGTATTCTTGCCACCTGTTCTTAATATCTTCTGCTTCTGTTAGGTCCATACCATTTCTGTCCTTTATTGGGCCCATTGCATGAAATGTTCCCTTGATATCTCTTTTTCTTGAAGAGATCTCTAGTCTTTCCCATTCTATTGTTTTCCTCTGTTTCTTTGCATTGATCACTGAGGAAGGCTTTCTTATCTGTCCTTGCTATTCTTTGGAACTCTGCATTCAGATGGATATATCTTTCCTTTTCTCCTTTGCCTTTTGCTGTCTCCTTTTCTCAGCTGTTTGTAAGGCGTCCTCAGACAACCATTTTGCCATTTTGCATTTCTTTTTCTTGGGGATGCTTTTGATCACAGCTTCCGAGATACAAACCTCCATCCATAATTCTTCAGGCACTCTGTCTATCAGATAGAATCCCTTGAATCTATTTGTCACTTTCACTGTATAGTGTAAGGGATTTGATTTAGGTCATAACTGAATGGTCTAGTGGTTATCCCTACTTTCTTCAATTTCAGTCTGAATTTGTCAATAAGGAGTTCATGAGCTGACTGTGGCTCAGTCTTGTTTTTGCTGACTGTATAGTGCTTCTCCATCTGACTATTAGGCTTCAAAGAATATAATCAATCTGATTTCTGCGTTGACCATCTGGTGATGTCCATGTGTAACATCGTTTCTTGTGTTGTTGGAAGAGGGTGTTTGCTGTGACCAGAGCGTTCTCTTGGCAAAACTCTGTTAGCTTTTGCCCTGTTTCATTTTCTCCTCCAAGGCCAAACTTGCCTGTTGCTCCAGGTATCTCTTGACTTCCTGCTTTTGCATTCCAGCCCCCTATAATGAAAACGACATCTTTCCTTGGTTTTAGTTCGAAATGTAGTACTTGCGTGTAGTCTCAAAAACAACAGAATGATTTCTGTTCATTTCCAAGGCAAACCATTCAATATCATAGTAATCCAAGTCTATGCCCCAACCGCTAATGCTGAAGAAGCTGAAGTTGAATGGTTCTGTGAAGACCTACAAGACCTTCTAGAACTAATACCTAAAAAAGATATTATGTATATAGGCATATATATATAATGTTTCTATATGTAACCATCTGTAATTATTAAGCTAACATGTTGCATGCATGTATGCTAAATTGCTTCAGTTGTGTCCAGCTCTGTGCGACCCTATGGACTGCAGCCTTGCAGGCTCCTCAGTCCATGGGATTCTCCAGGCAAGAATACTAGAGTGGATTCCCATGCCCTCCTCCAGGGGATCTTTCCAGCCCAGGGATCATACCTGTGTCTCTTACGCCTACCTACACTGGCAGGCGGGTTCTTTACCACTAGCACCATCTGGGAAGCCCATTAAGCTAACGTAAGTTTGAGCGACTAAACACACATACACAAGGAACTAATACTTTTATTTTGCAGTATTTTGTGCAATTTGAGTTTATTTTTTTAGTCCCATATTTTAAGTTTTCAGTTATTTGAAAAGAAATAATATAGGAATTCCCTTGTGGTCCAGTAGTTAGCACTCCACTCTTCCATTGCAGGGGCCATGGGTTCCATCCCTGAGCAGGGAACTAAAATCCCACAAGCCATACAGTACATCCAAAATAATAATAATAATAATAATAATAATAATAATGTTTGAAATTCCCTAGTGGTAAGAAAAATTGTACGTATGTATATATATCTGTCTTGATAGTTGTGGATTACTAGATACAAAAAAAAAGTTCTATCAGAAAGACCATATAATCAAAATTTTGTGAATTAAGGTTTTAACAATATATTAGGCAAACTAAGTGATTAAAATGGCTTATATGAGTTATCCTTTTATAAAGTAGATGATCCCCCTTTGTATCCATATGTTGCACAAGAACTTCCACACAGTTCAAATGGAATTTGTTATCTTCTTTCAACCCCATTATTGAACCTGTGCCTCTTTCAGTGTCTTCCACCTTGATGAATAGATTACCCCTAAGGCAGTAGCCTCCTATCAGATCTCCCTCCTTTTCTTCTTGCTCTTCTCAAAAGTCAATCTCCAAACCAGTCAAAAACAGTTCTAGAAATGCAAATCAAGTTAGATCTATCCTTAGCTAAAATGTTTTAAAATAACTCTTCATTGCCATTAGCCCTCTCCTCTTACACACCTAAGATACTGATCTCTCTTTTATCTCTGAGCTTGGAGGTCTGCTTCTTCCTCTACTTGGAATTCCTTCCCACTTTGGCCATTCCCAGCTTCTGCCTTGGTTTTGTTGTTCCTTTCATGAATCCTTCCCCAGGAGCCAAAAGCAAGGTTAGATGATCTCCCTACACTGGTCCTAAGCAGTCTTACCACACTGAAGGGTACTTATCTGAATTCACTATTAGACTTTAAACTCTTTTGAATGTAAGGACTTTATTCAGAGTGTAGTGAAGTCAGATTGAATTTCAGCCAGAGCTCTGTTGTTTTCTACCTTTGTGATGTTGAACAGTTTAGCTTTCCCTTGATTGTCTTATAGTTTAAAAAATAAGGTTATGTGAGAATAGTACCTAATTCATTATGTTAGTGTGAGAATTAAACACACTGCCTGGCACATAGTGAACACGTGATAAACGTTAACTCTTATAACTGAGTTTTGGAGCCTTGAGGAGCAGTTTGAGTTAGATCTTGGTATATTTTGAGCTTCATTTCAAAAAAAGGTACATGAGTGTGTGTATATGCTATTTGATGTTGCCAGGAATTGCTAATTTTATCTGTCAAAAATTTCTTCCTAGCACGCTCTTTTGAGTCATGGATTTTGGCTTTTAAGTAAGCTAAAGGTTGTTAATTGGGAGAATGGCCAGAAAAACTTATCCACGGCTTTTGAATCACACGTTGAGCAAATCTGGCATCACAAGTGTCAAGCTGCCTTCTGTTTCTAATCACTTCTCTTTCTAATTTAGTTTCTCCCACCAAAAGGGATTATAATTGATTTTCATTGCAGAGTCCGTGGAAGATGTCACAAGATGTAAAGGCAATTATTTTCCAGTAGATGGAACCCATATTTGCTGAACGTTGCTGCTGGCTTCATCCCAAATGCTAAGCAGTGGCAATACTTCCTAGATTGAGACGACGTGCCATTTATCTGGAGGAAATGCACACATCTTGGCTGAGAGAAAGCTTTCTTCTCCCTACATCTCTGAAATTCCTCTTTTTTTTTTAAAGTGGCAGCGCTTTATTATTTATGAAAACCTCTCCAACAGCATAGAGGTCAATGGTCTGGGCCACAAAGGCTTTGAATCCAATTCTTGTCTCAAGATAGACTTCCCTCAGGGAATTGCACTTTCCCCCCTATACTCTGAATTTTCTTTTTCTTCCCTCCCTTCATTTCTCAGCATGTATCCTTTCCCTCCCTTTATTCTAACCTTAAGAGAACAGCCTCCCTTCTCTTAAGTTTCCATATTCTGCTCTTCCAATCATGCTTTTTATTTTAGTTTTTTAATTTTTTGAATGTATTCCACTCATGCTTATCATTTTCTAAGCTTAGGCATTTGTCTCTGCTTTGAAATTCCTATAAAAAGAGAAGAATCTAGAAATGAGTTTTTGTCATCAAAGCCAATATCATGAAAAATAGCGAACATTTACAAAAAGAGGAAAATTGCAAGTGCAGAAAAAAACAGTGCTGTTCTCCCCTCCTCTCTATCAGAAATTGACACATCAAGCTTTTGCTCATCAACTTCCTCTAGGACATCTCCCAGCCTCTCCCTTGGATTGAATGCTCCTTCTTTGGAGATCTTATTATATATATATTTTTTCTACCAGACATTTGACATCATCTGTAGTTGAGTCAGTTCCTTCTCTGTGTGTGTGTTAATTCCCAGTAGAAATAGGTTTCTTAAGGGCAGAAGCTTATCTCTGTGACCCTGGGAAAGTTTCCTAACCTGTCTCACAAGTATAAGGAAATAGTTATCTTTCATGGTATTGTTGTGATGATTAAACTCAAGAGAACTTCCTGGACCTAGGTAGGTCATTCCTTTCTCTTTCTGCTTCGGTTTTGTGGTTCCCTCCACGTGCTCATGCTGGATTCCAGGGATGGGATTTGGGTTTGAGACCCTGCTCTGCCATTCCTTGGGAAACTCAGGAGACATATTTAACCTCTCCAAGACTTCTTTTTCTTGCTTGCAAATTGGGGATAATAAAAGTATTTGCATCATAGGATTTCTGCGATAATCAAATGAGGAGTGGGTAAAGCAATGAAAAGTCAGCATACAGTGAGTACTCATCCAATGTTGGCTGTTACTATTATGATGATACTCAGTGTAGATTTGGTGCCTAAAAAAATACTTAAATTGGGGAAAAATTCATAGCACAGTCCTTTTAATAGATCAGCAGAGGTAACCTTGGTCACAATTTTCTACTCAATGGCTGTCTTCTATTTAGTTTGCCAATTCATCTGACACCTGGACCTTGTAAACCATTTGCTGGATCAGTTCAAACCTCATTCATGTAATAAAAATCAAAAATTGTTTGCAAGACAAAAGCCAGAACAAATTAGTAAGTGAAATCATAATCAAATAGGAAAGGTGTTTAACAGAGGGTGAATGAGAGATTCCCACTGGTATACATCTTCTTTAAAATCTTAATTAGAGTTCTGGAAAAGGCAAAGTCATATGCTGATATAATGTTAATCTAATTACACTAGGAACAAATGGAGATGCTAATATGGGAGGAAGACCAATATAAACAAATCTAAATGAGGCTTTCTTTCAAAGAGCTTGTAATTAAAACATATTATAAGGCATATTATAAACATCGCCTTCATCTCCACAGTACTTCTAGAAAAGTGAAATAGATTCCTAAGTTAGCAATATTGTTTTCTTTTTTTAATCAGTATTCTGATTTCAAGAATTGACTAGTTCTACAAGGGTGCTTCTCAGGCAGCCCTAGTGGTAATAACTAAGCACCAGCACTTACCGCATGCAATAACTAACTTACCTGAAAAAACCCAATCACTTATACTTAAGAGGAAACTGAAGCTCACCGTGGTTAAATGATTTGGCTAAGGTTACACAGCTAATATGTACTGATGGCGGCGTTTGGAGTGAAAAGGCTCCAAATCCAACCCACAGAATGAGGATTCACATCATTATAATTCTGTTTTCTATTCAGAATGAACTACACGGCAAGCTTCTATTACTTTTTATTTCCTGGACTTTTTTTGGATGTGTTCCTTTGAGGTTTTTGATTTTTTTTTTAAAGGTTTATGTATTTATCTTGGGCTGTGCTAGGTCTTTATTGTTGAGCATGGGCTTTCTCTAGTTGCAGTGAGCAGGGTCTACTCCCTAGCTGCGGTGAGTGGGCTTCTTATCACCATGGCTTCTCTTGTTGTGGAGCACAGGCTCTAGGGTGTGCAGGCTTCCATAGCTGTGGCGCGTGGGTTCAATAGTTGTGGCGCACAGGCTTCGTTGCTCCTAAGCATGTGGGATCTTTCCAGACCAGTGATCGAATCTATGTTCCCCACACTGGCAGGCAGATTCTTAACCACTGGACTACCAGGGGAGCCTCTTGCTTTGAGTTTTTATTTTCTTGGGTATATTTTAGTTTCCTTCTCTTGTGTTATTTGCCTAGTTTTCCATGACCACTGAAACATCACCGTTTAACCTCAAACACTCCTCCAGCATAATCAAAGTCTCCTTTCCATATGTTCCTTATATCCAGTATATTCATTCACAACAGGAATTTGATTAACAACATCTTCCTGAAAAAGCCTCTCCTAGAGTCATCTGAGCTGCTTCCTAGCTAAGAATCTTCCTTCACCCTCCTCCTGCCCTCTGTCTCTCGCTGAGCTAATCTGTTTTCCTGGTTCCTGGCTTCCACCTTTTCAGCTTACTCATCACTTCGGTGGAGCACATCGTCTAGACGCAGTTCCCTGACGATGGGTGTGTGGGAGGTAAAGTTTTTGAGAATTTAAGAGCCTGAAACGTTTTTATTCTTCCTTCATACTTGATTTATAACTTGATTGAGTATAGAATTCTGGGTTAAAAATGCTTTTCTCTCAGACTTTGGAAAGCTTTGCTCTATCATCTTCTGCCTTCCAGGCTTCCTTTTGAGAAGTTTGGATTCCCTTCACCTTTGTGTGTTGGTTTTCTCACTTGAAACTTATAGAATCTTCTCTTTGGACTCAGGTCATTTGGATGGGTCTATTTTTAGACAGTATGCTAGGGTTATGATGATATGATGGGCTCTCCTCTGTATCTCCCGAAAAGGGCTCATTTTTTATTTTCTGCAAAAAAGATTTTTTTTTATAGCTTCCAGTTCTGATTTTATGGGTGTATTGAAATAAGAATCCAGTTTCTCTGAAGACATTGAGTTGTTATTATTTTTACTGTACTTTTCTTCCTCCTGAATATTTTGTATTTTCATCACATTTTTTTTTCCAGCTTGTTTTTTTGGTGTCCATTTTTTCATATCAGAGGCTTTTCTTACTAGGTCTCCTAAGATTTGATTGCCTCCTTGTATTTACAAGTAGGGGCCTCAAGAGCTGCCCAGAATTTCCGAGCGAGAGGATGGGGTGTCCTGCAGGGAGAGTTGAAGGGGAGCCCCTGATGTCTACACTCATGGCTGTGTCATAGTCTTTCCTCCAGGGTCCGAGAGAGCCCCACCTAGAAAAGACTTGTTTGGTCTTCTGCCTGGAAGTGAGGGACTGGCTGCTTTCATGGTGGGTTGAGGAAGAAGTTCTGCAGTTAGTATGACGTGTCATTTACTTAACTCACGTGTTTTCTCTTTCGGAAAAAGATTTTCTGCTTTAGCCTCTTCAAACAGATGGATCATCTCTGTTGGGGTGAGGGAGGGCCATCTCCCAACAGGGCGGGAAGACTGGGGCATCTAGGGATCTAAGGGCTTTTCAAGCAGCTTTCAACTAACCCTCCTGGTTTCAGCCTATGCTTGCCCTCCTTTGTCGGGAGTAGCTGGTGCCATCACTCCCAGAGCTTCTGTTATTTGGCCCTTTTCTTGACTTGCCCCTTCTCCCCCACCTCCTCCCTCCCCAGAAAGTAGAATTCATTCTTTTTCAATTCTACCAAGTCAGTACGGCTTGTTCATCTACTCTGCAGCTCCTAGAACATTGGTGCTCTTCCTTCTCATTCTCACTGTATTCTTAGAGGTGTATGCTTTTAAAAACTTTCTTTAGTTTTAGTGCAGTTTAGGAGAGAGTAAAAGTGTGTGTTCAATCAGCTGTCTTTTTGAAATTCTGTTTTCTTTAGATAAAATCCTGCATCTGATATCTTCTAGTGTTGACAGAATTTTGCAACTGCCTTCATTAGGGAAAACCAAAGGCAGGAGGCTCTGGGCATGGTGAGCTTGGGTCCTGCTCTGTTTCAGTTTTGAAATGTACAACTGTGCTTTGGATTGCCTCATAGTCTAATTAAAAGTACAAATTCTTCCGGGAACTATACACAGTATTTTATAATAATCTTATAAGGGAAAAGAACCTGAAAAATATGTATGTATAACTGAGTCACTTTGCTATATACCTGAAACTACACATTTATTTACACATTGTAAATCAACTAATACTTCAATTAAAAAAATAAAATTCCCTCTATACTCCAGCACCCCTCCCACACCCCACCAAATTCTCCACACTAAGAGCTAATAAAATGTTAAGGGTATCTGATTACAAATCACACTTTCAAAAGTACTTGGCATTCACATAGTTTCCTCACTGTGGTAGTTAGAACAATAAAGTGAATTGAAAGTGTTAGCCACTCAGTCATGTCTGACTCTTGCAACCCCATGAACTGTAGGCTGCCAGACCGCTCTGTCCATGGAATTCTCCAGGCAAGAATATTGGTGTGGGTAGTTATTCTCTTCTCCACGGGTTTTTCCTGTCTCAAGGTCGAACCCAGGTCTCCTGCATTGCAGGCAGATTCTTTATCATTTGAGCCACAAGGGGAGCTCGGATAGAAAAATAACACCCCCCTCCCCTAAAGATGACCATATTCTAATCCTCATAAACTGTTAAGTGTGTTAAATTATGTGGCAAAGAGGAATTAAGGTAGCAGGTAGAATTAAATCAAAAGAAGATGGTGAACAAATCAATTGCCTTTAAGATCAAGATTATCCTGGCTTCTCTGGGTAGGACACCACGTAACCACTGCTGCTGCCAAGTCGCTTCAGTCGTGTCCGACTCTGTGTGACCCCATAGACAGCAGCCCACCAGGCTCCCCTGTCCCTGGGATTCTCCAGGGCAAGAACACTGGAGTGGGTTGGCATTTCCTTCTCCAATGCATGAGAGTGAAAAGTAAAAGTGATGTCACTCAGTCGTGTCAGACTCTTAGCGACCCCATGGACTGTAGCCCACCAGGCTCCTCCATCCATGGGATTTTCCAGGCAAGAGTACTGGAGTGGGTTGCCATTGCCTTCTCTGACATGTAACCACAAGAGTCCTTAAATGTAAAAGAGGGAAGCAGAAGACCAATTTCAGAGTGCAACATGACATGAGGACTCCACTGGCCGTAACTGGCTCTGAGGATAGAATGGGGCCAGACAAGTGCAGAGCTCGAAAAGATGGGAAAGAGGTCATCCACTAGAGCTTCCAGAAGGAACTCGCTCCTGCTGATACTTGGATTTTAGCTCCCTCACACTTGGAAGAAAAGTTATGACCAACCTAGACAGCATATTAAAAAGCAGAGACATTACTTTGCCAACAAAGGTCCGTCTAGTCAAGGCTATGGTTTTTCCAGTGGTCATGTATGGATGTGAGAGTTGGACTGTGAAGAAAGCTAAGCACCGAAGAATTGATGTTTTTGAACTGTGGTGTTGGAGAAGACTCTTGAGAGTCCCTTGGACTGCAAGAAGATCCAACCAGTCCATCCTAAAGGAAATCAGTCCTGAATATTCACTGTAAGGACTGATGTTGAAGCTGAAACTCCAACACTTTGGCCACCTGATGAGAAGAACTGACTCATTGGAAAAGACCCTGATGCTGGGAAAGATTGAAGGCAAGAGGAGAAGGGGACAACAAAGGATGAGATGGCTGGATGGCATCACCGATTCAATGGACATGAGTTTGAGTGAACTCCAGGAGTTGGTGATGGACAGGGAGGCCTGGTGTGCTGCAGTCCATGGGGTTGCAGAGAGTTGGACACGACTGAGCGACTGAACTGAACACTCATTGCAGACTTCTAATCCCTCAGAATCGTAACAGAATACACTTGTTAAGAGCAACATTTGTGATAACGTATTGCAGCAGCCCTGGGAAACTAATACACATATTATGAAACAAAACAGCGATTGTGATGCATGTTCCACTAAATTTTGAAAAAGTTGATTACATTAACTTTTCCCTCTCATTTCTTGCCTAGAGGCAGATTCACTTATTTTAATATTTACTTACTTGGCTGTGCCAGGTCTTAGCTGGCATGAGGGATCTTGGGTCTTAGCTGCGGCATGTGAAATTTTGTTGTTGTTTAGTTGTGGCATGTGAACTCTTAGCTGTGGCATGTGGGATCTATCTAGTTCCCTTACTAGGGATTGAACCCAAGTCCCTTGTATTGGGAGCACGAAGTCTTAGCCACTTGACCACCTAGAGGTAGATTTGTACGAGTTAATGAAGTTTAAGCTTTGGGCCTCTCACCTGACATAGGTACCCTTGGAATACTGGAATGGTCGAGTGCAGCCAAGAAGCATTCCTGATAAATTGCCCAGGGAGAGCTTAGTAGAAAGGGAGCTGGGAATCCAAGGCTCTAGCAACTTGTTGTCATTTTTGTTCTTATTCTGAAGAAATTCTCATGTTCAAACCTAATTTTGCTTTGGTAATTTTATATTGTTTTTCTTACAGAGATTTCCACAAATTTTATCTGCTCTGGGCAACCCCACGCCCCACCAACTGTAGATCTGGCCCTACCCTTGCCTCTCTTATTTTTCGAAGAGTGAGAGATATCACACATGCACAAGTGTGCATATATATTTTAATCATGATGAAAGGAAAAATAAGAGTGGCAATAAAAGTGGCTACTAAAACATCCCAGACCCAGGCCCTTCCATAAGATCAAATCTGCCAATGGGATTTGAAGGGAAATATGTCACTGGTCTGGAACAGGGATGTATTAAGACAGTTGGTCAAAATTGTAATTAATTTTGTTGTAATCTTCAAACAATAGGATGTACTCTAAAGACAGGGGATGGGAAGAATTATCTGAAGAGAATCTGATACATTAGAAATAGAATTAAATTCAAATAAACATTTATTGCATTTCTATGCAAATCAGAGGCTGGGCTTTGCCTGGGGCAGGAGAAGAGCTGTCAGGAGAATGACAACCCAGAGCTGTCGGGAAAAAGTTCTTGGAAACTGCCTTATGGTGCATTTTCATTGTGTAGAACTAGGGGGTCCACTTTTAAAGCATATTTATAAATTCTCCTCTCAGATGATCTTTTTCTCCCTTTCTTTCTCTCCTTCCTTCGCATTCTCTTTCCTTCCCTCCCATTCCCTCTCTCCCTCCCTTTTCTTCCTCTCCTTTCCCCCTTTCTCTTTCTTTCCTTTCTCTCTTCCTTCCTTCTCTCTTCTTCTTTTCTTCACAAGGGCAAATTTCCACTGGGTACCAGTTTCTGTATAACATTCAGAGTCACTTTCTTCCAGAAGAAGTTGTTTTACTTCATCTAATCCTCTAAGTCCCTGAGGTAGACTCTTGGCGGTGGTTTAGTTGCTCAGTCCTGTCTCTTTGTGACTCCATGGACTGTAGCCCACCAAGCTCCTCTGTCCATGGGATTTCCCAGGAAAGAATACTGGAATGAGTCTCTATTTTCTTCTCTGGAATCTTTCCCCAATCCAGGAATACAGCCTGTGTCTCCTGGATTGGAGGTGCTCTCGTGCATCGCAGGCAGGTTCTTACCCTGAGCCACCCCAGGTGGTGAGGTAGTCTTTCACTTTAAAAATGAAGAAACTAGGAGTCAAAGTGGGATTTGCTTTCAGGTGATTTATGCATATAATAATTATGCTTGTCTGCTTGTAGAGCATTTTCTGCCTACAGAAAAATTTCTCATCAAATGTCTCACAACAGGGGATGAGTCACATGCTCTTTGTCGCAGGACAGTGGCTTTCCTCTCCTTTTTGTCCTCACATAACGGGTGGTTATGGCACAGTCCTGTTGCTCGGGTGGGTAATTCTCAATGGTGCAGTTAGCAGTGAACGGGGCATATAGGTACGACAATATGTAACTTGAAAAAACCCTGACCCATCAGGTGATGGGTGATGTTTATACACCCTATTGGAGGTCCTGCTGTAGAAAAATATATATTGATGTGGAGGAATAAAAGCAGGTCACAAAATAGTACGGTATGATTTCATTTTTGCAAATATTTGTATATATATATAAATATTTGTATGTAAGAGCATTAACGGAACTGTATTTTTGTCTGTTTTCTATGTTGTGTGCCAGTTTTGTTTCAAGAGAAAAAAAACTTAAAAAAAAAAAAAGCTTTCAGGAAGTAAATCCTTGTAGTGTTATTTCAGGAAGCCCTTGGCTGAGATGTGGCAGGAAGTCATCAGTGCACTAAGAATGAGAATGAAATTCTTTATCATGGGTGTTGCTTCAGGAGGAACAAAGTGGTAATACAGTATGGAGAAACCTGGTTGACCAGGAATGCATCTGGCTTAGGGAGCAAAGCCAAAACTTCAAATATGTTCTTTGCTCAAATTTAGAACACCGGTGACCACGAAGAACAAAAAACCCTGTAGGAATTTTAGTCTCCTAATTTTGTCACAATCAGAAGTCAAGCTCTTATGTTGTGTGTGTGCGCACACAAGGGGTAACTGAATGCTCTTGTCTGTGTGCTTCGTCCTTCTTGTGGTGAAAGTCACAATAAAGATAAAAAAGGAGAGCCCGGAAGTCTACTTCCCTTGTCAATTCTTGCTGTGTAAAATGCACAGATATTGTTGGGGCACACTGCATGCTGCTGATGGACTAATAATGGTTAAGTTAAATGTAAAAAGCTGGACTGCAGAGAAAGTCGAGGATGTAATTTAAAATCATGATCCAAATGTAAATGGCAGGCATGATGAGACTCTTTGAGTAGGAAAGAGATGGGCGATCCCTCCCATCTACATATCACCAGAGCTGAACTATTAAATAATAAAATGCGTAAATTGTTATTGTTTAGTCACCAGGCCATGTGCGATTGACTCTTCTGTGACCCCATGGCCTGTAGCTTACCAGGATCCTCTGTCCATGGATTTTCCAGGCAAGAATACTGCGGTGGGTTGTCATTTCCTTCTCCAGGGGATCTTCCCGGCCATGAAGATGTCTCCTGCCCATGTCTCAGCCCAAGTCTCCTGCATTACAGGTGGATTCTTTACCACTGAGCCACTTGGGAAGCCCCAGTTAACTGATTTAAGGAATGCTAAAACAAAGCAAACTGAATTCTCATTAGTGGGGGTCAAGAACTCTAGGAAGGGTACACTGAAGAATAAAAGAAATTCAAAAGGGCTTCATGGACTTCAGATAACTCATTCTAGACATGAGCAAGGCATAAAAAGCCCGCTGTATTTATACATTGCATCATGGGTCCTCAAACACATGGCGCCACATATGTTGGTTGGACCACGCATGGCCATTCAGCTCTGGTGGTATGTAGATGCGAGGGACAGAGAAGGCAATGAACCGGATGGGAATGCAGAACCAGACCAAGCCACAGAGGTGGTGCAGGATAATGGGAGCAGGTGCATCCAGGAGGCTATAGCTGTGTGGTCTGAGGAGGCAATGCTCTCGGCAGAGCCCCACCGGGATTGCAGTGTGGGAGTTTACAGATCCAGGCAGGTTGGTGGCATCAAGACAGCACGATAGGAAGCAGTTAAATTCCAGGCTCTAGATGGGAGTTCCTAGTAACCTACTTACCAGGACAGGGGCCCAATATAGAGTCAGACAAGCAATGGAGATGACTAATGCCAAATTCTAGATGCTCAGCTAGAACTTTTTTCTCTTTTTGGCCACACTGTGTGGCATGTGGGAATTAGTTCCCCAATCAGGGCTCAAACCCATGCTCTTTGTATTGGAAGTGCAGTCTTAACCACTGGACCATCAGGGAAGTCCCTCAGCTAGAGCTTCTTAAGTGTGACTTTCTATAACCTGAAGTTCAAGATACATTTGCAAGTAGGGAGAGAATCTGACAAAACTCGTAACTGATAGAAAAGGGCAAGTGTAACCCTTCTGTCTGAACCTATAATACAGCCTAAGATAAAGGAAGTCATTACTGACAGGAGGAACTTGCAATTCAACTAGGTCTGTGTTTATTTATAATAGGATTTGCTAAACACCCTCACTGAGGCCTTCAGCGTGGTGTAAAACAGATACACTTGGGAGCCAGACTCCACGATCCAAACCTTGGTTAGTACATGGCAGTATTTTATTTAGCAAATTATAGCTAATTTGTGTATAAAAACTGGAGTAATACCTGGGGAACCAGGACACCTAAATTCTAGACTCAAATCCTAGCCCTGGATCTAACTACTCCTGTTAACTTGGGAAAACTGCGTACACTTTTGAGGACTGTTTGCAGACCTGTACGACTGAGATGAGGACTGACTACCTGACTGGATAAAGTGCTTTCTGGGAATCTTTCGAACCCTTATGCTCTTCAAAGAGCACCTGGTCTTTCCCCTTGCTGTACAGTCTGCACAAGTTTTGGGAATCACTGTGTTACCTCAATTTATATATTAATCCCGACCTAAATGTTATGATTCCCATTTCAGAGATGAGGAAATGGAAATCTAGCAAGTTTGATTTATCTGTGCTAAATTAGTGGTGAGAATAGGATTATTATTTGGTTCTGTCAGTTCTAAAGTGGTGTAATTTCTGTTTTTCTGTATGCTATTCTGTCATTAGACTTGACTTGCTGACCAGGCCAGGATCATAAATACTCAGAATCTGTATCTCACTCTGGTAGGCTGGCACTTTGATATTTTTAAGTTGCTACTTGTTCAGTTCTCTCCTCTTGTCAGCATTCCCTTGCCTTGTTATTTATGGTTCTGTCAGCCCATATGGCCTAACTCCCATTTCTTACTCTGTTAAATGTCTCCTACATGTCTGTTTTCTAGCAGTGACTCCTTTTATCCGAAATAAAATTCTTATGTACTTGCTCATTTCTCATGTACTTGCCACGTTACAATGAAAAAAATTAATTATGCATGAAGTTGGTGCTAAAATGATCATAATAAAGGATAAAACAAACATCAGGGAAGTAAGACTCCAGTAATTATTTTCCATTTTCTTTTATATATAGGTCTTTAAGAAACAAGGAAGATAGCTTTCAAGTCTAAACACTGGAGCGACCTAAATCACATTAATATAACAATCATCCTCTCCTAAAGGAAACTAAATGAATGTATGAATGGAAAATAGTATTTAATATGTAGCTTTCAGAATATAGAAACATCTCAGAGAAATTGTGACATCAGTGTATGTATATATGAGGTAATATCTGTATAATTAGCAACTCTCACAGCAATGGGAAACATTACTTTTTGGATACATTATACATAAACTTTCTATCTCAAGAACTCCACATTGTTGTAAAATTATTTCAGTTCAGTGCTATGGCAGTTATACAAATAGATGTAAACTCCATTCCCAGATGAACATTAAAAAAGCAGAACGCCTACTAATTATGTGTTATTAACACAAATGTCAACAAAAATAGTTTAACAGGTGCAGAATCACAATACTGAAAATATAATTATCAATACAGCTGTCTTAAGAGAGTTAACTAGTACCATCAGGCTTAAAAAGAAGCACTTAAGGTCACTGTTTTCATGTTTCACTCTTTCAGTCACCACACACCAGTGTTACTATCAGCATCTAAATAAAGTGTTTAAAATGCTTATATTTTATTTAAGAGCTGGAATACAGGCTTTACAATATATCTGAAACATCATCAATACTGTGATAGTGCCATTACGATAAGTCCATGTGTGTGGCATTAAAAAAATAATGGCTGGTCATAGCAGGTGTTTATGAACTGAATTTTAAGTTTTCTAGAGGCTAACATGATAACAAATTTTTCTTCTTGACATGGTATATTCACAATCTTCTTTCATAAAGTTCACAGGCATTTCTTGTCTTTCCCTGCACGATCCTGTAAGAAAAAAACATGACTTGGGTAGTTAGAGAAACAGATTCATAAATATGACAAGGACTTTTAAAAAACATTCTTTCAGTTCTGGTTTCCTCGGTGTGTATGCCCAGCAGTGGCATTGCTGGGTCGTATGGCATGGAAGCAACCGAGATGTCCATCGGCAGATGGATGGATAGGAAAGTTGTGGTACACATACACAGGAATATTACTCAGGTATAAAAAGGGATGCATTTGAGTCAGTTCTAAAGAGGTGGATGAAACTGGAGCCTATTACACAGAGCGAAGTAAGTCAAAAAGAAAAACACTAATACAGTATATTAATGTAAATATACGGAATTTAGAAAGATGGTAATGATGACCTTATATGCAAGACAGCAGAAGAGACACAGATGTAAAGAACAAACTTTTGGACTCTGCGAAAAGGTGAGGATGGAATGATTTGAAAGAACAGCATTGTATGTATGTTACCATATGTGAAATACATGACCAGTCCAAGTTTGATGCATGAAGCAGGGCACTCAAAGCTGGTGCACTGGGACAACCCAGAGGGATGGGATCGGGAGGGAGGTGGGAGGGGGGTTCAGGATGGGGGACACACGTACACCCATGGCTGATTCATGTCAATGTATGGCAAAAACCACCACAATATTGTAAAATAACTAACCCCCAATTAAAATAAATTTAAAAAATAAAATCATTCTCTTTTCTGTGTATAGTTATTAATTACAAGGATAATCAAATGAAAATACAAAGTCTCATATTTTAAAAAACTACAAAATGTGTAGTTTTACTTGAAAAAGTGTTTAAAAGGAAAAGAAATAAAACTTTTGTTAAATTAATCTTTTCCCTTGCTTTAATCTATTTTGCTTTCATTTCACAGGTTATACAAGGAAAACAAAATTTCTGAAATTCCCCTCTTGCAAACCTATTTAAGATTTTTGGCAAAGAAAGAATGAAGGAAACAAAAAAATCCATATGGGTGGCTTTTTTGTTATTGTTCTTCTGACATTTGCCAATAGAACTGGCTTCTCAAATTATACTCTTTGCTGATCATAAGACAACTTTAATACATCATTTAAAACTGGAGAAAATGGGATATAAATTAACTGTAAGAGATCATTTTATTGAGAAAAATAAAACAAACAATGGAGTTGTGTGGTTATTGCTGCAACAGAGAAGCTATCAAGCTCTCTTTTGGGCTGAGCATTCTTACTTTCATCTGGGCAACTTCAGTAACATTAACTTAAAGCAACTGAGTCAGAGGACAGCATTAGAGGAGGCATCTGAACAACAAGGTATAGCTCTTATGTGTTCACATATATCTTACCACTTTTGATAAAAATCATAGCTTTAATGGAGCTGCTACCCTGACGAGTCCCTTAAGAGAAGGGTGATTTTCCAAAATGAAACTTTAAAAGTGGCTAGTGTTGACAAGTCTGTGCTGTCAACCTGAGTACGCTCTGTGCTTTTTTTTTGTTTTCTAGAAGATAGCCAGGGCAAACAAGGAAAAGCAAAGACTACATGTTTTGAAGGTTCTGTTTTCTAACATTTATTTAGTGCCTATAACAGGGAGGGGATCAGATGGGGAAATCGAAAGAGGTTTAAAAGATATAAAGTGACATTTGTTTAAACAAAGAAACAGGTTTCCCTTCTTTCATCTGTTTCCTTAATATTTTAACAGTTCTTTATGTCATGATTTATTTTATCTAAAGTAAATAAAGTATACAAAACTAAAAAGTTTAGTTTTCCTAAGAAACTTTATGATGTAATTCAATTATTGAAGTTGGTCTGACATCAGAAGTAAAACTCTTGAAGGACAATTTGGCACAGCTTTTTACTGTGGCTAGTCTAGAGCAATCTTTGGCTTCTCAAGTGGGTTCAGAAGACGAATATAAAAATGGTTCTGGCAAAGAAAGAATGAAGGGAACCCATGTAGAAAGAATGAAAAACCCATGTAGGTGGCCTTTTTTTTGTTCTTCTGATATTAGCCAATAGAACTGGCTTCTCAGTTCTGGCTTATACTGGCTTATACCCTTTGCTGATCATAAGATGACTATAATACATCATTTAAACTGCAGGAAAATGGGATAGACATTAACCATAAGAGATCATTTTCTGCACTAAGAAAAAAATATCACCAACAACAGAGTTGTGTGGCTGCACTGAGGAAACTATCAAGCTCTCTTTTGTACTGAGCATTCATGCTTTCAAAACAACTTCAGCAACATTAACTTCAGGACAAGTCAGAAGACAGCATTAGAGGAGGTATCTGAATAACAAGGTTTCCTTTGTGTTTTTACACGTATCTTATTTTAGAAAAAAACACAGCTTTAATGGAGCTGCTACTCTGACAAGTCCCTTAAGCGAAGGATGATTTTCCAAATGAAATTTTAAAAGTGGCTAGTGCTGACAGGTCTGTGCTGCCAATGACCCTGTATGTTCTGTGTTTTCTTTTCCAGAAGAGTGTCAGAGCAAACAAGGGATGGCAAAGACTATTAATACATATTTCCAAGGGACTGTTTTCTATTTTTTTAAATGTAGTGCCTATAACAGGGATAGCTCAGTGGTAAAGAATCCACTTCCAATGCAGGAGACATGGGTTTAATCCCTGGGTTGGGGAGATCCCCTGAAGAAGGAAATGGCAACCCACTCCAGTATTCTTGCCTGGGAAATCCTATGGACAGAGGAACCTGGCAGGCTACAGTCCATGGGATTGCAAGAGCTGGTCACGACTTAGCGACTAAACCACCATTACCACCATAACAGGGAGCGGATTGGATGGGGAAATTCAAAGGGATTTAAAAGATGTAAAGTGGGATTTGTCTACAATAGAGAAACCAGTTTTCCCCTCTCTCATCATTAATATTTTAGCAGTCCTTTATTTTAAAATTATTTTATTTAAAATAAATCAAGTATATAAAACTGAAAAGTTGTTTCCCAATGAACTTTATGATGTAATTCAATTATTGAGGTTGGTCTGACAACAGAAGTAAAATTCATGAAGGACAATTTGGCACAGCTTTTTACTGTGGCTGGTCTAGAGCAATCTTTTGCTTCTCAAGTGGGTTCAGAAAGTGAATATCAAAGTGTAAGAGTGACTTTTAAGAAAATAGTTCTCATATAATGACACCTAAATCTCAGAGTATTATTCAGGCTCTCATATTGGATAATGAGGGGTTAAGTATAGGTGAATGGGAAAAAAATGTGTCCAATTAAGAAATAACTTCCCTACAGCAGTAGATATAATGGTCATCTGAGTTAAATTCACCCAACCAGTCCATTTTAGTTTGTTGATTCCAAAAGCCACCACAGTCAAGAAAAGAGTCTGAAATGCAGTACTTGGATGCAATCTCAAAAAGAACAGAACGATCTCTGTTTGTATCCAAGGCAAACCACTCAATATCACAGTAATCCAAGTCTATGCCCTGACCAGTAATGCTGAAGAAGCTGAAGTTGAACGGTTCTATGAAGATCTACAAGACCTTCTGGAACTAATACCAAAAAAGGATGCCCTTTTCATTATAGGGGACTGGAATGCAAAAGTAGGAAGTTAAGAGATACCTAGAGTAACAGGCAAATTTGGCCTTGGAGTACAAAATGAAGCAGGTCAAGGTCTAACAGAGTTTTGCCAAGAGAACGCACTGGTCATAGCAAACACCCTCTTCCAACAACACAAGAGAAGACTCTACACATGGACATCACCAGATGGTCAACACCGAAATCAGATTGATTATACTCTTTGCAGCCAAAGATGGAGAAGCTCTATAAGTCAGCAAAAACAAGACCGGGAGCTGACTGTGGCTCAGATCACGAACTTCTTATTGCCAAATTCAGACTGAAATTGAAGAAAGTAGGGAAAACCAATAGACCATTCAGGTATGACCTAAATCAAATCCCTTATGATTATTTAGTGGAAGTAACAAATAGAATCATGGAATTAGATCTGATAAGACAGTTTCTGAAGAACTATGGATGGAAGTTCATAACTCAGAGGCTGTGATCGAAACCATCCCCAAGAAAAAGAAATGCAATGGTTGTCTGAGGAGGCCTTACAAATAGCTGAGAAAAGAAAAGATGTGAAAGGTGAAGGAGAAAAGGAAAGATATAAGCATCTAAATGCAGAGTTCCAAAGATAGCAAGGAGACATAAGAAAGCCTTCCTCAGTGATCAGTGCAAAGAAATAGAGGAAAACAATAGAATGGGAAAGACTAGAGATCTCTTCAAGAAAATTAGAGATACCAAGGGAACATTTCATGCAAAGATGGGCTCAATAAAGGACAGAAATGGTATGTACCTAACAGAAGCAGAAGATATTAAGAAGAGGTGGCAAGAATACACAGAAGAATTGTACAAAAAAGAGCTTCATGACCCAGATAATCATGATGGGTTGAGTGATTCTCAGTAACATACATTTTTTAGGGATTAAGAGAATCATTGGCTGCTGCCACAATGGGATATTCAGCAATGAAGGAGTCTTCCTGCTGCTTCTCCATCTAGGGATCTAAATGTTTCTGACACCTAGGCAGAGTCCACTGGTGTAAGGTACTCATCCTTATTGCCTATACTCTGACCTCACACATGGGAAAGTGAAAAAGCTCTTTTTCCAGGCGAGAGGCTTCTAAAGTGTTTCTCCACTTTCCATGGAGGATCTTGAAGGATGCAAAGGAATAATTCTCATCTCATCATGCCATGATGAAGCCAACAATTTCAGGACCTCTGTTTTAGAGATGGGGAAAGGGTGGTCTTGCTGAAAATCTAACTGGTTTCTCCAAACCCTGTGAACTGAGCTTTGGGTGTCCTGGGTCTGGAGCACATAAGGTGTCTATCTGTCTCTGGCTGTCCTATTGTCAAAGTAGGTTAGTTAAACATGCAACTCGGCTGGGAATAACAGATTGCCAATGTGCTTTGGACCTTCTCTTGACTGGCTCTAATCAAGACCAGAGTGCCTGGATAAGAGTAATTCATTATTTCAAGAAAATTTCTACAGAGGAATTAATACCGATAATGGTGATAATTATGGTAAAAGCTCTCATTCCTTGGGTGTTTACTGGCCAGGTACAATGCTAAGTGGCCTACACATTTTCCTTAATCCTCCCAACAAGCTGGTGAGCCAGGTGCTATTATTGTTCTGATTCTACAGATGAAGAGAAGTGAGCCCCAGAAGGGTGACATAAACTGCCTGGGATCACAAAGCTAGCATGAGAGTTATTCCAGTTGTCCGACTCCCAGGCCTATGAGTAGAATGCTTGCTTGTCTTGTACCAGGCACGTTGCTAGACCTTGAAGATACAGTGACCACTGACAAGCAGGGAAATGAGTCTTGGGACTAAGGTTTCTTGTACAGTGAAATAAGTGTAGAGCTGTAATTGCTAAAAACCCTCGACTGAAGCCCACAAATGCTACCAAATTCTAAGGAAAAGACCAACCTGAAAGCAGAAGAGCAGAGACAGTCCATTTTGGGAGAAACTAGGAAAGCCAGGGTTGCCTCTGGAATGGGTGGGCTGGCAAATCAATTCAGGTTATGACCTGGTAGCCCCAGAGGGAAGGAAGACAAGCCCATTCCATGGGAGAAGGTAGGGAACTGGCTCTTGCTGAAGTGAAGGGGAAGAGAAAGAAAATCATGGCCCCAACTTTGTGACTTCAATGACAAAACGGTTTTCCCTATTTCCATCTTTCAACTCAACTCTGGAGGAAAAACATATATTTGAATGCTTCAGGGTTTGTCCTAAGATGTTTAAAACATCAGGACAGAAAAGTAGTGTGATGTAGGTCTTCGATTTTTGGTTGTATTTTGACATGCATATGGCAAACATGCCAAATGTCAAAACTAAATTATTTCAGGACCAGCCTTTTTTTCAATGTTGCTCAATTCTTTTGCTTAAAACATCACCACAACAAGAGTGCTGTAAGTTAGCATGCTGTAAATCTCTATGTCATGATTATCTTGCATACTGATGTCCCAGTCTTAAGCCTCCAAGTAAAAATTGGCTTAATCATTTAGCAAAGTCAGAATTAAAAACACCTTGACTTGGGAAGGTGAACAGCCCAAATAACTGACTTAAGTAATTATTTTTTTAAAGCTGAGGCTCATAAAGTGGATGTCACCTACCTGAAGTCCTGAGTGTTCTCTCAGGAGCCGGTCATACTCTTTTGAAAGTCTCTCTGATTGCATCTTCATTAGCATCACGTCATTTTGTGCCTTAGAAAGGGCTAGAGAACATTGAATAGAATTAAAAAATCTTGAATTTGAAATTATTTCAAATTTATGGGAAAGTTGCAAAGAGAACCCCTTTGTAGCCTTTGATATTGTGTTCTTTCTGTACAAACACAATTATTTTCTTGAACCATCTGAGATCAAATTACAGACTTCATGCCCTTTTACCCTTAGGAAATCACTGTGTATTTCCTAAGAACAAAGATATTCATAGTATAGTTACAAATTTAGGAAATTTAACATCAATATAATACTTTTTATCTGATCTACCATCCATTTCCAATCTTTGCAACTGTACCACTTATGTCCTTTTTATCATTTTTTTCAGTTCTAGTCCAGATATCTAGTCCTATATTTAAGATCAGCATTAAGATGTCATATCTCTTTAATTTCCACTAATCTGGGATAATTCATTAGCTTTCCCCCTTGCCTTCTTCTCCCTACTCGTCAATGACACTGATATTTTTAAGAACAGAGCCCCCTCTTTTTAATAGAATGTTTTCCATTTTGACTTTGCCTGATGTTCTCTGATTAAATTCAGATTATACCTCCCTCTTACATGCAAATATGACATAATGTTGAATATACATTGATGTTGAGTGTATCTCAAGGTTATCACACCCAGAGGCCCATCTCTCTGTTTTTTCCATTTTTATAGTTATTTTCCTTCTGTAACTAAGAAGTGGTGAGACAATTAAGGCTATGAAATGACACCACCTTATGGCAGAAAGCGAAGAGAAACATAAGAGCCTCTTGATGGAGGTGAAAGAGGAATGAAAAAGCTGGCTTAAAACTCAACATTCAAAAAACTAAGATCATGGCATCCGGTCCCATCACTTCATGGCAAATAGACGGGGAAAAAAATGGAAACAGTGACAGACTTTATTTTCTTGGGCTCCAAAATCACTCCAATCTGTGAATGCAGCCATGAAATTAAAAAATGCTTGCTCCTTGGAAGAAAAGCTATGACAAACTTAGTGTATTAAAAAGCAGAGACATCACTTTCCTGATAAAGGTCCGTATAGTCAAAGCTATGGTTTTTCCAACAGTCATGTATGGATGTGAGAGCTGGACCAGAAAGAAGACTGAGTGCTGAAGAACTGATGCATTTGAACTGTGGTGCTGGAGAAGACTCTTGAGAGTCCCCTGGACAGCAAGGAGATGAAATTAGTCAATCCTAAAGGAAATCAACCCTGAATATTCATTGGAAGGACTGATGCTGAAGCTCTAATCCTCTGGCCAACTGACGCGAAGATCTGACTCACTGAAAGACTCTGATGCTGAGAAAGATTGAGGGCAGGAGAAGGGGGCGACAGAGGATGAAATGGTTGGATGGCATCATAGACTCAATGGAAATAAGTTTGAGCAAATTCCAGAAGACAATGAAGGACAGGGGAGCCTGGTGTGCTGCAGTCCATGGGGTTGGGACATGACTGAGTGACTGAACAACAAAACATCCTGTTTCTTGTCAAAACTTCAAGCTTATATTCAGCATCTACAGATCATTCTTTCCCAAAACCTATCTTTGTTATGATGATTGCAAACTAGTGATTTTCCAACTTTACCATTCAATCCAAATTTATCAGTCAGCACTGTAGTATAAAGTCTTCCTTTCTTTCATATCCATTCATCTACCATCAGTATGAACTAGAAATAGATTCCTATTTTTAAAAATGATTTATAACTCATTAATATACTTAATTTCCCCCAGGTCTGGCCAGGGGGAACCCCTTTCAGGCTGGCATTTATGTCCCTTGACTATGCCCCCAACAGTTTCTGGCACAAGATGTTCCAGATTTACCCTAACCTTTCCCAGGTTCAGCCTGGACTCAAGCATTACCAAATAGAACTTATCAGAAGGGTCTGCTTTTGAAAAAACTGAGGGTGGAAAAAATATTTTATCATTTTTACTAAGAGATGGGTGACCCTATTTCCTTAAGAATGATCACTTTCTTATACAAAGTAGAAAAATATGGGGTGTATAAGTGGCGTTTAAAGACATTACTTCAACATTTAAGTCAACACTTTGTGCAGAAGCCAGTGAGCAAATGTGCAGAAGGGAAGAGTTGTGTAAGATGGACTGGAGAAATTCTGGGAATCCTGAACTAGCTCTACATACAATTCTGCACATGCAGCCTTCAGAAGTTCTGTATTTGTAAATCTTTGAGGGTAGGATTTGAGGAAAGAAAGTGAGATTTATAAAACTTAAGTCACTTTTTTTTGCAAAATGAAATTAAATTTTAGGTTCTCTTTATAAACAGTTTGATGGTCTTCCCTCCTAAGAAGCCATCATATGGGTATTTTTATATATAAATGCGTAAGTCACTATCAACTGAAGTGTCTTTTGTATCAATACTTTCTTGACTATTTTGTCTAATTAAACTCTGCATTGTTCTACATCTGTGCTGTCCAATAGGTAGCCACTAGCTTTATATGGCTATCGAGCACTTTATTTAAAAAATTTTGTAACTGGAATATAACTGCTTCACAATGTTGTGTTACTTTCTGCTGTACAACACTGTATGAACTGGTTATATGTATACGCATGCTCCTTCCCTCGTGAGCCTCCCTCTTACCCCCTCCATCCTACTTCTCTAGGTCATCACAGAGCACTGGGCTGAGTTCCCTGTGCAACACTTTAAATATGGCAAGTGCAACAGAAGAACTGGGTTTTAAATTAAATTTAAATTAAATTCTGATTTAAATAGCCATACATAGCTAATGGCTAGTGATATTAGACAGCTCAGCTTTATAGTTTCCTCACATTACTTCTATAGATCCATAAATCTAAATTCGGTATTAAAAACTGAATTTGACAACTTTAATGTGTCACTTAGTAAAGAAAGGCATGGGTTGGATGTGGAAGAGAGGTTTCTGGTAGTTAGATTTCATAAGGACCCATAGCCACAACATAAAGATAATGCATTAGTTTTCAACTTGGGTATAAGGCATTTCCTAGAATATACTCATGGAGAAGGCGATGGCACCCCATTCCAGTACTCTTGCCTTGAAAATCCCATGGATGGAGGAGCCTGGTGGGCTGCAGTCCATGGGGTGGCTAACAGTTGGACACAACTGAGCGACTTCACTTTCACTTTTCACTTTCATGCATTGGAGAAGGAAATGGCAACCCACTCCAGTGTTCTTGCCTGGAGAATCCCAGGGATGGAGGACCCTGGTGTGCTGCCGTCTATGGGGTTGCACAGAGTTGGACACGACTGAAGTGACTTAGCAGCAGCAGTAGCAGCAGAAGATACTCGAAAAAACAGAGCATGGTGTCATCTTCAGGACCTTCCTTACTAAAAATGTTTAAGAGTCTTGACTTGAGCATATAAAAAGCAAATATTCTACAACTTAGTAATATCTGAGTAGTCTGTAATAGTGGTTTAAAAAATGTTGATCAGGAGCTTGTATTGAACAGTTCTTAATGTTAAAAATGACTTATACTTACATTTCTGACATGAATAAATTAATTAGATTTAATAAATCATATATCAACTCATTAAAAATACTATTACAACTTTCTTATTAAAAGATACTATTTTCTTATGAATTGTTAGGAGAAAGAATGAGTCAGGTGACCCTACGAATCTGTCAGAAAAGCTAGAAACCATGTGTATAGCCTATTCAGAAGTTTCTTCTGATTATGAAGAAAGTACAAAGATATAACAAAACAAATGCAGGCAAATCCTGTTTTTCTAGCACTTATCAAGCCAAGGCATGACCTGTGTTTCTTATTTTATTTTGTATTTCAGTGGATATTAGTAAACCTAATGATTACTAGCTTACTGATTTACTCCAATTAGGAGAGGCTGTTACTGTCTAGGAGTCTTCTAGACTGTTTTCCAGTCCTTTCTTTACCTCTCATTTTATAAAAATGACAATATTCTGTTTTGGTTGTCTTCTACCCCCTTCTGGAACTGCCTTTATGACTAAGCGATTACATAAAGTTGTTATCTGACATTTGAATATGCTTCTTGTTTTATTTCAAACCATGTTATTTTGGAAACAGCATATATAGGGAAGACATCAGATAAGGAGGCTTGAGGTGATACATCTAAGTCACTATTTCAATTTTCCCATCTGCCAAAATGAACTATCACTTTCCAGTAGTGGTATGGAAATGTTGAGATATTTCATGAGATTACTGGACAGGTTCAGTTAGGCTCACTGGGAACTTTTAGAGGCACAAATCATTAATATAAAGAAAAACTCTAACTAATATTAGAGTGACATGTAGTAAGCCAAAATGTTTGTGTAAAACGACATGTAAGCAGGCCAAAAATATCTGTGGTTTTCCAAGTGCCAAACTTACATTTATTGAGCTATTTGCACAGTGGGAAGTTGGTGAGACCGATGCACTGTGTAAATGTACCACTATGATTTCTATCTGAGATAACAGACAGTATCAACTAAACTCTGCCAGGAACATAAAAAAACATTTTTAGACCCATTGGCAAGAAAGCTCAAGTTGGCTGTGGTATACGAGGTATAAGGACTGCACTAGAGGAAAACTAATTTGAAAAGTGTTCATACATCTGGTTCTATTTTTGAGAACTCGAGAGTGACATACCAGACTATTCAGTACACTTACTCCTTATATGTACTGTTCCTTTACAGGGATCATCACTGGACCGTTAATCTACAGTAATAATTTCAAAATTCTTGGAAAGGACACACAAACATCTGTTCAGTAAGGGATGTAAGTTGTGGTTTTAATTATATTATGCTTGTTTTTGTATGTGGCTATCTTGTCAGGTATATGCAGGTAAGGTCTGTTTTATTTATTACTTCAAACATCACCTACGTTCTTTTAACGCCACACCCATATGTCAATAAGGTGTGTTGGTTCTACTTCCTTTCTCTCTCTCCAATCTATCCACTTCACTCAGTCACTATCACCATTCTCTTCATCTCTACTGAAATGGATTCCTCACCTTGTTTCTTGGCCACTCTAGTTCACTGTCCACAGTGATGTCAAAGAGACTGCTCACTCCTATGCCTAAGAACCCCACAACAGTGCCCCTCAGATGTAACATGTAAACATGGCACACGAGACCCTTTATGATGGATCCGAGACCTACTTTTCAACTTGTATCACTGCCTCCATCTTATTTTACGGTCCAGTCACAGTGAGTTCCTTGCAGTATTTCAGAAAGTACTACTCTTTCAGTTACATGCTCCTCATTTTCTTAAAACATTCTTGCTCACTCTTTTAACCTCCTTGCCTGACTCATTCTCTCCTACTTCATCTGGCTAATTAATATTTATTCTTTAAAATGTCAAGAAATTATTCTTGATCTCTTCTGTTGGTTTCTATTTCACCTTGAGCTTAATTTTATTATATCACTTATGCTGAAGTGTAACTATATCCCTGGGCTTCCCTGGTGGCTCAGTGGTAAAGAATCTCCTTGCAATGCTGGAGATGTGGGTTTGATCCCTGGGTCAGGAAGAAACCCCTGGAGAAGGAAATGACAACCCATTCCAGTATTCTTGCCTAGAGAATCCCATAAACAGAGGAGCCTGGCGGGCTACAGTTCATGGGGTTGCAAAGAGTTGGACATGACTTAGCAACTCAACAACAACAGCAAACTATGTCCCCAGCAGATTGTGGACTACTGAAGAAACAAAGCTGGACTTTCCTGGTGGCCCAGTGGTTAAGAATCTGCCTGCGAATGTAGGGTATATGGGTTTGATCCCTGGTCCCAGGAAGATTCCACATGACGCAGAGCAACTGATAAGCCTGTGTGCTGCAACTACTGAGCTCATGTGCCACTCTTGAAGCCCCTGCACCCTAGAGTCCTTGTTCCACAACAAGAGAGCAGCCCCTGCTTGCCACAACTAGAGAAAGCCCGAGTGCAGCAACCAAGACCCTGGGGAGCCAACAATGTTTTTAAGAATTAAAATTTTAAAAAAATGAAGCTATGTCTTGTCTTTCCATTCTGAGCACCCAGCACTGTGCCTAGCGTTTGTTGGGTATTTAAAATATGTTCCTTGAAGGAATTAAAGAGCAGACAAATGAAAAGTCTAAGCTTTAAGCATGTGAAAAATCCACTTGTGTGTAATCAGTTCAGTTTTGAAAATATGATAAATGTCAGGTAAACAATGGAGGACCATTTTAATCACTTGATAGGAATCTTGGTTTCAACTAAACCCAATTATATCTTTAATGAAAAAAAATTCAGGCTAGCTGGAAATTCACAGAGCAAATGGACTACTCATGATATTTTGATAAGAATATAATTGTCGCAAATATCTCATGCTAATTTAGAATTAAAAACCAAAAGTAAATACTATCACAGAATTGAGTTAAAACAAAACCAGAAAATACTTATTTTAGTAATGGGGCAAGATATATACAAGAGAAGCCTGGAGTATCTCATAGAGTTAGAATGATGTACTCAAGAAAAAGATAAAACAACAACAACAAAAAAATCCACGATGATGAGGATACATCAAGGAGATACAGGAGTCAACTGAAGGAGTTCTCAATGACTAAAGCTGAAAAAAATGACCTGAGCAACAAAACAAGTAGTGTTAAATTATAATCTGAAGTATAAAGTGGATATCCATGAGTTTTTCTGATATAAATAATAGGGGTACGTAGACAAATCTGTGCAGAAGAGCTTCAATCATTTATTCAGATACTCTGTCCTCAAGGAGATAGGGTGTAACCCCCTACTACTTCTTAATCTTAGGCCACAAATAGTGACTTTCCTTCCAAAGACTACACTGTGGAAATAAGGGGTTACAAAAGTAACTTTTTTTGGTGAGGTAGTGTCAAATACTACCTCAACCAAAAAATCAAGGTCAACATCAATAGTGTAAATCATGTCGATAATATATTCTTAAAATCATGTAGTAAAAATGGCATTTTACCTCTGTGACTTTCCTCTCAAGTCCCATAACCCCAGTCTAATCATGAAAAATAGCAGATTCCAATTGAGAAACATTCTGCAAAAAGCCAGTACTTTTCAAAACTGTCACGGTCTTCAAAAATAAGTCTGAAAAACTACTGTAGCCAAGAAAAACCTAAGGAGATATGAAACTAAATGTAACATGGTATCCTGAATGAGATCCTAGAGTACAAAAAAGATCTCAGGTGAAAACTAAGGAAATCTGAATAAACTATGGAGTTTTTCAATAATAACATATCCATGTTGATTCATTAATTATATAAATATAACATATTAATGTAAGACATGAATATTAGGAGACACTGAGCATGGGGAATATGATAATTCTCTGTACCATACTGCCTGTTGCTGCTAACTCGCTTCAGTCGTGTCTGACTCTGTGTGACCCCATAGACGGCAGCCCACCAGGCTCCGCCATCCCTGGGATTCTCCAGGCAAGAACACTGGAGTGGGTTGCCATTTCCTTCTCCAACTATATTGCCTACTTTTGTATAAATCTCAATTATCCTGGTGGCTCAGATGGTAAAAGAATCTGCCTGCAATGCAGTAGACCCAGGTTCAATCCCTGGATGGGGAAGATCCCCTGGAGAAGGGCACGGCAAGCCACTCCAGTATTCTTGCCTGGAGAATCCCATGGACAGAGGAGCCTGGTGGGCACAAAGAGTCAGACATGACTGTAGCGACTTGGCACACAGCACACACATCCTAACATCAAGTTTAGTTTTAAAAAATTACAGTGGGAAAAAAGCCCACACAAAATACATATATATGGGACAAGATATAATAAAATTCATTGGGTTGTAAATAATATCTTAGTAAGAACCTATCTAATATGATTTTTTAACTTTAGTGTAAAATCTTCTGATGTTTTAAAATTATTATATATTTTAAAAACCCACCAAAGTGGTAATATTAAAAAAGTCACTGAGTGAGGAGTGAGGAAGGAGAGAAAAGCAAAAAATCTAGTAAAGCATGGACTTAATACATTTTAAGAATAACAAAAGTATAGGTTTCTTCATCTTCATGAGTAAGTCTTACATATAAACGGTTTAAGTTACTTAAGAGGAGGGTTGAGGGACAGTATGATTATAAACATCTTAAAGAGATTTAAAGTTGGGGTTTGTAAAAATAGTTTTTATGAAATCTACATTAGAGTCAGTATGCACAACAAATACAGAAGGGTGGTGAGAATTAAGCTCCTTAACAATGATGATAAACCTTTACTATTTACATCAAGAATATGAAGAAGGAAAGTTTCTTCCAGTCTCTAACTATTAAGAGTTCATGAAACCTAAGAGCCCCTCCAAAAATTCCTAGTCTTCACAACTAGAGAAGATGAAGCTGTTACACAGATGACACTGCCGTAAGGCAAGGGAGTCATCCATTCATCTATCCATTCATCAACATGGAATGCCTACTAGGCATCAGACTTTCTACTAAGTGAAAGGGTCTTTGTTCTCATAATACTCATTTTCTAGTCTGGGAGGAAGACACTCAGTAAAGAAGCCAACCAACCAACCAATAGTAAGTGATAAGTATCATGCAGAAAGTTTGAACAGAGTGCCAGGATGGAGTACATATAGCCACACAGAGATGGAGTACTCAGGGAAAGTTTCTCTGAAGTGGTGAAATTTAAGCTACCATCAGTTCTGTCTGCTAAGGGCACCTAGAAGCAATGACACCCCAGTAGCACACTGAGGGTCCAGATCTTTCTTTCTATATACCATTCTTCACTGTAAGGCTCACTAGAGAAATGGTTGGAGAAGGCAATGGCAACCCACTCCAGTACTCTTGCCTGGAGAATCCCATGGACAGAGGAGCCTGGTAGGCTGCAGTCCATGGAGTCGCTACGAGTCAGACACAACTGAGCAACTTTACTTTCACTTTTTACTTTCACCCACTGGAGAAGGAAATGGCAACCCACTCCAGTGTTCTTGCCTGGAGAATCCCAGGGATGGGGGAGCCTGGTGGGCTGCCATCTATGGGGTCGCACAGAATCAGACATGACTGAAGCGACTTAGCAGCAGCAGCAGCAGCAGCAGCAGAGAAATGGACGATTCAAAGGATGGAGGAGGAAAAGTACAAGATAAGCTTGGAATATCTAAAGTTACACCAGAATGGAAATGCTTACAGAATGGGGGCATGACAAAATGATAGGGAACCCAGCTTGAAAAGACTCCCATTGGCCAAATCTGAGATAATTGGAACACTAAAATAAAATCTACTGATGATATTAAATAGGCAAATCAATAAATAACTGTGGGAAAAATGAAAAAGCTCCTCCTTTAACAACAGAATGGCATTTAATAAATGGAGAATAAGGAAATTAGAAAATCACCATTTGGAAACTGTAAAAATAATAAGGAAAATATGAAGAGAGAAAAGGATAGGGCAAATATAAGACATTATCATTTGGGTAACTGAGTGAGGACTACAGGGCTTTTCTTGGTAGTATTTCTGTGTCTCTTCTTTGATTTGAATTTATCATGTCTGAATAAAAAGTTAAAAGGAAAAAAAAGTCTGCTATGAAGCAGAACAGAGAAATGGGGCAGTAAGTGAAGGAATATGAAACAAAAGGTTTTTAACTTTTATTTTTGGGGATAGGAGGTGAGGAAGTAATTGCAGGAAACAAGAGCCCTTGAGAAGGATAATGGGGTTGAGAGTCACAGCAGGAGAAGAGGGACTAAAACTTGTAACCCAATGACATTCAGAGTTTGGGTCCAGTTGGGGGAGGATGGTAGTTTTGGTGGTAAGAAGATGAATTTTTTTAAATTAATTCTCTGAGTTCAATGAAGTAGGATGGATTTAGAATTTAGAAGTGAGATGAAAAGATCTAAAACAGGTCTGGAGAGTGAAAAAGTGAAGAATTTAGAGAAGTGCAATAGGACTGTCACAGTGTTTAGGGACCATCTGAATGCAGTGACTGTATATTTAAAACAAGAAGTTGGTTCTTTCAGCCATGTTGAGATGCTTGTGTGCAGGTACAAAGTAGATGGATAAGTAGACTATCACCAAAGCTCAGACTTTGAGAGACACAAGGGAAATAGATGATGGGGGTTGGGGGCGGGGGGAGATGGGAGGAGAAAGGAGGTAAGTAGTTTGCAAGGGCCTAATTATGATGAACCTTGAAGTCTAAATTGGGTAAGGAGGGAAGAGAAAGCATCAGTACTTGGGGGTGAGATTTGTTAGTATCTGTTAGCAACCAGGCCTGGAATACTGTATGTGTGCTAGGGACAAAGAGTTGATTTAGATGTGGCCCTGCCCTCCCAGAGAAGGCAACGGCACCTCACTCCAGTACTCTTGCCTGGAAAATTACATGGACAGAGGAACCTGGCAGGCTTCAGTCCATGAGGTCGCGAAGAGTCAGACACGACTGAGCAACTTCACTTTCACTTTTCACTTTCGTGCACTGGAGAAGGAAATGGCAACCCACTCCAGTGTTCTTGCCTGGAGAATCCCAGGGATGGCAGAGCCTAGTGGGCTGCCATCTATGGGGTCGCACAGAGTCGGACACGACTGAAGCGACTTAGCAGCAGCAGCTGCCTTCCCAGCACTTACAATCTAGTAACAAAGATAAAAAATGAAAAATAATTTCTACAGAGTACACTACTAAATACATATCCACACAGAACTATGGAGGTCCAGAAGGAGGCCATTCAACCCAGCTTGAAAGGAGGCAGTTTCAGGGAGGCTTCTTAGAGGTGGTGACAGGGAAGCTGAAGGATGAGGGCAGTAGAGGCAGACAGACTTGCAGTCAAAAGGGTCAAAGGAGAAAAATGATGAAACACCACTGTTAGGACAACTACCTGCTCCCATATTTAATAGAGTTCAGTTCAGTTCAGTTCAGTTGCTCACTCATGTCCGACTCTTTGTGACCCCATGAACCGCAGCACGCCAGGCCCCCCTAAAATTAAGACTGGACAAGGGTGGGGCTGGCAAAACTGGAGATGACGCTGGGGGCAGATCACAGAAGACCATGTGTGCCTTCCTGAAGTGCTATTATAAGGGCAACAGGAACTAATACAGAGTTTTAAACACTGAAGACGCCAAATCAAATTGATGGTGTTGACACTCTAGTGGCAAAGTGAAGTTGCCAAACTAACAGGAGTGACATGCTTTAGAAGACTGCTTGCTTCGCACGAGAAGGAGTAAGATATTTTTTGGAATGGTAACAAAGGGGCAAAAATAATTATACTAAAGAGTAAACATTAATGAATAAAACAAAAAATAGCTCTATTTTTCATATGCAGAGAGAAAGGGGAAATGAATGATTTTGTGTGTGTTAGGTATTTTTCTACCTATTGTTAGGTATATGGTGCCTGCCCCTATCCTCTGGGGGACTATGAACATGAATGAGGTTTGTGGGTGAAATAAGCTATGATGATACTTATAAAGATTACTGGGACTCTGGACCAAGGAACCAATGAGCAGGCTTTATAATTTAATAAATAAAATCAGAGCTATGTTATGCTCTTGGCAATAGAAACAATAAATACATAAAGACTTCTTTCATGAATCTTAAGTTAGGTTGCTAAGAAATATATTTAAGAAAATTTTGGCTCTGTTGCTTATCAAAGAATAATTACAAATTATATAAATATGCTGGTTTTGCACTTGAAAATCCGGGTGTATGTTTTAGGCAAAGCACTGTGTAGGTATAGCTTATATATACTGCTTCGAAGAGTATGTTTTATAAAGCAATCTCATGTGAAAGCAGAAGCAACACGTGAAATCTCTGATTTACAAATCATCATGTATGCAGAACTGAAGGAATCAATTGACTCTGACTATAAAAAATATATATATAGTTTTACTATATATAAGCATACATAATTCCTTAAATTATCTGATCAACATTCATTCAATGAGTACTTAGGTGTATAGCAAATTTTATAATAATATATATTAGAGCAGAAATCAATCTCTTCAATATCATCTCATTTATACTGAAAAAGGTATTCTTCATTTAAAGACCCTTAACAGGAGTCAGTAAGGGCCAGATTGCAAACATTTTTAGCTTTCTAGGCCATGCAGCGTCTGCCCAGTTTGCTTAACTCCGCACCCAGAAAACATGTAAATGATTGAGCAGGGCTTTGTTCCAATAAAATTTAATTTCTAAAATCAAGGCAGCAAGCTGGAGTTGACCCATGGGCCACAGTTTGCTGATCCCTAAACTAAAACACACTTGTAAGTCTTATCAGATTCTCTTAGATTATCAATTTATGCAAAAGAACTATAAAATAAAGTAGCAGAACATGAGAGGAGAGGACTCAAATTACACTTGAAATTTTAAGAAACTGCCTAAGAAGTTCCCCATTTATCTATTTTTCTTATAGAAAGAACAAATACTATATAGATACAGGATGCTGCAATGAGATTTTGCTTTAGGAAGGAGAGGTTTTCTTCCTTTTTCAGCTCACTTTCCTGGCTGAATGCTTCCCATCCATTTTGAAAGTATCTTTAGAGCAGAGTTGTCCAGTTTAATTTCTGTACCGCATGCGGCAATTACACATAAACCTGAAACAAACTGATTCAATCAATATGTCTATCAACATATTCAGAGAATTATGCTTGATTACATTTTAATCATCTGAACATTCCATTATTTGGTATGCATTTAACACCCTCTACTCCAGTTTTTTTTTTTTTTTCAGTAAACTAACTCATATGTCACACAGAGGAAGGAATAATTTGTAGTCACTTCATGTATATATGTTGGATCCATTCATCAAGGTTATAAGCTCTCCAGGGAAAAGAATATTTTCTCTTGCTGTAATGCCCCTTTGTAGAGCTAATGAAAGCTTTTCTTCAGGTAGCATCACTTATGCTTGCTGGCTTCCCGGGTAGTTAAGCTGGTAAAGAATCCATCTGCAATGCAGGAGACCCCAGTTTGATTCCTCGGTCAGGAAGTTCCCCTGGAGAAGGGATAGGCTACTCACTCCAGTATTCTGGGGCTTCGCTGGTGGCTCAGATGGTAAAGAATCTGCCTACATTGTGGGAGACCTGGGTTTGATCCTTGGATTGGGAAAATCCCCTGGAGGAGGGCACCATTCCAGTATTCTTGCTTGGAGAATCCCCATGGACAGAGGAGCCTGGTGGGCCACAGTCCATGGGGCCACAAAGAGTCGAACGCGACTGAGTGATGAAGCACAGCACACATTGTCAATGCTATGAAGGTCTTCAGTCACTATTTTCCCTGGAGCTATTCCTCTTGGTCACTGTATAACAATTATATAGTTTATTTTACATGAAAAGGGCCTGCCAGCAGATAAGAAGCTCACAAAATGGAAAACATTACAACTAAATGGGAATGTGACAGGGAACCAAGCAGGAGAACATATCACTATGACATATTTGTTCCAGGAAATAGTCCACAGCAAGAAAGTCTCCTTCTTCTGGTTTGATAATAATGCTAACTGCATGTAGAGATAATATACACTAATCAATGGCAATATACCCTTTATTTAAAAATTAAAAAAACAACCTAAGAGTTAAAAGCTGACTAAAGGGATGGGTCATATATTTTATTTGATTTAAATAACTGATGTATTGTTAATAACATATAGTCTATTGCCATATCCATCAAATAATCTATGCTATTTTTTAAAAATATGGACTTTGCTTCAAAGGAAAAGAAGGAGATATTAAAGAAGCAGAAATTTCCAGATAAGTAAACAGAGGAGAAAATACATGTGTTTTCTTACTCAAAGCATAAAAACATTTGTTAAAAGGTCATAAAGCAAAAAACATAATATGACTAAACCTACAAAGTTTTTAAAAAGCACTGCAAAATTAAAAATAAGATGGTGGCTTTGATATAAGTGCAAGTTAAAGATAGTTGCGTTTACACCCACAAGAATTTGCAACTGTAAGATATGCTTAGTTTGGACTTTGAGAATTTATTTTTAGCTAGATAGATGGCTCAAACAGTTACTTTGCAAGAAACTAGAAACCCCACAGTTTTAAATCTGTCTTATTCTTGTTTAAGACTCAAGAGGCAGAAATACAGGGTTACTGATATACAGAATAGTAATTTTTCTGTAATTTTATCTTATCTCGATCTTCAGTTTCTCTTGTAAAGCACTTCAACTATTTTCACTCTCTGGTCCCCATGTTAGCTATGACTTGTGTATTACTGGCTTTAGAGGATGATGATTAAAAAAAAAACACAAAACTCAAACATGCTAAGGGTAGAGAAACTGGTCTGTAAAAGGAAATGCTAGAATGTTATTTCTTTTCAAGGTAAGCCATGGTGAAATGGAAGCATTTATCCAGAGTTGAGTAAACTAGTTGAGAGTTGAATAAAATAACTAGCTAATAAACTTGAAGTTTAAATAGGATTAGAAGATTCTGTTTCCTGATTCAAATCTAAGGTCCCCGTTATATGCTGCCAATACTTAGGTACATAGAATGGGGCCTTTACACTCAGTTTCTGTTCTACTTGTACAGACTTTGAGTAACGTTTAAAATTTGCTTTATCTCCAGCAATAGCACTCCTCTGAAGAAAACTAAAACACCAATTAGAGAACATAAGATACATGTACCTCACTGTAGCATTAGTTACAACAACAAAGATATGGAAACAACCTAATTACACATCAATAGATAAATGGGTAAAAAAAATGTGACACACACACACACGCACCCAAACATACACCACGGAATATTTGTTGTTGTTGTTTAGTTGCTAAGTTGTGTCTGACTCTGTGATACCATGAACTGTAGTCTGCCAGGTTCCTCTTTTAATGGGATTTCCCAGGCAAGAATACTATTATTACTCAGCTATAAAAAAGAATGAGATCTTGCCATGTGTTACAACATGGTTGGACCTAGAAGGTAGGCTAAGTGAGATAAGTCAGACAGAGAAAGACCAATACTGTATTATTTCACTTTTATGTGCAATAAAAAAGACAAACAAATGAACAAACATAACAAGATACGAAGTTATATATAGAGAATAAACAAGTGTTTGCCAGGGGTGGGGGTGGGGGAGGGGGAAGTTAAGGAGAAGAAAGAAACAGGTGAGGAGATTAAGAAGTACAAATTTCTAGACTTCCCAGGTGGTCTAGTGGTTAAGACTCAGCACTTCCACTGCAAGGGGCACAGGTCAGATCCCTGGTTGGGGAACTAAGATCCTGCATCCTACATTATAACAATAATAATAATAATAATGAGAAGCCTAGAAGAAACTTAAAAAAAAGGAAGTACAAATTTTCAGTTGCAAAATAAATGAGCCACAGGTATGAAATGTACAGTGTGGGGGATACAGTCAATAATTATGTGTTATCTTTGTATGGTGACATGGTAATAAGACTTACTGTGGTGATCAGTTTGAAATGTTTAAAACATCACATCACTATGTTGTGTTAAAGGAACTAGTATAGTGCTGTAAGTCAATTACACTTCAAAAACACACTCATAGAAAGAAAGCAGAGTGGAGGGAGGCGGAGTTAGAGGAAGGCAGTCAAAATGTGCCAACTTTCAGTTATAAGATAACTAAGCTCTAGGGATGTAATGTGGAGGAGGCAATGGCACCCCACTCCAGTACTCTTGCCTGGAAAATACCATGGACGGAGGAGCCTGATAGGCTGCAGTTCATGGGGTCGCTAAGAGTCAGACACGACTGAGTGACTTGACTTTCACTTTTCACTTTCATGCACTGGAGAAGGAAATGGCAACCCACTCCAGTGTTCTTGCCTGGAGAATCCCAGGGATGGGGGAGCCTGGTGGGCTGCCATTTGTGGGGTCGCACAGAGTCGGACATGACTGAAGCGACTTAGCAGCAGCAGCAGCAGCAGCAGCAGGGGTGTAATGTACAACATGATTAATACAATTAACACTGGTGTATTTTAGTTTTGAAAGTTGTTAAGAGAGAAAATCCTAAGAGTTCTCAACACAAGAAAAAAATTTTTTCTATTCTTTAATTTTGTAATGAGATGAAGGATGTTCACTAAACATTGTGATGATCATTTCATGATGCATGTATCGATAAATTAAATTATTAAACTGTACACCTTAAACTTGCATGATATGTGCTCAGTTGCTAAGTCGTGTCTGACTCTTTGTGATCTCATGGACTGTAATCTGCCAGGCTCCTCTGTTCATGGAATTTCCCAGGCAAGAATACTAGAGTAGCCTGCCATTTCCTACTCCAGGGGATCTTCCCGACCCAGGGATTGTACCGGGGTCTCCTGCATCTCTTGCACTGGTAGGTGATTCTTGACCACTGAGTCACCTGGGAATCCCACACCTTAAACTTATACAGCGCCATTTGTCAATTATATTTCAATAAAACTAGAAGAAAAATAAATAAAAATTTGCTTTATCCTCAATAGGTTGCTTTTTAAGGACAGTTATGCTCCATGTTAAATGATCTTACAATGAATAGGTTATTTGAATGGGTTTCCCTGGTAGCTCAGCTGGTAAAGAATCCACCTGCAATGCAAGAGACCCTGGTTCTATTCCTGGGTCAGGAAGATATGCTGGAGAAGGGATAGGCTACCCACTCCAGCATTCGTGGACTTCCCTGGTGGCTCAGCTAGTAAAGAATTCATCTGCAATGTGGCAGATTCTTACATTCAACCTTACAATGAATGTTATTTGAATAGTTCCCCCCAAAATTGCTGATGGAAAGAAAAAGAAAGGGAAGATCAAAGAAGAAAGAATAATGGCAGGGTCAAGGAATTTGTCTCAGTCACTTTTTTTTTTTTCTTTTCCCTTTATGTAGGAGACATACACTAGTACTCAACTTCTATTATTAGACTGCCAGCCCTGAGAACTTTCAATGTAGCATACGACGGATACTTCTGCTCCTAAAGGAATGAGGAAGAGACATTTTCATGTACAACTCAACCACACTTAAAATCATTGCCTGGATGCATGCAATGATTGAATGATACATATTTCCTCTAGTTTTAAGAATCAGTACTGAGAAGGTATTAAGAATAAATCCTGGGAAGCTCTCCTGGGAAGAATCTTTTGAAGTCAATCTCCTTGGATATCAGAAAGTTTTCTGCTACATACAAGGTCTATTTTTATTGTGAGGGCTTGTGAACTTTGTAAATTCTTCAGAGCTTAAGTTCTCATTTTTCATGGCAGTGCCCTTTCCCAATTACTCCACACACTGGGACATCAGAGCTACCATTAAACAGATCATTAAAAATGACAGATCAGGTCCTTACACCTGACTAAGTTAGTCTTGAGTGTAAATTGGATGCTTGGGGACATGCATGCTCTCCTTTGGCTCACTAGGGTCATATGACTGCACTGGAGCACAGGTCATTTACTAACTAACTGGTGAAAAATCTGAGTTGGTGTTTGAAAACTGATGGAGATTTTGGCACTGCTGATAGAGTGACTGCTCTTAATACTGCTTTCAGAATAATACTTTCCCAATTTGGATTGAATCAGTTTAAATAGACATTTGTATCTGTGCTTTACTTCCACTAATATATTTGGAGAAAATGTTTCACCAAGATTATAAAGAAACACTAAGGGTAAGACCATGCATAAGGACAATATTCTATTTACCTCTTTGAAAAAATATACCACACTGCCTTTCTACTCAATTTTTAAATATAAGAGAACTTTCTGAAACATTTCTTAAGCACCATCAGTCTTAATGCTCTCAGTTTTTAGAAATCTATGAATATTATTTGAATGGTACTATATACAAAGCATTGTGCTGCTGAACTCATCCATACCTTGAACTACTAATTTATTTCTTAGTTCTTGTCTTAATGAATTTGACTAGTATAGGTCAAGAGAACACAGCCAGGGTTATACCTCCATTAGAAATAGAACTTGGATCCTCTCAATGTCAGTACCAATGTTATCTAAAATAAACTGTGTTCATAAAATACTACACTCCTTGCAGAAACCAAACAGAACATACTCAAACAGGTAAAATCTGCTTTACCTCCACCTTGATTCACTTTGAAAGTAGTTCTGCAGTCTATACTTCAAATAGGAAAATTGCAATCACTTGTTATCCGATCATAAACAAAATGCCTACATTATAAAAGAGTTCATCTTCTCCAAACATCTGAATTGTCAAAGAAATATTGAGCTTCTTTATATCACTCAAAATAACACTGAGTTTAGGGTTATATATCTGACTTGTGAAGTTAAAACTCAAAATACATGAGTTGGATTTTTTAAAAAGCAAAGGGAGGAAAAAACTAAGCTGGCCAGGGTTAAGAGAGGTAGTATGGCACACAACCTCCTCTTCTCTGCCTTTTATTTCTGTCCTACTCTGCTTACAATTAAAGGAAAAGGATCCTTGGCAGATATTAAAAAAAAGCAGGAATTTAAAATAATTTTTAAACTAATTAAAGGTGTTTTGGAAATAGTCCCTTACATTCTTCGGAAGGATTACCAGCAATATTTTGTGTTGGGTAAAAAAAGAACACTATTTCTCTTCTGAAATGTCTGATTACTAAATTTATTTTCATACAAATGTTAAAACTTCGTGATCGTGTTCCAAATTATTTGGAACTGCAGAAGAGCCAAAAGTACAACTATGAGAAGATTTAGAATTTTGAGCTATACTATACCAAACACACCATCTACCACTTTGTCTGGAAGAGTAAATTATTTTTTAACTTACTGCTTCTAAATGATTTTTTTTTACTTTAAATAAGAAGTAGGAAAGTGACTATACATTTTATATCAGATGAAATACCCTACAGATTTTTTTAAGCAATTAACTTTTATCTTCAGGCTTTCCATTTCAAATGCAAATACATCTTGATGAACTCAACTCTGTCCAAACAATATACATAATCAACAATAGCCAGGTGTATTACAGAAAATTACACTGAGGCCTATTTTTTTTAAATCTAAACTTACAAATGGCATAAAGTTTTTTTATTCAATTACTGAATGTTTTCCAATTTATTTCCAACACAAAGCAGTGGAAGAGATCTGAAATTGGAGAAGGCCTATGCATTGATCACTATCTTGACTCTGCCTGAGAGGTTCCCAGTATCTGGACAACATCAAGGACTATCTGTCATAAGCTGGAATGTTGCTCAGGTGTCAAGCCATCACCTTTGAGGCAGTTTCTTGGATGACATCAGATTTAGAACTTTTCAGTGCTATGCAGCTGCAGGCAATAATAATTTGTTCCTTGTCTAAGAATAAGAAGATACTGAAAGAACTGTTTTTCAAAAAAACAAAAAATGCAGAAGAAATAGCTGCCTTCAGGGAAATGGGAGTTGGGATGTCCTACCCCAAGTCCTTACTGCAATGTATTTTGGAATCAGACACTGAACTCTCTACTGACATCCCAGTCTGTGGCTTACTCTGTCCATATCACTTCTTTCAAGGAACATTTTCCTTATATCTGGCAGGTAGAAAATATTAGGGCTTATCTCAAGCCCTAATATTATAACCTTATCTTATAACCAAAACTTTTCCCCTGTCATTGCTTCTTTTAGCAGCAATGTACTATGATGAAAAACTGTGATAATTTTCCAAATGTATTTACAAGCAACTTTTCAGGAACATAGGTCTTTTGCTAAGGCAGGAACATTTGTATTTACAACACAGATCTGAAACACCTACATGTTTGTCTGTAAAACAGAGCATGTTTCTCTTGGCTGAAACAATGTTTTATCTTCATATTTGAGCAGGAATTTGTAAATAGGTCACCCTTGGTATTTTAGCCAGAAGAACATGTAGCCACTGGTTTTGTTTTAGCAAAAGCAGTGAAGTTTAACAGCATAAAATATGATACTTCTACTTTTGTGCAGGCATACAACGTTACCATCTGAAGCCTTCTTTAATTCAGTTTTCAGTTTTTCTTTGTCTTCTTCTAGTTTTTTATTTTCTGCTTCCAAAACGTGTTCTTCTTCCTTGCCATAGTTTTTCAAGAGCTATCAGAAAAGACAGTTATAGAAAGAAGTAATCTTAGATTGTAATAGACAGACATTTTTTTAGGAAAAGAGCTAAATATCGTATTTTAAATTATTGGCCTTTATTCTTTGTCCTTTTTAGTGCTACATACTTTTTTACAATGTAAACTTCTGTTAACAGAAACCTGGTTTTTGGCAAACACACACACACACACAGAGTTTTTCTACGATTGAAACCTCTGAAATGAAAATAACAAGAGTTTCTGGCTGGGCTACAATTAAAATTATATTTTCAAAAGTATTCAGATAAAACATATCTTTTCTTTAATATGTGATGTTAATCTAAGGAAAAAAATAGTTCTGAGGATAATATTAATTGGAAAGCCTTTATGTTACAACTGCAGAGCGGTCTACTCAGACTAGTTTTATACTGATGATTTGTAAGAAAAACACATGTTTTCAGGATAGAAATGGAGAAGTGGAGTATGACAGGGCCACCTCTATGCTTGGACAATTCTACCTAATTTACATTGAATGGTCTCCAAATTACTTTTATCCAGTTAATCTTTCATAATATTCTTTGTATTTTCAAATCTATTCTGGCTTTTAAAGTGTTTGTTTTATGTTTGTAGCTTATCTTTTCTAGGCAAGAAAAATTAAGATCTGAATAGTAAAATATTTGATTAAAATAAAAACATCATGGGGTAAAAATTTCATAGCCTGGATGGAAATCATCAGTGTTAATAGAAGTAAGTAGCTGACATTAAAAAGAACTTTTTCAGATGTTTAGTTAAAGATGTTAAATTAATGTTTGAAAAACAGAACATGTACATATTGACATGGGTTATTTGACTAAGTAAAAAGGCAGCAATTTGATACAGAAAACCTCAACAGTCAGGAAAAAAAAAAATTAACTCAGGACAATTTAAAATAGACTGACACAGAAAAGAATTTCTACTGTAGGGTGATTTCTTTCCTAATGTAAACTGACATATTAAAACACTGATATATTAAACAAAACAAGAGGAAGTTCTACTTAGCACTGCTACTACTACAAGCAAATATTCTACAATACTATGTAGTATAAGGAGTTAAAATATAACAGAAATACAATCTTTTGCTCTCAGGTTAACTCAGGCGTGAGGAGAAGGCAATGGCAACCCACTCCAGTACTCTTGCCTAGAAAATCCCATGGACAGAGAAGCCTGGAAGGCTGCAGTTCATGGGGTCGCTAGGAGTCGGACACGACTGAGAGACTTCACTTTCACCTTTCACTTTCATGCACTGGAGAAGGAAATGGCAACCCACTCCAGTAGTCTTGCCTGGAGAATCCCAGGGACAGGAGAGCCTGGTGGGCTGCTGTCTATGGGGTCGCACAGAGTTGGACACGACTGAAGCAACTTAGCAAACTCAGGCTAGTGGAAACGATGAGATGAACATAAATACTGTAGCACAAGATCAAATACAATACTGCTGTGCTACAACAGAGATCAGGCAGATCCAAAGGAGGGATTGAAACTCAAATGAATATGTCATCCCAAGAATATTTTTTTAAGAGATAAAGAACTGAAATACTTACTAAAACTGAAGAAGTCTCATATCTTTAACATTTTAAAAAAAAACTTTTTTTTTTTTTAAGAGCGGAGACTAGGAAAAAAAAAATCCCTCTGAATTCTACAGGTCTGTTGACCACTTCAACACAATCCTTGCTATACTTCACTTGAATTCATTTCGCACAGTATTCAGTGATTATCCAAATCGGAAGAGAACCAATGAGTTACAGGAAAGCTTACACTGACTGCCTGAATTAATATGCCACTGACTTGGAAAAGTTGAATTTGGTGTTGGTCTTGTAAATAAGCTTTCACTAATGCACCTATAAACCTGTTCAACTTTATTACTGAATTATTATTATGTGTAACTTAATGCTGGAGGAAGACCAAGAGCCGGGGAATCTGAAATGCTATAGCTACCAGCTACAGTGACGCACATGTAAACTGTCCTGCCCACCTTATCCCACCGGGGTAAGCAGCTGGGAAAAAACAAGTAAGCAGTAAAGCTCCATCACTGTTATTTTAAAGCAGGCATATACAAGTTAATTGGTCTTTCATAAGTATTTCACCCCGTCTCATAGCAGAACGGGGTCCCAAGCACCATCTGCAAGTCATTTCATGGGCTAGCATATGATCAAAGGGAACAAAACAATGTGGTTAAGAGTGTGGATTGTAGAGGAAGGCTACCTGCCTGGATTCAAACCTTAGTTCTGTCTCTTATTAGTGGAATGATTTTATATAAGTCACTTAACCTTTCGGTGCCTCCATTTCTTCATCTATAAAATGCAAATATTAACAGCACCAACCTCTTAGGGTGGTTGCAACAACTCAAAGAGTTAATACCTTACTGTAAAGCCTGTGAACAATGTGAGCTATTATTTATAAACTTGAGACCCAGAACAAATGTGGTGACTTGCCCCAGATCACAATGCTAATTAATTACTGGCAGATTTGGGACTGGCACCCAAATCTCTTGAACTTTAGGGTAAAACACTTTCCACTAGATAATGTGTCTCTTATAGAGAATGAAGAGATGTTTTTACCATTATAAAATGAGATCAAAGGACAAAAAATGAAGCAAATAATATTAACGTACAAAATAAGTCTGACTGTATTGCTGAAACAATGGTGACATACTGTTTGTCTCTGAACACAGAAACACTGACACAGCTTAACGACCAATTGAAAGTTACATGACGTCTATGGACCAAAGCTTTTTTCAAAACAGAACAAAAAAAAGTAAAAATAGAAACCAGTGCTTATTCTTTAAATGTTTCCCTAAAAGATGCTGTTAAAATCTACCCAAAGAAACATTTCTGAATCCTATTTGTGTAGTGGTAATAAGGCAGACATCATAAATAAAACATGGGTTTTTGAACAGGTGTCCATGATACTGTAGCATCAAAACTATTTTTTTTGCAATGAGTTTTCCCTTATTTAATAGGTGTTGGAGAAGACTCTTCCGAGTCCTTTAGACAGCAAGGAGATAAACCTTGTCAATCTTGAAGGAATCAACCCTGAATATTCATTGGAAGGACTGATGCTAAAGCTGACGCTCTAATACTTTGGCCATATGATGTGAAGAATCAACTCATTGGGAAAAAATCTGATGCTGAGAAAGATTGAAGGCAGGAGAAGGGGGTGACAGAGGACGAGTTGGCTGGATAGCATCACCAACTCAATGGACGTGAGTTTGAGCAAACTCCAGAGACAGTGAGGACAGGGAAGCCCAGCGTGCTGCAGTCCATGGGGTGGCGAAGAATCAGACATGATTTAGCAAATGAACAACAACAATAGTTTTAGAGAGCTTTATATTGTTCTAGTTAATAGGTAACTCTTTTAGAATAAAAGGTGATGCTTAGAGTTCTTTCTGTAAGAGGCTGGGCTTTAGGATTTGGGTAATTCTCTACTGTTAGATTTACAACACTTTTTATGTGAAAGTCGCTCAATCTTGTCCAGCTCTTTGCAACCCCATGGATTACGCAGTCCAGGAATTCTCCAGGCCAGAATACTGGAGTGGGTAGCCTTTCCCTTCTCCAGGCGATCTTCCCAATCTAGGGATCAAACACAGGTCTCCCGCATTGCAGGTGGATTCTCTACTAGCTGAGCCACAAGGGTAGTGCAAGAATACTGGAGTGGGTAGCCTACCCCTTCTCCAGCAGATCTTCCCGACCCAGGAATTGAACTGGGGTCTCCTGCATTGCAGGAGGATTCTTTACCAACTGAGCTATCAGGGAAGCCCTTATATAAATATAATTTGATGTAATTTATAATTGATTGCACTTCATTAATCTGTAATAGGGAGATAATCTTATTGCATTATGTTAGGAATTATTTAAAAAAATGTTTCACTTATGAATGGTTCTTTTGACTTTTTTCCCTAAGAGGCAGACTTAGGAAAACTTACAGGTTATAGGGCTTAACATGAACTGAAAACACTCAAGCTATGAGATCTGACTCCTAAATTTTAAAGTTAAGAAAAAAAATACCCAAAGTAATTTTTGTATCTTCCATTTTCTCATTTGTTCTTTTTACTTAACATGGAAAACATCAGTAAATGATTTTCACTCTCCCTGAGTAGCAGGGGAAAGACAGCATAGGGTTCTCAAAGAATTATTAGCAACATAACCCAAATTAAGAGACTGAAAATATTATATGCCATCTTCAATCTATATCAACTATTTTTCTCTGCTTCTTACATAAACATCATTTAAAGAAACACACACACACACACACACACACAACGTCTTAATTGTAATTTAACTGAATGGGAAATGGAAACTTAAGAGAGACTTATTAAAACTTGCCTTATGTTATAAAGTAAAATTAACGGTAATAAAGGAACTAAAATTCATATTCTCAGAACTTTTTCTCCTTGAATCACAGGAAGTAGGTCCAATGGCATTAATCTATTACTGAGGGAAACCGTGAGAACTCAGAAATCTAAAGATAATAAAATACTTCTGGAACAATCATACTGTAGAATTCTGTTATTTATGGTCATTTTCTGCTTATAAAATATAAAAATGCTCTTTTTGAGGCCGAAAAAAATATACCACCCCTTGGGAATACCAAAAAACATTTACACCAGTTTTTAAAAAAAAAAATTTAAATACCCGTTTCAGTCTTTCATTTTCTTCCATGAATTTTTTGGCAGCCTGGTTAATATTTTCTGCTTGACGTTTAAGTACTCCTTTGTTTGACAGCTCTTTTGCCAGCTGAGTGATAAGGGTAACCAGACGTCTCAACACTCTAAGAAAATAAAAAAAATGTCAGAGTAGTGTATAACTAGACTAATCCCCAAGAACTGTGAATTTAAGCACTAATTATTCAGTAACTCCCCTTCAGGTGTGGGTGTGGTAGTATTTAAGCAAGGGAGGATGTTTAAAGAAGTGTGTGTTCAGTCACTCAGTCAAGTCTGACTCCCTGTGACCTCATGGACTGTAGCCTGCCAGGCTCCTCTGTCCACGGCATTCTCTAGGCAAAAATACTGGAGTGGGTTGCCATTTCCTCCTCCAGGGTTTAAAGAAGACAAATACATAATCCAAGTCCTAGTTAAAAGAAGCCTGTGTCTCATTTCTTTGAAATTTTTGCCAGAAGACTAACTTTTAGAATGTGGGTTCAGTGGGACTTACTTATTTTTCTCTGAAGAGGACTTTGGCCAGGAGGAGAAGAAAGAGAATTTTGGACATTGTGGCAGGGCCAGTAAGAAATTATCCCCCTCAGTTCAAAATCTGCTATGTAAAGAGCACTGTGCAGGATTTCCCTTGTGGTCAGTGGTTAACACTTGAGCCCCTGTGCCTCCAATGTAGGGGGCATGGATTCAATCCCTGGCTGTGGAAATAAGATCCCACATGCCTCTTGGTCAAAATAAATAAATAAAAAGAGCATTGTGGAAGGCTGGCTAAACCTAAAAACTACTCTCCTACTTGTATTGATGAGTAACCTCCATTGTTACTAATAGTAATTGTTATCTTCAAGTATCCAATTCAAGAACTGCTAAGTGCTAATTACTATGCCAGGCATCGAGGATATATCGAGGATATAACTGGAAACAAGACAATGGTTCTGCTCTCAAAGAGTTTAGGCTTTAGTTGGGGAGGCGAGAGTTAAAACAGTATTTAATTACAACCATGAGTAATTAAATGACACTTGGAAGAAAAGTATACACACTACACATTCTATGGGAGTGTACAATAGGAGACCTACCTACTTTGGAGAAATGATGGTCACAGGTCTCAGCTTACCTGAGAAAGGAGCTAAGGATGAGTAGAAATTAACCAGGGAGAGAAGGAAGGGAAGAGTGTTTTGGCAGAAGGAAAAGTTGGTGTGAAGACCCTGAAGTAGGAAGGAGTTGGGTACACAAAAGGAACTCAATAAATATTTGTTGCAATAATGAATGACTGAGTTAAGGAGCAGCAAAGGACAGTGTGGGTACAACGGTGGTTTATGTGTCAGAAAAGAGTACAAGAGGAGGCTCCAGAGAGCAGCAGGGGTGAGATCCTGCAGGACCTTATGGGCCTATTAAACCTACAAGCCAGGATTATTATTTGTTATTTGGGTCTGCCATCTGAGTTCTTTCAAATAAGATGTTACTGTGTTAAACAGTACAGAAGAAAAATCTATACTGTAGGTAGAAAAAATGAGAAACATAAATCATGTTCTAAAATTGTGCTTAAAAGAAAACTTACAGCCAGAAAAATAATGAAAATCCAGAAATGTAAAGATTTCTTTGAGACCTGAAGAGTTTCATTTGTGTATGTTCATAGGCAGCAGGTCTGCTGGCTGAGCTCTTCTCAATAGTATGAGTTGAGGAATATTTTCTTACTTCTCTCACAGCATCTATTAAAGAAAAAGAGGAAACACATTGCTTTTGGCTTTTAAGAATACAAGATTACTAATATAATGGAAAGCAGATTTAGCCCAAGTGACCTAACTTTTAGATAATGAACTTTAGCTAGGGGGTCTCTATAATACACGGGAGGATATTATGCTCAAAATAGATGCCAGTGGTAAACTTTGAATGTAACAGTATTTTGCTTTTTCACTATTCATCTAGGAGTTACCATCACTGCACTGTCTCTAGTATCTGGCTACACTGTATTAAAATTAAACCTATTGACAATAACATATATAGGTCATAGGCCATTACAATCAATTCCAGGCTAACCCATTTCTCTTATTGCACTATCATTTTTATTACATCTACTATAATTTTTTACAGTAGAAGTGACAAATAGATTCAAGGGATTAGATCTGGTGCCTGAACTATGGACGAAGGCTTGTGACATTGTACAGGAGGCAGTGATCAAGACCATCTCCAAGGAAAGAAACAGCAAATAGGCAAAATGGTTGTCTGAGGTGGCCTTACAAATAGCTAAGAAAAGACGAGAAGAGAAAGGCAAAGAAGAAAAGGAAACATATACCCATTTAAATGCAGAGTTCCAAAGAAAAGCAAGGAGAGATAGGAAAGCCTTCCTCAGTGATCAATGCAAAGAAATAGAGGAAAATAATAGAATGGGAAATCTCTTCAAGAAAATTAGAGATACCAAGGGAACATTTCATGCAAAGATGAGCACCATAAAGGACAGAAATGGTATGGACCTAACAGAAGCAGAAGATATTAAGACAAGGTGGCAAGAATACACAGAAGAACTGTACAAAAAAGATCTTCATGACCCAGACAACCACGATGGTGTGATCACTCACCTAGAGCCAGACATCCTGGAATGTGAAGTCAAGTGGGCCTTAGAAGCACCACTATGAACAAAGCTAGTGGAGGTGATGGAATTCCAGTTGAATTATTTTAAATCCTAAAGATGATGCTGTGAAAGTGCTGCACTCAATATGCCACCAAAACTGGAAAACTCAGCAGTGGCCACAGGACTGGAAAAGGTTAGTTTTAATTCCAATTTCAAAGAAAGGTAATGCCAAAGAATGTCAAACTACTGCACAATTGCACTCATCTCGCACACTAGCAAAGTAATGTTCAAAATTCTCCAAGCTAGGCTTCAATAGTATGTGAACCAAGAACTTCCAGACGTTCAAGCTGGATTTAGAAAAGGCAGAGGAACCAAAGATTAAATTGCCAACATCCGTTGGATCATCGAAAAACCAGGAGAGTTCCAGAAAAACATCTACTTCTGCTTCATTGACTACACCAAAGCCTTTGACTGTGTGGATCACAACACACTGTGGAAAATTCTTCAAGAGATGGCAATACCAGACCATCTGACCTGCCTCCTGAGAAATCTGTATGCAGATCAAGAAGCAATAGTTAGAACTGGGCGTGGAACAAAGGACTCTTTCCAAACTGGGAAAGGAGTGTGTCAGGGATGTATACTGTCACCCTGCTTATTTAACTTACATGCAGAGTGCATCATGTGAAATGTTGGGTTGGATGAAGCACAAGCTGGAATCAAGATTGCTGGGAGAAATATCAATAGCCTCAGATGTGCAGATGATACCACCCTTATGGCAGAAAGTGAAGAACTAAAAGCCTCTTGATGAAAGTGAAAGAGGAAAGTGAAAAAGCTGGCCTAAAACTCAGCATTCAGAAAGTAAGATCATGGCATCCAGTCTCATCACGTCATGGCAGATAGATGGGGAAACAATGGAAACAGTCACAGACTTTAATTTATTGGGCTCCAAAATCACTGCAGATGGTGACTGCAGCCATGAAATTAAAAGACGCTTGCTCCTTGGAAGAAAAGCTATGACCAACCTAGACAGCATATTAAAAAGCAGAGACATTACTTTGCTAACAAAGGTCTATCTCGTCAAAGCTATGGTTTTTCCAGTAATCATGTATGGATGTGAGAGTTGGACTATAAAGAAAGCTGAGCACCGAGAACTGATGCTTTTGAACTGTGGTGTTAAAGAAGACTTTTGAGAGTCCCTTGGACTGCAAGGAGATCAAACCAGTCCATCCTAAAGGAAATGAATGCTGAATATTCATTGGAAGGACTGATGCTGAAGCTGAAACTCCAATACTTTGGCGATTGGCCACCTGATGTGAAGAACTAATTCATTAAAAAAGATCCTGATGCTGGGCAATGAAGGCAGGAGGAGAAGGGGATGACAGTGGATGAGATGGGTGGATGGCATCACCGACTCAAAGGCCATGAGTTTGAGCAAGCTCCTGGAGTTGGTGGTGGACAGGGAAGCCTGGTGTGCTGCAGTCCATGGGGTCTCAGAGTCGGACACGACTGAGTGACTGAACTGAAGTATTACTCTTTAAAAAAACCCTGAAATATAGTTGATTCACAATGTTTCAGGTATACAGAAGAGTGATTCAGTTATACAGTTATCTTTATTCCTTTTTCAGATTTTTCCCATTATAGGTTATTATACTGAATATAATTCTGTGCTATACAGCGGGTCTTTGTTACTTACCTATCTTATGTATAGGCTACTATTATTTTAAATTATTGAGATTTTAGAAGTATTTGGTTACACTGAGATTTCTACCGGCAAAGATTTGTTGAAATGGGATTGACCTATGGTAGTATATGATCCCTCAAGTGTCCTATGGATGGAACCTGTTACTGATAATGTTCAGAGAGCTGCTCTTTTGATACTTTCAGTTCTGTTAAGTCTCAGATTCAGAGGAATCACTTTTTTTCTAGTAGGAGACAGATTTCAGATTATAGCATCTTTATTTGGTGTACTCTTCGTCATTGGATTCTTATAGTTTCCTGGGAAGGTATCTGCCTTTGATGTCACAAAGACCAGTGGAATGTAAGCAAGTTAGGCTGCTCCTTTCATGTAGTCATAAGCATTTCTAGGGAAGAGTTACTGCCATATAGGAAAGAGATTATAGTTGAAAAACAGCTAATTTTAACCCCTATTTTATTTAATTTTTTTAACAGCACTTTGAGCTAAAATTCACATAACATTTACTCTTAAAAGTGTATTTAGTGGTTTTAAGTATATTCACAAAGTTGTGTAACCAACACCTGAACATTTTCATCAACCCAAACAGAAAGCCCATATCCATTCTTGCCCTCCCTGCACCTCCTGGCAACCACCAATCTACTTTCTGTCTCCATGGATTTGGCTATTATGGACATTTGATATAGATGGAATCATATTTTATGTGTTCTTTTGTGTCTGGCTCCCTTAACCTCGCTTAATATTTTCAAGGTTCATCTATGTTGCAGCAAGTTACATAGATGAACTTGCTTTATTACTTTTTGTAACTGAATAATTCTCTGTTGTACAGCTACACCACATTTGGTTTATCCATTCAAGAGATGATGGATATTTGGATTTTCTCCATTTTTTAGCTATTATGAACCATGCTGTCATGAGGATTCATGTACAAGTTTTTATACTGACATATGTTTTCATTTCTCTTAGTATATAACTATGAGTGGAACTGCTGGATCATATGGTAACTCCCAAGTGGTGCTAGAGGTAAAGAACCTGTCTGCCAATGCAAGAGATGTAAAAGAAGCAGGTTCGATCCCTGGGTTGGGAAGATGTCCTGGAGGAAGGCATGGCAACCCACTTCAGTATTCTTCCCTGGAGAATCCCACAGACAGAGAGAGGTGCCTGGTGGGCTACAGTCCATAGAATTGCAAAGAGCTGGACATGACTGAAGTGACTCAGCACGCATGCATGGTAACTCTATGTTTAACTTTTTGAGGAACTGCCAAACTGTTTTCCCAAAGCAGCTTTACCAGTTTACATTTCCAGTGTAATGTAAATTGGGATGGTTCCTATTTCTCCACATCTTCATCAGCGTTTGTTATTATCTGTCTTTTAGATTATAACTATCCTAGTGAGTATGAAGTGGTATTTCATTGCAATGATAGTGAGTTTTCTAACTGAAAAAAAAAATCGTTTATTTCCATTTTCTTTAATTCCTTCTAACAATGTTTTTGTAGCTTTAAGCGTTGAGATCTTGTACATCCTTTATAAAGTTCTTTTCTAAAAACAAGAAGTTTTTAGGTTTCTTGTTGTACTTATAAAATTAATTTAAAAATTTTCAATTTTGAATTGTTGCTTATAGCATAGAAATGCACTTCATTTTGTATATTGACCTTGTATTTTGCAATGCACTACATTTCTTTGACACAGTATTTTTCTTGTAGACATTTTAGGATTTTCTAAATAAATAATCGTGTCATCTTCAAATGACTTTTACTTTTTAATTTAAAATCTTAACGCTTTGTATATTTTTCTTAATATTATCTCGGTTAGAAAATCTATTACTTAACTGAACAAAAATAGTCAAAGTGAATACCCTTGCTTTGTTCCCAACCTTACGGGGCTAAGTTTCAATATCTGACTAAGGATGATGCTAGCTCTAGGCTTTTGTAGATGCTCTTCATCAGAACGAGGGAGCTTCCTTCTATTTGTAATTTGCTAATTAAAAATAATTCGATGTTTGTATATACTGTAAAATAGTTATAAGTCCATCACCATACAGTTACAGAATTTCTTTTTTCTTGTGATGCAAAATTTCTTTCAACATCTACTCTCCTAGCAATTTTCAAACGTGCAATAGAGAATTATTAACGAAGTCACCATGCTGTTCATTATATCTCTATGACTTATTTATTTTATAACTGGAATCTTATATGTCTTGACTCCCTTTACCTATATTGCCCACCCCTACCCGTGGCAACCACCAATCTGTCCCCTGTATCTATGAGTTTGATTTCATTTTTTAAGATTCCACATATGAATGAGATCTTACAGTATTTGTCTTTCACTTAGCATAATGTCCTCAAGGTCAATTTATGTGGACACAAAAGGCAAGATTTCCTTTTTTTCTGGTCATTTCTAAGATTGCCTCAAAACAATAAGAGCATGCCAACCACTACAAAAACAACTGAAAAAAAAAAGTCTTTATGAATTATTTTGAGCAGACCAGAGGAACCAAACAGTACTTTGAAGTCATTGTTGTTTTCCTTGTTGTTTAGTTGCTAAGTTGTGTCTGAATCTTGTGACCCCATGAACTGTAGCCCGCCTGGCTCCTCTATCCATATGGGATTTCACAGGCAAGAATACTGGAGTGGGTTGCCATTTCCTTCTCCAGGGGATCTTCCCAACCAGGGACAGAACCTGTGTCTCCTACATTGGCAGGTGGATTCTCTGCTTTACTGAGCCACCTGTGAAGTGGCTACTACTTGGCAATTAAAACAGGAATAACACTCCTGGACCCATTATGCAGAAATGCTAAAGATTAAGCAGTACTACCCAAGGAAAACACAAACCCATTAGTAGAATGCACTGCTTGCATAATAATAAAGAAACTGTGTCTGAAAAGTGGGATGGGGGGCAACAATAAGAGGAGGATGTGACACTTGGTCAATTTGCAGATCATCTTTTTGTGGGATCAGTTCTGTAAGTGTTCAAATTCCCGAGAAGCATTTCTGCTGACACTAAATAAACTCTCCTGGATTTCCTACTTCATTTCTGCCTGTTCCAACTTGCTAAAACATACGTTTCAGGTAGAATTGGCTCTAGGAACATAAACATCTAGTAATGACTATTAGACCAGCAAGAAAAAAATTCCAAAATAAAAGATGAATTATGCTGAGTAATTCAAACCTACTGGGTCTGCATTATTTGCACCAATGTCATTTTAGTGGATGAGAACAGTGGACTATGTACTTTACATATGTAACTGCATGTTATTCTTTCAACACCTCAGTGAAGTAGGTGTTATTCCCCTGTTGTGAGATGGAAACACTGAGGCTTCATGGGTAAGTTCCTGTTTGACTGTCTTTATCATCCAGGGTTAACGGCCCCACATTAATCATCCATAATGTTCCTATTCTCTGAGAGTTAATTACTTTCCCTGCCCATAGATCTAGGCTCCTGCCAGCAGCCATGATTCTGCTCTGTGATCCTGGCCCCTTGCCATAGCTTCTCAGATGAGGATTGGATAGCCAGTGTTAGCTGGTCAGATTTTTTCTTCCTTAGAATTGGAATTTAGAAATGGCTAGTTAATCCTCCGATATGGCTGGCATGACAAAACTTAGCAGCTGTATATAATTCTGGCCTGGAAATTGAGTATCAGAGCCTGCAGAGATAAGGAAGAAGAAGTAGACTGAGGGAGAAATACAGGGACACTAAAAGGACACTTCACTTCCTATGAATTTGGCTTCCTTCATTTTTCGGGCCACACTGAAACAACCCTATATTTTAATTTTCCCTTTCATGCTCAAGTGAGCTGATGCTGTTTTCTGATTTATGTAACCAAAAGAACCTTGGCTAAAGTTGTCATTCTTTATATGGCTATGTGGCAGTTTTCAGTAGAAACTCTTGTGATAATTTTAGAGTTAGTAGGACACAGTACACTCTTAGAGCTACTAAGAGCTGTGGAGATTATTTCCTCTATTTTGCAAATGGCTAAACCAAACTCAGATGAAATGACATTCCAAAGGTCATTTAGTTAGCTGGTGACAAAGTTGGAACTTGGTTTTCCTTATTGTTTTTCACCTGCTTGGTGTGATTTTTTCTATGGCTAGAGATTCAATCAGTAACATTAAGAACATACCATGAGACAAACACAATTTGAAATGAATGAACTGCAAATCCATTCACATCCTGATGCACTGACTTACTCATACCTTCTCATGCCATTTATTTCCAGTTTATAAAGAGGATTCCCCTGCAGAGGTTAGTAATATGGAAGATGAGAAACATTTTCTCACAAGAGCGTGGCACACATGCTGGTTATGGCCTCAGGCTGACACCTGGGAAACCTGCCTAACTCACAACACAACTCTGAGCAAATTCTGAGGGACAACACACTGCAGTGGTATCAAAAGCTGAATTGCCAAGAAGTAGCTGGGTGATCTGACAAGTTACATAATCTCTCTGAGCTCAGTTCTTAAAAGCTCCTAAAAAGCATGGCAATTTACTCCTAAAAAGCATGGCAATTATTTTGACTCATGGAATTTCTAATTTGACAAAAACCTTAAAAGTCTACTTCAAGAGAAAAGTAGTGTCTGGGATGTTGCAATACCTCTGCCAGCATCTGGACAAACATAAAGGAGGCCTGTCACCAAGGGACAGGATTTATACCCATGGCAAGAAGCTGAATCACCCTGGCATCAAGGGAGATATTTTGACTATTAAGAGTTTTCTACTGAAGACCTATAATTAAATGGGGAAATGATGGAAAAACCTGCACGTTTTTGAGACAGACATCGAACCCCTGACTAGGTGAAAGAGGTTAACTGTATGCTGCAAACAAGCATGTAGACCCTAGACTGGCTGGAAACAGAAGGTTGATAATGCTGACTCCCACCTGCCTCCCACCAACCCCTGAAAGGATGTCCACAAGCTGATCACGCCCTCTTTGAAATATTACTATAAAACTCCTCACTACCCCTTCTAGGTTGGGACATGTAGTTTGGAGGGCATTAGCCCACTGTGGCCCCCTCTGCCTGACAAAGCAAATAAAGCTATTCTTTTCCACTTAAAAAAAAAGTCTGCTTCTAATTTCTAAGGTACTTGTTATGAAAATTTCAAACATACTGAAAAACTAGTACAATAAACATCCATATTTCCACTACCTAGATTTAACAATTGTTAGCATTTGCCATACTTGCTTTTTTTTTTTAACCAACTGAAATTAAGTTGTAAATATCATGAGACTTTACTTCTATGTATTTCAGCATGCAATGCCTAAGCATAAGGATGTAATCCTATGTAACCAGTGTTGGTAAACTTTTTCTGTAAAGAGCAGGTTGTGTATGTTAGGCTACACGGTCTCTGTTTCCACTACTGCACTCTGTAGTTGTTCATACATAGATAACACATAAACAGAATGGCATGGTATGTTCCAATAAAACTTTATTTACCAAAATAGGCAACTGGTCTGCAGGTTATAGGTTGCTGACTTCTTTTATATAATAATAACATTGATATCATAAATTAAGTTAACAAAAACTAATAAACAGTCTATATTCAAATTTTTGCTGTAGGATGCAAATGTCTGTGCTATAGTTGTCTTTCAACCAGGGTCCAATCAAGATTCACAGTCTGCATCTAAAACTTCTTTTGAGGGCCACTGCTCTGTTTGTCTCCCAAACAGTTAAACCTGTGCATAACTAAGACACCACAATAACAAAGGACTGTATAACTGCTAATTCTGCAAACTAGGCTATGCATCGCAGCATTTAAATCTTAAAACAACATAAAAGAGATTAAGAACTACTGTACTCTGATGCAATTTATGCTTGTATATATATAACTAATAATATCTATCAACATATCAATTATCTACTCCACATACTATCATATACTATACGAAGTCAACTGTATACCAATGGCAGCATCAAATTAATTAAAAACCAATCAATAATAATAATTCATTAATGATAATATAAAAAATTATAGTTAAGCTTAGTCAAAGGAGGACACTAGTACTTACCTAGAAACAGAACAATCAATAGGATTATAATAGTAAGAAAAGCCTTGTTCCAGAAACTTGCAATTTTACCCCAAACGCTAAAGGAAAATATCTTCTGCCATCTGTAAAGCAATACAATTGCATCAGGTGTAAAAAGTCAAGAGAATACTTTGAAATACTTTCTAAATACTAAATTAACATTTTGGCAATTGTGTAGTGAGTGAAAAGAACTACGGAAATTTAATTTTTTGTCATGTAAGAGAATTGTCAATTCTTATCAATAAGAATATTTCATGAAATAAAGAACAACTTTCAAATTTAATAATAATCCCACATTTGATTATCTTCTGTCTGGTGGCTTAAATATTCTTAAGTAAAAGTAACTTCTAAAGTAAATACACATGATCAAAACCTTAAATAGGAATTCTCACAGTAAAAATGTTAAATTACTGATAGAAGTTATCACTTTATATCATTTTCCTTATCAGGATAATAACTCAGAAATAACAAAGATCTATTGTTCCAACAACTAATAACACTTCAGGGTTAAGGGGTCTGACTTTCTACACTATTTACTTTTATAATTAAAAAAATAGATGAAGTTTCAATGTCTACTCCAAGTAAAAAAGTTTTTCTCCTTTTACCATAAGGAAATTAAGAAAATCATTGGGCTATTATATACACATTGAATCACTGAGCTATTACATACACATTAAATCACTGAGCTGTTCTACAATGTGTATGTAATACTGTGTATTACATACATAGTAAAGAGTAAAAATCTTAAATATATAGCTTGAAAGGGAATTCCCTGGCGGTCCAGTGGTTAGGACTCTGCACTTTCACTGCCGAGTGCCCAGTTTCAATCCCTGGTTGAGTAACTAAGATCCCACAAGATGCATGGCGTGGCAAAAAAGGAAAAAAAAAAATCTATCTATCTATCTATCTATCTATCTATATATCTTAAGGGATTTTTATGTGTGTTTATACCCAAGTAATTATATTCAGATCATTACTTGAACACAGAGAAAATGAAATAGGGAAACAGTCTAGATGGAATGAACAATATGAGCAAAGACACATAGGTAAGAAAGCATGAGTTATCAATGGCAAAGAGTGACAAAGTAATTTATCACACAACTGAAAAGGTAACAAATTTCACACAAGGGCATTTTAAATGAGTAACACATTAACTGAGTCCAAAGGAGATATATAAAGATAAGCACTTAAGTAAACTTCAAATTTCCTTTCATGGACCACAGCGTTTTAGTGGCGTGTGGGCCACTACACAAGTGTAGTGTGAAGTCGCTCAGTTGTGTCCGACTCTTTGTGACCCCATGGACTGTAGCCTACCAGGCTCCTCTGTCCATGGGATTTTCCAGGCAATAGTCCTGGAGTGGATTGCCATTTCCTTCTCCAGGGGATCTTCCCAACCCAGGGATCGAACCTGGGTCTCCCACATTGTAGACAGACGTTTTACAGTCTGAGCCACCAGGGAAGTCCTCACACAAGTGTAGGGCTTGTGTAATTCAATGAAGCCATGAGCCATGCCGTAAAGTGCCACCAAAGATGGACGGGTCACCGTGAAGAATTCTGACAAAACGTGGTCAACTGGAGGAAGAAATGACAAACCTCTCCAGTATTCTTGCTGCAAGGACCCCATAAACAGAATGAAAAGGAAAAAAGGATATGACACCGGAAGATGAGCGCCACCTCCCCGCCACTCCCCTGGTTGAAAGGTATCCAATATGCTAATGGGGAAGAGCAGAGGGCAATTACTAATAGCTAAAGAAAGAATGATGTAGCTGGGCCAAAGCAGAAATGACACTCAGTTGTGGATGTGTCTGGTGGTGAAAGCAAAGTGGGATACCGTAAAGAACACTGCATAGGAACCTGGAATGTTAGATCCATGAATCAAGGTAAAATGGACGTGGTCAAGCAGGAGATGCCAAGAGTGAACATCCACATTTTAGGAATGAGTGAAATAAAATGGATGGGAATGGGTGAATTTAATTCAGATGACCATTATATCTATGTGGGCAAGAATCCCTTAGAAAAAAGGGAGTAGGCCTTCAGAATCAACAAAAGAGTGAAATGCAGTACTTTGGTGAAATTTCAAAAACGAGAGAATGATTTCCAAGGCAAACCATTCAACATAACAGTATTCAAGTCTATGCCCCAACCACTAAATGCCAAAGAAGCTGAAGCTGCGTAGTACTATGAAGACCTTCTAAAACTAACACCAAAAGAAACAATATGCTTTTCATCATAGGGGACTGGAATGCAAAAATAAGAAGTCAAGAGACACCTGAAGTATTAGGCCAAACTTGCCTTGAAGTACAAAATGAAGCAGGGCAAAGGCTGACAGAGTTTTGTTAGGAGAACACACTGGTCATAGCAAACACCCTTTTCCAACAACACAAGAGATGACTCTACACATGGAATCATCAGATGGTCAATACCAAAATCAGGCTGATTATTTTCTTTGCAGCCAATGATGGAGAAGCTCTGTGCATGCTCAGTCGCTCAGTTGTTTCCGACTCTTTTGCTACCCTGTGGACTGTAGCCCCCCAGGCTTTTCTATTGCAGCAAGTGAGTTCAGTAGTTGTGGCTTGCAGGGTATAGAACGCAGGCTCAGTAGTCGTGGTGCATGGAGGACTAAACCCGTGTCCCCTGAACTGGCGAGCAAGATTCTTATTTACTGTGCCACCAGAGAAGTCCCTAAAGATTATGTTTTGAAAACAACTCTAATAATAACCTGAAGTTTGTGGGGAGACAGAGTTGATATGGATGTAGTTTCTTTTGCCTCTTTGATTCCTACTCCAAGAATACTGTTCAAATTTTACATTACAAAAATTTGTATTTTTACAAAGAGAACTAGCAATACCTTGCTGCTAAGTGCTAAGTCGCTTCAGTCGTGTTCGACTCTGTGCGACCCCATAGACGGCAGCCCACCAGGCTCCCCTGTCCCTGGGATTCTCCAGGCAAGAATACCGAAGTGGGTTGCCATTTCCTTCTCCAATGCATGAAAGTGAAAAGTGAAAGTGAAGTCTCTCAGTCGTGTCTGACTCCTAGCTACCCCATGGACTGCAGCCTACCAGGCTCCTCTGTCCATGGGATTTTCCAGGCAAGAGTACTGGAGTGGGGTGCCATTGCCTTCTCCTTGACCTAGGTCCAAATGTAAATTCACATTTCAAGTAAATCAACAGTATAAAAGGGAACACAAAAGGAGACCCACCCCCACCAGACGGAACAATCGGCAGTTTATAAGGGTTGATTTAAGGAAAAGCTAATAACAGCTACTATATAGAGTCCTTACTATACTTCCCTTCTAAGCACTTTTACATGGCTTAGCTCATTTAATTACCACAACCACCATATGAGGTGGATACTAGTATTACCTCCATTTTACAGATGAGGAAACTGGCCAGAGATGGTAAATAACTTGCCCAAAGTCATACAGTAGCATGCAGAGTTTTGATATAATCCCAGGCAGTCTACTCTGAATATGTGTCTTTCACTAGTGGGTTATGTAAGAAAAAAAAGAGTAGATTGCCAAAGCATGAAGCCTTTTCTTTGAAGAGTAAGGTGATTACACATGTAAAAGGATAAAAAGATGTGAATACACACAAGGACACATTGTAAATGATCTGTGGACATACATATATACACATACACCATGTTTTTCTAGTGTATATTTGTCCAAGAGGATATATTTATATAATGTGTATACATGTACTCAAATCTACCAAATAGCTACTTTATCAGGCTAGAAAAAAATATATATTTGATAAGAAGAAAAAGATCCATAATCTAGAAACCATTTAGAGGGAGAAAAGATCAACTGACAAAAAAATATTTTTTTCTGCAAATCCTAAAGTTTTATGTTAGATGTTTATAAATTACATCTTTCTTTCTCTTAAATATAGGCTTCTACTGTTGCAAGTATTACCAAAAAGTTGAAAAGGGTCTTACTGAGGATTTGAAACAAAATCAACAGGATGAGAGACAAGGTGATGAAATAGAAAGAGCACTAGACTGAAAGGCAGATTCTTGTCTTGAATCTGCAAAGCTCAACTAGATGACCTTAGGCCACCTTCTCATAGAATGAACAGGTTGAATAAAGTTCAAAAATCTCAAAAGTCCCCCTCCTATAATTCTATTTTTTCTTTCATAAGCAAGAAAATAGTGATGGCACAGCTGAGAGATAAAAATGGAAATGAGTAGAGATCCAGGCAGGTAAGAAGAAAGTTAAAAGTTGTGGAAGATTACTGGACTCTGAAGATGAACCAACCTGTCCACAGGGCAGGAAGAGAAACGCAGATGCAGAAAACAGCCTTCTGGACACAAGGTCAGGGTGGGGGTGGGGTAAGGGGTGAATTCAGAGATTGGGATTGATTTATATATTCACTACCACTCATCAAGTAGCTAGCTAGTGGGAACATGCTAAAGCACAGGAAGCTCAGCTCAGTCCTCTGTGATGATTCAGATGGGTAAGAAAAGGGGGTGGGGTGGGAGAGAGGCCCAAGAGGGAGGGAACATATGTATACATACAGGTGACTGACCACAATATTGTAAAGCAACTGTACCCCAATAAAAAAAAAAGATAAAAACTTTCATAAGTCTCTTCAAGTCAAGGACTCTGACTAAATTTCAGTGGGTTATCTGTAGGATCAATTAATGAAAGATTTTCTTTTACATGAACAAATGTGCTGCAATATTTTTACACAAGAGTATTTCATCATTCACACTGCCAAGTCTGGATCTAACACCGAACTCCTAAAAAGTAGGTTACAATAGGGGTGGAGAGAGTTAAGGGTACAACTGAAATCCTACTGAAAGACCTTTGATGGTCTTTTGCTAAGAAACTGTTAAGGAATGGTTCTGATACTTTGCATATTCGGCACTTTTAATTTATACTCATTAATTCTGCATGGAGATAAGGCAGTAAAACTGCCATTAAATGAATACAAATAAATTATGTAAGACCAAAACTAAGAATCATTTATTGGCTTAAGTTCCCAAATTGTCTTTCCACTGCCCCAGTGAAATATTTCTGCATCATGGTGTACTGTAAACATCATTTATCCATTTACTTTTATTTGGCTCCTATTCTAACTCAGGGCAATAAAAGTAAAAGCTAACAAGACATGTAAAAAGGATGACCATCACTTTATTACATCTATAATTCACCAAAAGGAAGGGGGACGAGGACCTTCTCCTTTCAGAAGGGAGGGGGAAAAGTTAGCTGTACATATGTGTGTGCTCATTCACTCAGTCGTGTCTGACTCTGTGCTATCCCATGGACTGCAGCCCCCCAGGCTCCTCTGTCCATGGAATTCTCCTGGCAAGAATACTGGAGTGGGTTGCCATGCCCTTCTCCAATTTGTATATATAATAAAAAGCTTTATGAAGTGATACTTTAATATGGTCATTAGCTATTACTTAATTGCCGTGTGAATTTATTTTTAAAGAGCGCCTTTTATAGAATCAGCACTGAAATTCTTTTAAGAAAACTTTTTCCGTAACACACTCAACAGTCTAAAGAGCTCATCATATATGTTGCTGTAACGATTTGGAGGGTTCCTACCTCTGAGGAGGAATAAAAGGTAGACAGAAGATTAAAATGAGTCCTATTTCAGCGTAAAGAAAAGTTGCAACTGCCGCCCATTGGAGTGTCATTGTTTGTCTTCACACCTAAATAGAGAAACACTTATTTCACTCAGTTGCCTTTCAAAGAAAATTCGGTTTAAGGAGAGGCCCTTGGGGCGCGAGGTTTCCGTCCTGGAGGTATCCGGGGGTCCGACACTCCCCTAAATGGGAGGCGCCCGGCAGTGACCCGGGGCGGGGAGGGGAAAGGGGAGAGGAAGGAGCCGGTCGAGGGTGGGCCCAGAGGCCCGGGTCGGCACCTCCCCGGCGAGCCTTACGGAACCGGCCAGGCGGCACCGTGGTCTCGCTTTCGGTCCAGGTTCACGGCGTCAGCTGCCCAACGCCACCCTCCGCTAACGCCCGAGCCCGGTCCCCACCCCCGCCCCCGCTTCGCTCCGCGAACGCGCCGAGGGAAGGGCCGGCCCCGCGGACCAACCGCGGCGACAGCAGCGCGACCCCGCGCCCCACGCCGCCTGGAGGCCCGCGGGGCTCTCGCCCAGCCTTACCCCGCCTGCGGCCGCCTGGCTCCCCGCGCTGCTCCGCGGCCGCCGACGCGCGGGACGTCACACGCCGCGGCGGGGGGAGGGGAGCGTGCCCCACCCCCGCCACCCCCGCCGGACCCTTCCCGAGCTTCGGCCTCGGGTGCGGGGCCCGGCTGACACGCCAGGCGGTGCGAACGCGATGAGGAGCATTAACTGGTTTCTAGTTGGGCGGTGGAGTTACGGGCTGACGGAGACTCTTCGATCTGCTGCTTAGGGGCTCCCAAGGGCAACGTCTTCTGAGGAGCCAGCTTAACATTTCTAATAAAGTGTGGTTTGGGTGGAAGGCGTGCGGTTAACCCACGTTTTGAAAGAGCTTGTGGGGTCCGGCGAGAGAGAGTGGCATCGGAGCGAGCGAGTTAGACAGGGTGCTGCCAATTTAGTGACCGTGGTTAAAACACTCCTTCCTGGTCCGTAGTTTACTGTGGACAATTTCGTTGGCCGGAACAAGCTAGAAGTTACATATTAGAAAGGCCAGGATCTGGTGATTGTGCCGCATTCTCTGAAAATGTAGGGGAATCGGTAGCGTCCAACATTTCATGTAAGGGTTTCCCCTTTTGTCCATGGGCTCGGAAGAGGAAACACACTTTGGAAAGGTAGCCGTGGGTACGGCTACCTTTTTTCAATTACTCTTTTCCGGGATTCAGATTACGTGAATACACTCAAATTATGACAGTTTTTTACCCCAATATTAACAACATATTAGAAATGCACATCAAACTATTCTCCTGTAGAGGATTATTTTGGGAACATTAAATAAATGGTAAAAATGAGAGGTGGTTATTGAATATAAAAACATTGAAGTCAGTGTTTTCTCTTTGTCACAAATATAGACAACATAGGTTAACATAGGAAACAAAAAATGAAGTGCGTTTAGAACTCCTTGCCCTTTACTCTAATTATGCCATTGTCCTCACAACACATGTAATTCACCTCAGAGTTAATTAACAAATTTAAAAATGACTACGTTTTGACTACAACTCCCTGTGTGCTAATATGGTACTCATATTTAATGAAAAACAGTTATCTTTAAAAACCCATTAACTGAAAAATGAAAGCACAGAGTGTACCTTAAAAAATATTACAACAGGGTGCTTATGTTAAAATGGACTTATCTCATATTCCCAAATTCGTGAATCAACCAGTTCTAGATAACTGCTTATAAGTTTTTTATGTTGGTGATATAGACCACTATCTTATAGAACTGTTTTTAATAAATCAAGGTAATTCTTGCAGTGGCACCTTCACCTCCAACAAAATTTCATTAGCAGTATCTCCAAACCATGAACTTTTAAAAAATTTTTCAATTTTTTGACTGTGCCATGCCACTTGGCTTGTGACAATCTTAGTTCCCTGACCAGGAGACTGAACCAGCACACTTCATAGTGAAAGCTGGGAAAACTAACCACCATACTGCCAGGGTATTCCCTAAGCCATGGAACTCTAAAGTTAAAATTATCCTCAACTGCTGGGAGGCATAAAAATAACATTACTAAAAATGTTAGGAAAATTAGGTGTTTAAATAAAACCTGGTTACTCTTCTTCAGGAAATAGTATTTCAAGTACACAGTTGTCTTTTGGTATGTGTGGGGCATTGGTTCTAGGACTCTTGCAGGTACCAAAATTTGTGGATGCTCAAGTCCCATATATAAAATATTTTAGCACCAAGGGCCAACTGTGTAATTATCTCTAGACTATTGACCAAATTTTTAATTTAAGATGTAGGAGATAGAAATTAACAGTATCATTTATATATAGGACTGATGCTGAAACTCCAGTGTTTTGCTACCTGATGTGAAGAACTGACACATTGGAAAAGACCCTGATGCTGGGAAAGATTGAAGGTGACAGAAGGGGACAGCAGAGGATGAGATGGTTGGATGGCATCACTGACATGATGGACATGAGTTTGAGTAGGCTTTAGGAGTTAGTGATGGACAGGGAAGCCTGGGGTGCTGCAGTCCATGGGTAGCAAAGAGTCAAACCTGACTGAGCAACTGAACTGAACTGATATTTACCAAGCTCTCAATCTTCTAAGAATTTAGAAGGCTTGAAATGTAACAAATATAATGTCATTTAAAGAATTTCACAGAATCTTAGCTTTTTTTAATAAAGATTTTTTATTTTTGATGTAGATCATTCGGGGTTTTAATGGCTGCGAGGCATTAAAGGGTGAGATCTTGGCTCTCAACCAGGAATTGAACCTGCACCTCCATGCACTGGAAGGAGTATTAACTACTGGATCACCAGGAAAGTCTCCCTTAGTTTTAAATTACAGAAAACATCACATCTAATTAATTTGTTACATACAATTTAAAACAAATACCATAAGGTGTGTAATTCATGAATTAGGAAGTAGCAGTTTAATTTTCCAACCAAACTTTGAATTTAAGCCCTGAAAGCAATTCTATACAGAATTTTTTTCCTTTTCATTTCATATAGATGTTGGCATTTGCTGTTTCTGCACTGATTTTCATTTAAAACACTTCATGTTAACTAACAGATACCATATAAGCCATATTTTTAGTATTAAAAAAAGTTTTATTTATTTAAAGATGTTAAAAACGTGATTCCTTTAGGAAAAAAATTCTCACATTTTAATTCATAATAGGATTCAGAGCAAGGTCCGTCAATGTTTGAAACACCTAGGATCTTTTTTAAAATTAAAATTTGGGTCTACCCTAGAGATCTACTGAACCAGAATCTATCTCTGAGGATGTGGTCCAGGAGTGATTTTTAAAAATTCTGTCAGGGAATTGTTTTTATATTAATGTTTTAGAGTCACTGATTCAAAGTAAAAACCAAGATGTGACCTTCGATGGTTTCACTGCAGAAAGAAAATAATTCAGGAAGTCCGGTCAATCCCATAATGGTCTGTAAGATAATCTAAGACTGCTGATGTGCTTGACAAAGCATTGAATATTCTTTTTTCCTGCCTTGAAGTTATCTTTTCCATCATATACATTAAATGTTGATGGAAACACATATAAGGAGTTCCAAGTTCAAGAGCAATGTCAACCCAGTCCCAGATGCATTTCAGTGGGGTTTCCTCATATCCAGCAAACATGGCCGGGTTTGCTAAGAGTCCTCTTGCAACCATCACACCTACAAATTAAAGCATATTTCATTTGTCCACACATTAAGAACTCATGGTTATGGGGTCAAACTCAATGAAACAGACTGACAATATTAAAAAATAATTTATTACCAGATTTTACAATGCCCTTAGTCTCATTCTTATTAAACAATTCATTTTTATACTTTTTATAGACCAATTAAGTGTAAATGCAACTTGTAAGACTTTCTTTTTTAACATTTTAAATACTTCTACATTAAAAATTAGTTTGGGGTTTTTTTTCAGGGTAAACCTGGATTGTTATAAATTGGATTTGCTTAAAGTTAAGTTTATTTGCATTCTCTCATCTAGCAATAGGTATCACAGGGCTTGATATGCCCAAGTTGAGGCAGATAATGAAACTGCATAGCAGTCTGGGGTTTCTTTGGCTCCTGTAGCCACTCTTCCGTTCACAAATTCTCATTTCTATTCTGTAGGCTCTACTGGTCACTCAGTGGATGAGACGGTGGCAGAGAAGTACCTGAACTAATTCACCCCAATTAAAATAATCTGTTGTTCCTAAGTCAAAGGATTAACATTTTAGTAAACTGCTTAGCTTAAATTGGTACAACAGGAAAATATGGCTCCATTTGAAAGAAAAATAATGAAAACCACATTAATATTACTCTCCCACCCCCATTTTTTAATTTTTCTAATTAAAAAACAAAAAAGTCAAAGGACTTATTTCTTACCATCTGTCCCAGTAATATGCCACACATTTTCTGCTTCTTTTAAGCTTCTGATGTCTCCGTTAGCAACTATAGGTATAGACATACTTTCCTTAATTATTTTAATGGCCTCATAGTGAACTGGCTGATGTCTTTCCTCAACAGTTCTCCCATGGACTGTAATCCAGGAAACTCCTGTTGCTTCAGCCTTTCGACAGAGATCTACAGTTCTTGTAAGGTCATCATGGATCCTATAATTTCAAAATCATATCTATCTTTTTATAGCACACAAATCTTAATGCTGATATCAATAAACAGAACATTATTTCCTCTACTTTACATTATTTAGTTTAGCTATGCTGTTCATATTATCACCACATACCACTATCAGTAAAGTTTTGTTCAGCTATCTGTTCCCATTCAAGATCTTGAATTTAGCTATTTCACCATTGGCAATAACAGGATGACAAAGAACTATTACCTAGTGGCTCTTTTTTGGCTTTGATAACTGAAAGATTCATCAAAGTACTATCACAGATGCATTGAAAGTTGCTATGTAATGTTTGCTGTGCATGCTCCAATCCACAAGTGGGAGAATTATAATAATTTATCAAAATGTTTTTAAGCTGTCACCAAAAAACTATAATTTTTCATTTTTGATGTGAAATTTTAGTGCAAATATTATTCCTATTTTCTACTCTTGATAACAGAAATGTTTCTTAGCATTAGTTATTTCAATAGTACGTGGAAAGAGTTGTTTCTTTTGGGAGTGAGTTTTTTAATAATAAAGAGATATTTTAATTTTTGTTAAATAAGAAGAAATTGTTTTAAATTATAAATAAAAATTATGGTATCTATTAATTCACTAAGCATCTTTGTTTCAACATTTTCATATTCTAGACGCCTATGTGGGGCTTTCCAGGTGGCTCAGTGGCTAAAGAATCCGCCTGGCAATGCAGGAGACATAGGTTTGACCCCTGGGTCAGGAAGATCCCCTGGAGGAAGGTATGGGAACCCACTTCAGTATTCTTGCCTAGAGAATCCCATGGAGGAGGAGCCTGGTGGACTATAGTCCAGGAGGTCACAAAGAGTCATACATGCCTGAAGCAACTGAGCATGCATGCAGATGCCTACATACTAAAAGGAGACATCTCCACATCTTCAGACAAAAGGAATATTCTTTTATTTCCTGAGTAATGGATGGACTATCATACCAAGAGATTAAAATATTACCTTTACCTTATTTTAATAGATACTGAAAATCTGGGGTTTTCCACTTGATTTCTTACTTGTTTCACCATGTCTCGAACAAGCTCTGGCTTGTTTATTAAGCAAGCTCCATAACCTTCTGCCAATGCCCACCTTCATAAAGTAAACATAACAACAAATAAACGGTAAACAACTGGAAGAGAAGATGCAATTCTAAAAGCACAGTAAGTGCATTTATCTATTTCTCTACCTAGCAATCTGGAATGGAACCATAATTTTTAAAATTCATAGATCCAACATTTCTAAGTGTATCAAGATTAGGAAAACATGTTCCCAGATCAAGAAGTATTTAGGGGAAATAGTTTTCACTGGCAAGTGAGAAAATTAAAGTTCATTCAACCAAAACAGATTTAAGTATTTGTAATTAATTGTAATTACTTCAGATTTTTTCAACTCCAAATGTGATGTTTATTATACATAACAAGAAGTTTTATTAATCTTAAGAGTAGAAAGATATTTTTGGCTTACAGCATTCCATCACCACTAAACAGCTTACTGAACTCTACTAATGAGTATACAAACATGTCTAATCTGATTTGGATTATGCTATATGTAAAACCTTGGCTTCATTCTTTGAACATATTTTGAATTATTGACAGATAATCTAGTATGGTGCCAAGAGGTAAGGATATTATCATCAAATTAAGCACATTCTATCAACACCCAGTTACTCAGACTCAACCAAGTAACTGCAGTATAAGAAGAAAAGGTAATTATAAGAAGGTATTCTTACAACTGAAATTAAGTAAGAGAAAACAAGTGGTGATCTCTGAAATCATAGAATCACAGTGCTTGGAGCAAGTATGTCTAACATAGCAGTAAAAATACATTTTAGGCGTTGTTATAAACATCAGAGTCTCACATCACTACTTTATGGATGAGGTTCAAGGCAGATGCACACAAAAAAAAATTCTAGTGGTGAGGTGAGACAAAAACTTGTCAAGGGTCTATACATTGTTGCAGCCATCAGAAAATATCTTTGTATATGTGTTTCTAACTAATATTTCCTTAGTTTTTCTTGCTGCTTAGAGCCCAAGTTCTTTATGTCTATTTTCCTTACTTTTCAGTTTTTGGAATACCAGAATGATAGTTTACCATGTTCACTAGTTTTTCCTAATCTTTTGAGAATTCTTCCAACTTCTTTGAGCTTTACCTCTGAGGGCAACCACAGTTAATGTCTATTCCATTCGCGTAAGGACAGACTATACGAGCAGCATCAGATAAAAGTCTTGCATCATTAGCAGCAAACTGAACAATCAATGGGCAATCACCTGATAAAATGAATAGCTCAACATTAAAATTAACAGAAACACACACACACATGAGATAACAAATTTTAATGTTTGTATAGGATAAAATTCTATTTTTAGACTAAGAAGCATGTGTTCAAACCATATAGCATTAAAATAACTTACAATATTTTAAATTATTACATTCAATTTAGACTTGGTACAAATTCAAACAGTACAAAATTTGATAAAATGAAAAGTATAACACTTTTGCCAAACAGACTCCTTTCCTAAAGGTGAGATTATACTGCATTCTAAAACATTACGAAGACCTGTAAAATTAAGCAAATGTGAACATTCTAAATACATTGCTATCTCCATGGTGTTTTCCCCTGATGTACCTGAGATCTATATGCAGACCTATTTTCCTGTTTTTAGTGCATATTCAACTATGAAGGTTGAGACTCTTGCAAACAATGATGAAGATACTTTATATACATATTTTTGTGAGTATATTCATGAAGTAAATTCCTAGGAGTATAACTCCTGGGCAGGTATTAACATCTTGAAAGATACTATAAAATTTTCTTAGAAGAGTTTACCGATATACATATACACCAATATGGATGACAGTTCTAGTTTCCTTACAACTTATCCTACACTGTATATGTAACAACATATTTTTTATTTGTAGCCTTTCTCTCCATACTTTTTGCAGAGTACTCTATATGCAATTTTTCTTTTGGTTGCTCCCTTTTTATTAATTAAATTTAATAATAAAACAATTAGCTCTGCTATCTTATCATAAGCATAAAAATATTCTATTTTCTCCAGTTTTTAGTTTGTCTTTGAGTATTATCTGTGCCCCTTCCTTATTCCTGAGGATATAGGTAGGGTTCTTTCTGTTTCGTAACTTGAGAGTTATAAAATTTCAATTTAACAATCATTTATTGGTCAAATGTAGTTTCAATGCTGGGCTAGAAGCTGAGGATACAAATCCACACAGAAAAAAATTCCAACCCTCAAGAAGCCCATAGTCTAGTGGGAGAGACAGACACGTAAGGAGGAAATCACAGTACAGTATGATTAAGTACAACAAAAAGTCTGTGCTTAGGTAATGGACATAAGTGGAGTGTGATTAGGAGAGTTCCTTGGTCACAGCTTTAGAGCATTAAGAAGTATGAAGTGTCCTTTCCCAAAGAGACAGGGATAAGGGGACAGGCCTGACTAAGAAGGATACTCTAGGTGGAGCAGTGTGAGAGATTAGGGCATGCTCAGGGACTTAAAATAACTTAGTATTTTGAAGAATTAAGTCGGTGGGCCATGGAGAAAAACTGATGGAAGATAAAGCTACAGAACATGTGTTCAGTGTTCTAGATCATGAAGAACTTTCTATTATCTACACGTGCTGGAATTTTCCTCTTTAGGTCAGTGGCTCTCCATCTTTAGCAACCTCAGAAGCACCTGAAGAGCTTTTAAAAACACAGATTGCTTGTGACATACCCAGAGTTTCTGATTAAGCAGGCTTGGAGTGGAGTCTAGAATTTCCATTTCTAATGAGTTTTCAGATAATGCTGATGCTAAGTGGTCTGGGAAATCACTTTGAGAACCACTGCTTTAGGTGATGAGAGGTCTAAGGAAGATTTTGAGTTAGGGAAAAGAAGTGATCAAATTTAAGTTCTAGAGTGCTCACTTGGAGCTGTCTACAGGACAGTTTGGGGTGGGATATGGCTGGTGGCAGTGAGACAGGAATCTGCCAGGTGACAGAATGGGGCCCTGAATGGAGGCTGACTTACACTTTGATAAATCATTCATAGTTTACAAGGTGCTGAGGAAAAACACATTAAAGATTTTAAAATAAACTCTTCAAATTCTGTTGTCTGATTAGACAAGAGTGTTGAGTTTTTTTGTTGTTGTTTTGTTTTTTAAGTTTTACAAAGACAGCAAACTCTGGCTTTCACATACCTTGATTTGTGGTAAATTCACTGTCTCTGGCTTTTGCAGATCTGACAAAATCAGCAGCAACTATCATTGGTGTATAGCACAGATCACAATTGTATTTTCTGACTAGTGTTCTAAAAGACAACCTGTGAGCATATAAAACTTTAATTAGGCATTCAGAAAGCATGATAATCCTATCTTCTTCAGAGTTTAGTTATTCATTAAATATTAATAAAAGTTCTGCTACGGAAAGATGCAGTAGATATACTCTTCCTATCCCTCCTGCTTAGTGTAACTAAAAACTCTGGATATTATATACAAAACAAACATAAGCAAACTCTGAAAGGGGGAGAGAAGAGAGCAGACAGGCTAGTGACCTTGGGCAGGACATAAGGAATGACAATGGTGAGTTCTCCGAGTTTTGTTTTTCCCTCAAATATCCTAGGTTTGAAACTGAAGAAGCTGGCAACCTGGAAACAGCAATGGATGCAGACAAAAACATCCCCAGCAAAAGCCCGCTCATTTCACCCCAAGGACCAAGAAGGGTGCAGCTTAGCAAGCTTTTAGGTAATAATGACTCTACGCTAGCCCAACACCAGAGAAAAATCTGTGGCCTGCACCTCCACAAGTAAAGCTCGAGTAGGGAGCCTCGAATTCTAGCCTTCCAAAGCTGTCACAAAGTTCTCTCACACCCCTCCACAGTGGTGTTAGGGAATGCCAGGTAGGAAACTGGAACTTTAATCCTTGCTGGCCAGAAACAAGGAGGCTACCAGTGGAGACCAAGTGGGGAGCCTGGAATTCCACACCAACAGTGCAGCAGCAAGGCAGCCTTCTCCCTCACCCTGGGAACAGTGTCAGAGAATGCTTAGTGAAGAGCCAGGCCTTTCATCATTGCCCAGCAGTTACCAGGCCACCCCCTGCATGGGGAGCTGGAACTCTTAGCCCTGCTCAGTGGTAATGAGGAGCCTTATGCCCCTGGGGTGTCAAAGGAGACCAAGTGGAAAACCTAGACTTCTACCTCTACCTGAGAGTAATGAGGTGGTGCTTTCTCATCCTTCCCCTGCTGTGGTGGTATCAGAAAAAGCTAGTTAGAGCAGAAGTTTCAACATTTAGAATCAAGCACTGTAATCCACCATATTAACAGGCTAGAGAAAAAAAAATCACATGACTGTATCAACTGATGCAGAAAACAAAACAACATTCGGGATTAAAAACTAAAACCTCCCAGAAAAACAGGAATAGAGGGAACTTTCTCAAGTTGATGAGGAACATACACAAAAAATTCTACACTTCATATGATACTTAAAGGTGAAAGAATACTTTCCCCACCAGATCAAGGACAAGGGAGAGATGTCTGCTCTCATCATTCTTATTCAGCACGGTGTTGGAACTTTAGGCAGTGCAATGAGCCATGAAAATGAAATAAAAGGCATCAGACGGAAAGGAAGAAGTAAAACTATCTCTATTTGCAAGTGACATAACTACTTAGATAATCCTAAGGAATTTATAAGAGGAACCTCCTAGAAGCAATAAGTAAACATAGCAAATTCAAAGAATGTAAGAATAAAACACAAAAAGCAGTTTTACTTCTATATACGAGCAATGAACACATGAGCACCACAATTAAAAGTGTAATAACTGAGTGTACAGAATCTGTATGCTGAAAACTATATAACACTTGACACTAATGAAGGAAATCAAAGATCTAAATAAATGGAGAGATACTGTGTTCATAAGGAGACTCAACACAACAAGGAATTCAATTCTCCCCAAATTGATATGCATATTTAATACAATTCTTATGAAAATTCCACTAAGATTTTTTTTTTTGTAGGTAGAGAAAAGATCATCCTAAAATTCATTTGGAAAGGCAAAGAAACTAAACAGTTAAAACAATTTTGAAAAAGAAAAGTGGGATTTATCAGATTACTTAATTTCAAGATTTATTACAATAAACTGCGGAAAATTCTGAAAGAGATGGGAATACCAGACCACCTGACCTGCCTCTTGAGAAACCTATATGCAGGTCAGGAAGCAACAGTTAGAACTGGACATGAAACAGCAGACTGGTTCCAAATAGGAAAAGGAGTACGTCAAGGCTGTACGTATATTGTCACCCTGCTTATTTAACTTTTATGCAGAGTACATCATGAGAAACGCTGGGATGGAGGAAGCACAAGCTGGAATCAAGATTGCCGGGAGAAATATCAATCACCTCAGATATGCAGATGACACCACCCTTATGGCAGAAAGTGAAGAGGAACTAAAAAGCCTCTTTATGAAAGTGAAAGAGGAGAGTGAAAAAGTTGGCTTAAAGCTCAACATTCAGAAAACAAATATCATGGCATACAGTCCCATCACTTCATGGGAAATAGATGGGGAAACAGTGGAAACAGTGTCAGACTTTATTTTTCTGGGCTCTAAAATCACTGCAGATGGTGACTGCAGCCATGAAATTAAAAGACACTTACTCCTTGGAAGGAATGTTATGACCAACCTAGACAGCATATTAAAAAGCAGAGATATTACTTTGCCAACAAAGATCCATCTAGTCAAGGCTATTGTTTTTCCAGTGGTCATGTATGGATGTGAAAGTTGGACCACAAAAAAAGTTAAGCACCAAAGAATTGATGCTTTTGAACTGTGGTGTTGGAGAAGACTCTTGAGAGTCCCTTGGACTGCAAGGAGATCCAACCAGTCCATCCTAAAGGAGATCAGTCCTGGGTGTTCATTGGAAGGACTGATGTTGAAGCTAAAATTCCAATACTTTGGCCATCTGATACGAAGAGCTGACTCATTTGAAAAGACCCTGATGCTGGGAAAGATTGAGGGCAGGAGGAGAAGGGAACCACAGAGGATGAGATGGTTGGATAGCATCACCGATGCAATGCACATGGGTTTGGGTGGACTCTGGGAGTTGGTGATGGACAGGGAGGCCTGGCGTGCTGCGGTTCATGGGGTCGCAAAGAGTTGGACACGACCGAGTGACTGAAGTGAACTGAACTGAACTGACAGTAATCAAGACTGTGTGGTACTGGTAGAGGGACACATAGATCAATAGACCAGACAGTGCAGAAAAAGAACCATATAAACATGCTCAGCTGAGTTTTGATAAAGATGCAAAAGTAATTCAATAATGGAAAGACAGCCTTTTCAACAAATGGTGCTGGAATAGACAACTGTCAGCAAAAACAATAAACCAACCAACATGAGCCTATGTCTCATACTCACATAGAAATGAGGAATTATGAACTTAAATGTAAAACGTAAACTAGAAGACTTTAAGAAAAAAAAGTAGGACACAACTTTAATATCTAGAGCTACATAAAGATTTCTTATACTTGAAAACAAAAGCACAATCTGCAAGAGGAAATATTGATAAGATGGACTTCATCATTAAGTAAAAACTTTCGCTCTGCAAAAGACATGGTAAGAGAATGAAAAGACAAGCTACATGCCAGAAGAACACATATGTAAGCCACCTATCTGACAAAAGATCTGTCTATAAAATAAAAAGAGCTCTTAAAACTCAAGAGCAAGCAAAACTGGGACAACAAAAAACCAAACAATCTTGATTAAAAAATGGGCAAAGGGTTTGAAGAGATTTCTCCCAAGAAGATACCCAAATGGCCAATGAGCACAGGGAAAGATGCTTAACATCACTAGAAAACGACAAATAAAAGCCACAATGAGATAATTCACATTCATTAGGATGGCTATTAAAACAATAACAACAACCCCCCAGAACAGCAAGTGCTGATGAGAATGCTGAGAAACTGAAACTCTTGTGCACTGCTGGTAGGAATGTAAAATGGTGTAGCTACTATAGTAAACAGCAGGGCAATTCCTCAAAAATTAAAAACAGAATTGCCACATAATCTAGCAATTCCACTTCTGGGCAAATACCCCAAAGAACAAAAAGCAAGGTCTCAAAAGATATTTATACATCTGTGTTCATGGAAGTATTATTCCCAAGAGTCAAAAGATGCAAGCAACTCAAGCTGGGCTGAATGAATGAATGGATAAACAAAATGTAATATATACACACAATGGAATATTATTCGTTCTTAAAAAGGAAGAAACACATGGGTGAACCTTGAGGATTACGCTCAGTGAAATAAGCCAGTCTTAAACAGACAAATACTGTGGCCACTTAGATCATACACATGCCAGGCAGGTAACAGCATCAGGACTCAAACCTGTATCCTAGTCCCAAAGCTAGGCATTTGAAGATCCATGTGGTGGGGTGGTCTTACTTTTTAAAAAGTCAGAGCTTAAAAAGGAAATCACACCTAAGCTCATTAACCATTTAACAACACTTACTTTGAATATCGCACCATTGGGGCACAGACTTTTACCAGCTGCCCAGAATGAAACATTTCTATAGGATCTTTTTTTCTTTCTTGACATGATGTAGTTTGTATGCAGTCACTCTTCATGAAAACAGATTTGTTTCAAATCTGAAAAAGACAATTAGTTTGCATGGAGGAAGGCACTTTCACTTGAATCTCATCATTCTTACAATTTCAATTACCAAGAACATGAATTTTTCACTAGGTTTTGTAGGCTTAGGAATCTTAGTTTCTTTTCACAGTATTGAATAGGATATTACCAAATTCTGACTTTATTTATAGGTCATGGATAGTTTTTAGCACACTGTGAAATTAGAATGTTTATATTTTATATAAATTATGCTTGTTCAAGTCAAAAACTAGCAGTTTTGAATTTTATACTTAACTGACTGTAGTAACAGTTTCTGCTCAAATTAATAAGTGCTCAGGATGTGGAAAACTAAAACATGTTATTATTTTCCATGTTACTTTAGTTTTTCCATTTTACTTTGTTTGGCATTGATTTAACCAAGAAATCTGATTGAATCAATTCATATATAGTACTAAGTATGTCTGGCACTTTGAAATACCTTTTTTTATCCAGGAAAGTTGAATGGTAGTAACAGAACAGCTTAAGTACTGGGCATTTCAAAAGATATACTGGTATGTTTAATGTTTATTCTTATTCTCAAATCCTATTCTTTTTATTTGAATCAGAAGGCAAACAAACTTTTAATTATATTTTTAAACATTTAAATGTTTTGTGAACATTGCTTCATGAAAATCTCAATTGTAATCACACAGCTGCATAGTAAATCACTATTATACCCAAAGGGACAAGTGATTAAATTAGGTAATTCCTAAGTGTTTTGCAGTTGCTGTACTGTACTTAAAATCTTATCATTTCATAGTGTTGGCTGTTACTAATTCCAATTTTGGCCTTAGTAATTTAAAAACAAATACTCGCCAACTTTAGAAAAGTCTAATTGCTCACCATGAAACTTTTTGGTTGGCTAAATCTCAAAGTATTGGTATAGACTAAATATAAACTAATAATTTAATTTCCTTAGGTAGAATGTACAGGTGGAATAAGATAAACTAGTTTTACTGATCACTGTTTATCAGTTTATCACCATTTATCATTTGACAATAAACATTTAGAGGTGGGTGTGTCAACTAAGTGGTACCTTTAATTAAACCCTGAGCCCATCTTCGGCTCATAGTCCCTGTATTCTTAATTCCCCATCCTGAGGACCCCGACAATCTTCTTGGAATCCAAGTTGATCTTATTTGTTTCCATTCAACAAAGATTAATTTCCTGCTACATGCTGAGAACACAGATGAAAATATTTTTGGTGTCTTTAACAATGTATTAAACAAACTTACACAATAACGTTAATACACACACTCAGACACAATTTCAGCATCATAGAAATAACTGCCTAGAGGAGTCAGTGAAGTTGGGGAAGTGTCCAGTTACAAAGAACAGTACAAAAAACTCCATAGCAGCATGAAAATGCTTGTTTTTAGTGAACCATGAATAGTTCAGCACTGCTTGAGCTCTAACTAGACAGGATGTGAGAGTGCCTCCATAGTAATGGGCTTTGTACACTAGGCTAAGACTTTTTAGATTTATACTCTAGGGCTTTTCCTGCTCTCTGGGTAATTTTTACATGTGCACTCAACGTGTTAACGTGTGCATATGACATACTTCCATGGGAATGTATTCTTGTAAGTTGTCTCTCCTTGTACACTAGTTATAATTGAAAAAAATTTAGCAGGGAAATGAAGCATGATCAGATTTCTGACTTGGAAAGATTTCACTGGAGGGGTTAGGGGTGTTGATAAAATACTAGTAAGGAGGCCACTGTAGTAGATCAAACCATGTGTAATGAGTATCTGATCTGGGAGTCTGGGAGTGAGGAAAGAGAATGCATTTAGGAGCTATTTAGAAATAAAAATAAACTAGCAAGACATTTAAGGGTTGGAAATCACCTGATGACAGCACGAGTTATATGTGCTAAGAGAAAATATTAGGATGATGTCAACATTTTTGGCTTTAGAGCCTGGTGGATGGCAATTCCAATCAATGAGACATAGAACCAGAAGGAAGAATGGACAGGCTTTGGCAGTAAAACATGAGTCAATGCTTGGGCACATCAAAGAGGTAGTCAGCTGATTTCCAGGTGGTGATGCCTCATAAGGGTTATATAGATATGGTTCTTAAGAAAAAGCTAGAGATATAGATTGAGTCTTTAACCTCTAGGTTAAACCAGAGATCAAACTGTCAACATCCGTTCGATCATTGAAAAAGCAAGAGAGTTCCATAGAGTTCCAGCAAGAGAGTTCCTTTGACTGTGTGGATCACAATAAACTGTGGAAAATTCTTTAAGAGATGGGAAAACCAGACCACCTTACCTACCTCCTGAGAAACCTGTATGCAGGTTAAGAAGCAAAAGTTGGAACTAAACATGGAACAACAGACTGGCTCCAAATTGGGAAGGGAGTACGTCAAGGCTGCATATTGTCATCTTGCTTATTTAACTTATATGCAGAGTATATCATGAGAAACGCTGGGCTGGAGGAAGCACAAACTGGAATCAAGATTGCTGGGAGAAATATCAATAAACTCAGATATGCAGATGACAGCACCCTGATGGCAGAAAGTGAAGAACTAAAAAGCCTCTTGATGAAGGTGAAAGAAGAGAGTGAAAAAGTTGGCTTAAAACAACATTCAGAAAACGAAGATCACAGCATCTGGTCCCATCACTTCATGGCAAATAGATGGGGAGATAATGGAAACAGTGAGAGACTTTATTTTCTTGGGCTCCAAAATCACTGCAGGTGGTGACTGCAGCCATGAAATTAAAAAGACGCTTGCTCCTTGGAAGATATGACCAACTTAGCATATTAAAAAGCAGAGACATTACTTGGCCAACAAAGCTATGGTTTTTCCAGTACTCACGTATGGATGTGCGAGTTGGAGTATAAAGAAAGCTGAGCGCTGAAGAATGGATGCTTTTGAACTGTGGTGTTGAAGACTCCTGGACTTCAAGGAGATCAAACCAGCCCATGTAAAAGGAAATCAGTCCTGAATATTCACTGGAAGGACTGATGCTGAAGCTGAAACTCCAATACTTTGGCCACCTTATGCAAAGAACTGACTCTTTGGAAAATACCCTGATGCTGGGGAAGATTGTATGCAGGAGGAGAAGGGGACAACAGAGGATGAGATGGCTGGATGGCATCACCGACTTGATGGATATGAGTTTGAGTTGGTGATGGACAGGGAAGTCTGGCATGCTGCAGTCCATGGGGTCTCAAAGCGTTGGACTGAGTGACTGAAGTGAACCTCTGGTAATATGTTGAAACTAAAAACATGGACAAAGTACTTATGGGTACCATACCATATGTGTAGAAATCATTAAAAGCACCAACATTTAAGCAAAAGGGAGAAAAAACTTGAATATAAAGGAGACAGTGAGATGAACTTCGGAGCTGGAAGGAATAAACCTGAAACGTGATATTCAGAAGCCAAGAGAGGGCTATTATTATTACAAAGGGAGGAGGGGATGGGCATCTTACACATCACAGAAGAGTGAGAATGAGGTAAAGACTAAAAAGGTAGTCCAATGGGAACTGGGTCACTGACTTTAGCAGGAATAATTTCATTCTTATTCACTCTTGTTCCCTTACATGGCACAAAGAAGGGTTCCCCTTTTTTGCTGAATGAAGAAATCAGTAGTTCTCAATCTTGGTTGTACATTAGAATGAGGTAGGGAGATTTTAAGCAGGATGCCCAAATCATACCCCAGAACAATTACATGTGAATATCTGGGCTTAGGATACAGGTATCAGTGGTTGTTGAAGCTTTCCAGGTGATTTTAACGTGCAGTCAAGCTTTGGAATAAATAAATCCACATTCTCCAAAGCACGTGATATTATTGTTTTGTTTAAATGGGTTTGTATGTATCTCTTAGCTCCTTCGGGATAAGACAGGAATTGAGTCCAATGTTTTACACTTAAGCTGGTATATACAGGTAGAGATTCAAATTTTTCATTGAATGAATGTTCTGCAACTTTTTGGTAACAGCCAGGAAAGGAAAAATGATCCATAATTCAAAGACAATGCTTATTTTAAAATTATTAGTCAAATTTTGTGTATTATTGATAATGAAATCTAATGTGACTCTGGGCACATTGCTCTTGACAATTTTCGAGACCTCCATTCAGAACAATCAATCCTATTCACACCAGGATTGATATCAAATATATTAGGGAAGAACCTCTGTGACAACGTCAAGGCTAAGCATAAAGCAGTGAGCTGAGGCTTGCTTGCTTGAGTTCTTATGCGTATCTAATACGTTTAGATATATAAAATACCTCGAACAGCGTTTGGCACGATTAAGTATTTGACATCCTCAAAGATCTGTTAGCAGAATCAAGAGAACCTGTAGCTCTGGCACTGGGAAAAATTGGTTCCCTGTGTACATACTTAATGTACACAAAGGAAAACGTATGATCTTTTTACAAAGAAATGCTTAACCTTCTTGCACACGTGTGGCTGACCTGTTAACTTACTATTAATGTATCGAGGGAGAAGCAGAGGTGAACAGTGCCGATGTAATGGGAACTAACTTGATCTTACAGCTCAAAAAAATGGAAAATTCATCAATTTGTAATAAGAAGTGTGGTGTCGCTCACTTGGCTGAAGCTAAGCAGTAGAAAAATCCTAAGGATACTGTCACATGGGAGAGTAGGTATAGACTGAGTCCCACTTATTTCTGTTTCAGTTGTCCTACTTCACTGATTTTCGGCTCTTCCTAATTCTCCCCAGTATTCATTCGTGGCAACTTTCCTCTCGAAGCTTTCTCCACCTGCCTTTATTCCAAGAATGCGAAGCAAGGCATGTGGCAGATACAGGTGACGTGAAAGTCGCTCAGTCGTGTCCTACTCTTTGCGACACCATCGACTTGTACAGCCCATGGGATTCTCCAGGCCAGAATACTGGAGTGGGTAACCTTTCCCTTCTCCAGGGGATCTTCCGAACTCAGGGATCGAACCCATGTCTCCCTCATTGCAGGAGGATTCTTTCCCAGCTCAGCCACAAGGGAAGCAGATACAGGTGGGTAGCTATTAACACCCGCCAGCTGTACTTGAGGTGTGCAAAGGAAGTTCCCAGAAGCCTCCGCTCTCTTGCCTCCATCAAGAGGCCTCTGTTCTTAGGTTAATTAAATACTTGCTTCAGCGGGAAACGACGCGGCCACGTTTTGGCGCTCACCTTCTCCTCCGCCCGGAGAACGCTGCTAGCACCAGGGGTACGGCGGGACACGAGGAAAGCGCCGATCCCGCGACCTCGGCTTCCTCAACACGCTGGGCTCTCAGTGCCCACCAGATCCGGGCCCTACGCCGCTCACACGCAGGTTCGGTCCAGCACAGTAGAGCGGATCCTCCTAGTCCGCCGGGAGGCTCGGACTGGGCAGAGCGGTAGGCGCCCAAATTCTGCGTCATCATCTGGGCGGGGCGCGCAGCTGTGACGGCATCACTCCCGCACCAGCCAACATGGAAGGTGGTGACGGCGGCGTCTCTATGGCTGGCCGTGGGGCTCCGGGTTCCGGAGCTGCTGCAGCCACTGTCCGGGAGCTCCTGCAGGACGGTAAGGGGGCCGGGCTGTGGTCGGGCCATGGGGCTTGGGAGCTGTCTGCTCCGCACCTGGGCCTCGGTGGTGGATTCAACCCGTCGCTTTGCAGAAAGTTTTCCGTTTCGACGTGACCACTCCCCTCAGCCCGGCCCACTGGCACCTGGGTGCCAGCCTTGCCGACGTGTTTCCCCAGGGACTTGCTGACCCGTTTCTTTCCGGTTGCCCTGGGGACACCTGGTTTCTGGCGGCTCCTCATTTCAGCTCTACCCTCCACGCTCCTGAGGCTTCGCTGATGTCCCGAGTTTCCGCACTCGGGACCTACTGCTACCGCAGTTCTTGACCAAAGGATAAAGCGTGTAATGTCATGAAAAGTGTAAGAACTAGGACAGATGACAAGCGCTTAATGAAGGGGGGCTCTTTTTATGTAGATTTGGAAACTTCCGCCCCTTTGACAAATTCTTGGACTGCACAGGTGGCCCCATTTACAAGCTCGCTTGTTTGTTACTAGTGGTTTATCCACAACCATACATGGGGGAGGGTTCGGAGCATTCATTCAAGCTGGGATTAACCGTATGTATTGAAAATAGCAGTCAAGTTCATTTATAGTTTTGGACAAATTGCTAGGAATAAGAAAAGTTAGACATACTACATTTGAGAAGCGCACACAATTATATTAGTGATGTTAACGTATTCCAAATCTGTTTTCTTTCAGAATAAAGTTCAAATTTCTAAAGACCCTTCTCATCTGTTCTTAATTTCCTTCCCAAATCGACATCACGTTCTACCTTGTACAAAAATAATTTGTATACTTAGTCTTTTCTACTGCATTGTAACATCCCTTTTTATATTAAGCAGAGTTACCTATGGTAGGTGCAGAGTGTTTTAAAAAACTAAACATCACACTGAGAAGCATACATACACGTTTGTTGAACAAAACAGATTATAAATGAATGAAATAAAGTTCTAAATTGCTGTTTGTTTTCTGTGTTGTATGCTTTATTATTGCCCTTAGTTTCTTGCCTTTTGATTATAATTTATATACTTTTGCCAAGATTTACTAATGATGTTGTTTTCTGAACGAGATCCTGTTCTCTAGGATCTCTGGCTAATGCATCTTTATATCTTAATTTAAATTCAGTTTTACGAAGTCTTGACTCCTGTTACACATACAATTTCCACTCTTAAGTAGCTTATGATTTTGGTAGGGGAAATAGTCCTGTAAAATTATAAAGTTAGACACTGTAATATAGCATTATAATGGTAGCAGTAGAATTATATATGAAGTAAAACATGAATACAAAGTGGATGATAACTTGGTGGTTAGGGAATGTCAAAAAAGACTAGTTGGAGTTAGTTTTGAAGTATAAATAGAACTTCTCCAGGTGAAGTGCACGGAGGTAGTACATGCCACCCATGGGTATTCATTTCAGTAGGTTTCACTCCAGGAGTTGTAATCAGTTTTTGGACGGTACGTAAGCCTCAGTTCTGCTTTCTGTATTTTCGTATTTAGTTCTTTCTCATCTTCAGCAGTAATGATTTAAATCTTCTTTACTTTTTTCAAGCCACTCCCTTTGAGCTCAACAAATGGTTTTCAAGTTCCCTGAAAGAATCTGACATGAGCTTTCTCGATTTCTTGCCATTAAATCTGTGAACTAGCCCGAACCTGTTGCCATCCTTTCTTCTTTTACATGGTGTTTTTAATTATAAAAGCAGTGTACTGCTTCCTAAAGACAGTCGCTCCTCTTGGTGTTCTGGATTTTCTTCCTGCCTCCTCCAGGACCAGTTACTCTCATTCTGTGCCATTGAGATCGCTTTGCTTCATGGATAAATCAAATGGACACTGTTTTGGTCCTTATCTTACTTGATCTTATGAAAGGTTTTGACTTTTGAAATACTTTTCCTCATGTGGCTTGTGAGTTGCATGGTTTTTGTTTGTTTTGTTTTTAAATTTCCGTATTCCTTAAGTGCTCCTTTTCAGCTTTCTTTAGATGCTTGTTGTCTTCATTGTGTCCCAATTCAGTGATGTACTCCACTCTTGTTCCCACAACATTCCTAAGGAAGTAAATATTCCCGTCAATAAAAGTGATTGACTGTGTCAGGGATCTGCCAGTGATGGAGATTAGGATTGATAGAGTTGGTGAGTAGATGCATAGTTTGAAATTTTGTGAGATGTTTCTGATGTGATGCCTGTAAGAATGAGAAAACTATAAAAGAGAAGCATTAGGGATATTCTCTCCTCCGATTCCAAAACCAATGATTAGTATCCAGCCTTCACTATGTTTGATCTTTGAAATATCTTTGATACTACTGGCCATTTACTTTCTTTAAACTGTCCATTTTGGTTTTTGCCATTCTCTCCTCTTTTTCTTTCTGAACATTTAATTGCTTTCATTTTTATCTTTACCTCCAAATTTTGGTGTTTCCCTGCTTCTGAATTGTTGTCCCCATTTTTTTGTGCATTCTAAAGTGGCTTCCTAAATCATCTGGTCTTTTTCTCTTTGTTTGACTATTAATATCTTTGTACACAAATATACACATATATGGTCCTTACCTCTCTTCTGAGCTATAGAACCACTGTCTACTGGACATTTCTATCTTAATAGTGAACAAGCACTACTAATTCTACATATGAAAAATCTGCATGTGGTACACACTGCCTTATTTAAAATGGGTAACCAGCAAGGACTTACTGTATAGCATATGGAACTCTGCTCAATGTTATGTGGCAGCCTGATGGCAAGGGGGGTTTGGGGGAGACTGGATACATATATATGTGTGGCTGAATCCCTTTCAGCCACACATACATATGTGTGGCTATTCACCTGAAACAACATTGTTAATCGGCTATACCCCAATACAAAATAAAAAGTTATTAAAAAGGCTCGTGTATGAACGGATAGTATAGATTCTGCACATGAAAAAGTGAAATCAATTTTTTTCACCCCTCTCCTCTAACCCTTTGCTCTAGTAGTCTCTGTCGTCCTTAATTGTACGTGGTAAGTTAGGTGTATGTTTGTTCTCTTATAGTTTATGAGTTCTGTGGAGGCAGGGGTACATTCATATTCATGTTTATACAGAGATTACATGTCCGTTAATCAGGAAACTTGGAAATCATCTTTTAATTCTTGGTCTAACTAATCACCCATTTTCAGCTTGTGTCTAAGTCCTGTACATTGTAGTGTCTGAATATTTGCCACTTCCTTGACATTCTTACTGCCACTATGTTTGGTCTCCATCCTGTCACTTGGGCTAACATAGCACCCTACTGGCTCCTGTGGCTCTATTCAGTGAGTATGCTGGTAAACCAGCTTTCTGAGAAAATAGCAAAATCTCCGCTTTTGTATTATATGCCAATTTTCATGGTATAAATACCTTAGCATGGTCAGTTTGAAGATGCCTACATGAGATGTCAACTGGCTCATACAATTCCTTAAAGTTTAACAGTTGGCTCTGAGAAGTCAGTCTGAGCCAGCCCCAGTATACCACTGCGTGGCTAATCCTTTTTCAGTCATCCTCCATCCTGCTGCCAGAAACTGTTCTACAACACAAGGCTCACAGCACTCTTTCTTGGCTGTAAAACCGTAAATGGGGTATAGTCTGAACATTTTGCTTGTTTTACCAGCCTCTTTTCAAACTGCACCCCGGCCTTCCTTTGGAACCTCAAATCCTGCCATTCTTTACCCTTTCTGTCAATATCCGTTGTGATCTAGACATACTGAAGTCAGTATTATCCTTATTCCTCAGAATATACAATCGTGTTTGCTGCCTCTAAACCTTCACTTTTGGAATAACCTTCTCCACTTGTCTGCCTGGCGGGATCCTTGATTCTGAGAATTGCTTGGCAAACTGTAAGGAAATGGGGTTCTCAGGATTAATGCCAAAGTAGTAGTTTCCTTCTTTCACTCCACTTCGAGAGTAGTCAAGAATGAATCTCTGCTTTTAGCAGAATAATACTTGTAGCTGATATATAGATTAATTCATTCAGCCAGTATTGAATACCTGCTGTGTGTCAGGCATTGTTCAGGCTCTGTGGGTGTGGTAGTACAGAAAACAAAGACTTTGCCCTTGAGAAACATAGTGAATATAGACAGTTGAAGTTTTTATAAAAGTACTCTATGTTATAGCTTGTTTTATAATCTCTTGTCAAGGCAGTCTTACCTATATCTACGATATGGCTAGGAGATAATCCTTTTTACCTACATTGACTTCACTTCTGTATATCTGTTTTTAATTCATAATTCCATTTTCCTTTCACACATTTGTGAATTTCTATACAGAAAGTTATCTTAACAGCTATATTCACTCCTGTTTTCTTTCTCTTAAGGGCCTACATTCTGGTTTCTGCTTCCTTTTACTTATTTCACTCATCTAAATCCAAAATTTCAGTAATACCTGTAAGTTTGTATGTGCCTAGTTCTTTTAAAATTTCAGATTCACTTTATTGTAACAGTATTTGTGCATTGATCTGGAGATCCTGGAGACCATAATTTTCAGACACAGTTTTCTTATTGTTGTTGACCTTGTTTTCTCGTGTTAAAAACTGTTGCTAGTATTTTTTTTCAATCTTTTCTCAATATTTTCTTTTACTGATAAAACTAGCTTTTTTGTTGTTTGCTAATCATGTCCAACTCTGTGGCCCCATGGACTGCAGTATGCCAGGCTTCCCTGTCTTTCACTGTTTCACAGTTTGCTCAAACTCATGTCCTTTGAGTCAGTGCTACTCTCCAATTGTATACTCTGCTGCCCTCTTCTCCTCCTGCCCTCAATCTTTCCTAGTATCAGGGTCTTTTCCAATGAATTGGGTCTTTTCATCAGGTGGTCAAAGTATTGCAGCTTCAGCATCAATCCTTCCAATGAATAGTCAGGATTGATTTCCTTTAGGGTGACTGATTTGATCTCCTTGCTGTCCAAGGGATTCTCAAAGAGTCTTTTCCAGCATCACAATTTGAAGGCATCAATTCTTTGGTGCTCCTAAAAACTAGCTCTTAGGAGTATGTGTAGTGAGAGGTGGGCTCTGGAGCTAGACTGCCTTGGGTTCAAACAATGAGATGGTCAGAGTTTCATGCCTTATCTCTTCCTGTCTCTTCACCCGTGAAATGGGGAGAATGATATTTCCAGCAGGGTTGTGTGCGTATAGAGTAAATTAGTATGAGTTCCAACAGGTCTGTGTGCATATTGAATGAGTTAGTATGTATAAAGTGCTTAGGTCAGTACCTGATGTGTAGGAATATTCTTAGTAAATATTGCCACTATTCTGCTGTTGCCACCACGTATTCCTCCTTCATAACAGAAAGCCTTTTCATTAGTTTTTGATGTATAGAAAGATCTCAAAATATGTTAACTGTGGTTACAATTGTTCTGTCATTTAATTTCTGTGGTTTTGTTGTTTTTCAGTCACTAAGTCGACTCTCACTCTTTGTGACCGTGTCAACTGCAGCACCCCGGATTTCCTGGTCCTTAACTGTCTCCCAGAGCTTGCTCAAACTCATGTCCATCGAGTCGGTGATGCCATCCAAACATCTCATCCCCTGTCATCCTTTTCTCCTCCTATCCTCAGTCTTTCCTAATATCAGGGTCTTTTCCAATGAATGGACTCTTTCTATCAGGTGGCCAAAGTATTGGAGCTTCAGCATCAGTCCTTCCAATGAATATTCAGGGTTGATTTCCTTTAGGATTGACTGGTTTGATCTCTTTGCTGTCCAAAGGACTCTCAAGAGTCTTCTCCAGCATCACACTTTGCAAGCATCAATTCTTTGGCACGCAGCCTTCTTTATGGCCTAACTCTTATTTTTGTACACGACTACAGGAAAAACCATAGCTTTGGCTGTGTAGACCTTTGTCAGCAAAGTTATGTCTCTGCTTTTTAATACACTGTATAGGTTTGTCATAGCTTTTCTTCCAAGGAGCAAGCATCTTTTAATTTCATGGCTGCAGTCACCATCTGCAGTGATTTTGGAGCCCAAGAAAATAAAATGTGCCACTGTTTCCATTTTTTGCCCTTCCACTTGCCATGAAGTGGTGGGACCAGATCTTCGGTTGAATGTTGGGTTTTTAAGCTAGCTTTTTCACTCTCTTCTTTCATTCTTATCTAGAAGCTCTTTAGTTCCTCTTCATTTTCTACCATTAGAGTGGTATTATCTGCATATCTGAGGTTGTTGATATTTCTCCCAGTAGTCTTGATTCCAACTTGTGATTCATCCAGCCCTGCATTTTGCATGGTGTACTCTGCATACGTTAAGTAAGCAGGGTGACAATATACAACCTTGATGAATTCCTTTCCCAATTTTAGACCAGTCTGTTGTTCCATCTGTGGTTTGGTGCAATGTGATTAATAATTTTTCTTATATTTTCCCTAGAGTGTTACAGTGATTTTTTAAATGAAGACTTTGATGTAAAGACTTATACTTCTCAATCTATTCATCAAGCTGTAATTGCTGAACAACTAGCAAAACTTGCCCAAGGAATCAGTCAGTTGGATAAAGAACTACACTTACAGGTAATTCCAATCTTCTGGAGCATACAGTTTATTCCAGAGTGATTGTATATCATTTTATAATCCTTTTATTATTTAATCTAAATGCATATTTATATGAACAAATGTATATTTTCCCAAGTATATATATATTTTTAAATTTTTGGCTGCACCACACAGCATGTGGGATCTTAGTTCCCCAACCATGGATTGAACTCACGTGTCCTGCCTTGGAAACATGGAGTCTTTACCCCTGGACCACCAGGAAAGTCCCTCCAGATACATTTTTTAAAAGTTTTTTGGAAGCTACTTATTGTCAGTTGAAAAATGGATATCCCATCTCCCCAAGACCTTTTATTCATACTTTGTTTTCATCATCTCATCTGATACGGAGGGAATGTGGTTGGCAAAAAATAGGATGTCTTAGGGCTTTCCTGCTGGCTCAGACGGTGAAGAATCCACCTGCAATGCAGGAGACTCAGGTTTGACCCCTGGGTCAGGAAGATCCCCTGGAGAAGGAAATGCAGCCCATTTCAGTGTTTTTGCCTGGAGAATTCGATGGATAGAGGAGCCTGACTGGCTACAGTTCTTGCGGTTGCAAAGAGTCAGACACAGCTGAGTGACTAACATTTGATAAAGATAATAGAAAATGGAATTTTGGAAGCAGAATAGTGTGAATAACGAAAACTGTTCCCATCAGGAGTTCATACTTCATGAACACAGAATGTAACATTTGATGAAATTGCAGATGATAAATTTGTGGTGGATAGGACACGAAAGGGGAGTTATGAGATAGGTCTGAGTCTCAGTTGTGCTGTTACCTTTCATATTATATAATACGCTTGAGTCTTGCCTTTTTTTTCTGAGTAGGCACTTAAACATTTAAATTAATGAACAGTTGCATGAATAAATGAACTATTTACCAGGAAACCTAGATGTGGTATAAAATGAGACATGTTCCCTTAAACTTTTTTATGTCTTGCTTTATCAATTAAAAGAGCTACTTGTTTAGGACTGGGATGACATCTAAGGTCAATTTAACTGTAAAATTCTGATTATATAGTTAGAGATCAGTTATTTTTTGGGAAACATTTATAGTCAGTTTTAATAGTCTGGTTTGCTGTAGTCTGTGGGAATAGAAAAATGAACATATTCCCTGGCTCTCTAAGCATTCACAGACCAGTGGCAGATACAGACAGAAATAACGACAGACAAGTGATGCCTGTTTTAAATAGAGTAATACACATTGTTTATGGGGGCAGGGGAAAACACTTTTAATTCTGCCTATGTTTCTTGGGGTAGCTTTTTGCAGAAGCCACCTGAAATTCTTTCTGCCTTTTTGTGGTTGGCATTTTCCTTATCCTTCGCATGTAGTAACTTCTCTGAGGGAATCAGTAAAAACTATTTAACATGTCCCAGAGAGGGCAAGTTATACTTAATAGTAGTTTTGGATGTGGGACTGAGAAAAATCTCAGTCCTGGTATGAGATCTGAACCTGCTATAATTGTTTTTCTGCAGAAGCAAAATTGGGATAATGCTGACTGAACTCATAAATAAAATATAATCAAAATAATTTAAAATATCAGTGAGATGATTTAAATTACAAAAGATGTACAGAGATATGTATCAGTCAGGACTTTAGTACAGGAAACAAAAACCACTCTAGGTATTTAAAGCAGGAAGATACCTAATCCAGAGGATTGGATGGGCAGCTAATAGACAGGGTGGAAGGATCTACTGTGGATGCAGCCCAGAGGCCTGCAAGCACCTGCTGTTAACTCCCACGTCCCTGCTGAAGTTCAGCTTCTAGGTGCTTGAACTCTGGTAACTGAACTCTGGAATGATGAATAGGGCTATCTTGGCTAGCTGTCTCTAAAGCCTCAGGTCTCAGGATCTGGCTTACTAGCTGAAACAGTAATGGGAAAATAGCTTTCCTCTTCTGTCTTCTAAATCTCTTGGAAATTCATCCAGTTGATTGCAGGGGAGACTATAACAGGGTAGTTTTAGGTTTTTCAAACTTTCCGCAGCGTCACAAGGGACAAAGAATAGAGAATTAGAATAAAATCATTGTGTTAGAATGGATGCATTAATCACCATGTCAGTGGACTGGGGAAAACTGAGAAGTCTTCTAGATAAGAGACATAGGAGACCAAAAGTAACAGTTATGTGATAGAGGAAATTGCTAGAATGACAGTGACATCTGGCACTGGACAGAGTGGAGGATTTGGGGTTCCAGTGAATGAATCTTTGCTGATGAGGAGCTTCAGTTTACAGATTAGACAGGAAACTTCTTATTCATTGTAATAAAGGATTCCTGGATTATTCTAAAGATTTGCTTGATTTCTTGATGTTTCTAGGATTCTCTTGCATGTAGCCTTTAATTCCTAACCTTTTTTTTTTTAATATAACATTTCACACTGCCCTAATATTCTTAGAAATATCAGTCTTCCATGGGAAAGAGGATTTGCTGTGACATGGGGAAGCTGGAAACAGAGAGATGTTCAGGGAGGTGCTGATTCTGCTTTATCTTTGCAAATTAGAATGTGGCTGTGATGATGCTGATTAAGTTCAAGAGCTAAAAGAACCTGCTGTTTGAAAACACTCTTTAAAAGGAAAACATGTATTAATTAGTGTGGTGAGAAGTAGCAGGTTTTTGTTGTTCAGTTTTGGCACATCTTCCTTCTGCACACCCTACTAGGAAAACATGCGGCTAATGAAAAGACTTCTTTGGCACCATGTCGAGCTTTAAGCATGTTTATGTTCCTGCCAATCAGACATCTCAAACACACCTTTCTTACCTGTATTTTTTTCTTTTGTATTAGCATTTTTCCCCTTTCCATATAGAGAGAGACCTTCAGTTCTACATTGTGGTTACAAATCAAGATACCTAATACTTGTAATGCTGATTATTTGTTCTTGATTTTCAGGTCGTTGCGAGACATGAAGATTTATTGGCACAAGCAACTGGAATTGAGTCTTTGGAAGGTATGTTTCCATTAACTGTTAACTTTGTATAGAGCTTGCCTAGGGCTTGGTAACTTTTCTTGTGAAGGATCAGAAAGTAAATAATTTAAGACTTTGCAGGCCATATTATCTCTGTTACAGCTATTAAACTCTGCTGTTACAGAGTGAAACCAACTGAGTAATATGTAAATGAATGTGTGTAGCTGTGTTCCAACAAAACTTCAGTAAAACTTTGCGGTTTTATTAGCATGTGTGTCCGACTTTTTGTGACCCTGGACTGTAGCGTGTAAGGCTGCTCTGTCCATAGGATTCTCCAGGCAAGAATACTAGAGTGGGTTGCCATGCCCTCCTCCAGGGGATCTTCCTCACCCAGCGGTTGAACCTGTCTCTTACGTCTCCTGCATTGGCAAGCAGGTTCTCTGACCTTTGAGCAAAATTCTCTGGATTTAATCATTGCTTAGCCTCCTACTAGATGTGTGAGTTTGGATAAGTTACTTTCTGTGCCTGTTTTATCCATAAAGGAGTGTTAATATGTACTAATATGGTGCTAATTTGAATTAACAGAATGCTTAGAACAATTCCTAGTGCATATTTAGTGCTTTTATAATTGAGTTAATGAAAACAAGCAGAAAATTCCAGTGGTTAGAGGTTAGGACTCTGCAGTTTCACTGCTGAGGGTGCAGGTTCAATCCCCGGTCAGGGAACTAAGATTCAGCAAGTCACACTGTCCCTCACCACGCCCTGCAAACCCCAAACAAAGTCAGTGCCACCAAAGTAATGGAAATAGGCTTTAATTCTTTCATTATGTTTGACTTCTTTGAAATGCTTTTCAAAACTGAAAATATAATAGAATAATGCATTGGATTTTTATTGTGAATTCTTCTATTTTTGTTTGACTACTTTTATGAATTTTTCATTCTGTTAAACTACATCTCATAAATATGAAATGCTGATACTGTATTTTCTATCACCAGTTATATTGTGATTATATTAGTAATCACTGCACATCAACAGAAAACTAAATGATTTTTCCCTTTGTTGGTTGAATTCTTGAGGAAGAAAGATACTGCCTTTTGTGAGGCAATATTCTTTAATGCTTCCCCAGTATTTCTTACACACGCTCAAAGGTATTATTCTCAGCATGTACACTGTTTCTAATGCATCCTGATGAAGAACATAGTATTTTAAAAATATTAGTTTGTCTGTTACTTGAATATTTAGGATAGATCCTAAATTATGGGAAAATTAGGAGGCTCTAGGTACTGACTTACTATTGGAAGTTAATTTTTTTAATCTCGTATTTTATAAGTTTCTGGAAGCAAGAAACAATACCTTGTTTTTAATGGTAATTTTTGTAAATAAATTATAAATGATTTTTTTCCTTTATAAAATCTATAGGGATGTCATGGTAGTATGTTGATTTTGAGTTTAAATATTTGTAGATAAATCATCACAACAAAAATACTTCTTACTGTGGTTTTCGTATATATGCTTAGTTCTTTTTTTTTTTTTTAATTGGCTGCATCATGCAGCTTGTGCGATCTTAGTTCCCAAACCAGGGATTGAACCCTGGGCTATGGCAGTGAAAGTGCTGAATTCTAATTGTCACAGTCTGTGCAGGGAATGGAAGATAATTTTCAGACATGAGGCAGAATGAGAGAATAGAGCTTATTATAGTGGGAGACACTTAGAACAGCAGGCTTGCTCAAGGGTGAGCTGATGGCTTTTGTGTGCTAGTAGCCAATTTTATAACCTCAAGACCAAGTTCTTGCTGGGTGGCGTTAGGTGATTGTTTAGGGTGCTGTAGGGAGGTTCTTAAAGAGTCGGACATGACTGAGCACAGCACAGGGTGCGTATTTTTTTTTTTTAATCTAATATGGGGGTCAGGGAACTGGAGCTGGCTGGTTTAGATGGGTGGAAGCTCATGGCAACAATTGCTGTGGGGCTTGGTCAGTTCCGGAGATGACCTTGGTACAAGGCTCCTCATTTGTGACCTTGGTCAAAGGCTTTATACCAATGACTTTGGTATAGAGCTCCACATTAACCGCTGGACCGCCAGGTAATTCTCTCTATGTGTTAAGTTCTGTAGTGTGCTGATTTTCCCCTGAATGCTTTTCAGTGATTACAACATTTAAAATATGCTATTTGACTGAGTTAGAATGATTATCCATTGGATGAAAGTATGCAGTACAAAGGCTGACTTCTGTAAATTCCTGTGATAATCTAAAAGTATTCTCCAGATTATTTGAACATAAGAAGTGAAGGTATGAATCAGTATTTATGTTAGCATGATGGGTGTTTCTAAGCATATTAAAATTTTTAAGATGTGTGTTTTGTATTTGAAAATGAGTAGTGTCCCAGCTTTTTACTTCATCTGCTTTTTCTCCTGTATATGTAAAATTTTGTGCTATATAATTCATTTGGAGGTATATTTATTTAGCCTATATTATTAAAATTTTCATTCTTGTAGAAACTAACAACATGGTTGAGCAACTACACTCCAATAAAATTAATTAAAAAAGAAAACATTCAGTAAAATCTACTGTGCTTTATCTCCTAAAATGAAATAAAATTTACTCTCTCTGTTCTGTTCATGTATTCATTTAAATTTTAATTGAGAATTTGCTAGATTCCAGGCACCTGTAACCTTATTAAAAAATCCCTGTCTTTATGGAGGTATGTTTAATTGTGCATGAGTGTGTGCCTGTCAGTCACTTAGTTGTGTCCAACTCTTGTGACCCCTTGGACTGTAGCCCTCCAGGCTCCTCAGTCCATGGCATTTTCCCAGCAAGAATACTGGAGCAGGTTGCCATTTCCTCCTCCAGGGGATCTTCCGAACCCAGGGATTGAACCCACATCTCCTGCATTGGCAGGAGGATTCTTGACAACTGAGCCACCCAGGAATCCCAGTTAAGCCTATTTAATTAAAAAGAGATTGCTTAATTTATTAATTTATTTGCTCACTCAGTAATTGAGAAATTGTTAGATACCAGGCACCTGTGAACAAAAGCGACAATCACTGTTCATGTGACATTTATGTTCTAGGTAGGAAATTAGACCGAAAAAATATGTTAGTAGGAAACTTCAGGTATTTGTAAGTTCTAAAAGAAAACAAAATAGATGATGAGATAGAAGGGGAGTCCCTTACTAGCTAGGATGAGCAGGGGATGTCTCTTTGAGAAGATGATATTTGAGTTGAGATCTGAGTGATGAGAAAAAGTTACCCATGACTCTGGGGAGAAGAGTGTGGTAAGCTGAGGGACCAATAAATGGAATTAGTGTGGCATGTTTGAAGGGAAGAAAAGTCTAGTACGATTAAGAGTTTAGTGAATGAGGAAAAGAATTATAGATGAGGTTCTTGGAAAGGAATTTTGATTTTCATTCTAAATGCAATGGTAAGCCATTGGAGGATTTTAATTAGAGATATTATGTGATTAATGCTCTAAAATGTTTTCTCTGGTCGTTCTATAGGAAGGCAAGAGTAGAATCTGGGGTTCCCATTTAAAAGTTATTAGAGTAATAGAAGTTGATGGTGCCTTGAATTAGAGAGGTGGATGTAAAGAGAGAGAAGTGGATGGTATAAGACAGGAATAGAGTTGATAGGATTTGTTGATGGGAAATTAAAGGTCTGAGGGAAAAAAACTCACCAAGAGTGATTCCTGAAATTTTAGTCTGAAAAATTGGATAGTTGATGGTGTAAGTAACTGAGATGAGTTAGACTGGAGAGGATCATGACTTTGGTTGGGGCAGATCTTATCTTGGGTGTCTTAAACTTGTCATAAGAAAGTTCTGAACTAAAGAGTTGTGTGTGTGTATGTGTGTGTATAGTTAGGCAGATATAAAGAAAATATGGATACAGGTACATATGTGTATATCTCAAATCAGTGTTTACTGAATAGATCAAGATTTCATTCAGACCCCGTGTTTTAAATACTAAGAGAGACTGGATGGAAAAGTGAAGATGACTGAGGATCACCTCTGGGAGTACTCCAGCATGTAGAGATCTAATGGAGAAGGAGTAGGAGCAACTATTGTGATCGGAAGGAACCCAGGGGGTGTAATGATTTGGAAGGCTAGAGTAAAACATGTTTTAGGGAGGGAGTGGTTCGACGTGAAATGAATTTTTGAGAGTTTGAACAGGATCAAGACAGAACTGATAATAGAAATTGGCACCTTGGAGATTTCTGGTGACCTTGACAAGGTCTGTTTTAGTGGAATATGTGTGAAAGCTCTCATGAGTGGATTGTGGAGAGAAAAACATATAAGGAAGTGATGATAACAAGGAAGGTCAGTGAACCATAAAGCCAGCAGAAAAGCATAATCCCTGGGTCCAGAAAGGATTCTATTGAACTGAGCCAAATTAAAACATATTTGTATGCTGATCCTGTCAGCATACAAATATGTTTTAATTTGAATGTTCATTCGGAGAAGGCAATGGCACCGCACTCCAGTACTCTTGCCTGGAAAGTCCCATGGATGGAGGAGCCTGGTAGGCTACAGTCCATGGGGTCGCTAAGAGTCGGACACGACTGAGCGACTTCACTTTCACTTTTCACTTTCATGCATTGGAGAAGGAAATGGCAACCTACTCCAGTATTCTTGCCCTGGAGAATCCCAGGGACGGGGGATCCTGGCGGGCTGCCGTCTATGGGGTCGCACAGAGTCGACTAAAGCGACTTAGCAGCAGCAGCAGGAATGTTCATTAACCTTAAAATTACCTCATCTAATATGTGCCAACATTCTCTACTTAAATTTATTTATAGAATGCTGTGTTTTAAAACTGTAGCTATGTCAGTTGAATATAGAAACTGAGTTTTAAAGAATGGAGTTCAAAATAATTAGATCTGTAATACTGGAAAACCCATTTTTAGGCATATAAATAGTCAAATTTAAGATCTGTCTTCCTGAAAATAGTTCTACAATTTTATAAATGGTTCTTCATTATGTTACGTAAATAGAGAGTAAACGCAATAATATACTTGCTCTTCATATATATTATTTATCTATCATTGGTGGTTAGAAAGAGTATACCAGGAGCAGAGTACATCACCCAAATTGTTCAGGGCCTTGGAGATCAAGCTGTGGACTTTAGTTTTAACCTAGGAATGAAGGGGAGACTGTGGATAGATTTCAGCAAATAAGTGTTAAGATATAATTTACATTTCTAAAGATCACACAGGCTTTTTTTGGTGTGTGTAATTATAGTACAGTGCACATTAACAGCGGGTTTCCCTGGTAGCTCAGCTTGTAAAGAATCTGCCTGCGAGGCTGGGGACCACCATTCGATTCCTGGGTCAGGAAGATCTCCTGGAGAAGGGATAGGCTACCCAATCCAATATTCTTGGGCTTCCCTGGTGGCTCAGCTGGTAAAGAATCTGCCTGCAATGCGGAAGACCTGGGTTCAATCCCTGGATTGGGACGATCCCCTGGTCAGAAGGAAATAGATATCCACTCCAGTATTCTTGCCTGGAGGATCCCCACAAACAGAGGAGCCTGGCAGGCTACAGTCCATTGGGTCACAAAGAGTCTGACATGACTGAGTGACTTTCATTTTCACTTTTCACACATTAACATGGAATTTACCCCTTTCATCATATTAATGCTAATTCAGTGCCATTAATAAGCATCACTATCCAGTTGCAGATTTTTTTCATCACTCCAAATGGAAACCTTGTAACCATTAAGCAGTCACTCCCCCTTCCTTGTGGTGGTGCTAGTGGTAAGGAACCTGTCTGCCGATGCAGGAGACACAGGGTCTTGGGTTCGGGACAATCCCCTGGAGGAGGGCATGGCAACCCACTCCAGTATTCTTGCCTGGAGAAATCCCATGTTCAGAAGAGCCCTGTGGGCTACAGTCCATAGGATTATAAAGAGGTGGACATGACTGAAGCAACTTAGCATGTGTGCACCCTATTGCTTGTAAGACTTCTTTAGTGAAGTAAGATTTGGAGTAGAGGAAGACTAGTTAGAGGTTCTTGAATAGTCTAGGTAAAAGATATGGTTCGATTATGATCATAGTAGAAAAAAATGGAAGACTTTTTCAGTTTTTTCCTTTTAACTTTTTACCCAACTTGAAACCCTTGTAAATTTGTAAAGTAATGTAAGCTGTTTTGTTTTCCTAGGTGTCCTTCAGATGATGCAGACAAGAATTGGGGCTTTACAGGGAGCCGTTGACAGGTACTGTTGTTCATTTTGTAAATAAGTGAAATGGAAAGATTTTTATCCATTGATATTTTGAAGATGATTTTATCTCTCCTCTTTTTGTTTTTCCTTTAGGATGAAGGCAAAAATTGTTGAGCCATACAATAAAATAGTAGCCCGTACTGCTCAACTAGCAAGACTTCAGGTAGGTCCTCATTTGTCATTTCTTTATAATTTTAGTTCATTTTGTCTTTATCAGGGGTAGATTTCAAGAGAATGAATTCTGAGGAAGTAAGAGAATATGAGAGAAAAAGAAAATATTCAAGTGCTTTAAAAGAAGATGTTCAGTTTAAAAAATAAAAATCAAAACTACTATTCAAGTGAATTATTTTCACTTTTATTACTATAGTATGTAATAATTTTACTAACTTTTTAGAATTCAAAATTATTTCTCTTGATAGAGAACAAGAAGAAACCTAACCTTTATCCTTACAGTTTTCTGTGGTCAAATGTAAATAACCTAGTCCTATAATTGCTATAATAGATGGTAGCTGTTCAGTCACTAAGTCCTGTTGATTCTTTTAAGTCCATGGACTGCAGCACGCCAGGCTTCCCTGTTCTTCACTGTCTCCTGGAGTTGGCTCAGAAACTCACATCCATAGAATCAGTGATGCCACCCAACCATCTCATCCTCAGTCATCCCTATCTTCTCTTGCTCTCAGTCTTTCCCAGCATGAAGGTCTTTTCCGGTGAGTTGGCTCTTTGCATCATCAGTTCAGTTCAGTTCAGTAGCTCAGTCATGTCCGACTCTTTGCTACCCCATGAACCGCAGCACGCCAGGCCTCCCTGTCTATCACCAACACCCGGAGTTCACTCAGACTCGCGTCCATTGAGTCAGTGACTCCATCCAGCCATCTCATCCTCTGTCGTCCCCTTCTCCTCCTGCCCCCAATCTCTCCCAGCATCAGAGTCTTTTCCAATGAGTCCGCTCTTCGCATGAGGTGGCCAAAGTACTGGAGTTTCAGCTTTAGCATCATTCCTTCCAAAGAAATCCCAGGGCTGATCTCCTTGCAGTCCAAGGGACTCTCAAGAGTCTTCTCCAACACCACAGTTCAAAAGCATCAATTCTTCGGCGCTCAGCCTTCTTCACAGTCCAACTCTCACATCCATACATGACCACAGGAAAAACCATAGCCTTGACTAGATGGACCTTAGTTGGCAAAGTAATGTCTCTGCTTTTGAATCTGCTGTCTAGGTTGGTCATAACTTTTCTTCCAAGGCGTAAGCATCTTTTAATTTCATGGCTGTAATCACCATCTGCAGTGATTTTGGAGCCCCCCAAAATAAAATCTGACACTGTTTCTACTGTATCTCCATCTATTTCCCATGGAGTGATGGGACCGGATGCCATGATCTTAGTTTTCTGAATGCAGAGATATAAGCCAACTTTTTCACTCTCCTCTTTTACTTTGATCAAGAGGCTTTCTAGTTCCTCTTCACTTTCTGCCATAAGGGTGGTGTCATCTGCATATCTGAGGTTATTGATATTTCTCCCGGCAGTCTTGATTCCGGCTTGTGTTTCTTCCAGTCCAGTGTTCCTCATGATGTCCTCTGCGTATAAGTTAAATAAGCATGGTGACAATATACAGCCTTGATGCACTCCTTTTCCTGTTTGGAACCAGTCTGTTGTTCCATGTCCAGTTCTAACTGTGGCTTCCTGGCCTACATACAGATTTCTCAAGAGGCAGGTTAGGTGGTCTGGTATTCCCATCTCTTTCAGAATTTTCCACAGTTTATTGTGATCCACACAGTCAAAGGCTTTGGCATAGTCAATAAAGCAGAAATAGATGTTTTTCTGGAACTCTCTTGCTTTTTCCACGATCTAGCAGATGTTGGCAATTTGATCTCTGGTTCCTCTGCCTTTTCTAAAACCAGCTTGAACATCAGGAAGTTCACGGTTCATGTATTGCTGAAGGCTAGCTTGGAGAGTTTTGAGCATTACTTTACTAGAGTGTGAGATGAGTGCAATTGTGCAGTAGTTTGAGCATTCTTTGGCATTGCCTTTCTTTGGGACTGGAATGAAAACTGACCTTTTCCAGTCCTGTGGCCACTGCTGAGTTTTCCACATTTGCTGGCATATTGAGTGCAGCACTTTCACAGCATCCTCTTTTAGGATTTGAAATAGCTCAACTGGAATTCCATCACCTCCACTAGCTTTGTTCGTAGTGATGCTTTCTAAGGGCCACTTGACTTCACATTTATTGGAGCTTCAGCATCAGTCCTTCCAATGGATATTCAGGGTTGATTTTCTTTAGGATTGACTGGTTTCATCTCCTTGGAGTCCAAGGGCCTCTCAGGTCTTCTCCAGTACCACAATTTGAAAGCATCAATTCTTCAGCACTCAGCCTTCTATATGGTCCAACTTTCACATCCATACTACTATTGGAAAAACCATAGCTTTGGCCATAGAGATCTTTGTTGGCAAAGTGATGTCTCTGCTTTCTAAAATACTGTATAGGTTTGTCATGCTTCTCTTTCAAAGGGAGCAATAGTCATATGGATGTGAAAGTTGGACCATAAAGAAGGCCGAGTGCTGAAGAATTGGTATGTCAATACACCTTTCCTTTTTGTGACCAAATAATAATCCATTGTATGGATATGGCACATTTTTCTTTATCCATTTATTTTACCTACCTATCAGTTGATAGTTGGGTTGTTTCCTCTTATTGACTATTATGAGTAAGAATTCTTAGGAACATTTGTGTATTAAGTTTTTGTGTGTACATTTTTTTAAATTGGGTATGTATCTGAGATATGCTAGGTCATATCCTAACTCTGTGTTTAATATTTTAATGTATCAAATCATATACATATACCTAAACAGTATTATGTGTGCTCAGTTGCTCAGTTATGTCTGACTGACTGCAGCCCTACGGTCTGTAGCCTGCTAGGCTCATCTGTCCATGGAATTTTCCAGGCAAGAGTACTAGTGCAGGTTGCCATTTCCTTCTCCAGGGGATCCTCCCAACCCAGGGATTGAACCTGTGCCTCTCACATCTACTGCATTGGCAGGTGGATTCTCTACCACTGTGCCTTATATGTCAATTGTATATCAATACAGCTGGAAAAAAGAACATTTTGGGAGTGCCAAAGTGTTTTCCCAGGAAGCTGTACCATTTTGCATTCCTATCAGCAATGTATGAGGGTTTCAGTTTTTTCCTTTCCTGCCAATACTTCTTCTCTTTTTAATATAGCCATCCTACCAATTATGAAGTAGTATATTGTTGTTTGGATACAAATTTTTCAAGTGACTAGTGATACTGAGCATCTTTTATTGTGCCTGTTGGTCACTGTGTATCTTCTCTGGAGAAATGTCTTTTAAAATCTTTTGGTCCCTTTTAAGTTATTTTTCTGTTTCCTTCCTTCCTCCCTCCCTTTGTTGTTAACTTTCTATATGTGTCATATATAATTCAATTCTGTTCTGGCTTCCAGTTTAGTTGTTGAGAAACTGTCATTCTGACCTGGTCTTTTGAAGGTAATCTGTAGATTTCCTCTGGTTTGTTTTAGGAATTTTTCACTTTAGCATAGTGTTTGGTGCGTGTGTGTTCTAAGTTGCTTCAGTCGTGTCTTACACTTTGCGACCCAATGCACTGTAGTCCGCTAGGCTCCTCTGTCCATGGGATTCTCCAGGCAAGAATACTGGTGTGGGTTGCTATTTCTTCTTCCAGGGGATCTTCCTGATGCAGGGATCAAACCTGCGTCTCTTAGGACTCCTGCAATGGCAGACGGGTTCTTTACTACTGGTGCCACCTGGGAAGCCGAAGAATAGGGCTATGTACCATATTAAATGGTTACGAATTGCAGCATCATGCACTTCATTTCCCCTCTTTGTTTAGTATAGTCTTTTGACAGTAACTTTTAAGAATCTCATGTTTGCTACCTCACTTGGTATTCATGATAAAAAAATTTCTTTTTCAAATTTATGTGGGACTTTAATGTATGAAAATTTTCAAGTATTCTAATTCAATAATTGTGTTTAGAAGTTACATATCTCATCACTTTATGGGTGAATAAAAACTTAGGTTCTGAAAGTTACTTGCTGAAGTTCATATAGCCAATATGCAGCAATGTTCAGACTGAAACAGAATTTCATTTGCTAAATTTAGGATTCTGTGATTTTGATTCTATGGAATATATAAAAAAGTAGAAAGTATGACTCCTGGTTTTCAGAAACTTGCTTGTAGGTTGAAAAATTAAAGCCAAATCTAGATTCGTAAAGCATGGATGGAGACCAGTGGACTAGGTGTTATGAGACCTGACTACACTCTTCATCCTTCTAACTTCATGGTCACGAACAAACTTTATTATTTTTTTGTTTGTAGCTTTGAGATATAATTGACATGACATGTACATTTAAGATACACAGTGTGATAATTTGGTAGATGTATGTATTGTAAAATGGTTACCACAGTAAGGGTAGTGATACACATTTCACTTTACATAATTACTATATTTGTTGTGGTGTTCTTGGTGGTATAGTATCTTTATACAGTGAAAGTTTGGACTGGATCTGTGAATTCTCTTCCAGTTCTAAAATGCTGTGATTCTCTGACACTGTGATAGTTTCTTTTATGAGTGCTTTTATTCTTACAGTTATGTTAATGTGAGGTCAGGATTATTTGTGTTTAAAATAAACACTTTTTATATGTATTAGTGTTATTTTCTATACTTTTATTGTAAAAAATATTATACTACTGTATAGCAGCAACTGAGTGGAGTATCTGGTAAATTTATCATGAAGGAAGAAAGAGAAGGGAGAGAAAGAAAACTAAAATATGCCAGGTACATTTTGATATCTTTATTTCTAGTATTTAAGTTTTTCTAAATTGACTCCTTCCTTAGGATGAGTCTTACCTGTAAGAGGGATGTTCATCATGGAAATTCAAACTTCTTTGAAGTCCAAGGGCTCTTTGGAAATTTATTCATGTTTTAACCATTTTTATTCTGTTTAATTTGTCTAGACATTTCCATTTTAAATTTTGGAGAAACTTTTATGTTCCTGTTTAATCTTTTTATTCTTTGAGCTCTTAATTCATTTAAATGCATGTGATATAAGAAGAAGAAAGAAATAGCTCTGAACTTGTTTTTGCCTTGAACATAAAATCACTAAGCTGTACCCTCAATTAGAAGAAAGTACTTTTACCTTCAATTTTTTTTTTTTTTGCTTTTTATCCCCACTTTACTCTTTCCATAAGGCTTTTTCTTTCTCTGAGCAGAAGCTTCTGACTTCATCTATATACATGAAAACATGAGTTGAATTTAATTATCACCCCAAGAATCATCTCTATCTTAGCTCTTTTTAGTAACGTTGTTTGCTTATGAACTGCCTTAGAGTTTTTCAGAAAGAAAAATTTAAGAGCTTATTATCCTTTACATAGAATATATAAACTTTTTTAACTTTAATGTTATATAAGAAAATGAGTTTTAACTTTCAAATCTTATGTTTTTAACACTTTGAATCATATGTTTTGAAAAATACAACAGCTTTATTGGGGTATAATTCACATGTGCATATAAGTTTTTTTATCTTTTAAATTTTTTTTCACTTTTTATCATTTTACTTTTTAAGTCACATATATTAGCTTTCCAATTTAAGGTTTTTAATTTCATTTTTTAACTTTGAAATTATATAAGTAAGAAAGTTTGAGAAAATGTTGATATGAAGGAGGAGGAAAGGGTTCTTAAAACCTTTTTTTATGTTCATATTTTTTACATGTATGTGGTTTCACCATATACATTTATAGGATTCTTTTTAGTTTTCAATTGATAACAATGTCAAATAATTTTATCTGCATTGTTCTGTGTGATGATTATGTAGTTAACTGGCTTTATAAATAATTATCCACCAAACAAGTAATATACCAGAAATGAAGGAAGGAAGGAAGGAAGAGGGAAGATAACAACAGCAGTATAAGACGCCAGTGTCCCTAAACACTTTGAAAACACAGAGTAGGCAGGATAGCAAAAGGGGAGAACTGCTGCTGGTGGGAGTCCTGCTGGGCTAGTTTGGGAGTTAGTATTCAAGGGGCACAGCAGCTTTTGTTTGTGCTCTGGGAAAGCCACTCTCCGTTGAGAGTCCAGTCATTGTGAGACCATCATGGTGTGAGAAAGCATGTGCTGGTGGTGGGGAGATGAAGGTAGAGGAGGGTTGAGGCACCAGACAGGGGAGTGAAGCCTTGTCGTTAGCAGAGGGTAGCAGAATGAGTAATCCTGGGGATACCACATGAAGCACATGAACCCTGCCTAAATTCCTGACTCACAGAGTTGTGAGGAAGAACAAATTGTTTAAAACCACTATGTTTCGGGCTGGTTTCTTATGCAGCAAAAGATAATGGATTTAACAGCTGAACTGATTTTGATGTGTAGAGATTGCCATCCTCATAGAATCCAGGGACTTTTGCTCCTATAAGCTTTTATTAGGACTCTGATAGATGATATACTTGAGACAATCAAATGACTAGAGAAACTTCAAAGTAAAACTAGCAATGACAGTAAGAACAAGGCTTAAATGAGGGATATAAAGTAGTATGTAATGGCTGTATGTTACTTTTAAAAAATATTCATTTTTTTATTTTTGGCTGCATTGGGTCTTGTGACACATGAGATGTATCCTTGTGGCGCGCAGGCTTCTTTCTAGTTGAGGTGAGCAGGCTCAGGAGTTGTGGTGCATGGGCCTAGTTGCCCTGCAGCATGTGGGATCTTAGTTCTTCTAACAGGGATCGAACAGCTGTCCCCAAACTGGAAGGCAGACTCCAAACCACTAGACCTCCAAGGAAGTCGCTGGCTATATGTTTTGACCAAGAAATAAAATTCAACTCTAAGACATTGTGGGGAGAGTATGCAGGGAACAGTTTTTTTAAATTGTCTTCAGTCTTTTTTTTTTTTTTTTTGTAGTTTTGGTTTTGAGTTCAGGTAATGTTGGTATCCTGGAGAAGGAAATGGCAACCCACTTCAATACTATTGCCTGGAAAATCCCATGGACAGAGGAGCCTAGAAGGCTACAGTCCATGGGGTTGCAAAGAGTCGGACACAACTGAGCGACTTCACTTCGCTAATGTTTGTATCATACAGCAAAGCAAATGAATAATTATACATATTCTAATTCTGTTATCTCTGATGTCTTTGGAACCAGGAGTCTCTGTGGAAGAAATAATTTACAGATGTAATTTAGAAGATTAAGTATAAATATTCTCTGTTCCTATTTAAGTGGAAGTATCAGTGTGAACTCATGAGGTGTTCTAATTTTATCTTAAAATAGTGTACACATCATATGTATATATTTATATATATATGTATATGTATAATGTTAATCTGAGACTGTTTTATGTGTATCATGGAATCAAACAAATGAAGATTTATGTGGTATTTTAATTTCAACATTTCCTAACTATGTGTACTCCGAAGTCTCAGAAATGAGCAGACCTGGTTTCCCCAACATGGTCTTCAAATGCTGCTGACTTCTAAAGGAAATGAGGGCTTCTTTGATAAATCTTTGATTCCAGGTCTGGGACATGAAATATACATTATAATATTTTTATACCTGTATATCCTAAGGAAACTATCAATAACTACTATGTAGAGTCATGACAAAAGGATTCAGGAGCCAACTTGAATAGGTTCTAGGGTGACCAGCTGTGTCATTTTTAACACTGTAACACCTGTATCCCAGGAAACCACTCAGTCCCAGGCAAATCAATAGACGTGATCAGCCTCAGAGGCTCCCATGGCCAAAAATGGGACATGGTGAGCACCTGTAAGGATAAGAGCTACAGTGGTTTCACATCTTTAAATCTGTGATTTCATAATGATATCTAAAACAGTGAACTTAATTGTTCATCTTTTATGGCTGTTAGGAAAATAAGCCACTGGTAAACCAATGGAAGGAACCCAGTGAAAATTCTTACTTTTCTGTATGAACAGTACCACTGGAAAAACTAATATAGATGAGGTAAAGCTTCTTCTAATAGAGACGTTTTATATGCTAGCAGATAAAGAAAAATGATAAAACTGGAGTAACACCATTTTGCAGTCATAATTATTATTATTATTGTTTTTATAAATTGGAGTATAGTTGCTTTATACTGCTGTCAGTTTCTGCTATACAGCAAAATGACAGCCATACATATACCTGGTGGTGGGAGTTTACTCGCTAAATTGTGTCTGACTCTTTGTGGTCCCCTGGACTGCAACCCGCCAGGCTCCTCTGCCCATGGGATTTTTCCAGTCAAGAAAACTGGAGTGGTTTGCCATTTCCTTCTTCGGGATTTTTCTGACCCAGGGATTGAACCCACATCTCCTGTGTCTCCTACTGTATCCCTTCTGTTTTGGATCACCTTCCCATTTAGGTCGCCACAGAGTTCTGAGTAGAGTTCCCTGTGCTATCCAGTAGGTTCTCAATAGTAACCTGTTAGTAGTGTATATATGTGTCACTCCTCATTTCCCAACTCATCCCACCCCCTCTTTTACCCTTTGGTATCAATACATTTGTTCTCTACATCTGTTGTCTCATATATTATGTTTTAATGGATTTTGATGTTGAGTATCAGTGTTGGTAACAACAGTAATGAATAAATTTTCCCAGAATATTAACCTGAATCTGTTGAGACTGCTGACATCCAACTACTAGTGTTTAGGGAATATAAAAGATACAGGGACTTGTTAAACTAGAAGACAGTAATCAACTAAACCCAGTCCGTGGGAAACTGTATAGGACAGATGATCCAACATATTTAGCAGCTTGCAAAGGAAAAAAGATGCTAAGGGAACCGATACAGATTTAAAAAGAGTAAAATTAGACTATAGCATTTAGGTATATATACTTCAGTGATGAAGCTATAAATGAAAATAAGGATATGATTAAGACAAAAGCCAGAATGATGTCTCTCTTGGGCTGGGGGAAGTAGGGAGGTTGGATGGAGGATGTCATGACTGGAATGCAGAAGTAGGAAGTCAAGAGATACCTGGAGTAACAGGCAAGTTGGACCTTGGAGTACAAAATGAAGCAGGGCCAAGGCTAACAGTTTTGAAAGAGAAAGCACTGATCATAGCAAACATCCTCTTCCAACAACACAGGAGACAATTCTATATAGGGACATCACCAGAATGGTTAATACTGAAATCAGATTGATTATGTTCTCTGCAGCAGAGATGGAGAAGCTCTATACAGTAAGCAAAAACAAGACTGGGAGCTGACTATGGCTCAGATTATGAACTCCTTATGGCAAAATTCATATTTGAATTGAAGAAAGTAGGGAAAACCACTAGGCCATTCAGGTATGACCTAAATCAAAGCCCTTACAATTATACAATGGAAGTGACAAATAGATTCAAGGGATTAGATCTGATAGAGTGTCTGAAAAACTATGGTTGGAGGTTCATAACATTGTACAGGAGGTGGTGATCAAAACCATTCCCAAGAAAAAGAAATGCAAAAAGGCAAAATGGTTGTCTGAGGAAGCCTTACAAATAGCTGAGAAAGTGAAAGGCAAAGGAGAAAAGGAAAGATAGACCCATCTGAATGCACAGTGACAAAGAATAGGAAGGAGAGATAAGGAAGGCTTCCTAAGTGATCAATGCAAAGAAATAGAGGAAAACAATAGAATGGGAAAGACTTAAGAAATCTTTTCGAGAAAATCAGAGATATCAAGGGAACATTTCATGAAAGATGGGCACAGTAAAGGACAGAAACAGTATGGACCTAACAGAAGCAGAAGATATTAAGAAGAGGTGGCAAGAATATGCAGGAGAACTGTACAAAAAAGATCTTAATGATCCAGGTAACCACGATGGTGTGATCACTCACCTAGAGCTAGACATCTTTTGGAGTGCAAAGTCAAGTGAGTCTTAGGAAGCATCACTATGAACAAAGCTAGTGGAGGTGATGGAATTCCAGCTGAGCTATTTGAAATCCTAAAAGATGATGCTGTGAAAGTGCTGCACTCAATATGTCAGCAAGTTTGGAAAACTCAGCAGTGGCCACAGGACTGGAAAAGGTCAGTTTTATTCCAGTCCCAAAGAAGAGCAGTGCCAAAGAATGTTCAGACTAAGCACAGTTGCACTCATTTCACATGCTAGCAAAGTAATACTCAAAGTTCTCCAAGCTAGGCTTCAGCAGTATGTGAACTGAGAACTCTTAGATGTTCAGGCTGGATTTAGAAAAGGCAGAGGAACCAGAGATTTAATTGCCAACATCTATCGGATCATAGAAAAAGCAACAGAGTTCCAGAAAAACATCTGCTTCATTGACTACTCCACAGCCTTTGACTGTGTGGATCACAAAAAACTGGAAAATTCTTCAAGAGATGGGAATACCAGACCACCTGACCTGCCTCCTGTGAAACCTGTATGCAGGTCAAGAAGCAACAATTAGAACCGGACATGGAACAATAGACTGGTTCCAAACTGGGAAAGTCATACGTCAAGGCTGTGTGTTATCACCCTGCTTATTTAACTTATATGCAGAGTACATCATGTGAAATGCTAGATAGGCTGGATGAAGCTCAAGCTGGAATTAAGAATGCTGAGAGAAATGTCAGTAACGCAGAAGATACCGTCCCTACGGCAGAAAGCGAAGAGGAGCTAAAGAGCCTCCTGGTGAAAGTGAAAGAGGAGAGTGAAAAAGCTGGTGTAAAACTCAACATTGAAAAAACTAAGAAAATGGCATCTGGTCCCATCACTTCATCGTGAATAGATGGGGAAACAAAGGAAACAATGATAGACTTTATTTTCTTGGGCACCAAAATCACTGCAGAATGTGACTGCATTCATGAAATTAAAAGACCCTTGCTCCTCGGAAGAAAAGGTATGAGAAACTTAGCATATTAAAAAGCAGAGACATTACTTTGCTAACAAAGGTCCATATCGTCAAAGCTGTGGTTTTGCTAGTAGTCATGTATGGATGTGGAGAAGGCAGTGGCAACCCACTCCAGTACCCTTGCCTGGAAAATCCCATGGTCGGAGGAGCCTGATAGGCTGTAGTCAGTGGGGCCGTTAAAAGTCAGACACGACTTCACTCTCACTTTTCACTTTCCTGCATTGGAGAAGGAAATAGTGCATTGTTCTTGCCTGGAGAATCCCAGGGACAGGGGAGCCTCCTGGGCTGCTGTCTGTGGGGTCACACAGAATTGGACAGGACTGAAGTGACTTAGCAGCAGCAGCAGCATGTATGGATGTGAGTTTGGACCTTAAAAAAATCTGAGCGCCAAAGAATTGATGCTTTTGAACTGTGGTGTTGGAGAAAACTCTTGAGAGTCCCTTTACCTACAAGGAGATCAAACTAGTCAATCCTAAAGGAAATCAACTTTGAATATTCATTGGAAGAACTGTTACTGAAGCTGAAGCTCCAATACTTTGGCTACCTGATGCGAGGAACTGACTCATTTGAAAAGACCCTGATGCTGGGAAAGATTGAAGGCAGGAGGAGAAGCGGATGACAGAGGACAAGATGGTGTATGGCATCACCGACTCAATGGACATGAGTTTGAGCAAACTCTGGGAAACAGTGAAGGATAGGGAAGCCTGGCATGCTGCAGTCCATGGGGTCACAAAGAGTCAGACACAACTGAGCGACTGAACAGTAGCAACAACATGGAGGCCTTATGTAGTGACAGAGAGAGTTTTGTTTCCTGATCCACATGGTAGTTCCAAGTTGATTTATTTAATTTCTGTATGTAATTTTCTAAATATATAATATCTAAATATATTTTTACATACTGATTTTTTTTAGAGCAGTTTAGATTCATAGCGAAATTGAGAGGAAGATATAGATTTCTCATGTATCCCTTGCCCCCACACATGCATAGCCTCCCTGTTAGTCAACATCTGTCACCAGAGTGGCACGTTTGTTAAAAATGATTGACTTACATTGATGCATCATTATGAAAGTCCATAGTTCTCTCAGTGTATATTCTATGGCTTTTGCAAAATACATAATGACATATATCCATCACTATGGGGCTTCCCTGGCGGCTTAGTGGTTAAGAATCTGCCTGCAGTGCACGAGCTGCTGGAGATGTGAGTTCGATCCCCTGAGTCGGGAAGATCCCCTGAAGGAAGGCGTGGCAACCCATTCCAGTATTCTTGCCTTGGAGAAAGAATCTCATGGACAGAGGAGCCTGGTGGGCTACAGTCCATAGGGTTGCAAAGGGTCAGACACAACTAAAAGGACATGCACACATCCGTCTTTATATAGTATTTTCAGTGCCCTCAAAGTCCTCTATACTTTATTCTGCCAACTCCTGGCAACGGCTTATCTTGTTAACCGTCTCCGTAGTTGTGTCTTTTCTAGAAAGTCATATAGTTGGAATCATATAATATATAGCATTTTCAGATTGACTCTTTCCCATAGTAAAATGCATTCAAGATTCCTCTGTGTCTTTTTCTGTCTTGATAGATCATTTCTTGTCAATGCTGAATAATTGTATTATATTTGATGATAAAAGTATGAAATAAAAAATAAGGAAATTGATTGGAGTGGAAGCAACTGTATTAGGAAATGGTGCGAGTTGGTGCCTTATAGATTATCTAAGATGTGTTGACTGAGGGTTTTGTTAAATGCTGTTGAATTCAACATAATCTGTTAGTAGAGAGCCACTGAAATTTATTAAAGGGGGCGCTAAACTGCTGAAAATTGTTTCTAAGACGATAAAGCCAGCAAGATGGATTTCAGCAAGAGATTGAAAAGCTACCCAGGAGACCACAGTTTTAAGATAAAAGTGGTAAAGATTTGGATTAGGGTGATGCTTTGGGGAATAGAGGTAAAATAACTATTGTATTATGCAACAGAAGAATAATCGGTAAGACCTGGTGACAGATGAAGTATGGTTAAACAGAAAAGCATTAGAAATAAGCTCAAAGCGTTCATATTTGAGGGCATATCCTTTATTGGTTAGGTATTAGGGAATTCTGGAAGGACAGTTCATGCTGTTAGGCTAAAGTAAGATCTGGTATTTCTCCTCATGATGTGTTTAGAATCTTGAGAGGAATGATTGCTTGGGATTTTACATTCCAAATAGTATATCTAAAAATAGAATTCTGACAAGCAAAAAAGTGACAATAGTGGTTGTTTTTGGTGACTATATAGTTGAGACATAGAAATATGATGGTGACTTTTTATCTTCTGATCTTTTGAATTTTGAATTACATGCTTCCATGACCTATTCAGAAAATAAAACTAAAAGATTTTTCCACAGTTTATTGTGATCCATACAGTCAAAGGCTTTGGCATAGTCAATAAAGCAGAAATAGATGTTTTTCTGGAACTCTCTTGCTTTTCCCATGATCCAGCAGATGTTGGCAATTTGATCTCTGGTTCCTCTGCCTTTTCTAAAACCAGCTTGAACATCTGGAAGTTCACGGTTCACATATTGCTGAAGCTTGGCTTGGAAAATTTTGAGCATTACTTTACTAGCATGTGAGATGAGTGCAATTGTGCAGTACTTTGAGCATTCTTTGGCGTTGCCTTTCTTTGGGATTGGAATGAAAACTGACCTTTGCCAGTCCTGTGGCCACTGCTGAGTTTTCCACATTTGCTGGCATATTGAGTGCAGCACTTTCACAGCATCATCTTTCAGGATTTGAAACAGCTCAACTGGAATTCCATCACCTCCACTAGCTTCGTTCATAGTGATGCTTTCTAAGGCCCACTTGACTTCACATTCCAGGATGTCTGGCTCTAGGTATGCAGGTTAGGAAGCAACAGTTAGAATTAGACATGGAACAACAGACTGGTTCCAAATAGGAAAAGGAGTGCGTCAAGGCTGTATATTGTCACCCTGCTTATTTAACTTATACGCAGAGTACATCATGAGAAATGCTGGGCTGGAAGAAGCACAAGCTGGAATCAAGATTGCCGGGAGAAATATCAATCACTTCAGATATGCAGATGACACCACCCTTATGGCAGAAAGTGAAGAGGAACTAAAAAGCCCCTTGATGAAAGTGAAAGCAGAGAGTGAAAAAGTTGGCTTAAAGCTCAACATTCAGAAAATTAACATCATGGCATCTAGTCTCATCACTTCATGGGACATAGATGGGGAAACAGTGGGAACAGTGATGGACTTCATTTTTGGGGGCTCCAAAATCACTGCAGATGGTGATTGCAGCCATGAAATTAAAAGACGCTTACTCCTTGGAAGGAAAGTTAGGACCAACCTAGATAAGCAGAGACATTACTTTGCCAACAAAGGTCTGTCTAGTCAAGCCTATGGTTTTTCCAGTGGTCATGTATGGATGTGAGAGTTGGACTGTGAAGAAAGCTGAGCACCAAAGAATTGATGCTTTTGAACTGTGGTGTTGGAGAAGACTCTTGAGGGTTCCTTGGATTTCAAGGAGATCCTACCTGTCCATTCTAAAGGAGATCAGTCCTGGCTGTTCACTGGAAGGACTGATGCTGAAACTGAAACTCCAATACTTTGGCCACCTCATGTGAAGAGTTGCCTCATTGGAAAAGACTCTGATGCTGAGAGGGATTGAGGGCAGTAGGACAAGGGGACGACAGCGGATGAGATGGCTGGATGGCATCACTGACTCGATGGACATGAGTTTGAGTGAAACTTCGGGAGTTGGTGATGGACAGGGAGGCCTGGCGTGCTGCAGTTCACGGGGTCGCAAAGAGTTGAACATGACTGAGCGATTGAACTGAACTAAAAGATTAAGATGCCTAAATTTTCCAGTTTGCAGGGGGAGGATTTTTATTTGACATTATTTTATTATTTTAAGTACTTCAGACTGTTGTTACTCAGAAAAGCAGTCAGTTAAACATGTTTAGTACTTGGCTGCCTTGATTTACATGTTTGTAAACATATATTTGATTGTACATTTGTGTATGTTGTATGTGCACGAGTGGGACTGTGTGTGGCTCTGAGGTGTATGTGTATTTCATTCAGAAAAAATCTTTATAGTTGAAGCCTCAGGGACCCTGTCTTCCTAGAGCTTTTAATTATTATTGCCACCAGTTAGGTTGCTTCATCCAGCTTCAGGATCATGCAAAGATGGCTGTGATGTCGCAACATAGACTGTCTCTTTTTTCTTTATTGTCACCGCTGAAGCTCAAGGTAATTACATATATGTTACTCCATCAATCTCCTTTCTTGTCATTCTCCCCTGGCAGTCAGCCTGGGTTACCTCTGTCTAGAATACATGAGTCATTATTTCATGTCGTAGTCTTTTGGATAGGTAAAGACCCAGGATTAGATGTAATAACAGAAAAGGGAATAGAAGGTGACATACTAATGATAGGTTTATTTTTAAAATAGCTTTCTCTTTTACATTTAGTCACTAATGATAAATTAGGAAGAATCAATTAAGGGCACGCTTATTCTTTAAGGTCTAGTAAGTCTGTACCCCTGGGGTCGTAGGAACAATAAACTAAGAAACGATAAGGAACAGTAGCAGGAAACTAAGCAGCCCTAGCACAGTGGTTGTCAGCCTTGGCTATACACTGGGACTGCATAAGGATATTAAAACGAAAACAAAAAACTGATTTTGCTTTAATCGGTCAGAGTTGTGTCTTGCCTGGATATTGGATCTCTAGCATCTGAAAAGATTAGACAGATTCACATAGTCATGAAACTTTATGGATTGACTTTACTTACTTAACATTTCATAGGTTGCCTGTGATTTGCTTCGGAGAATCATTCGCATCTTATATCTCAGTAAGAGACTCCAAGGACAACTGCAGGGGGGAAGTAGAGAGATAACAAAAGCTGCTCAGAGTCTCAATGAACTTGGTAAGTCCTCTTGTTCATCGATTCACTGGTTGAAGGATATTTGTGTTTCCAGTTTTTGGTGATTATAACTTTAAGCTACTTTAACATTTGTGTATAGGTCTTAAGTGAACTTAAGTTTTCATTCCCTAGGAGGAAATGTTCAGAAGTGCTGTTTTTTAGGTCACAAGTCTCATGTTGATATGGTGCCTAGAAGATCTTTTGAATTCATTTCTTATTCATCATTCTTTTCTCAAACATTTAGAGCAGCCTCTTGACATTTGAGTGTTTAACAGTCACAGCTTTGATTATTAACAAGTTGCAAGGTCCATGATGAAGGAGTTCATAATTTTTTAGGCAAAATTTTGAATATCTTCTAAGTACACAAAGAACCTCCTAACACCTGCATTTTAATAAGGCTTTGTGATTTTCTTCTTTTCATTGGGTACCCAGTAATTTTTCTGAAGTGGATGTGGTTAGTGGAATTCGTACCATTTTAGGTTTAGAAAGTCCTTGATTACATCCATCTCAAATATCAAGTCTCCTTACTCTTAGTAATGTGTTTTGAAAGTAGTTGTGCCAAAAGAATATCAGAAAGATGTGCATTTTATGTTCTTTTTGAATTTTCCTATCTTTGATATTTAAATTATGTAGTCATATTGTAATGCTTATTGCTTGTTTTTAATTATAGAAATGTAATATCCTTCACGAATCATGCTTCAACAGCATTTCAATTTATAATGTTCAAATACATTGCTTAGGCACATCATTGGGAATATATAGAACTTGTAGTGTGCTTGGAATATGTTATATAAAAAGTTAATTTTTAAGCAGTGAGAAATACTTTAGGGTTTTTTCATAATATGTGCTAAATATAAAAGTGTAAAAAAATCCTAGTATCAGCTGTTATTTTTTGCTTTGTCACATTTAATTTCTGTGCTCCAAAAAATAAACTGTAGGGTGATAGAATCATTAAAAAAGCAAACACACATTGTTCCAAGGCTTATTATATTTATCATCACTGACACTCTTCCTTAATAAAAAATCGCTAGGTTTTGATTTTGATTATCATCTCTTCTAGAAACAGCATATGCTCTGAGGCAAATGGTGATGTCTTCTTTTTTCTTCATTAAGGCACAATTATTCATCATCATGTTCTAAGTTGATGCAGTGCAGGATATAAGCTCATTATCTTTCCAATGAGGCTTTGGCTTTACCCAAAGTTTTATAAATGTTAAATGATGATGAGTTGTTGAGAAAGTGTAGTAAATGGTAGAGGTATCTCAAAATGGATTGTATTAATTTAAATTTTTAAAGCTTTGCAGATTATATGCTATTTAAAAATTTCAGAGGCATCACGTCTTCATCATTTCCCACTGTATTCTTGGACAGTCCTGGCATTGATAATAAGGAGAGCCGAGAGAGATAAAGTTTCTACATTTGGAGTTAATGTTTTAATAATGTTAATAAGTTAGTAATCACAGTTACAGGTACACATGTACACTATAAATGACATTTCTATGATTGGAACTTCTGTGAAATTATCATGTTTATATTTGTATGGTTCTGGTTCTCATTAGAAAGAATACAATGATAAATAGTAGCAGGTACTTGAAATTAACTTAGAACCAGTCTCTCAAACTTGAAAGGTCTTGAGGCTTGAAATGTAGTGACCAGATGAAATACATCATCATCTGGAAATTAATTATATTCTGAGGGACTGGGGGAAATGTCAGTGACTGCTAATGGGTGCCACTCTTTGGAGTGGTGAAAATATTCTGGAATTAAATACTGGTGATTGTTGCATAACTTCTGTCACTACAAAAAGCCACTGAATTGTATGCTTCAAAAAGTTGAATTTTATAGTGTGTGAATTATTTATCAATTTAAAATTATTTATCAATTAAAAAGTCTATTCTGGGACCTAGCATGCTGGTACATTTTCTTTTTTTAAAAGTTGAGGTCTAAGTGATATACGGTAAACTGCAGCATATTGAAAATGTACATATTGGCAAGTTGTGACTTGAAACCATCAATATTAAGATAGTGAACATGACCATCTCCCTCAAAGTTTCCTTATGCCCCTTGATAATTTTTTCTCATGCATTTATGGATCTGCTTTCTATGGAATCAGAGTTTGTATGTGGGTTTTTTTTTGGGGGGGGTCTTTCAATCAGCTTAATTATTTTGATGCGTCTGTGTTGTGTGTATAAATAGCTCATTCTGTTTTATTGCTAAGTAGTTTTCCATTATATGGATATTCCCCAGTTGGTTTATTCATTCACCTGTAGATTTGTATTTGAGTTCTTCCTAATTTTTGGTTATTACAAACCAGGCTGTCATGAACATTCACATGAAGGTGTTTTTATAGACATTTGCTTTCATTTCTCTTTGATAAAAAATATAGGTATGGAACAACCAGATCATATACTAAGTGTATATGATCTGAAATTGCCCAGGTATTCAACCCAAAGTTGATGAAAATTGTGCTTTCTCTACATCCTTGGTAACACTTGTTACTGTCAGTCATCTTAATATTAGCCATTCTAATAGGTATGTAGTAATATCTTGCTTGGAAGGAGGCAGTGGCAACCCTCTCCAGTACTCTTGCCTGGAAAATCCCTTGGACGGAGGAGCCTGGTAGGCTGCAGTCCATTGGGGTCGTGAAGAATCGGACACGACTGAGCGACTTCACTTAATTAATGCATTGGAGAAGGAAATGGCAACCCACTCCAGTGTTCTTTCCTGGAGAATCCCAGGTACAGCGGAGCCTGGTGGGCTGCTGTCTATGGGGTCGCACAGAGTCGGACATGACTGAAGCGACTTAGCAGCAGCAGCATCTTGCTTTGAGTTCACAAGAAGAAGTTAGTAGAGCTAATAAACAAATCTAGCAGGATTTCAGGATATATGATCAATATATATAATTACTTTTATTTCTACATAGTAGTATTAACAAGCAATTGGAAATTGAAATTTAAAAATACCACTCATAATAACATCAAAAATATGAACTACTTAAGGGTGAATTTGACAAAAGATACACACGACCTGTATACTTAGGGTTGAATTTGACAAAAGAGGCAAATAGACGGGGAAACAGTGGCTGACTTTATTTTTCTAGGCTCCAAAATCACTGCAGATGGTGATTGCAGCCATGAAATTAAAAGATGCTTACTCCTTGGAAGGAAAGTTATGACCAACCTAGACAGCATATTAAAGAGCAGAGACATTACTTTGTCAACAGAGGTCCATCTAGTCAAGGCTCTGGTTTTTCCAGTAGTCATGTATGGATGTGAAAGTTGGACTATAAAGAAAGCTGAGCACCGAAAAATTGATGCTTTTGAACTGTGGTGTTGTAGAAGACTCTTGAGAGTCCCTTGGACTGCAAGGAGAACAAACCAATCCATCCTAAAGGAGATCAGTCCTGGGTGTTCATTGGTAGGATTGATTTTGAAGCTGAAACTCCAATACTTTGGCCACCTGATGCGAATAGCTGACTCATTTGAAAAGACTCTGATGCTGGGAAGGATTGAGGTCAGGAGGAGAAGGGGACGACAGAGGATGAGATGGTTGGATGGCATCACCGACTCGATGGACATGGGTTTGAGTGGACTCCGGGAGATGGTGATGGACAGGGAAACCTGGCGTGCTGTGGTTCATGGGGTCGCAAAGAGTCGGACACGACTGAGCGACTGAACTGAACTGAACACAAGACCTGTATACTGAGAACTAAAAACATTATTGAGAACAATTTTAAAAGACCTAAATAAGTGAATAAATTTTGTCTGTGAATTGGAAGACTTGATCGTTTTTAATATGCCCAGTCTCTCTAAATTATTTGTATAGATTCAACACAATTATAGTCTGAGTCCCAGCAGGCTTTTATTAGACATTGACAAACTGATTTTAAAATTCATATGCGAATGCAAAGGATTTAGAATAGCTAACACTTTTAAAAGAAAGTAAAATTGGAGCATTGACCGTACCTGATTGGAAGACCTATTGCAATGACTTCTACTAACCAAGACAAAGAGATAGTCAGGTTAATGGAACGAAGTAACGAAGTAGAGAGCCAAGAAGATCCACACATGTAAGAAAAATGGATTTTTGGCACATTTATTGAAGAAAAGATAGTGTTCTCAACAGATGGTACTGGAACAATTGGATAGCCATATGTAAAACAGGGAACTTGTGTTCAGACCTTACTTCATATTAAAAAATAAAGCAAAACTGAAAGTGGATCATAGTCCTAAATGTAAAACTTAAAACTATAAAACTTCTGAAAGGAAACATAGGACATTTTGATGACTTTGAAAATGATTTCTTAGATGTATAACCGAAAGCACAGTCCTCTCCGCGCCCCCCCCCCACCCCCTGCCAACCACACACAGATTGGTAAATTAGATGTACTCAAAATTTAAAACTTCTATGGGTGATTCTGTGTGTGTGTGATTCACACACACACACACACACACACACACGTGTTCTTTTTAATATTCTTTTCCATCATGATTTATTTCATCATGGTTTATTGAATATAGTTCCCTATGCTACACGCAGTAGGACCTTGTTGTTTATCTGTTTTCTATGTAGTAGTTTCTATCTGCTCATCCCAAACTCCTACTTTCTCTCTCCCTCATCCCCTTTCCTGTTTGATAACAATAAGTTTGTTCTCTATGTCTGTGAGTGTGTTTCTGTTTCATAGCTAAGTTCATTGTGCCATACTTCAGATTTAATCTGTAAATGATATCATATGGTATTTGTCTTTCTCTTTCTGACTTAATTCACTTACTATGATAATCTTTAGGTGAGATGATATCTTAAATGCATTTAAAACATACATAGCTTCAACATAGCAAATTCAGTACATGTCTTGTTAAAGCTACAGTGTTGGTCACATATGAGGGCAGATGTCTTCAGTGACTGTGTTTGCTCTATTGTTTTGGATTGCTGAGTTGTGTCAGACTCTTCGTGACCCCATGGGCTGCTGAGCACCAGGCACCTCTGTCCTCCGCGGTCTCCTGTAGTTTGCTCAAATTCGTGTCCATTGAGTTGGTGATGCTATCCAATTATTTCATTCTCTGCTGCTCCCTTCTCTTGCCATCAGTCTTTCCTAACATCAGGGTCTTTCCCAATGATTTAGATGGTCTCTGAAAGTGAAAGTGTTAGTCACTCAGTTGTGTCCGACTCTTTGTGACCACACGGACTGTAGCCCTCCAGGCTCCTCTGTCCATGGAATTCTCCAGGTAAGAATACTGGAGTGGGTAGCCATTCCTTTCTTCAGGAGATCCTCCTGACCCAGGGGTCCAACCCAGGTCTTCTACATTGCAGCCAGATTCTTTACTGTCTGAGCCACCAGGGAAAATACTTACATATGTGACTGAATTCAGCTACCCCCAGATTGGGGTGATGCTGTGCTGGATTCAAATCCAGAATAATGGGTTTATGCTGATATCAAGGGTTGCCAGTAGTTGAAGACGTAATTGTGTTATCAATAAAAACACATACCAATAAACCCTCATTTTTTAACTAATTGAATTTAATGTTAGTCAAATTTATATTTAACATAATACCCATATGGCATTTTAAAATCTTATTTTACTAGTTTTCTCTTTCATCACATAGTGTCAAAAAACAAGAATAATATCCAGACAAAAACAGGCAGCTTAGGTTTTTGTAAACTTTAGTATGTTATTTGTAACATTTCAAAGTTTCTGTACATTTCAAAGTAGTATTTTTGGGTGTATAATTTATTTCATATGGTCAAGTAATGCTTATGGAAACTAGTTTCCCTTATTACTTGTCACCCTGTGTTGGAATATTCATCATTGTTTGAGAAAAATTAATTTAGTGTAAGATTCTTCAATGGGTAAAATTTTTGTACCAAATTTTTGATTTTTTTGTCCCTTAGGGATTTATTTCCTATTTGGATGTTTAAGCCAGAGTATATACAGTTTTTAAATGGTAGTGTATCTTAAATAAATGTAAATGATGCCCCAAATACCGGCATCTTATTTTATTGACAGTGCCTTTTTATTGATTATTTTATTGATTGTTCCTTAAAAATGGCGTCAGCCTGCTTCTAGTGAATTTCAGCTTTGAATTTCTAAATCTGATATTTTTGGGGAACATTAGGTGAGCTGTTCTACTTTTCATTGCCATTATACTTGATTGCTTCATATATATAAATTTAAGAACTATGGTAAGGTTTTATCAATCTTTGGTTTAGTAAATTGAGATTGGTTATAGGTGAATTTAGAGGTTCGTTGTATTTTTATGATCATAGTTATACTTCTAGAGTTCTTCATTTTAATACTATGTAAACAACAGGGCAAGTAGGCAGGCATGATCTTTTGAGAGACATGTTTCGTAAGACAGGATACAGTTTTAGTCATTTGTTTTAGTTTTTGGTTAGAGACTTGAAATCTATTTCAGCAAATTAGAAATATATATATATTTTAACCATATCTAAATAGAAGATAATGCTGCTAATGCAGTTTTATTATCACAACTAGGAATATATTCAGAGGTAAGTGGTGATGATCTGTATTATTTTCATATTAATTATATTAAAACTAAAATAATGTCCCTTTGAGGAAAAGGAATTCCCAAGTCATTGTATCTGGCAAATCATTCTGTAAAATCCAGTTGAATTAGAGCATATAACTCAAGAAGGCCAAGTTAGTTATCTAGGGATATATCTTACATACATGGCTAGTTTATTCTGGTGAGTACATCAGAAAAGCATGATGGTCAGAATGAGGTCATTCATAGAGATTTACAAAGAATTTTCTGCAGCCTCTATAGGGATTGATAACATTCAGTTTGCTTTGAAAAATCTCCATGTCTATGTTATATGTTTTGCATCACTTCTCAAGTTTACCCCGAGTAGCTTCCTGAAGAAAATGCTGAATTTATCAGCAACTGAAGACATCCTTCATCATTGCAGGAAAGAACAATTGGATAGGATCTTTATTTTTCAAAACAGGATGCCAGCCCTTACATTTTAATTTGGTTTCCAAAGTGTATGAATCTACACTTGGTCAGTCTAACATAACATTGTTGGTGGACTTCCCAGTTTCTTTCTCAGTCATCCTTTCTGGCAGAGTTCAGTATTTGTTGAGGTTTCACCTTCTTAGCAGCAGCAGCATCTTCTTAGTAACACTGAGGACAAGGATGGGATTACTCCCCTGCTCCAGGGCTTAAGTCATGATTGGTCCTGATAGTTTCATTCTTTTCTGTTATTGTTTAGATGGAGACATGCGGCCTCATCTGGGTTGAGGAGACTTGAGGAAAGTGAACTGAAAAGTTCCAAACTTTTTGGAAAGGTTTTCTGTGCAAATAAATGCAGATGAAAAGGAGGAACTAGGTGGAGACTAGACACTATTCCTGTTTCTAAACTTATAAGTTGAGATATTCTACTTAACTATTTGCACCAAATAAACAGTTTCCAGATCTCTTTACCATTTCATTCAGTTCTCTCACTTTATTTCACAAACTTGAGAAAAAAAAACCTCTTCTGAATGTTATTAATAATAGTAATACTTTATATTAGTATGGTCCTTATATGTTCACTCATGTAGTCTTACCAGATTTTCTCCCTTCTTTCATTTCTCCCATCATCCTTATTTTCCCCCTTCTTCTGTCTTTCCAGGTTTCCCAATCTATTCTTTTCTCTTTTTCCCTGCCCACCCCACACCTTTTTTTTTTGACTGCATTGTGCAGCTTGCAGTACCTTAGTTCCCTGACCAGGGATCAAACATACCCCCCATCTCCTCCCCCCGAGGTGAAATTGTGGAGTTCTAACCGCTGAGCTACCAGGGAATTCCCACATCTGTATTTATAAGAGATATTGGCCTGCAGTTTTCTTTTCTTGTAGTATCTCTGTCTGGCTTTGATGTTTGGAAGTATTCCCTTCTCTTCAGTTTTTAGAACGGTTTGGGAAGTGTTTGGTTTTTATTCTTTTTCAGATGTTTTTTAGAATCCAGCAGTGCAACTATCTGGTCCTGGGCTTTTCTTTGTTGGAATGTGTGTGTGTGAGTGTGTGTGTGTGTGTGTGTGTGTGTGTGTGTGTTCATCAGATAGCTTTGTATATTCCATTTTAGTTTTTCTCTGAACTTTTTAGCTATAGGTTTGCATTATTTTTTTGTAGAAATTTCTCTAGGGATTACAACATGCATCTTCAGCACAATCTACTTAGTATTTATGTTGAATTACTTCAGGGGAAATCAGGTGTTTTGAAGTCATTGTCTACCAAATCTTGTGTGAGCCTACTTGCAGAGTCAATTCCTATGGTCTGCCTTTTAATTTTTTTCTCTATGAGTATGGGTTATGTACACCCATTTCTTTGCATGTGGAGTAATTTTCTTTATTGAAATATAGTTGATTTACAATATTGTGTTAGTTTCTGGTGTACAGAGAAATGATTCAGTTTTATATGTATAATATATTCTTTTTAACGTTCTTTTCCATTATGGTTTCCGTTATTACAGGATACTGAATATAGTTCCCTGTGCTATATAGTAGGACCTTGCTATTGATATATTTTATATATGGTAGTTTGTATTTGCTAATCCCAAACTCCTACTTTATCCTTCTGCCCTCCCCTTTCCCTTTTGGTCACCATTAGTTTGTTTTCTGTGTCTACAAGGCTGTTTCTGTTTTGTAAATGAATTCATTTGTGTTGTATTTCAGATTCAGATTCTGAATATCAGTGACACAGTATTTATCTTTTTTCTTTCTGACTTCACTTAGTGTGGTATTCTTTAGGTCCATCTGTATTGCTGCAAATGGCATTATTTCTTTTTTTTCTTTACCCAATAGTATTTCTTTGGGTATATATACACCGCATCTTTATCCATTCTTCTGTCAGTGGACATTTAGGTTGCTTCCATGTCTTGGCTATTGTAAATATTGCTGCTGTGAACATTGGGGTACATGTACCTTTTTAATTATACTTTTCTTTGGATAAATACCCAGGAGTGGGATTGCTGGATCATATGGCAACTTTAGTTTTTTAAGGAACCTCTATTCAGTTCTCTATAGTGGTTGTACCAATTCACATTCCCATCAACAGTGTAGGAGGATTCCCTTTCTCCACACCCTCTCCCGTATTTGTTACTTGTAGACTTTTTGATGGCCCCTCTGACCAATGTGAGGTGACAGCTCATTGTAGTTTTGATTTACATTTCTCATTTTAAAAAAAATTAATTAGTGATGTTGAGCATCTTTTCATGTGCCTGTTGACCAGTTGTGTGTCTTCTTTGGAGAATTGTGTTTAGGTCTTCTGCTTGTTTTTTTGATTGGATTGTTTGGGTTTTTGTTTTTGAGTTGTATGAGCTGTTTGTATATTTTGGAAATTAAGCCCTGGTCGGTTGCATTGTTTGCAGATAATGTTTTCCAATTTGTAGGTTTTCTTTTCTTTCTTTCTTTTTTTTTTAATCCTTTCCTTTGCTGTGCAAAAGCTTAAAAGTTTATTTTCCATTTGTTTATTTTTTAAAATTCTTTTCTTGGGCTGTACTGGATCTTTGTTGCTGTGTGGGCTCTTCTCTAGTTGTGGGGAGTGGGGGCTACCCTCTAGTTGCTGTGTGTGGGCTTCTTAATGCAGTGGCTCTCTTGTTGCAGAGCATGGGCTCAGGGACGTGGGGGCTTCAGTAGTTGCCGCACATGGGCTTTTGAGCACAGGCTCAACAGTCGTGGTCCATGGTCCCAGTTGCTCTGTGGCATGTGCGAGCCTTACAGATCAGGGATCAGACCTGTGCCTTCTGCACTGGTATGCGGATTCTCCACTGAACCCCCAGAGAAGGCCCTGTTTGCTTCTATTTCTGTTGTGCTGGGAGACTGACCTAGGAAGACACTGGTAGAATTTATGTCAGAGGGTGTTTTACCTATGTTCTCTTCTAGGAGTTTTATGGTATAGTGTCTTATATTTTTCTTCAAGCCATTTTGAACTTATTTTTGTATATGATATAAGGTATTCTATATTTATTTACCTGAAGAAACTGTCTTTTTCCCATTGTGTGTTCTTATCTCCTTTGTCAAAAGTAGATATGTGGATTTATTTCTAGGCTGTCTATTTTGTACCATTGACCCAACATATGGAGTAATTTTTGGTTGAAAACTGGACATTGTGGATAATATATTTGTCACTTTAGATTCTGTTATGTTCTGTGAGGATTGCTTTTCTGTTGTTATTCTTACAACTGGCAGTTAACTTGTTGATCTCACACTGCACAGTCTTCTTTCTGTACTGTGATCTTCATCTCTGCTGTTTTCTTTTGGTTTATAGCTATTGCTTTATTAACCTGGTACTTTACAGATCTCCCTTGTACCTCTATTTAGATGTCACCAAGAATTTTGGCAGAGTTGATACTAAGATCATGGGCCTCAACTTTTGTGTTTCTTTTTTTCCTTCAAAGTTTCCTTCCTAAATTTCCAGGTGCTCTTTCAGCTCTGAGCTCTGTCCTGTGATACCACAAGTTATAGTAAGGCTCCAGGTTTTTGCTGCTTGAGCTATGTAGTGTTTGGAGACAACTATCAGTCTGAAAAGGGGATTCAAAAATGGTGCTAGTGGTAAAGAACCCATATGCCAATGCAGGAGACACAAGAGACATGAGTTCAATCCCTGGGTTGAGAAAATCCCCAGGAGGAGCGCATGGCAACCTCCAGTTTTCTTGCCTTGGAAATCTCGTGGACAGAGAGGCCTGGTGGGCTGTGGTCCATTGTGTTGCAAAGAGTCAGACATGATGGAGAGACTGAGGACATGGCGTGAATGATCCATCTAAAAGATGGACTAAACTCACATGTCTTGCCCATATTGTAAGGGTACACACCCCTCTGATTTTTGCTTGCTCTTCCCTGCATCCTCCTGGATCCTTCTCACCCACATGTGTTATTTTAATGGTAAGCTATTAAAAGGAATTTGGGTCTTGTTCCTGGTGTGGGTCTTTTCTTTTTAGGATTTTTGTTTCTAAGTTTATAGCTAATCTGTTTACCTTAATACATGTTCTCTACCATCTCTGGACTGTAAACATGTAGTTTTCTGCTGCAAGAGCTATGGGCATTGGAATGGGAGTTGATGGCAGTAATGGCAGTCAGTGCTCTTAGGCAAAAAAGCCCAAACTTAGAACTCTCACCCTTTGCAATTTATGTATTTTAAATGTAACCCTTCCTTTGGTATGTTCCTCCCTTTGGTCTCTTTCCAGGGCCTTCAACAAAGTGTTTTTTAAAATGGCTTATCTAGACCAATAAACACTTGAAAAGATGCTCAACATCACTATTAGAGAAATGGAAATCAAAACTAAAATGAGGTATTACCTTGCATTAGTCAGAATGACCATCATCAAAAAATGTACAAACAATAAATGCTGGAGAAGATGTGGTAAAAAGGGAACTGTCTTACACTGTTGGTAGGAATGTAAACTGAAATAGTCTTTATGGAGAATAGTATGGAGCTTCCTTAAAAAACTAGTAATAAACCTACCATATGACCCAGCAATCCACTACTGGTTATATACCCTGAGGAACCTGCCATTCTAAAAGATACATGTACCCCAGTGTTCATTGCAACAGTGTTTACACTATCCAGGACATGGAAACAACCTAGAGTTCATCTGCAGGTGATAAGATGTGGCACAGGTATGCAGTGGAATATTCAGTCAGTTCAGTCTCTCAGATGGATCTGACACTTTGTGACCCCATGGACTGCAGCACGCCAGGCCTCCCTGTCCATCACCAACTCCCGGAGCTTACTCAAACTCATGTCCATCAAGTCGGTAATGCTGTCCAACCATCTCATCCTCTGTCGTCCCCTTCTCTTCCTGCCTTCAATCTTTCCAGCATCAGGGTCTTTTCCAATGAGTCAGCTCTTTGCATCAGGTGGCCAAAGTATTGGAGTTTCAGCTTCAGCATCAGTCCTTCCAGTGAATATTCAGGACTGATTTTCTTTAGAATTGATTGGTTTGATCCTCCTTGCAGTCCAAGGGATTCTCAAGAGTCTTCTCCAACACCACAGTTCAAAAGCATCAATTCTTTGGTGCTCAGCTTTCTTTATGGTCTAACTCTCACATCCATACATGACTACTGGAAAAACCATAGCTTTGACTAGACGGACCTTTGTTGACAAAGTAATGTCTCTGCTTTTTAATATGCTGTCTAGGTTGGTCATAACTGTTCTTCCAAGGAGCAAGCGTCTTTTTATTTCATGGCTGCAGTTACCATCTGCAGTGATTTTGGAGCCCAAGAAAATAAAATCTCTCACTGTTTCCATTGTTTCCCTATCTATTTTCCATGAAGTAATGGGACTGGATGCCATGATCTTTGTTTTCTGAATGTTGAGCTTTAAGCCAACTTTTTCACTGTCCTCTTTCACTTTCATCAGGAGGCTCTTTGGTTCTTCTTCACTTTCTGCCATAGGGTGGTGTCATCTGCAGATCTGAGGTTATTGATATTTCTCTTGGTAGTCTTGAGCCCAGCTTGTGCTTCCTCTAGCCCAGCATTTTGTATGATGTACTCTACATATAAGTTAAATAAGCAGAGTGACAAGATACAGCCTTGATGTACTCCTTTTCCTATTTGGAACCAGTCTGTTGTTCCATGTCCAGTTCTAACTGTTACTTCTTGACCTGCATGCAGATTTCTCAAGAGGCAGGTCAGGTGGTCTGGTATTCCCATCTCTTTCAGAATTTTCCCCGGTTTATTGTGATCCACACAGTCAAAGGCTTTGGCATAGTCAATAAAGCAGAAATAGATGTTTTTCTGGAACTCCCTTGCTTTTTTGATAATCCAGTGGATGTTGACATTTTGATCTCTGGTTCCTCTGCCATTTTAAAATCCAGCTTGAACATCTGGAAGTTCAAGGTTCATGTATTGTTGAAGCCTGGCTTGGAGAATTACTTTGCTAGCATGTGAGATGAATGCAATTGTGCAGTTTGAGCATTCTTTGGCATTGCCTTTCTTTGGGATTGGAATGAAAACTGACCTTTTCCATTCCTGTGGCCACTGCTGAGTTTTCCAAATTTGCTGGCATATTGAGTGCAGCACTTTCATAGCATCATCTTTTAGGATTTGAAATAGCTCAATAGTAGCAGAATATTACTCAGCCATGAAAAATGCATTTGAGTCGTTCTAGTGAGGTGGGTGAACCTTGAGCCTGTTACGCAGAGTGAAGTAAGTCAGAAAGAGAAAAACAAATGCCATATATTAAGTCATATATATCTGGGATCTAGGAAAGTGGTGATGATGAACCTGTTTGCAGGGAAAGAATAGAGATGCAGATGTAGAGAATGGACTTGTAGACCCAGTAGGGGAAGGAGAGAGTGGGATAAATGGAGAAAATGGCATCAACGTCTGTACACTCTCATGTGTAAAACAGGTAGCTGGAGAAAAGTTTCTGTATAACACTGTTTTGACCTAGAGGGGTGGGATTGGAAGAGGAGAGGGAAACTCAAGAGGGAGAGGATATATGTATGATGATGGCTGATTTGTGTTGTTGCAGAGCAGAAACCAACACAACATTGTAAAGCAGTTTTCTTGCAATTACAAAATAAAGACATAAAATGGCTTATCTAGGTTTAGAAATTATTTGTAGGAAACTATACTTGACCAGTCTACTCTGCCATTAGTGAAAGCTAGACTAAAATAATTTGTATTTGCCTTTTATGCATATGCAGTCAAAGTCCATAAAGTCAGATGAGCTTTGTAAATTTGAATCACTTTGATAAAAATCTGTGTAGGTTGAGAATCCATGCATTCATATTAGTTTTTTTAAATATGATTAGAGTTTTTTTTGTATGATTAATGTTCAGTGCAGACTTGAATTTTATGTATACAAAATCTCTGTATTCCCAAGGAATGAATGGATACAAGAATGATTCATGGAGTCTTAAGTAATGTGCAAATATAGAACAATAAAGTTGCCAAGTCATTTTATCTTTACTTTGCCTTTTGGAGTCTACTACTATTAAAAGTTATTACTCTGTTTTGAAAGGATGACATATTTTGTGAAAATTTTTACTTAAAGTTTTATGGGATCTTTTTTCTGTCTGTTTAACTAAGATAAGTCAGTTCTCTAAGGCAAGTTCTCTGAGGCCAGTCTTTCATTTACTTAGAAGAGAAACAGAAGAACTATACCCGTAGAAGTTATTCTTCCTTTTAGCCAAAGCTAGTTTAAAAGCAGCAACACCCTTTCTCTAGTCTTCAGATATATTTAATATGAGGATTCTAAGTTTTTGGATGGTTGTGTCTTGCACTGATGGGTCTTACCACTCTTTTAACAAATTGATTTTTGTTTCTGTGCTATAAAAATATGTCATGCTTTCCAGAAGTTTTCATTTAACCCTATGTATCTTTCAGGTTGTCTTTAGCTTTGTGGGAAGCTTTCTTCCAGATAAAGATTTGTGGAACATCAAGAAAGTGAAGCCAGAGAGTGGTAGAAACTAGTGCCAGTGGTAGAAACCAGTGCTATTTCACAGTGAGAAATATGGTTGGCTTTGAGTATGTTGTTAAGATAGTTAGATATTTTGTTGTTGAGTTGTTAAAAGATACTTAGTTTTTTTCCATTTAAGAAGAGATAAGGATTTAGTGATGTCTGTCTAAGTTGATGGATTCTTTGATAATGGTAGTATTTGATGAAGACTGCTGAGTATTTTGAACTCTGTATTTTAGTCTAGGAAGTTTTTTTTTATTTAGCCAAAAGATGGTGACATGCTCTTTTGTTCTTTGCTTTAAGTCAGTGCAGTTCAACAAGTATGGTGCTGTATGGTGAAAGTGAAAGTGTTAGTTGCTTATTTGTATCCGACTCTTTGTGACCCCATGCACTGTAGCCCTCCAGGCTCCTCTGTCCATGTGATTTTCTAGGCAAGAATATTGGCATGGGTTGCCATTTCCTTCTCCAGGGGATCCTCCCAACCCAGGGATCTAATCCAGGTCTCCTGCATTACAGGCAAATTTTTTACCATCTGAGCCACCAGAGAAATCGGTTGTATAGTAGGCACAATAATGCGTCTCCTCAAAGATAGTTTTATCTTACTCATTAGAACCTATGAATATAGTACCTTATATGGCAGAAGGAACTTCGCAGATGTAGTTTCCTGTGGACCTTGAGATGAGATTACTCTGATTATCCAGATGGGACCATTCTAAATACTTCAGTTTTTTAACGTGAAAGCGGAAACCAGAAGAGTGAGCCAGAGAAATGGAATGGTAGAAGAGGAGGCTGGAGAGATTTGAAGTGTGAAAGTACTTAACCTACCGTAGATGGCTTTGAAATTAAAGGAAGGGAGGCATGGACATGCAGATGTCCTCTGGTAGCTGGGAACTGCCCCCAGATGACAGCAAGGAAATGGGAACCTCAGTGCTACAACCTGAAGGAATTAAATTCTGCCCACATAATGAATGAGCAAGGAGAGGGTATCTCCCTTAGAACTTCCAGAAAGGAATGTAGCTATGGTAACACCTTGATTCTCTCCTGTTGAGACTCATTTTGAGTCCCATTGAGACTTCCAACCTTCAGAACTGGAAGATAATAAATTTGTAGTTTTCAGCCTTCTAAGTTTGTGGTAACTTGTTCTGGTAGCAAATAAAAAGCAAATGCATCTATACCATATCAGCTACCTGGATGAAGGATTATTTGTTATTGTAAGAAAGAGAGTGGCTGATCTGTGAAGTTCTGAACTAGGAAGACCTTAAAAGTCAAAACAAAATAAAATACACATACAAGCACAGAAGTGCCAAGCTATATAACTTTTTATTGGCAGGAAACAGGTACTGTCTTTATACACAGATATGAAATATTAACATGTTTTTAAAATTAACAGCTGTAATGGAATAGGGGTTGTAAAATATCCTGCATACTCTTCTGATATCATGGCTAATGATATATCTTTTTCCCTGTTGCTCTTAAGAAACCTCAGGCCACATTAAAGATTTTATAGGTAAATGATTTGGGTATAAAAGAAAACTACTAATTATTCTAATCAAGCTTATGTATGGCTTCCCTGATAGCTCAGTGGTAAAGAATCTGCCTGCAATGGAAGAGTGTGAGTTTGATCCCTGGGTGGTGAAGATCCCCTGGAGGAGAAAATGGCAACGCACTCCAGTATTGTTGCAGGGAAAATCCCATGGACAGAGGAGTCTGGTGGGCTACAGTCCATGGGTTGCAGAGTTGGACACAACTTAGCACATGCACTCAACACATACAAGCTTACATAATCAATTCTATACTGATAAATGTTTTAAAACCCTACTATGTGCTTGCCTCTAAGACTGTTTTAGCGTTATTGCCCTGATTAATAAATCCATTCTTGGTCTTTGGGATATTTGTAGGATGTTATTCCAGATCTGATTATAGGCACATGATGGAGCCTGGTTATGTGACATAGTTACTTCTAACAGAAATAAGAATAATGTTTAGTCAGGATCTCAATACAATGAACAAGGCATTTTGCATAGTATTAATTTCCTAGTAAAGTTAGTAGTTCAAAATCTTGTTTGCTTTTAAACTATGATATGAGGAATTGTGCTTGGTCTTCTCCATAAATGCTGAGCTGTGGTAATTGCTGAACAGAGGGTAGAGGAGGAAGAGAAGGTATTTTTTGTTTTAATAAAGTTTGGCGGTGCTTAAGAATAGCCATCTATTTGATGTAGAGACTTTCTACCTAAAACAAAGGAATGAAAGTGATATTCCAGAGTGGGTAGCAATGAAGATAAAAACTGAAAAGGAGTAGCTGGGGAGACTTCTACTGAGGATAAATGACTTAAGAACAAATCTTGTTGAATGGGCACTTGGAGGCTGATTCTTTTAATGTCATAACTGGAACAACATAATATTCACAAACTTTTCTTTTGTTATAGTAATATTCTCTTTACTGACACTTTAAAGACTTCAAAACATCCTAAAATTATACCATAAAATAACATAATTGTTTCTGCTATGTATATAGTTTATGATTAAGAGAAAAGAGAACGCAGGCTTTGAAGCCATCTAGAGCTTGATTTAAAAACCATTTCTATCCCTCTTGCTAACTATCTTAGTTTTGACAAGGTAAATTCTCTCTCAGATTTCAAAGGACTGTTGGGTAGCTTTAATGAGACAAATTTATAGATTGTCTTCGACCTTGCCTAGCATGTAGTAGGCCCCCCAGTATTGCTTTCCCTTTGTCCTTCTTTAGAAATAGAACTAAGGGATGAATTTGTTAATATATATTTTGAAGTCACATTGGTTATTCATCATTATCTGTGGTTGTGTGTTCCACTTTTACGTGTTCAAAAACACCATCTTTTTCATTCATTTTTAAAAATCCCATACATTTTTAATGCATTTTTTTCCTGGGAACAAAATAGTGAAGCATTACTATAAAACTTTTCAAGGTAAAGGTGGGCTCTGTGTCTCTGTGTGTTTGTGTGCTCAGCTGTGTCTTCCTCTTTGTGACCCCATGGACTATAGTCCACCAGGCTCGTCTGTCCATGGAATTTTCCAGGCAAGAATGCTAGAATGGGTTGTCATTTCCTGTTCTGGGGGATGTTCTCAACATAGGAATCAAACCTGTGTCTTTTGGGTCTCCTGCATTGGCAGGCAGATTCTTTACCACTAGCACCACTGATGTGGTGAATAAACACATCTAAACGCATTAAGTCTCATATACTGAGGTGAGAAAAAGTATTTTTTTGAATAACTAGACTAATCAATGCATAATATTTTTTTGCAACCATAATACATCACATAATTGAAAACACATTAAAAAATAAAATTTCAGAAAAATGATAAAAGCTGTCATTGACTGCTTGTGGCAAGTACTGTGCTAACCATTATATATATTTTATCTCACTGAGGTTGCGCAACCTCAGTGACATAAAGTAGATACTATCATTTTGCAAATGGGCAAACAGAACCTCGATGAGATTAAGTAGCGTTCCTAGGATCACACAGCTAATAAGAGGATTTCGACTTGCACTTATTTATTTCTTCTACTTGTTCTCTGGTGGAGGTGCTAATGAGAACCAAAGTGCTATAAGACAAAAGAATTTTGTCAAGTTGGGATTTTTGTAAATTTTGGGTATAGGCTTAGTTCAGTTGCTCAGTTGTGTCCGACTCTTGTGACCCCTTGGACTCCAGTACGTCAGGCCTCCCTGTTTATCACCAACTCCCGGGGCTTGCTCAGACTCATGTCCATCAAGTCGGTGATGCCATCCAACCATCTCATCCTCTGTTGTCCCCTTCTCCTCCTGCCTTCAATCTTTCCCAGCATTGGGGTCTTTTCCAATGAGTCAGTTCTTTGCATGATGTGGCCAAAGTATTAGAACTTCAGCATCAGTCCTTCCAATGAATATTCAGGACTGATTTCCTTTAGGATTGGCTGGTTTGATTTCCTAGCACTCTAAAGGACTCTCGAGTCTTCTCCATCACCACAGTTCAAAAGCATCAATTCTTGGGCGCTCAGCTTCCTTTATAGTCCAACTCTCACATCCATACATGAGTACTGGAAAAGCCATAGGGTAGCAGCTATAACAATATTACTTGTGAGTAGAAATTGAAGGACTTTTACAGCTTAAAAACAATTTAAAAATTTTTAATAGAATGATTCCTCTTCTCCATTGATGCTGCCTACATTTTTCTTTTGAGATATGAGATTGGTCTGGGATTTAAATGTGTTCATTCTGAGTATTCTAAGAAAACAAAAATACATCTAAGGGGTTTGTCTTTTGCTTCTGGTTATTCTAGAGAATATTTAAGAGCATAAAAGAGGCATCATTTAAAGAGATCTCAGTTTTATTTTTAACACTTTATTTAAAAAAGATGCACCAAGTATACACTTTAATGAATTTTTTTAGATTTGATAACCTGACCTAATTAAAAGTACAGGGTAATATCAGAAAACTTATAAAAGGAACATACCAAAGGCTGGAGAAACTGCAGTTAATGTGCAGTGTTTATGGATTTGCCCAGAATTTTAAAAATGAAACATGTTTCATATATTTAACATTTTAAATTTAGGAAAATATGTTGTTTTAAATGTAGGAGTATTTTATAAAGTATGCTCATAAATTAAAGTAACATAAAGCTGAAGAGAAACAAGATCTGAATATTAAAAAAGCAGTCTCAATCTGCATAGTACCTTTGTGAAGATAATGACTATTTATAATATGTCCTAATGACCAATTAATTTGACTTTCAGTCTCAGTTTTACTTGTATAAGTTTCATTTAATAATGTTTAAAAAATAATTTCTTATCTTTATTCATTTATTTCTGGGTATGCGGGGTCTTCACTGCTGTGCAGGCTTTCCTCTGGTTGTGGAGAGCAGGGGCTGCGCTCCAGCTGCAGTGCACAGGCTTCTCACTGCGGTGGCTTCTCTTGCTGCCAAGCACCGGTTCTAGGTGTGTGGGCTCAGAAGCTGTGGCTCCCCGGACTGTAGAGCACAGCCTCAGTGGTTGTGGGGTACAGGCTTAGTTGCTCCACGACATAGTAATATGATTTTATGCTTATGTTTGGTGACTATTAAGTTCCTAAATTTGACCGAGGAAGGAATTTTGATAAGGTCTGCCATAGGTTATGTATTTTAATTTTTTTTTAGAATAATCAGCTCAATTCTAGTGTTATTTAAAAAATTAAGTACTACTGTCATACTACTGTCATACTACTATCAATGGTTTAATAGAATAATTTTTGAATTTTTAAAATTATAATATTTTATTTGTGAAAACAATAAAGGTATATATTAATTTCTGAAAAACTAGAAAGTATAGGTAAACATCACCTAGGAATTCATTTTGGGACATCTCTCAACTATTTCCTTGTACGTTACAACATCTATTATATATATTCTTTTATATTAATATTACATTACTTCCATGTTAATAAACATAAATATATCATTTTAATGCTAAGTAATATTCATATGAAAACTTTCTAAAAATTTCTGTAAATAGTCTATTATTGTTAACTGCTTTGTTCATTTTAATATTATTTACTGGTATAACTATCCTTTGATGACCATGCCTGGAGATATATTTTTGTACAATTATTTCATTGTTAGGATAAATTTAAGAAGTTGAATTCCTGGTCAGAGGTTATATTTAAGGTTTTTGCTTAATGTTTCAAAATGAAACTTCTTTCTTGAACTAATGTGAGAGAATATACCTATAACTTTGTCATCATTAACAGGCATTAGCTTTTAAAAATTATTTGCCAGTCTCACATGTGAAAAACAGTATACTAACTTATTTTTTAACTTATTCTGATTTGCAGTTTGTTTTTGCTGTGTTTGTCATTTGCTTTTCATTGATGAATTAGTTGTTACTGGCCTGTTTTCCTGTTGCTGTATTGGTTTGTAGACATGTATTCTTTACAAAATAGAGGTAAAATTGCTCTGCTTTATAGACGTCCCAGTTTATCGTATTCTTTCCTTTTTTTAAGTATAATTTTTGTAATTATACCTTACAACTTTATAGTTACACTTGTTACTGTTTATCAGCCAGTCTTATTCCTCAGTCAGTTATTTCAAGGCTGTTTCCTTTCTGCTGCTTATCCAGGGACATGTGCTCCATTGTTCTTTGTTTGCAGTCTTTAAAAAAAATTATTTATCATTTTTGGCTGCACTGAGTCTTTGTTCCTTTGCACAGGCTTTTTCTAGTTGCGAGCAGTGGGGGCCATTTCTCGTTGCCATGTGTGGGCTTCTCGCGGTGGTTTCTCTCGTAGAGCACGGGCTCTAGGCACGCAGGCGTCAGAAGTTGCAGCCTGTGGGCTCTGGGGTATGCAGGCTTCAGTGGCTGTGGCACACAGGCTCAGTAGTTGCGGCTCGTGGGCCCTAGAGTACTTGGGCTTCAGTGGTTGTGGCACACAGTCTCAGTAGTTGCGGCTAATGGGCCCTAGAGTGCTTGGGTTTCGATAGTTGCAACACACAGGGTCGGTAGTTGAGGCTCACTGGCTCTGCAGTGTGAGCTAGTAGTTGTGGTGCACCAGTTTAGTTGCTCTGAGGCATGTGGGATCTTCCTGGACCAGGGATCGAACCTATGTCCCCTGTATTGGCAGGTGGATTCTTATCCACTGTATCACCAGGGAAGTCCCGTTTACACCCTCTTTGTAGTTATATTTGGCCTTGTGATATTGATGCTGACATGTTACAGTCGTATTGCCACTACTTTTGTAAGTGCCCGCAGCCCAAACCTTTTATGAAATGTTTGGGCAAGCGAGGGCTAAGTGCTATTATAATGAGCCTTATAAAAGTGCTTTTATGATTAAAAAAAATGCTTACAAGATAGGTGACTTATATATCATGGCAACTAGGATTTTATGGCTATTGCTGCTTGCTAGTTTTGACTGGGCATTTTATGACCTGTCTACTAGATCCTGTAACATATGTTACTCATTAAGATTTTAAAAACGTTTATGTAGTTTGAGAAGTTGGTTGTGTTGTGGAACCAGTAAGTCTATTTGTTAATATAAATGATAGTGATAGAAGAAAAGAAGTAAAAGCTTCTCATCTTCTTTCTTGGATTTGACAATAGTAATAAAATATTTAATGGTGTCCTTTATCGTGTGTTCAAAGTGCAGTTTTATTTTTGTTTGTTTTTTAGTTCATTGTAATTATTTATATTGTATCTTTGAATCATTGATAGGTAAGATGTTTTAATGAGGACTAGAAATTTTGGGTAAAACAGATTTATCTTAAACTTAGTTGATGAAAATTCAGTTTATTAACTATTCATTTTGGAATTTTCTAGCAGCCATCTCTGCTAAGTGTCATTCTCCTGATGTTAGTCTTTGCCTTAGCTTAGGTGGCTCTTTTGGTTTGTGGTTTTGCAGTTAACCATTTTTCTGCCACTGAGTTTTTCTAGAACTTTGTTGAGAGAGAATACTTATGAAAGATTTTTCTGAAAGTTAATCATTTTTTCCATTTCTCTTAATCAGTGAATCTTTGAAAGTAGGGAAGTGAGGATGAAAGGAATAAGTACATTATAATTACTGGGGTGCCTTTTTGTTTTGTTTTTGTTTTTAAGAATATCTATTTTCTTATCAGTTGGAAGTGCCATCTTTCTCTTCCAACTGGTCTGATCTGCTCCATTGTTATTGTTCAATAACTAAGTCATGTGTGACTCTTTGCGACCCGATGGACTGTAGCATTCCGGGCTTCCTTGTCTATCACTAACTTCCAGGGCTTGCTCAAACTAATTAATGTCCATCGAATTGGTGATGCCATACAACCTCTCATCCTCTGTCATCCCCTTCTCCTGCCTTCAATCTTTCCCAGCATCAGGGTCTTTTCCAGTGAGTCAGTTCTTTGCACTAGGTGGCCAAAGTATTGGACTTTCAGCTTCAGCATCAGTCCTTCCAATGAATATTCAGGACTGATTCCCTTTAAGGTGGACTGGTTTGAGCTCCTTGCAGTCCAAGGGACTCTCAGGAGTCTTCTCCAACACTGCAGTTCAAAAACATCAATTCTTCAGTTCTCAGCTTTCTTTAAGGTCCAACTCACATCCATACATGACTACTGGAAAAACCATAGCTGACTAGATGGACCTTAATGTCTCTGCTTTTTAATATGCTGTCTAGGTTGGTCATAGCTGTTCATTCAAGGAGCAAGCATCTCAATTTCATGGCTGCATTTTGGAGCCCAAGAAAATAAAGTCTCTCACTGTTCCATTGTTTCCCCTTCTATTTGCCATGATGTGATGGGACTGAATGCCATGATCTTAGTTTTTAGAATGTTAAGTTTTAAGCCAGTCTTTTCACACTTCTCTTTCACTTTCATCTAGAGGCTCTTTAGTTCCTCTTTGCTTTCTGCCATAAGGGTGGTGTCATCTGCACATCTGAGGTTATTGATATTTCTTCGGCAATCTTGATTCCAGCTTGTGCCTCATCCAGCCTGGCATTTCTCATGATGTACTCTGCATATAAATTAAATAAGCAGGGTGACAATATACAGCCTTGACGTACTCCTTTCCCAATTTGAAACCAGTCCATTGTTCCATGTCTGGTTCTAACTGTTGCTTCTTGACCTGCATACAGGTTTCTCAGGAGGCAGGTCAGGTGTCTGGTATTCCCATCTCTTTCAGAATTTTTCAGTTTATTGTGATCCATATAATCAAAGACTTTGGTGTAGTCAGTAAAGAAGAAGTAGATGTTTTTTTGGAACTGTCTTGCTTTTTCTATGATCTAATGGATATTGGCAATTTGATCTCTGGTTCCTCTGCCTCTTCTAAATCCAGCTTGAACATCTGGGAGTTCTTAGTTCATGTACTGTTGAAACCTATCTTGGTGAATTTTGAGTGTTACTTTGCTAGCGTGTGAAATGAGTGCAATTGTGTGGTAGTTTGCACTTTGTTTGGGATTGAAATGAAAACTGACCTTTTCCAGTCCTGTGGCTACTGCTGAGTTTTTCAAGTTTGCTGGCATAGTGAGTGTAGTACTTTCACAGTATCATCTTTTAGGATTTAAAATAGCTCAGCTGGAATTCCATCACCTCCATTAGCTTTGTTCATAGTGATGCTGCCTAAGGTCCACTTGACTTCACACTCCAGGATGTCTGGCTCTAGGTGAGTGATCACACCATCATGATTATCTGGGTCATGAAGCTCTTTTTTGTATAGTGCTTCTGTGTATTCTTGACACCTCTTCTTAATATATTCTGCTTCTGTTAGGTCCATACCGTTTCTGACCTTTATTTTGTCTATCTTTGCAGGAAATGTTCCCTTGGTATCTATAATTTTCTTGAGGACATCTCTAGTCTTTCCCATTCTGTTGTTTTCTTCTGTTTCTTTGGATTAATCATTTGGGCTTTCTTATCTCTCCTGCTATTCTTTGGAACTCTGCATTCAGATGGGTGTATCTTTCCTTTTCTCCTTTGCCTTTAGCTTCTCTTCTTTTCTCAGCCGTTTGTAAGATCTCTTCAGACAACCATTCTTGCCGTTTTGCATTTCTTTTTCTTGAGGATGGTTTTGATCACTGCCTCCTATACAGTGTCACGAACCTTGCTTCATCGTTCTACAGACACACTATCAGATCTAATCCCTTGAATGTATTTGTCACTTCCACTGTATAATCGTATGGGATTTGATTTAAGTAATTGACCCCTTTTCTCTCTTATCCGACCTAGTGGAAAATAAAGGGAACAACATTTTACCCACTCTTGTAAGAATGCAAGACTTAATGATTAGTGTTTTGCATTTTTATTTTATACCAGTATTAATTTACTTTAACTTTTTTCATTCTGTTTGCTCTGATTTTTATTTTCTCATTTAATTTAATTGTATCTAAAGTTGGATGCTTTAAAATTTGTCTTGTATTTTCCTTGGGATGACATAGGATATAAATAATATTTACCAATTTTCCTTTCTTACTTCCTAACTTTAAGCATAGTTTTAGTTTTGGTTCACTTGCTTTTGTGAGAATCGTTTTGAGTTTGTAGATTTGTTCCAGAGAAACACATGCACACATATGCCTGTTAAATTTTATACACAGTTTCAAAGGACTTAAGAGACTCCAGGAAATCCTGCACCAAAGTCATTGTTTATCTGAAATGTATTTTTTGGGAGATGTTTTTCTGTATGGTGTTTATATTCAATCACCTGAACTTTCTTTGTATAGTTAAATTGTATTCATTAGCAGCCCATTTTCAGTAATACTAGTTTGCTCTGGAGTTCTGTGATTCACTGAAAATGCTAAAGAGCAAAAGAATTACAGCAGTAGATAATATCAGTGTTTTTGGAAAGAATTCTTACTGTAAGGTTAATAAGAAGTATTCCCAGAGTAGTGTTTTTGTTCTACTCTTTGAAGTATTTAAATAACACTGATTACCAGTGTTACTTAAACTGTTACAGCATCACAGAGGAAATTAAAGTTGTCATAAACCACCAAAGAGTAGCTGATATTTCCTAAATTGTGTTGATGGCACAAAGGAAATTTCAATAATAAAGGAAAAAATTTGAGTGAAACCATCTACCTAATTTGAGTGACATCTGTTCAAAAGATACACAGAATGAATTTTTTAGTATTTTCCTTGTGAACTTAATTTAGAAGTAATCTATTTTGAATTGAAATGAGTAAAAACATACAAGTATAGTGCTTATCTTCTGGTCAGAATAATATTATGACAGACAGTAATTGTGTGATTTGTAATTAACTGAGTATATGGCTGAATGAAGTAACACTTTACAGTATCGTCTTTGTGTTTGGTATTATTTTATCTTAGCGTATGATTTTTAAAGAAAAATCCTCTGGAGGAGGACATGGCAACCCACTCCAGTATTCTTGCTTGAAAAATTCCACAGACAGAGGAGCCTGGTGGGCTACAGTCCAACGGGCCACAAAGAGTTGGACGTGACTAAGCATGTATGCACATGTTGCCTAGAAAACTTTTTAGAAAATAAATTTTTTTTTCCATTGGTCATGCAGCACAGTTTGCAGGATCTTAGTTCCTGCCCCAGGGATTGAACCTGGACCCACAGCAGTGAGAGCACAAAGTCCTACCACTGATCCACTAGGGAATTCCCAAATTTTAGTTCTTAAGGAAACAAATGTCCTGGGGAACTGTAGTATTGTTGCAGGGAAAGGGACCTCTTCCAAGAAACTTGGCTCTTGTCTAACACTTGGAAATGAATTGTCCGAGGAGATACAAGTGCCAACAAAGCAAGAGATTTTATTGGGAAAGGGCACCCGGGTGGAGAGCAGTAGGGTAAGAGAACCCAGGAGAACTGCTCTGTCAAGTGGCTCACAGTCTAGGATTTTATGGTGATGGGATTAGTTTCCGGGTTGTCTTTAGCCAATCATTCTGACTCAGAGTCCTTCCTGGTGGTGCACGCCTTGTTCAGCCAAGATGGATGCAAGAGAGAAGGATTCTGGGAAGTGGTCAGACATATGGTGTCTCCTTTTGACCTTTCCCGAACTCTTCCGGTTGGTGGTGGCTTATTAGTTCTGTGTTTCTTACCAGAACCTCCTGTCGTAAAACAGCTCATGCGAATGGTTACTATGGCGCCTGGCCACGGTGGGCAGTTTCAGTCGGTGCGCTTCGCTTCGCCTAACTCTATATAGGTCCAGCTAAGAATTTTATAAGGTAAAATGAAGTGTGCTTACTTTTTTTTTTCCTCAAGAAGGCACTGTGGCCTGAATTGAGTTCAGAGTTGCTTCTGTATCTTTTCATTTGATAGTTACTCGAATGTCTGTCGCTGTGATAGTCTATCTTCTAGTATATAAAGTAATGGTTCTTAATCTTTAGCACACAAATCATCTAAGGGAACTTATTAAAACTTGTTATTTGGCTGCAGCCGTAGAGGTTCTGCTTCATTAAGTAAAAGTAGGGCCCAGAAATTGGAGTATTCAGATAAACACCATGGAGATTCTGATAAAGGGGGCTATATTTTGAGAAGCTCTCTCCTAAATAAGATGGTCAAGGGAGCCTGACATGCTGCAGTCCATGGAGTTGCAAAGAGTTGGACACAATGGAGGGACTGAATTGAACTGAAACTGAAACAAGATTAATAAGTTTAAAAGTTGTTCCTTTCAGTTTCTCAAATATGTACTCATCCATTGGTATTTATCAGTCACTTTTTCTAGGGAAACATTATGAAAGGTTACATTAGTATTACAGACTATTATTGTATTATTTGGGTTAAAGACAGTTTATAAAGTTAGGTAGCTACAGTTTGCTAGCATTTTGTTGTTTGTAAGAGGTGATACTTTGAAGAAATTTAATAGCAAAAGAAAGACTAAAGGTTTTTAAGAATTGGAAAGAAAATTCTTAAAGTGTAGCCATATAATTTGATTTTTTACATTTCAGCCTGCCCTGAGTGAGGTATTAACAATATTAGAGTGAAATACGTATTTTTGTTTCTTCTCTACCCAATCAGTATTCCATGAATAGTATGACATGTGGGATTGTGTGTGATATTAATGGCTGCTGTGTATGTGTCAGTTCCATGTATTAATATATTTCTCATTCCTATAGTCTGTATCTCATATGGCCCGAACTCTGATTAATTAGTATTAACATTTAAAAAATTTTATGTGACGTTAATATGTTTTCATTTTGCATCACTTACTAGTGTTGTATGTCCTAAACTGTCTCTGCAGAAACTGATTCCTCATAACCTTATTGGCTTCTCTTGTTCCTTTTTCTTTTCTCCCTGAAAAGTTGGTGATGTGTTTTGATAGTCTGCCTTGCTGAATGGCTCTCAGAAATATATGACATTAAATAATTGCTTACATGGAAGCAGGGTGAGGAAAATGACCTCACTCCCAGACAGACTCAGCTCTCCGTTTCTATCTTACTTGATGCTTCAGGGTTTGATACTGGTATGAAGTTAATATTGGTGGCCCTGACAGGAGTGACAGCACTTTTTACCACTTGTTGGTGTAAATACAAAGCTGTCATCCTTGAAAGCCATAGATACAGTGTATAGAGGTCTGTTAAAAAAAGAAAAGTGTGAATAGAAGGGTAGAGATACTTAGGGTTATTTTCACACGTTATTTTATCACGAGCCAGGGGAGACATATTACTGTGTTAAATTTGCTCTTTTTCTCTCGCAAAAATGAGTATTCTTTAGAAGGTGATAGCTTTCGTATAAATGATGAACCCAGTGTTCCATTTGTTTCTACATCTTAGTACTATTTTGTTCCAGTGTTTGTGAATTGTTATAGTATTCTTTCATTCTACTTATTATAATGTAATATAAGTTATCATATTACTGCTCTGTCTAGTCTGTTGACTGCACTTTAATACTTCCACTGTATTGAATGATTTTTAGAAAAAGTCTTCAAATTAATTGTCTTTTGTGAACTCAAATCTATAATTCTATGTTCTCTTTGTATTTCTGTAAGAGTTAAGCATCTCTGAGTTTTTGTGGATCTATTTCCTAGTTTTTCTGAGTTTAATTATCTCCTTGTATTTCTTGTTTATAATAGGATCTGAGCTTCTCTCTTCCCTAACATTTATTGTTCGTCATCTCATGTTTAGCTTTCTTTGAGTTCACTTCGGTCCCATAGGCAGCTGTTATTCAGAAGGGGTATATATGGGTATCCATCTCTAAGAAAATAACTGTCTAAAGTTTTCTCTGGTTTTTAGTTTCTTATCTTACAGAGTGGAAATGAAGAAAAGAAATAGATTATTTTATGTATTTTTCCCTTGCTTTTAACTTCCATTTAGAAAACTAAGCTGTTCCACAATTTGTTATTACCTCCCTTACTTTTTGAAATGTAATTTGAAGCTATTTAGTTATATTATAAAAAGTTTAAGTACTTGATATTTTATCAATACTGTTTTTCAGAAACTTTGCTTATATGATTTTTTTTAATTTTTTAAAATTATTTTTATGTAGCCATTGACAAAGAATGAAGGTGATATGTATATAATGAGTTGGATGGATAATTTATAATAAATTATTAGGAAAGACACAAAGGATCATATTTATATTTTTTACTTTGTATATGTCAAATTTTGCCAGTGTTTAAAATTTTTTATAATTAAAAAAATTACCAAAGAGGAAAATAATATGTTTAATGGAAAAACTCAATAAACCAATATGTGAAAAATATAAAGTAGATAATATAAAACATCGAATTGGAGTTTTCATTTTGAATATTCGTAATAACTAGAACATTCTTGAATAATGTTATTTTACTTAATTGAATTTTCTGCTTTGCCAGAAATTTTTGTCTTTGTTCTTGTTACCTATGTGTTAATGCTTTATTCAAAGCATAGTTTAAAACGTTCTTAGATCACTGAGGAAATCTCCTTTCTTGCGGCCCTTCTACGGCCATCATTTTGAATTCTTCCACCTCTTATGCCAGTTGGCTTTCTAGTCAGTTGGACACTTCATTGATTCTGCCTTTATGTTGCCTGTCACATGTATATGCTTCTTTGCAGAGCTGCAGCACTTTTTGCCAGGCCTTTCATTACCTATGGGGTGATGGCAGCAGCTTCCTATCCTCTGTGTTTTACCCAACCGTTTGGTTTTTCAGTTTCCCACTGCAGTGTCTTCATCAGCTCTTCTCTTGCTTTTTTGTTGTTGTTTGTTTTTTGTAGCTCACTTCCTACTGAGTTATTCCCCTGCTCAGATTTCTCTGCTGGCATTGAAGACCTCCATCTTTTGGTTCTAATTTAGCTTACCAGATAAGTTCTCACTGCTGTATTACTTTTCTTCTACAGAGAACTGTGTTTTCTGTTTCCAGAATACGCTTTTTTAGTAGCTTTCCTCAACAATCCTTTTATTTATACTGTTCTTAAATCCAACATAATTCTTTTCTTATTAAGAATTTGACTCTTTTAAAATACCACATTCTGATTTTTTTATAGGTGTTTTCTTACTTTTTACTACGTTGATTCTATTTTTTAAGCTCTGAGGGTAATACATAAGCTTCTGCCATATAACTATCTTCCATAATGCCTTCTACTTTGTAAGGATTCAAATGTTAATAGAATTACGAAGTTTACTCGTAAAATATAATAAATAATAAATAATAATAAATAATAAATATAATAATATAATAAATATAATAAAGCCAAAAGTTTTATTAGCTTTGGAAAGTAGTCTTGAAGTTACTGTGTTGAAGAAAGCCCTATAAATAAAGCACTTGCTCTCTTATACTTTTAGGTTTTTGCATTTAAAAGTCTAATCTCAGTGAAATCTCAGGAGTTTGATTTTTTAATGTCCAGAGAGCTGAATTTTGCTATAATTTTATTTGGGGGATAAAAAACAGACCACATACCTAAAAATTGACTTATCATGAGTAAGAAGTACAGAATTATTATGAATGGCATTTTTAATTAAAGCATAGTTGTAAATAATTCTTTTTTAATATGTTTGAACATCTGTTGGGTGCAAGTTGGTAGAATAACAATGACCTTAAATTAGGAAACAAATCAAAAAACAGTAGTTCCATATCTTGTTGAGTGTTCTTCTTTAGTTAGTTTTTAAAATAATAGTTGTTTCTGTAATTTTTAAGAACTAACACAGTTAGCTGTATAGAAATTGATATCTGTGAATGTGATTTGTGGCAAGTGGGTTAAAAAAATGATTTTAAGACGATCCCATATTGAATTTATTGTTACCTTTATTGCTTTTGCATTTAAAACTTCATTCTAACATGAAAAATTTGCATTAATGCTTTTAAAAATAAAATTATTTGAAGCAAAGTAAAAGTTTACATGTTATGGTAAGAGCCATTGTAAGAAGAATAAAAATAATTCACCTTTTCATTGACTAAGCATTTAAAAAACGGTTGTCTAAGCTTCTCATTCTTTATTTTTAAGCTGAGATCAGCTATTGCAAACATATTTGTGACTTGTTTTTAAAAACTGAAGCTTTAACATAAATGTTTTAGTTTACAAGTTACATATTATTTAACACTTAAGCTATCAGAGGTTATCTAGTAAATATGAATATCCTTGATTATAGATCATTGGGTACACTTCTGTATATCTGAAAGATGCCTACAGGTGGGCAGAAATGCTTGTTAGTTGTTCTTGTGTCAGTTGTAGAAATAGTAATAGTTTAGAGGGAAACATTATAATACTTGCTATTTATTTCTTATTTTGTTAGTTTTCTTATTACAGAGAACAAGAAGGCAATAAGACAGTTTAGACAGATTTATTAGAAAAGTGGTTTTTAACTGAGTTTTTTGGCGTGTTTATAGACTTGAAGATGAAAAATATTTAAAACATAAAGGGTTTTTCTTAATATGAAAACGTTAAAAATAATCTGATTTTCACTTAGATTAAAAAGTCGATATTAAAATATTTATGCTCAGAAATCCAACTATAAAATTAGCTTAAAGATTTTAAGGAGTATGTTAGAAGATACTATGCTAGATATACTTATCAAACAAAAATTTTCTTGATGTTTTTATGAAATCCTGATATCTCTTTAGAGTTTCAAAATGTTAGTCCTACTTGTTTATGCTTCATATTGTCAAATTGAGGCATTTCTTTAATTCTGTTAAAGAGTACAAAGTAGGGCAGAAGGAAACTGTTCCTTTGCTAAGATTTGACATTATGTCAAAATTATTATCAGAAATATATCACTATTAAATTTCTCATGTAATCTCAGTGAATTCAAGCTATTGCATGGTGCTCACTTCCCCAAGGTATAAGATAGTTCAGTAAACTAGATTGGGTGAATGTTATTTATTTACACAAAAGTGGTGTATTACTATTTTTTTTCGTAAGAGTCCAACATTTAATTTTTAATTATAGAAGACCACCTGATGAAAACAGTTTCTTTCAATGAGAGATTGTTATTGAATTGTTTGACAAATTTTTTTATTCAAAAATGAGTTGCTACTTGATTTAGTGAATACAGTATGAAAAAACAGAATAAAGAATTGTCCAGTTAACCGATTACAAGGTAGCAAGTATTTGCCTACTTTAAATAAATTATTGCTAGTTTTCGTATACAATGATAATTAGCACTTAATGATAGATTATTAGATTATAACAATTGGAAAATCCTTGTTTAATATAAGATTCTCAAACCTGATATCTATAGTTGGGATTAGTAATTTCATAGTTTTCTAATATGAATTGAGGATTGGAGGCAAATGCTTTAAGTTTATGTGTTGTAGAGTAAAAACCATTGGCAAGATTTATTGCCGCTTTAGTGATTTTCAGAGTTGAACTAGGGTATTTTGAAACACTTGGGAGCTCCGATAGTGTAGGAACATTGTATAAATTTTATTACTCTAAAGTTGCTATGTATCTAAAATTATAAGTAGGTGACTTTTCTATAATGACATAAAGTCTTTTTTCCCCCTGTTCCTAGAATTCAGATTTCGTAGTTAGTTTCTGTTATACAAAAAGTCCAACCTGAATATAAAGTTAGGATGTCAGTTTATTTTAATGTACTGGCTTTTGCCTGTATACTGTATTAATCCAGAGCATTTGTTTAACTCAACCAAAGTGAGGAAGGAAGAAAGAAGCTTTGGTTTTCTTCCTTCTTTTTATTGTCAGTTCATTTGTATATTATAGGCATAGTGCCCTTGATCTTAAAAAATCAGACTTTTCTTCATAATAAACTTGAATTTCAAAAATTTCCCTGTCTTGATGTACATATACAGAGTTGTTTGTTTTTTTTTCTTTTTGAATTTTAAAATCCTGATAAATCCTGCAATTTCCTACATTCCAAAAAGGATAAAGTTTCATAAATAGGTCATTATTTTTGATGCATCAAATATTATAGCAAGTAGACTATGTTAGAAAACATAATATAGCAGTATAGAAAATCCTGGGTTGTTTTGATTGTTTGGAACCCATAATTTTGGTTTCTACGTTAAAACACTATTCCAGTTATTAACATATAAATATATCTATAGTTTGTGGTTTAGAAACAATACACTTTATAAAAAAATGCAAGGATACCTGTGTCAGTTATATTTTAAAGTTATACAGTGTTTTAAGGCTATGTATTTATTCTTTAGAAAAGATGACTTACATGAATATCATCTGATGGACATAATATTGACAAAATATACACATGATATTACCTTAACAAACTGCCATGCAACAAATACAGTAAGTAATGAAGAAATTGAATATATATGACCTAATCTAATCTTGACATTTACATTGAAAGTTTATAACATAACCTATACTTAAATTGGTTTTCTTATATTTGGCAGTAATTCATTTTTTACAATTTAAAAATTTTGAATGTGGGTTTGGTGAAACTTAGACTTTCCCTAGTCTGTGACAACCTGAGGTACTAAACATTTTTCTCTAATTTCGCTATCTTCAAAGGTGATTTTTTTGTTTCTTTTAGGATCTATCCAAGAGTTGTGTATTACAGCATTATTAGGCATGGGATCAGCTTCTACTATGGAAACAACTCGCTTTTTCATTTTACTTTTTAAGACCTTTTGAAATTTTTGTCTAGTAAATGCATATAATAGAGGGTGAAATATAGTTGTTCCATAACCCATGACTAGAAAACACAACCTTAATTTTACTAAAAGGTCACTTGGGCCTAAACATAAAATGGTGGTATTTAAAACAGAAATTGGTGTCCAGCAGAGAAGAAATGTAGAAATAATCAATAAAGACATTTTGAAGACTCTTTTCTGCCTTTCTCGTCGTTCACGGTGTCGTTTCATAGCTCGCCGGAGAGCAATTATTACAGACACTGAAGTTCTAACACCAAAGACTACGTTTCTCCCAGCACTGCCTTGTGACATGTCTGTAGTCTCATGTTGTGTGGTTAGAGAAATTGTCTTTTTCTTTCTTGCTTTCTTCTTCTGCCCTGTTGAGAATCTTGTGCCTATTCGAATATTGAGAGCCTGAAGTATTTTGCTGTATGTGATTAACATCACTATGACAGTGAAAAAGAATATTGGAATCTGTACTAGCAGGTGATAATACATTCCCAGTTCTGTGTAGTATTCATTTGTGCTAACACACAAAAGTGTCTTGTTTTCCCATGTATTTCCACTTTGAAGGCTGAAAAAATTTACCTCAATAAAGGGAATCAGGAAAGAGAAAAACGAAAAAATCCAAATGGATATCATTAGCATTGCAGCTCTGCCCATTGTCAGAATTCGGTTTGCAGGCTTTACAGAGATGTCGTATCTGTCCAAAGTGATAGCGAAAACGTTGATTGCTGTTGAGACACTTGCAAAAGATACACAGGCCTCATGGAAACAGCAGATGAGAGCAGTGTTACTCTCCAGTGAAAGCAGAAGGATAACTATAGTTAGAGGAATACATCCCACACAAATGATTACATCAAGTACATGAAGATTCATTGTAATAATGTTACTGACAGAGTTGATTAAGTTGGATTTCATGCAGTAAAGTACCAATACGGTGAGGTTGCTGCCAAGTCCCAACACAATTTCTAACATAAGAAATCCGGTGAGAGACACTTGAAAGCTTAATGGATATGATAGTGGTTGGTACATATTGGTGTTGATGTCATCAATGTCATCTCGCACTGTAATGTTAGATTCAGACTGCATGTTGATTTCCAGAATGGGAGAAAAACACATTCTTTTGGAGCAGCTGTTTTTTCCCTAGAAAGTGAAATAGAATAAACTATTTGATATTCAGCAATTTAAATGACGTACAAAACCTGTGTTCATTGTGAAAAAAATTTTATTGTGTACTTAGTTTAATTTTTAACTTTATAAACTGTTAATGGAAAATGTAGAAACACCAAGATAACATTGTTTTGATGTAAAAGGAAATTGGCCCATTTGAAGAAATAACTATTGGGGATTGCTTCTATATGGTTCGAAATTTAATTTAATAAACTAAAAAGGTTTTCCTTATTAGGGTTTTTCAAGGTTATTATTTGAGATGCAGTGTATTTTTGTATAATAAAACTACCCAGTATGCAAAAGTAATTTTAGCCCAGTGTTTTAAGATTTCATTTTAAATGTTGTGGGAAATAAATGCTGTTTTAACATGTTGTGGCACAGTTAGTGTAGGTGTAATTATTCCCATGAGATTTCAAATGAACAGGACAAATGTTCATTTAAAATGGTAAATGGCACAGAGCCCTAGTTTGTTTTAAATCACTTTGTCCTTGTTCCTGATTGAAATTCATATTCAGAAGTCTACGTGTGAAGTCAGTGTGCTTGGGGATATCTGGAGTTTTTTCCCATTGAAGTAGGGAAAATGATAAATATTTCATATTTTGCAGTGAAAGTGCTCACTGAACTTTACAATGAGCAAAAATTGGAACAAAAAAGACAGTAGTTTGGAATAAAACACCACAAACCTTGGTAAAAGAGCACTAATCACTTCTATGAATGAATGATTTATTTTGTGACCACACCCTTTCATATCATGTAGAAGGAGAAAATGGAAATTTAATATCACTTAAGAAATAGCCATTTTTTCAATGGTTTAAAAGAATATATCAATTGATTTTTATTAAGCAGAATTTTTTTAAACAAAAAATAAAATTTTAGGGAAAAAGGAGTATTTGAAGCCCATATTCTGAGGAATCTATTAAATTTACACATTCCCTATGAAACCTTTTGTATAAATCACCCAGTATATATCATTTTGAGGAACATTTAAAAAAAAAAACAACTCTTGCTAATTCATGCATATTTATGTTTTAATATAGAAGTTTAGAGTAATTTATAAAAATAATGTCTGATTTGCTGGGCTAAAATGCCAGTAATTTGTATATTAAAATATAAATGATACAACCAACTATATTTCACATTTCAAGTACAGCATTTTGCCTGCAAAATCATAACAAATTATAAAAGCTAACAATTTTCAGAACTTATGTTAGCCTTTCACTTGTTGTAACCTTTGACAAGTTTTAGAATACAGTTTTATTTATGCGTGTTATTTTAGAGGTAGTATTTCAGAAACACAAATGCTGATAACAATTTCTTTTGAGCTTGATATAAAGTATTACTAAAGGCATATATTTGAGTAAGTGAAAGTCTTAGCCAGCATTGAAATCCTATAAAAATGAGAATTTTAAAGTGTGCCAGATTTTCAGAACTGACAGATTAAAACATCAGATCTTTGTCACAGCAGTTAGAAGTGTCAATTTTAGACAGTAACTGAGGGAAAGGCATTGAACTGTAGATCAAGATTCTTTTCTCTTGTAAATGTTAAACAGTGCTGTGGGCTGCATGCATCTTCTGACCTACCTGTTTGTTGTTGCCTTATGGGCCTTTTGGCTCACTATAGCAGTTTTCCACAAAATGATAACATGATGTCATTGACAGATTTGGACATGATTTTTTTTTACCTGACAACATGAAGTAGCTGTGTTTTATTTCATGTCTTGGAGGAATTCTTTCATTTTTCTCTTCAGTACTTCAACTGCATGAATTGTAAGATTTAGTTGGCTGAAGGATTTCTAAAGATCAGTACAAAATACTTGTGTTTGTTTTGCCTTAAAAAGTCACAACGGAGAGAAACTTCCTCAAATGATAGGTGTTATGTTTCCCTTTGAGAGAGTTTATGATGATGTTTCTTTATTTTCCAGAACATGTGAAAACAGAAAGGAAACATAAAGTTTCTAGCTTCTAAAATGTTTTTAGACATCCTTTTGTTACAAATGTAAATCTGTTTGTATAGCAGTCCTCATTACTTTGAAATGATTTCTTGGTCACATAACTTGCTTTGTTAGTCCAGTCCATGTTCTCTTGATAAAAACCATCTGCTATTTAATTTGGTTTGTTTTCATTAGAAGAGGACACATAATTGGTCATAAAACTCAGATGGAAAAATTCTTTAGTAATATTAATTGATAGGAATATCTGAATATTTAGTGCAGAAAAATACTTGGTAAAGCTTCATTAGCTTGCTGATAATGTATGTCATTTCTTTTGGCAATCCACGTTTCATTGTTTCTTCAAGAATTGGTGGCTCCACGATTCTGGTAATGTTGTAGTATAAAATTCTCCTTTAAAAATGCTCATCATTTTGTTTTCAGGGTTTTTCAGTTAAATTGTTTTTCATTTTGTGGCTATTTTATATGGCATCTTCTTAGGATTATTACTGTTGATGTGTTATAATCCCAGCAATCATGTAGACCTCTATTCTCCAGTTTTAACTCCTTAATGTCTTAAAATCATGTGTTGTAAGAATATCCTGCAGTTTATGGTTCAGACAGCTAGGGAGATGATGGATCAGATGCATTCTTCATATTGTCAGTTGTAAATACTGAGTTTGCTGCTTTGAGCCCTTGTGAAAAAGAAAAAAGTAGTTAAGCAATAGGGTTCCTAATAATTTCAATTAATTGAAAGTTACTTTGGTTGTGCTTATTTAACACCATACACAATATTTGTTATCAAAGTAAGGAAACTGTATGTATTATTAGAGCCATAGCTTATGCATAAATTTAAAGGTTTCTTTAAATAAAAATATTCTCTTTTCCTAACGAAGATTAAAAATTATGTTATATAGTAACAGAGTTAACATTACAGACATTGTGTTTTTTTAAACCAATTTCTGCTCTCATTTTAGAAGTTAAGGAGTATTTTCAGAGATTATGAGCAATTAGCATACATTGAAAGTACTGTCATTCCTTCTTGTCTTTATAATAATTCAATAGTATTTCCTGCTGTAAAATATTATAGCTTGCTTATTAGCACAGGGTTTGAATTTTAACTGGTTAAAACAGATTCCATGATAAATACTATAAATTTCCTTGATGAACTGTTCATGTAGTTGAAATATAAAGGGTGATATAAAATGTAACTGCAAATTAAATAATTTTCAGTGAACATGCCCAATAATAAACTTAAGCTAAAATTGAGTAATAATAGCTAAATAATAAACCTGATTCTTTCAAGAAATATAATAGTTTTTTGAACACTTGAGAAAGACTAGTGATGACATTAGGATATTTAGTAATCTGAAGTGACTTAAAAAGCTGGGATCTTCATCGTGATTCAACAAAGAATATTCTTTATATTTAACATACCATCCTAAAACATTACATTTAAAACATATCATATCTTAAATAGATCTAAAAGATACATGTTTAGCAATAAGTAGAATTAAGCAAATAAACTCTTAAAATTTAGGCTAAAATTTTTCAAAGTAATTTTACCCCACTATGCTGGTTCAAAAGCAGCTGAATACTATAATAAGGAGCACAGCTTACCTCTGCTAAAGATTTGAAAGATTCTTGATGTAGTTGAAGCGTTTCCAGTTTTGATTGATTCATTTTGTTCACTGGTTAGTAGAGGACCGGGAAAGAGGGTCATAAACACCTCTTCGGAAGAGACCTTAATGAAAATATGTGTCTGTACTATGCCATTGTTTCAGCAGTACTGCTAATGTATGGAACATGTAGTGCTGCTTGGAGGCTGCTGCAGTCTCTCACTCTTCCTACTGTGGAATCAATAAGCATCTGAAAATACATAATGAAAGTAATTTAACATACTGAAGGCTTCTTGTCTCCAGAGACAACACTTAGATTCAGTCTTTCTGAAAGGGAATGGCACTGCTTTTCAGAGGAAAGCCTGTTCTGGGCAGCTTTTGCAGAATGACAGCCTACCTTGTCGCTTCTCTCCACTGCAGAGAGATGCAGTGCATTCACTAATTTTGATTGGTCAGTTGTATTGGGCTTAAATTGTGCTTCATATGTATAGCAGGGGTTTTTCATCCCCCACTGTTTTATATAAGGATGCTTTTTTAAAAGGCTATATTTATAAATGGTTGTGTGTTGCTCTTAAAAGAACATGAGTAAATCAGTCTTTAAAAATGCATATTCCTTTCTGGTTTGTTGTTCACTTATGCCAAACATCAAAAAATGCAGGGAGGTGGCAGGGGGAGGGGGTAAGAAAAAATTACATAGTAAAATGTATGTATTCTTTTTAAAGCCTTGGATAATTGCACTTGAAAATATTTTAGTTGTATATATGTTTTAGGTTGAGATTCTTTGTTCTACAAATAGAAAGCCATTGCATCTTTACTGTGAACCACATTGAATTTCAACTAGTTTGTTTGTATTCAAGTCATTTTCTCTGTGTATTCCAAATTTTTGTGAACATCCAAAGGTGTTAAATATTATTATGACTGCAGTAGTCATTCATTCAGGTATTCATTCATTTCATTCATTCATTCAAAATATCAATAAAACTTGATTTAAGGTTGTTATACCCTACAAATATTCTTTAAAATTCCATTGCTATTTTAAAAAAAGTATGTAAAGATTTAATCACCTGTATTACTTTTGTTGTTACTACTCAACCTTCACCTCTGGTAACCCATTTTGCCCAGTAGATACATACTGGTCATGTGCCATTGTATTTTATTTCAACTGATTGTTTCTGTTTTTAACATGTGTTCTTTTAGTGGATTGCTATACCTTAATATTATATGCAGCTGCATGTTAAAGTTATTGGGTGAATATATTGGTAAAGGAAGTTAATTATGTATCTTCATAAGTTACAAAGCTAAATTATTTTTGGGATATTCTGTTGAAAGAATTAAAAGCAATGATGGAAGTAACTTAAAATATTTAAATTTAAATTTATATTAGTGTAGGTTGTTCAATTGCTAAGATGTATCAGACTGAATAATTTTCTGTTTTCAATATTGAACACATTTTATTGAGGAAAACTATATTTTTAGACTTGAATATATAATATGACTGGATTATATATCTCAATAAACAGAAGACATGTTTCAAATCATTGAATTATTAGAATATTGATTACCTGCTTCCATTATTTTAAGAATATTAATGATCTACATTTTAAAGAAAATGTCTACTAGGTTTTTAATTTATAATTGTAATTATTATTTATATTTTGAAAGTCAGTATACATTTTAATAATCTTCCATTGCTAGTGTTTAAGCTGCACATGGAGCTGGCTAAATAATATGTGGATTGTGAGTTGGATTTCCATAGAAGTTGAGAATAATGTGGTAGAGAAATTTTGCTGTGAATTTCTAAAGTTTTTTGCACAGCTTTGGGTGGCAGAACTTCGGTAATGATAAAAATTAAAATATTGTGCCACTTTTTGTGCATTTTGAAAGTTGGAGAAAAGGATCTTAGAAAGACAGCCATGTTGAAAGATTGTACAGGCGTGCACACACACAGGCAATGTTGTTTGAAGCTTAAACCTAAAACCATAGAAAAGGTAGCATCAGTTGAAACTTATGGTAGAGCTAAGAAGTTTACTAACATGCTGGAATACATATAGGCTTTCCTGCCAGAGAATTGAAGTATTTGTTTATATTTATCCTCACAATATCACCATGAAGTCGAGGAAACAAAGGCATAGGGAAGTTTAATGACATGAAAAGAAAGTTAGTAGTAGAGCTGATGTTGGAACTCTGCAAACCCCCCTCCAACTGAATATAGCTGGCCTTCTCTCTTTGGAAAATTTCTGAGGGTTCTTTTGGCTTAAAATTGGATGATTTGGGTTTAGTAAACTACTGAATAGTTAACATGACTTTCAAGTCATATATTCTCTGTGTCACCATATAGCTTTTACTTTTTAAAATAACGTTAATTTATATGCTTTGTTTAGCTCTCTATGAGACAGTATTTCTAAGCTATACTCAGACTATTTTGAAAAAAACATAAATTCTGGAATCTCTCTAAGACATAATGGCAGCAAGAAAGTTCAGGTCTAGACAACACTTTTTATTCCCTGTGACTTGTGGTTAGGGATACACAAGATACTGCAAGTAATAATTACTTCTTACTGCATACATTGCTTGGTATAGTTTTCTGTTTCTTATTTTATTTTTTGGCTGTGGCCCACAGCTTGTGGCATTTCAGTTCCTCTACCAGGGACTGAACTTGGGCCAAGATAGTGAAGGCCGAAATTGTAACCACTTAGCCACCAGGACTCTCCCCTATAGTTTTCTTTTTAAAAACCACAAATTGGTTTGGTGAATATAAGGTTCTCTGATTTCTTAGCAGAATAATTCTAAATTCCTTTGTTTTTAACAAAGAAGAAAATATCTAAACTCCTGGATTGAAAATCAGATTTATTTTTTTCATGAAAAAAAAAAATGAACATCAAATATAAATGTCAGAATTTACAGGATTCTTTTTTCCATAGAAACAGACTTTCACAGTTTTGTTTTTAATATTTTTTGTGTTCATGTAGGATACTAATTTTGAAAAATGCTGCAATTAGTGATTTAACACTGAATATAAAATCTGTAAAATTTTGTAAAAATCATTTTATAGATTACTTAATTAGTTAATGAATAACCTTGGAAGGCAGTTTAACTTTCCTAATAATGACTAAGCAACAGATATGAATCTAACCTTGAAATAGCTCTATTAAAATCCTTTTTCACAAATTGTATTTTTCTTTTGCTTAAAAGCATTTTGATTTCTATTTAGTTTAGGAATTAAAATTCCTGATATGAGAGTCTTTGGTTTCTAGTTTTATATATTTGCCTCCTTAAGTTTGGACAACTTTGAGTATGAGAGAGTAATTTACTGTTCACATTTAAACTTACTGTTCATATCAGATCATTCTTATCTAGCTTCTGTCTGGTTCTGATGCTGCAGAATTTTTGATGATTTTGAAATTATAAATAAAAAACTCAGTTTTGTGAAATGTTGGAATTAACCACAACTGACGGTGCTTTGAAACTGTCTGCAAAGTATGTATGCAGTGTGCTGTGCTCAGTCGCTTCAGTTGTGTCTGACTCTTTGCAACCTATGGACTGTTGCCCGCCAGGCTCCTCTGTCCATGGGATTCTCCAGGCATGAATACTGGCGTGGGTTGCCATGCCCTCCTCCAGGGATCTTCCCAACCCAGGAGTTGAACCCATATCTCTGATGTCTCCTGCATTGTAGGCAGTTTCTTTACCCACTGAGCCACCTGGGAAACCCATTAGCACACTAAGACCCCCTAAACCTTATTCCCATTAGCTCATGGTATCAAAATGTAGAGAAGCAAACCTACAGATGTGTCTCCTGACTACCTTCATAAGGCATGTAACTGACCTGTTATCAACTACACACCAGCCTCCTGAATGCATGGTTTCTCCAGCCTTGCAGAGCCCCTTAAACTGCTGCTGTTAGCAACACATGCAGTAAGCAAGGGCACTGGTATAAAGACAAATGCTAATTGAATAGAGTCAGAGCAGCATTTCACATACTTCATCAAGCACAAGATATGAAGTAACTGAAGAACAGAACCTGGAGAAATCATGTCCTAGAACAGGGCTGGTAGGCACTGCAAGTGGGCTGTGCAGTAGTGTCCTGTGCACTAGCAGGTAGTGTCCTGTGCACTAGCAGAAAGTGAAGAGATGCACACCATACCATGTTTCTACTGAGAAATGAGAAGAATGGGGTCTGACAGGAAAGCATTCTATCCCTAAATAAAAACAGCATGGTACATGGACTCTGAATGCATATTTATGGTGTAAAAGAATTTCAGTTCTCTGATTTCATAAAGCAGAAATCTCAAGTCTTTGTGAGTGAGTTTCAGATTAACTGGCACTTTATTTTTCTTGAAATTTAAACATTGTCAGTTTGAGAAGAAATCCGCTGTGATATATAGATCTCTCCATTTTAATTCTAGGGTTTCTTCTTTTGATCCTTGGTAAAATTTTTCATCCAAGAACAGAATAGATACTTGCTGCTGCTGCTGCTGCTAAGTAGCTTCAATCGTGTCCGACTCTGTGCGACCCCAGAGACAGCAGCCCACCAGGCTCCCCCGGCCCTGGGATTCTCCAGGCAAGAACACTGGAGTGGGTTGCCATTTCCTTCTCCAATGCACTTATATATATTTAAAAACATGAACCACTAGAGCATGAAATAGGAAATCAAGAAAGATTTAAGTTTTGGTGGCCCTTGATTTTTTAAAAAATTCTTTAAAGACTGTAGCAGAATAAAAGGATCACAGGCTCTGAGTCTCCTAGAGATTACAAGTGATGAAACTAAAAACTAACAAAACAAATCTGTGTTCTCAAACAGATAACCTCAATTCCCTGCCCTCCCCTACAGTAAAAAAACATGAATACCTTTAGTAGCAGTTCACAATTCATCTTTTATCCTACCTGCCCCATCAGTGGAAATTTAAAGTCAAGATTTTTTTAGACATCCATATGTTTGTATATAGAATATAAACTTGGATTAGATGACATCTGATTTTTTTTTTTTTAATTCAGGTAAAGAAAGAAGCAATAACTTTTCACTAAAACCTACATTTTTTGATTGCCATTCAACTTGCTACCATTTAGCAAAAAGCAAAATTTTCATAGTGTTTACCTCAAATCTTATTGCTTTACAACTGTGGCATACGCGCCATTAAAAATAAAAAGATGAAGCAGTCAATCGAGTGACTAATTTAACATGACTTTCACTGAGAAAAGGGGGAGAGGGACAAGGTGATCATAACAAAGAGGAGACCAGTAGACAAAAAAGGTGAATTAAACACACAATGGTTTTCTTTAAGAAAAAAGAAGAAGAAAATATTATTTTCAACAAGAGGGGAAAAAAGCATTGAAAGCACATGAGTCAAACCATATTCTATCTTAAGTAGCTTTTCTTTGTTTTTCCCTCTTTTTTTTCTTTTTCCTTTTCTCTCTTTCTCTCTGTTTTTAAAAATAAAATCTCTCCCCAAACCATCATCACTTTTAATATTCCCCAGACTGGGCTTCATCTTCAGACCCTTCATCCCTGGATTTCTCAGGTGGAGGGCTTGAAGATGTTTTCTTTTCCAGAGGACTTTCTGGTTCCTCATCTTCTTTGGGAAGAGGAGTCTTTTCCTTTGAGTGTTTGAAGCTATGGGGCGACCCACTTTCCCCTTGCCTTTCACAGGACTTGGTGTCACTGTGGCCTTTATTTATGTATGCAATAGCAGTTTCTAATTGCTGAAAAATCACTTTTAAGTTGTATTGTTTCAAGGGTACTTTTCAGCGAATACTTACTTAATGTGGCTAACTCTCAACTCTCCAATATTGGAGGCCAAGGTAGAAAGAATTATTTCAGTATACAGCTAATTCAAAATTTTCATTTGGCTTCTCAACTTTAAATTTCTTTCACTACAAATGTTTTATCAGAAAAATAGAAATAGACCATCTGCTGAAAACTCCCCATCAAATGAGGAGTAACCAGGGTAGTAGAAAGTCAACAATATTGGTGATTCATTACTTACAAAGGAGGATAATTGAAAACTGATTATAATTGAATAAAGTACATGCATCAGAATTATATACCTGAACTGAAAAACTCCACAAAGCCTTCTTTCCCATCCTTCCCTACCTCACCTAAGTTGGGCATTTCAATTTTTCGTTTTTATTTTTCACAATATGTAATTGTAAGTCATTTGCCAGCATCTATTATAAAAACAAATATGTGGCATTTCTATTTTGTTTTTCTCATCCAAACCTTGATTTTGGACCCTGTGATTATTACTACTTTTTAATCTCCGTCTGTTGTCCTACTGTTGGCATGTTGTTTTGGAGGCCTTGTCCAAATCATTACTACCCCTGACCCAGTTTTCTGGCTTATTCTTTTCACTGCCTGTATCCCTTTTTGCCTCTTGAAATATTATGGATTTTGTTGACATTTTCTCTTATATTTCAACCAAAGAATTACACAAACATATTTGTGCTTTTTTTCACTTTAGTTTCTTTTTTTTTTCCCTGTTGCTGCTTCACATAGTCTTGTAATTCTGTAGGTTATACAGAATCAAATTCATTTCTGTGTTGTGAAACCAAGTCAGTTGATTAACTAGATGCTATATTTAGCAAAGCTATGGCAGATCCCCTCTTCTGTTCTGCAATGGGTCCTTTGCTTATTTCTTCTTCTTTTTTTTTTTTAATATGGAGAAATGTAGTTATTTTTTGTATATTGACCTTGTGTCCTGCAAATTTACTAAACTCATATGTTAGTCTTGAGAAATTATTTTGTGAATTGCATGGTATTTTCTATACAGACAGTTAACGTCATTTGCAAATAGAGAAAGTTGACTCCCTTTTGAACCATGTATAACTTTTATTTCTTATCTTGCCTTATGCTGTGTAGGACATCTGTTACTAGATTTTATTAAAGTATATTAGGAGAAAGAATCTGCCATGGGCTCTGAGCATTCCTGAAGGTCCTAGGACATGCTGGTGTTGCTGGGCATACTAAGAATGAAAAGACCTGACTGTTGTTTCCTTGATCCATTTCTCAGAGATCAAGAAGTTGTGTTTGAAGCTAGCATCCTTAAGTGATGCAATAATAACTCCGCAAAGAGCAGACTTTCTTCTGCTTGTTATAAAAACAGTAACTTGTCCAGCTTAGTGTTCTTTGGCTGTGATGCAATCCCACTGTGTCCAGAGTATCTGCCTAGGCTTCTCTGTCAGGAAGACTTGGATGGGAAGGTGAACTGTCAGTGACATATCCCTCATGCTGCTTGCTGTGTTTTGAGTCCTTTGTGTCTGATCCAGGCATCTTAAGTTTTCTGCCAGCATACATGACAGAAACAAGCTAGCTTTCATAGCTTGCAAATAGGGTAAAATCTAGACCCTTCATGATTTTTGACAATTTTGGGAACAAGAGCATAATGTTGACTGAAACATGGCTTCCTACAAAAGAGAAGACAAGGGCCCCTGTGGGCTGGTTTAGAGAGTATGAGATCTGATAGCACATGCTCTTGTTTAAGTGGTGGGCTAGGCACTACTGTATTACCTGTTAAGGAGTCTTTAGAGGCTAAGCAGTGAGAGAACTAAACAAAGCTGCCCAAATGGTCCTTTGGTTTTTGCTCAGGCTCTAAGCTGTAGGAAGAAAGAATATTATTATATCAATGAGGCAGCAAGCCTCTCGGCCTAGACAAAAGGCAATATAGCTGTAGCTGCTGATTGAGGGCTCCCTAAAGCTAAAATAAAGGGTGCCAGCAACGAGAACAGAGCTTTGGGTAAACGTAATACATTTTAAGTTCATTTGTTGAGTCTAGGTAGGCAGCCACTTGAAATTGAATGTAGCTATGAAGTCTTAGGGGGCAGAGCTGCTTCTTCCCTTTGTGCCCTTCGATTCGTCTACCCCCTCGACTCCAACCTCAGCTGCTTAAAGTAGACACCAAGTGTGGCAGGGACCTCAGGGAGAGGGGAGAGACTCAAACTTTTATAGCTCTGTTGGATAGAGGTGCCCAAGCACTTTCCAACCCGGTCCTGTGGGGGAGAAAGTACAGTAGGTGGCGGGGAGGCTGAAAGCACTGAGAACTGCAGGGTGGAGCTGTCGCAGTGTGCACATGGGCAAATTGACAGCCCCTAGGCTCAGGGGCTTAAAAGAGTTTTGAGGTAGGTGGGAGGAGGCGGCATTGACTCTGGGGTGAGGAGCCAAGCAGAAGAAAAGCCTCCCACCATCTCAGCTGCTTCTATAAGCTGGTTTCCTCCACTGCCCTGTACTCCGCCTGCTCCTGGTCAGAAGGTAATGTCTACTGGCAGCTGAGGCTATAGTTTCTTTTGTGTATGTGTATAATTCCTTGGTTTGTGTTCCTGCACAGTGCTGAGTATGCGTGGGGGGGGGGGGGGCGGGGGGGTGCACAACGACACTCAAATTGAAGAAAAGCTAAAGTGTGGGTGGAGCCTCTGGTCTTGTTTAGTGTATGTTGTTCTGGCTTCCTGTGCCAAATGTGTATTTGGTATTAACATTTTTCACATTCTCCTGTTGTGAGTGTTCATAAATTCATAGGAGATTGACCCATTCATGGACTCCTGCATGATGCCCTCCCTGGTGATCTGGCACAATGTATCATCCTAGGGGGAAAGGAAAAAACCTTAGCTTTAGTTTAAGAATTTGAGGCTGCTAAAGTGCTCAGGCCATTTCTCAGCACAGCAGTGCCACCTGCCTTACCCAGCTGCCAAGTACACCTCTTTTGAACAGTCCTACTGCTTAAGGTCTTGTTAAAACCAGACACTTGACCCATAGTTGCCTTGTGACTCTCTGGTCCACTGTCACCATTTGGGGTTAGGTTAACTCAGACTTGACAGCTAACGAGGAAAGGGTCTAATAGACTTAACTGAAAGAAACAAGTGAAAGTGGTTTGTTCAAGGGTGCAGCTGGCCTGGGCTTAGTGTACTTCTGGTTTTACATAAAGGAATAGAAGTGAACCCTTTTGGGGGAAACCTTTTCTTTCATTCCACCACCTGAAGCAAATCACTGGTTCCCTGGGGCCCTTGATGCACAGAAGTTCCTGTAAGTACGTGGGCCTGGCTCACTGATAGTTTGGCCAAGCTATAAGCTGATGATACTCATCGTGCTGCTGCAGCTGTTTAACCTCAGTGCCAGCTCCAGAAAACTGAGACTGGATATGGCCACCCTGTTCCACTCTCATAGCTCTGGCCAGTGCTCCTCTTGATTAACATTGTATTTTTACTGACTCATAGGCTATTGCCTATAGCATAGCTTTCATAGCACCACTTGGAAGATAGGTTAAAAGCATCTTTCTTCGGGACTGCAAACTGTGGAAACAAATTGCAACCACCAGTCAGTTTTGGTCACTGGAGTGTGTATATCCCAATAGCTGTCATTTCCACTTGGATCTATTATCAGAAACAGCAAGATATCTGCTTTTTCCTCCCCTAGGAAAGTAGTTTTTTTTTTTTTTTTGCTATATTTCCTTTTCCTACCTCGAATATATTTTCAACAATGTTCAGAAAATGAGAGGTTTTTTGTACCCCAATGGTTTTAGGCTTTTATTTTCCCTTATATTAGAGATGGAAGAAAGGACCAAGGCTGAACTTCATGCCTTTCTCTCATTAGCTGCTCTTGTCATTCCAAGCATGAGGGATGCTTTCTTAGACCTCACACTCTGCACCTGGTCTTTTTTTTTTTTTTTCTTTGATGCAAACCTGGTGAGGCTCTGAAGAACCTGTGAATGAGTTGTGGCCTCCATGGGTTCTGTGTTTTCTTGCTGGCACACACTCAGCCTTTAGGAATTTATTAACAATTTTAGCTGAATTATTCTTAATGGTGTCCAGGGTTGTCTTCTCAAGGTACTCAAGTGCTCATGTCTATATTTATTCCCACAGGGCACCTGTTTTTCCTTAGAGTTTAGGTTGGTTGGTTGGTTGGTTACCTTGTTACCTCCGCTCTCCTGGCAGCTATTTACCATGATGATATAGATTAACTTAATGACTGTACTTGGTAGATTACCCTTTTAGAAATTGCATGGTTTTATTTATAGTTATTTGGACAAGGTATTTTGCCTGTATGTTCATGAGGGATTTTGGTTTGTTTTTTCTTTTATTGTATTTTTTTTGGTCTGGTTTTGGAATCAGGACAATAATTTTGAGTTCATAATGAGTTGACAAACGTTTCCTCTTCCTTTAGTTTTAAAAACATTTATGTAAGATCGGTGCTGCTGCTGCTGCTGCTGCTGAGTCATTTCAGTCGTGTCTGACTCTGTGCGACTTCATAGACGGCAGCCCACCAGGATGCCCCATCCCTGGGATTCTCCAGGCAAGAACACTGGAGTGGGTTGCCATTTCCTTCTCCAGTGCATGAAAGTGAAAAGTGAAAGTGAAGTCGCTCAGTCGTGTCCGACTCTTAGTGACCCCATGGACTGTAGCCTACCAGGCTCCTCCATCCATGGGATTTTCCAGGCAAGAGTACTGGAGTTGGGTGCCATTGCCTTCTGCGAAGATCAGTGCTAGCCTTCCCTTAATTTTTTAATAGAATTAAATAGTGAAGACAATCCTAAATGAAATCAACCTTTAATATTTCCTGGAAGGACTGATGATGAAGCTGAAGCTCCAGTACTTTGGCCACCTAATGTGAAGAGCCAACTCATAGGAAAAGGCTCTGATCCTGGGAAAGATTGAAGGCAAAAGGAGAAGGGGGCAGCAGAGGATGACATGGTTTGATAGCATCACCAACTCAATGGACATGAATTTGAGCAAACTCTTGGAGATAGTGGAAGACAGAGGAGTCTGGCATGCTCCAGTCCATGGGGTAACAAAGAATCAGACACGACTTCGTGACTGAACAAAACAAGGAGAGAAAACATATGAGCCAGGAGGTTTTATATTGTTTAAACATTTTAATTACAAATTCAAGTGATTAATAGGTAACAGATACAGATTTTCTTTTTTTCTTTTGTCTGTTTTGGTGATAAGCATCTTTCAAGTAAAGTATTCTATCATTTGATTTGTCAAATTTATTGACATTGATTTGTTTTTCTCATATTTTAATATTTGTACCATTGTACTGATACCTTCCCTTTCATTACCAATATTGAAAATTTGTATCTTCTTTTTTCTTGGTCAGTTTGCTTAGAAGTTTATCCGTTTTGCTAATCTTTTCAACAGCCAGCTTTCGGCTTCATTTTCTTAATGAATAGTGTTCTTATGGTTCTTATTCTGTCTTCATTTTTTACTTATTTTCATTTTACGTAGAGAGCTATACTGACTTTTTTCTTTTGTCATTAACAAAATTTTTTTTTCCTGTAGGCATAATTTCTTTCTTTTTTTTTTTTTAGGCAGAATTTCTGATGAGAGGTCTGTGATGGGTCTTACCTTTGTACGTTGCTATGTAATTTGTCTTTTTTCCTCCAGCCATTTTTAAGATTTTCTTTTTATTTCATTGTTTCATAGTCTCACTGTGATATATGTTGGTGTAGTTTCTTTGTGTTTACCTTCTTTTGGGTTTGCTTACATTCTTGGGTTTGTGTTGTTGCTGCTATTTTTGCTATTTGTTGTTTTTTTTTCCATCAGATTTGAAAAAAAACCAGTCTTCAAGTACTTTTTCTTTTTTATGTCTTTCCTTTTCTTCTGGGACTCTGATAACATGATTTTTGGCCCTTGGTGTGTGTGTTAGTCGCTCAGTCGTGTCTAACTGTTTGTGACCCCATGGACTGTAGCCCGCCAGGCTCCTCTGTCTATGGGGATTCTCCAGGCAAGAATACTGATGTTCCACATATTATTAAGGCTCTGTTTGCTTATATTTTGCAGCTTTAGTTTCGGTAGTTTTGCTGGCTCTGATTTCATCAGGTTCACTGGTCTTCTCTCTTGTAGTGTCTGATCTGTATTGAGCTCTTCTAGTGAATTTTTCAGTTCAGATACTGTTTTTTTCCAGCTCTAAAAGTTTTATTTGATCAATTTTTATAGTTTCCATTTTCTCTTCATTGTGTTCATATTTTTTTAAAAAACTTGTGGACATAATTAAAGTAGTATGTTAATATCTTTATCGCTTAATCTCATCATTCTTTTGTATCTTGGTATTTCTAATAATTTTTGATTGGATACTGGCCATTGTGTTTGAAAACTGCAAATGGATTTTGTTTTCTTCTTTTAGTGAATGGTGTATTTTGTTCCTTCAGGTAGTCAAGTTATTTATGGATCAACTTAATTCTTTAGAGGTTTGTTTTTAAGCTATATTGAGGCAGTTTTAGAGCAACCTTTAAAGAAACATTTGAGAACCTTTAAAGGAACATTTAGAGGAACTTTTAAAGGAACATTTGAGGATCATATGAGGAATGTTTTCTCATATTTTACTATTTGTAGGATCGTACTGATACTTTCCTCTTTCATTACCAGCATTGGAAATTTGTTTGCCCTTACCACTAAGGCATAATCCTTCGTAGCTTTGTGATGAATTCCCCTGTGTTCAGTGATGTCTTTTCATTTTGGCTTTCCAAGCTGGAATATCTTGCTCAAATATCTCTTTGGAGCCCGTAGAGTTGATTGGTTTGCAGATTTTCTAATAGTTCTTCACTTGACCTTTTTGAGTCTTACCATATATATTCATAGCATAATATTCCTTTGAATATTCAAGAAGCCCTATATAGAAATTTCTGGAGCTGTCTCTCTGCTGAGCTTATTTTTTCTGCCTCAGCTTCTGGCTGCCTCAGCATTCCTTAACTCGGATTCATCCCTTCAACTTCTCTAGACCCATTGTACTCCACTAGGGTTTTCTCTTGTGTTGTAGAGGGAAGTGTATTTAGGTAGAAAGGCTCAATCATTATTTCATTTCATTTGTTTCCAGGAATTATAGTCTTGCATCTGCTGTTGTCCAATATCTGAAGATAGTATTTTCGTAAATTTTGTCCTGTTTTCTAGTTGCTAGGGTTAGCCTTGTACTAATTACTCTTTAGCTTGCAAGCAGAAGTTCTAAATTTGTTTTAAATGTTAATTATCATGGAATTTTCTTTTAGCAATTGATTATGAACTATCTTGTGGCATTCCTTTTATCATGGTCGTAAAATTATTAAAATCTTTGATTTTTACTTTCATGCTTAATTTCTTAAATTATAGTCTTAATTATAGGCTGATAATATTTTATATCATATAATTCCATTCTTTCCATTTAAGATATCTCTCCTGCACAATTTTCTTTCATAAGTGCCTCTGTTAATTTTTTTCCCCGTTGGAGAAGAAGATAACACTGCTGGAAAAGAGATCACATAGCTATAGAGATTGATGCTTTTGCAAATTTCTGTCTTCTAATCTCTATAGTCATTTCCCCACTTTCACAGGTGCTATTAGATAGACCAGGGATTGATATTTTTTCTGTAAACGGCCAGATGGTAAATATTTTAGGCTTTTGGAGCCACATACAGTCTGTAATATGCATTCTTTTTTTCTTGCTGACTCTTTAAAGATGTAAAAATAAAAACCCATTATATGTTTGGCCCATGGGCCTTAGTTTGATCACTCTGGACATGAACCATGACAACTTTGTTCAAGGAACTTTTCCCTCTGCCTCATTTTTACCAAAAGACCTTACTTCTTCACTGGAAAAAAAAGAAAAAGGAGACTTGAACTTTGTCACCTTCTTCCGTTCATCTAAAAGCCTTCCTAGATCTTCAGTTATTTGTCTACCTTTCATTCTGTGTCAAATGAAGAATCATTATGCTATTATTCTTTCATTTAAGCCTAAATCTACTACGTGGATTCCTGTTTCATCCTCTTCCAGGTTCATTTATATCTCCTTCCATCTTGCTCTCATATATGTTATCTTCCCTTGTTCTTCCAACTGTACTCAATCAGTATGTGCATATTTGCTATCTATCCTGCTGTTTTGAACTTATATATTAAAATGTTGACTTTTAAGGGAAAAATCCAAACCGTTGGAACAGTTTATGTTAGGTACTTTTAATTGAACTTAAATTGAAAATATAAAAAGCTTGCTTTTACATGGTCATAAAGTATAGAGATATAAGGTGTTTTTATGGTACATACTCATTTCTGGGTTGATTTGGGCCATGTTTTTCTTCATTTTGTAAATTAACAGCTCCTCCCTGCTCCCCCAGTGACAACATAAGACTAATAGATTAGAACATCTGAAGCAAAAATGTTCTGTTATGGGTAGGGATGTAGTTCTTTAAAAAGCAAAACATCAAGTACAGAATTTTTTATTAAAAACATTTGAAATCAGACTAGATCTAGGCACATTGTGTTGCGAGCATCACCTCACAACCTGCCAACGCGTGTCCTTTCTGAGATTCAACACAGCTGCTGTCCCCACCAGTTTCTCTTCTCTCCTCTTGTTGGCAGTGGATTGCATTGGTGTTTTGGTTTATGACAGGGAAAGAAAAAATACAGAAGAATCCCTTCCTCATTTTTCTTATGCTACTACAGGTTTTAAACAACCAGTAATGTGAGTTAATTAGCAGTGACTTCTGGCTCATTCTCGTGCTAAGAACCATGAAGGGCATTAGGTGTTTTAAATATACATGAGTCCATTAATGTAAAAAATAAACGTTAAATAATAAGGTTACTTATAAAGAATGAAGACACATTTAAAAACTACATGTTCTTACAACAATTTGTTCTATTCTTTTTTCTGTAACACAGTTATTCCTCCCCCGCTCCCCACACAACAGATTTGTAATGTAAGAATAGAATCGTAGTTCAGCCTGCAACTCCCAGAGGTAAAACGCACAGTACTAGACTTCCATCTGTAGATGTTACTTTTCAGATTTCATGTCATTTTTTGTGTTAAAGATTTGAAATCATCTTAAGCTTTCAAGGGCTGTATTTATGTTAGGTTGTTGTATTAAGTGACTACCTCATAGAGTGGTTATTTATACTTTGTAGTGAGACTTTGTATTTGTTAGGTGTATTTGTTATCTTTTGTTGCAGTCATATATACTACAGTTTGGCAATGCTTTGTGTCTTTTCAATTTTAATGGCTTGCTGTTGTCTTATTTGATTGCATTTTTCTTTGTAATAGTCTTTTACTCTTGAATTTTACTGTCCCTCCCTCTTTTTAATGGATGTATAATAACACTGTTTATGAATATTTTATCTATTTGAGTAAATTTCTAAAATTTGCTTTGAATTAGATGTTTTAGATATGTAAATATAACTGAGTTATTAAACATTGAAGAACAGTGTTGAGTGACCTGAAAGGAATCATAATATAATAATTTAATGTTTTAAAATGCATGTTTGACCTTACTCTTGGATTTGAGAGTATTTGAGTCTAGCATAAAGAAATACATTTACCAATATTATAATAGATGTGTCAGATATTTAAATCTGTTGACTCACAGATGAGCTCTTAAACTAGTAGAATCAACATGTGTGCCATGCTGTTATGCTCTTTTTTTTGAACATGTGAGGTACTGAAGATATCTTAGATTAAGTTAAAAATATGGTTGTTTTCACTAGTTTTCGAAAGGAGACCAGTGAAAGGCTTAAGTTACCTGGGGAAATTGCTCTGTGAAAACATTAGATGACTTAACACATTAGGTTGTAAATGTTTTTTACTTGTCTTGGAAGATTCCTTGACTGTAAACTGATTTGTTTCTTTATTGAGACAAGTGTATGAAACACATGTTGGAGTTCCTGATGTTCAGGGAGCCATTTAGTTATAATAACTATATATGTGTGCATCTCCTGCATTGGCAGGTGGGTTCTTTACCACTAGTGCCACCTGGAAAGTGCTTTAGTTAATATGTGAGCCTAGCCCTGCCCTCCTACCCAGTCTCATCTTGGTTAGTTCTTTATATTTGTCTAATTTTCATTAATGATATTATATGTAGTAACTCTCCTAAGAGTCATATTTAAAAACTAGGGACTTCTTAAAGTTCCTATCATTTATATCTTTGGAATGGACTGTAGTAATAAGAGAGATTTTACTCCTGTACTTTGAGCTATATTCTTACTTTTATTCATGGAGACTGGACTGGACTGTTATTCAGGAAGTTATTTTAAATGATATCAAAGTCACCAAAGGAAAGTCTGATAACTCAGCTAAACATTTAACAAATATTATTTATTACATTCTGTCTGTCAAATAGTACATAAAGTTCTAGGGATGCAAAGAACTTTGTAGTTTAGTAAGAAAGACAAACAAAATACACCATCATGGTACAAAGTAAGTACAGTGCTAAAGGTCCAGTATGAGATACTGTGGAATCCTAAGAGGGGTGGTGATGTGGTGGAAGATGATCAGAGAAAGCTTTCCAGAGGAAGTGGATAAGCTGACATAGGATATTCAGATATTAGCCAGACCAAGGCAGTGGGTACTGGGCCAGATTAGTGAAAGCATACCAGACAAAAGAGACAGCCTTTCCTAGAAGAGGTTAGAGGAAGAGAGGACAAAGGAAGAGGAGAGGAAGAGGAAGGTGGTGAGAGACAAGGCCAGACAGTAGTGAATGGTCATGTAAATTGCAAGCCTTGAATCTGAACTTCTACAGGAGAGCAATGATGACTTCAGTAAAGGCTTCTAAGTATTAGTAAGAGAATAACATTACAAAAAAAAAGAATAACATGGTCAGACTTGAATTTTAGAGACAATGTCAAATGGATAAGAAGGTGAAGATTGGGAGTGACAGGGAGTATGTTAGGCAGGAGTTGGTGGTAAGAATTATTGGAGTATTAAAGATGGAACACAGTAGTAGGATCCATTTTAAGGAGACACAGAGCAATGAGATTTAGTGAGAGGAGTAGGGCTATCTTGCCAAGTTACCTGGATAGCAGGGCTACTCCCTGATTGTGGCTCTTGGTTTTTTGAGGGGTAATTTTAAGTGTACACTGGAACTTGTTAAATTTGAGGTGCTTGTTGGACACCCAAATGTAGGTGTCCAAGAGGAAATTGTATGTGTGGATTTGAAGCCCGGGGGTGGGGGGGAAGGGCAGAAAGTACAGATCTGAAAGTTAATTCTATGTATAGTTGGAGATTGAATATGAAGAGGTGTGGAGTTGGATCCCCCAAAGGGAGTGGAAGTAAGCTGTACTGCTGAAAAACTATCATATGTAAGGGGTGGATATAGGAACAGAAGACCACAGAGAAAACATAGGCACAGTCGTGTCTGACTCTGTGCAACCCCATAGATGGCAGCCCACTAGGCTCCTCTGTCTCTGGGATTTTCCAGGCAGGAATAGTGGAGTGGGTTGCCATTTCCTTCTCTAAGGTGTATATGTGTGTATGTAAATATGTGACATATTGACCACCTTCTATGTAATCAATATCAGTTCAGTTCAGTCGCTCAGCCGTGTCCGACTCTCTGTGACCCCATGAATCTCAGCACGCCAGGCCTCCCTGTCCATCACCAACTCCCGGAGTTCACTCAAACTTACGGCCATCAAGTCGGTGATGCCATCCAGCCATCTCATCCTCTGTCGTCCCCTTCTCCTCCTGCCCCCAATCCCTCTCAGCATCAGTCTTTTCCAGTGAGTCAGCTCTTCACATGAAGTGGCCAAAGTATTGGAGTTTCAGCTTTAGAATCAGTCCTTCCAATGAACACCCAGGGCTGATCTCCTTTAGAATGGACTGGTTGGTCTGGTTAGTAATTTCAGAGTACTTTTTCTCTGTTATCTAATTTATTACACAAATTAGCTAAAAGTTTAAAACCATCAGCATTTATTAAATCACTCTGTTTCTGGGGATGTGGTAGGCAGAATAATGGCCCTGGAAAGATGTTCATGTGGTATTTCACAAAACCTGTGAATATATTAAATTACCTAGTAAAAGAGGGGAGAAGGCAGTGGCACCCCACTCCAGTACTCTTGCCTGGAAAATCCCATGGATGGAGGAGTTGGGAAGGCTGCAGTCCATGGGGTTGCTAAGAGTCAGACACGATTGAGCCACTTCACTTTCACTTTTCACTTTCATGCATTGGAGAAGGAAATGGTAACCCACTCCAGTGTTCTTGGCTGCAGAATCCCAGGGATGGGGGAGCCTGGTGGGCTGCCGTCTGTGGGGTCACACAGAGTCGGACACGACTGAAGCGACTTAGCAGCAGCAGCAACAGTAAAAGAGACTTTGCAAATATGAATAAGATTATCGACCTTGAGATAGAAAGATTATCCTGGATTATCTGGACAGTTCAGTTCAGTCGCTCAGTCATGTTCGACTCTTTGTGACCCCATGAATCGCAGCACGCCAGGCCTCCCTGTCCATCACCAACTCCTGGAGTTCACTCAGACTCAGGTCCATCGAGTCATCCAGCCATCTCATCCTCTGTCGTCCCCTTTTTCTCCTGCCCCCAGTCCCTCACAGCATCAGAGTCTTTTCCAATGAGTCAACTCTTCGCATGAGGTGGCCAAAGTACTGGAGTTTCAGCTTTAGCATCATTCCTTCCAAAGAAATCCCAGGACTGATCTCCTTCAGAATGGATTGGCTGGATCTCCTTGCAGTCCAAGGGACTCTCAAGAGTCTTCTCCAACACCACAGTTCAAAAGCATCAATTCTTCGGTGCTCAGCCTTCTTCACAGTCCAACTCTCACATCCATACATGACTACTGGAAAAACCATAGCCTTGACTAGATGGACCTTAGTCGGCAAAGTAATGTCTCTGCTTTTGAATATGTTATCTAGGTCGGTCATAACTTTTCTTCCAAGGAGTAAGCGTCTTTTAATTTCATGGCTGCAGTCACCATCTGCAGTGATTTTTGAGCCCAGAAAAATAAAGTCTGACACTGTTTCCACTGTTTCCCCATCTATTTCCCATGAAGTGATGGGACCAGATGCCATGATCTTCGTTTTCTGAATGTTGAGCTTTAAGCCAACTTTTTCACTCTCCTCTTTCACTTTCATCAAGAGGCTTTTTAGTTCCTCTTCACTTTCTGCCATAAGAGTGGTGTCATCTGCATATCTGAGGTTATTGATATTTCTCCTGGCAATTTTGATTCCAGCTTGTGCTTCTTCCAGTCCAGTGTTTCTCATGATGTACTCTGCATATAAGTTAAATAAGCAGGGTGAGAAGATACAGCCTTGACATATCATAAGTTAAATAAGCAGGGTGAGAAGATACAGCCTTGACATAATCCTTTTCCTATTTGGAACCAGTCTGTTGTTCCATGTCCAATTCTAATGGTTGCTTCCTGACCTGCATATAGAGGTAGGTCAGGTGGTCTGGTATTCCCATCTCTTTCAGAATTTTCCACAGTTTATTGTGATCCACACAGTCAAAGGCTTTGGCATAGTCAATAAAGCAGAAATAGATATTTTTCTGGAACTCTCTTGCTTTTTCCATGATCCAGCGGAAGTTGGCAATTTGATCTCTGGTTTCTCTGCCTTTTCTAAAACCAGCTTGAACATCAGGAAGTTCATGATTCATTTATTGCTGAAGGCTGGCTTGGAGAATTTTGAGCATTACTTTATTAGCATGTGAGATGAGTGCAATTGTGTAGTAGTTTGAGCATTCTTTGGCATTGCCTTTCTTTGGGATTGGACAGACTCAGGTTAATACATGCGCCCTTAAAAGTGAAGAACCTATCCCAGCTGGAGTCAGAAGAGATTCTAAACTATCCGTGCTTCTTCCTTTTTCAGAGACTTCTTCCTTTTTCAGAGACTTAGTCCTTGAAATTGTGCAAAGTTTCTTTTCCTTACATGTCGGATAATACGTTTGCTCAGATCATGGGTCATAGCTTGGTGTAGAGGGAAAGAGTCTTATTAAATTAATATAATGGTAGATATCACTTTGAGGAGTATTTTGAATTTTTAGAAGTGCGCTTATTTTGCTAAGTAAATTTCTGACTGACGGAATTTAAAATGTTTTAGTGAGTGAATAACTTTGGGCAGTGGGGGAGATTTTTCAGCATTAGTCATTAAAATTTAGCACATATGGTTTTAAGTAAATGCCAGAAGAAATACAAGTAATATGCTGTGAAAATTCAGAAGATAAATTATTTACAGTTTAGGAGAGTAGAAAAGATATGTGTAATTAACACCAAAGATAGGATTTTATCAGGATTTTAGAAATTGGAAAGGTGCAAGCATTTAGGGTTAGAGTGTTTAGTATTCTAGTTGACTAAAATGTAAGCTCTAGATTACTGGTTAACTATAGTGGATTGAATGTGCACCTTTATTTCTGCCTCCTCCTTAAAATTCATTAACATGTCAATAAAGGACTAAAAAGAAATAAACTCACAAGGACAAGGCATGCAAAAAGTGATAACGTAGATGAGAGAAATTAAAGAATTTTGAAATATGAAAATCAGATAGCTGAGGGGTGATTGAATTTTTAAAGGGTATAAAGTGGAAATGTAAATACCTGCAAATGGTGAAGCCAGGAAGAAGCTTGTCAATCCACAGAAATTTTCAAGACTCAGGATTAGATGTGACCGAGCTCTTGAGGAGAAGGCAGTGGCAACCCACTCCAGTACTCTTGCCTGGAAAATCCCATGGACGGAGGCGCCTGGAAGGCTGCAGTCCATGGGGTCGCTGAGGGTTGGACATGACTGAATGACTTCACTTTCACTTTTCACTTTCATGCATTGGAGAAGGTCATGACAACCCACTCCAGTGTTCTTGCCTGGAGAATCCCAGGGATGGGGGATGCTGGTGGGCTGCTGTCTATGGGGTCGCACGGAGTCTGACACGACTGAAGTGACTTAGCAGCAGCAGCAGTTTTTGAGGATGGAGTGAGGGATGGTGGGACTAGAAAGAAGGGGCTATGTTGAAGTTTTTATAAGTCACCACTTAGAACTTAGAGAAAAGCAGTTTGGTGTTGGAAAATAGGTGCATTGACTAGTAATATTCCCTTTATTAGCAACTAAACATTCCCTAAGGTCCAATCATATGGTCATTTGAAGGTTATCAGGACAGGTATGGAAAAACTGCAAAATAGGTATGTTGTATGCTTAGTCACTCAGTCGTGTCCGACTCTTTGTGACCCTATGGACTGTAGCCTGCCTGGTACCTGTGTCCATGGGGATTCTCCAGACAAGAATACTGGAGTGGGTTGCCATGCTTTCCCCCAGGGGATCTTCCCAACCCAGGGATTGAATCCAGGTCTCCCGCATTGTAGGCAGATTCTTCACCAGCTGAACTACCCGGGACGCAAAATAGGATGGTGGCTCTAAATCTAGGTAAGATAAAAGAAAATGAAGTAGCATTCTGGCACACTGTTTAGTTCCCTGTGGGGTAAATTGTTTCTCCTCCTTAATGGCAAAGCCCTGTTGGTTTTAGCCGTGGGTTTTCTTCTTACCAGAATCTGCTTTGAATAAAGTGTTTGCATGGTAAATCTCCTCTCTAATTGTGTATTGTAAGACTATAATCTTGTTAAGGCAGTTCTGGGCTCATCCATCATGATAATGGCCACAAATATCTTTCAGTCACTTTTTAAGTGTGTATGTGTGAGAGAGAGGTGTGGGAAAGAGATTGTGTGTGTGTGTGTGTGTGTGTGCGCTTAATAAAGGAAACTTCTATTTTCTTCATACTTTTCTACCCTGTTTCCCTCTCTGCTTCATACTGAGCATATGCATGCACATTCTTCTTTGCTTCTTTTACCAGAAGGAAGAACTAAAACTAGTCTGTCTTGTAGCTGCCAGAAGTTTCAATTCCTTTACTGATTTCTGTGGAAGAGTTTAGAATTAAGACTTCCCAGAATTAATCTGGTAATTAATTTAAACAAGTATTTATCAAACTTCTTCTCTTAGATGTAGTTGTAACCTCTGGGAATACCCTGGTGGCTCAGACAGTAAAGAATTCGCCTGCAATGCAGGAGACCCAGGTTTGATCCCTGGAGCAGGAAGATCCCCTGGAGAAGGAAATGGCAACCCACTCCAGTGTTCTTGTCTGGAGAATTCCATAGACATAGCAGCCTGGAAGGCTACAGTCCATGATGTTGCAAAGAGCTGGACATGGCTGAGTGACTAACATAACTAGGAATATCACAGCCACATTTCTACTCTCAAGGGGATTACAGGCATGATATATGGAGCAGTTTATAAGTAAATAATACAATACGGTGCTTTTTACTGATATGGGGAATACTGAGGGAGGAACAGATGTATGGGGGAGATAACAGTTCATCTTAGACATAATTAAATTTGGAATACCTTTTAGCTACCCAAGAGGAGATGATTCAGTAAGGGAATTCAGTGGGGAGTTTGGGGCTGAGAATATAAATTTAGGGTCAGTAGTGTGTGGATGGTAGTGATCCTAGAAACTGAACTCTTCTCCAGCAAGAGCATAGTCCTCTTTTCTGGTCCCCTCGTCCATAGTCTCTCCCCTTTGCAGTTCACTTTACCAGACTTAGGCTGCTGCTCTCTTCCTTCCCATCACCCTCCTCTTTCTGCTCTTCTTCCTCCCCTTCCACTCTCCTCCTTGTTTCCAGCATATCTCATTTTGAAATCGTTTTGGCATATTCCTCTTTTGCTCAGTTTTTTAGATTTTGGTAAAGTACAGCCCATTCTGACTACTCTCTCATGCAGGATCCTGTGCCTCATAATTTCCAACCCGTTACCACCATGTATGTGCTCAGCTGTGTCCAACTCTTCACAACCCACGGACTGTAGCCTTCCAGGCTTCTCTGTCCATGAAAATTTTCCAGGCAAGAATACTGGAGCGGATTGACATGTCCTTCTCCAAGGAATCTTTCCAACCCAGGAATTGAACCTGTGTCTCTGCTCTCCTGCATTGGCAGGCAGATTCTTTACCCCTGAGCCACTTGGGAACCGATTGTGATTTAATTAATGCCTTGAGTTCAGAATGACATTTTCTCTGGCCTCAACACTGTAAGCCTCTACTTCCTGGAAACCTTGTGGATAAGGGAAAGTAATAAAACATTCTGCCTGTATTGGATGCCTTATGGATACTTGATAGCCCAGAAAACTCTCTCCTTGGGTTAGAAATCTTAGAAACTGGCTTTGGGAGTGAGGGGGGAGTAGTGGGGCATCTAGCAGTGTTTAAAAAGGATATAGCGTCATCACAGGAACGTTGAGTTTGAGGACTGCAAATTTAATTCAGTATTGGGATAATCAATTAGTTACATTTGACAATTAAAATGACAAAATAAAACATTATATCGATGGAGAAAAACTATTCAATATATTGACATCTTCTTAAAAAGTTATGGTAACAAGAAATAGTAGGGAGCGTCCTTAATCTGTGATGAATATCTGTAAAACAAATGGGAGGAGAGCTAAGTTTCAGTTGGAGTAATAAGGTATAAATTTGTTTTCTTCATACAGTTTGTGACTTTCTATATTTCCTCTCATGGTCTTTTCTTTTTAAGAACTTAAATCACAGTTTGTCATTACCATGTATCAACACTTTGTTTAGCTCTGGATAACATACACCTTGATGTTGTTTTTCAGTCGCTCAGTCAGGTCTGACTCTTTGCAACCCCATGGACTGCAGCATGCCAGCCTGCCTTGTCCATCACCAACTACCGGAGTTTGCTCAAACTCATATCCATTGAGTCAGTGATGCCATTCAACCATCGTGCCCTCTGTTGTCTCCTCCTCCTCCTGCCTTCGATCTTTCCCATCCTCAGAGTCTTTTCCAGTGAGTTGGCTCTTTGTATCAGGTAGCAGTAGAGCTTTACTTTCAGCATGAGTCCTTTCAATGAATGTTCAGGACTGATTTCCTTTAGGATTGACTAGTTTGATCTCCTTGCAGTCCAAGGGACTCTCAAGAGTCTTCTCCAACACTAGAGTTCAAAAGCATCATTCTTCAGCGCTCAGCTTTCTTTCTGGACTAACTCTCACATCCATACATGACTACTAGAAAAACCATAGCTTGGACTAGACGGACCTTTGTCAGCAAGGTAATGTCTCTGCTTTTTTAATACTCTGTCTAGTTTTGTCACAGCTTTTCTTCCAAGAAGCCAGCATCTTTTAATTTCATGACTGTAGCTACTGTCTGCAGTGATTTTGGAGCCTAAGAAAATAAAGTTTATCACTGTTTCCATTGTTGCCACATCTATTTGCCATGAAGTGATGGGACTGGATGTCATGATCTTAGTTATTTGAATGTTGAGTTTTTAGCCAGCCTTTTCACTCTGCTCTTTCACTTTCATCAAGAGACTAGTTCCTCTTTGCTTTCTGCCGTTTGGGTGGTGTCATCTGCGTATCTGAGGTTATTCATATTTCTCCTGGCAATCTTGATTCCAGCTTATGCTTCATCCAGCCTGGCATTTTGCATGATGTACTTGGCATATAAGTTAAATAAACAGGGTAACAATATACAGCCTTGACATACTCATTTCCCAGTTTGGAACCAGTCTGTTTTGTTCCATGTAAGGTTCTAACTGTTGCTTCTTGACCTGCCTACAGGTTTCTCAGGAGGCAGGTAGATGGTCTGGTGTGCCCATCTCTCTAAGATTTTCCACAGTTTGTCGTGATCCGCACAGTCAAAGGCTTTAGTGTAGTCAGTAAAGCAGAAGTAGATGTTTTTCCAGAATTCCCTTGCTTTTTTGATGATTCTGCGGATGATGGCAATTTGATCTCCTGTTCCTCTGCCTTTTCTAAAGCCAGCTTGTACATCTGGAAGTTCTCAGTTCACATACTGTTGAAGCCTAGCTTGAAGGATTTTGAACATTAGCCATACATTCCATGGCTTAAAAGTAACAGGTGCATCATTCTCATGTGGTAGTTCAAAAGTGGTATAATGCAACTGTGGATAATGTCAAGGAACCAAGTTTCTTCTGTTTTTCTATTCCACCATTCTTATTTTTATCCTGAAGGCCTCAGTAAGATTGCTGCAGTTCCAAATATCACATCTTTGTAAAAAGAAGTTTACAAAGGAAAAAGTGTAGTCTATCTGCGGAAGTAAAACTTGCCCAGAAATCCTTGACAGATTGGGTAACTCACTGCCCTGAACAAAAATGAAGTTCTATTAGTAATGAAGAAGGGAAAGGTAGATATTGGTTTGGCAACCTGCAGTGATTACTGTTAACAGAAATCAATACTTAGAATACTACTGTTATGGGAAAATAGGAATTGTCATTTCCATGAGGAATATCTGATCCTGTTATTATTTTAAACAAAGCATTTTAGGATACATGTTAAAATGAAGCTTTTAATCTAATAAATAATATTTAAGACATGATAAAGAAAGAAAATAGGCATATAAAATCATGTTAAAATCTTACAGTTTCTATCTCAACAGTGAGATCTAGAGGTGCAGGGTTTACATAGTGGCTATTCAGTAATAATTATCCAGCAAAAGGAAAGACATATTCAATTCTATTCATTCACATTGGGTGTGGGTAAGAATTTCCTTTTAAAAAATTTTAAAAAATTGATTTATTTTTTAATTGAAAGATAATTGCTTTACAAAATTTTGTTGGTTTCTCCCTAACATCAACATGAATTAGCCATAGGTATACATTTGTCCCCTCCCTCTTGAATGTCCCTTACACCTCCTTCCCCATCCCACCCCTCTAGATTGTTATAGAGCCCTTGTTTTAGTTCCGAGTTATATAACAAATTCCGATTGACTATCTGTTTTATATGTGGTAATGTAAGTTTCTATGTTACTGTCTCCATACATCTCACCTTTCCTTTTTAAGGCTAAATAATATTTATGCACATGCCACATTTTCTTTATCCCTTTATCTCTTTGAACGTTTGGGTTGCTTCACTATTTAAATATTGTAAATAATGCTGCTGTGAACTTAAGTATACAAATACTTGTTCAGGTTTCTGCTTTAGAATCTTCTGTGTTTATACTATAATTGGTCAATTATATGGTAATTTTATGTTTAGTCTAATGAGAAACATGTCTTATCATGTCTTATCTTCCATAGAGGCTTCCCCAGTTTGTATTCCCACCAGCAATGTGGAAGGGTTACAGTTTTTCCATATCCTCTCCAACAATTGTTATTTTATTTTTTCTTTCAAAGTTGTGGTAAAAAACAGGTAACACAAAATTTACCATCATCATCATTTTAAAGTTTATAGTTTAATAGTGTTAATTGTGTTCTCAGTTCAGTTCAGTCGCTCAGTCGTGTCGGACTCTCTGTGACCCCATGAATCGTGGCACGCCAGGCCTCCCTGTCCGTCGCCAACTCCCGGAGTTCACTCAGATTCATGTCCATTGAGTTGGTAATGCCATCTAGCCATCTCATCTTCTGTCGTCCCCTTCTCCTCCTGCCCCCAATCCCTCCCAGCATCAGTCTTTTCCAATGAGTCCACTCTTTGCATGAGGTGGCCAAAGTACTGGAGTTTCAGCTTTAGCATCATTCCTTCCAAAGAACACCCAGGGATGATCTCCTTCAGAATGGACTGGTTGGATTTCCTTGCAGTCCAAGGGACTCTCAAGAGTCTTCTCCAACACCACAGTTCAAAAGCATCAATTCTTCAGCACTCAGCTTTCTTCACAATCCAACTCTCACATCCATACATGACCACTGGAAAAACCATAGCCTTGACTAGTGGACCTTTGTTGGCAAAGTAATGTCTCTGCTTTTTAATATGCTATCTAGGTCGGTCATAACTTTCCTTCCAAGGAGTAAGCGTCTTTTAATTTCAAGGCTGCAGTCACGATCTGCAGTGATTTTGGAGCCCCCCAAAATAAAGTCTGACACTGTTTCCACTGTTTCCCCATCTATGTCCCATGAAGTGATGGGGCCATGATCTTCGTTTTCTGAATGTTGAGCTTTAAGCCAACTTTTTCACTCTCCTCTTTCACTTTCATCAAGAGGCTTTTTAGTTCCTCTTCACTATCTGCCATAAGAGTGGTGTCATCTGCATATCTGAGGTATTGATATTTCTCCCAGCAATCTTGATTCCAACTTGTTCTCAATGTTGTGCAAAATAAAATTCTATACCCATTAAACAACTTATTTCAGCCTACCAACTCCTGGCAACCACAGTTCTTCCTGTTTCTATGATTTTTAACTGTAAATGGAATCATACAGCTTTTGTCTTTTTGTGTCTTAATGTTCAAACTATATCCATGTTGTAGCATGTGACAGGAATTCCTTTATTTTTTTTTAAGTCTATTTTATATTTTAGTCTATGTATATACCACATTTCCTTTATCCATTCATCCATCAGTGGATACTTGAATTGCTTCCACCTCTTGGTTATTGAGAATAAGGCTCTAGTGAATATGAGATTGCAAATATGTTTTCTAGGTTTTGTTTTCAATTTTTTGGATGTATTTCCAGAAATTAGATTACTGGATCATATGGTAATTCTAATATTTTTGTGGCTCTTCCATACCATTTTCCATTGCAGCAGCCCATTTTACATTCCCAGTAATCATGCACAAGGTTTCCAATTTCTTCACATACTTGCCAACAGTTATTTTCTGTTTTTTGATAGTGACCATCATAATGGATATAAGGTGATACCTCATTGTAGTTTTGATTTATATTCATCTAATGATTAATAATGTTGAACATCTTTACATATGCTTGTTGGCCATTTGTATATCATCTTTGGAAAGGTGTCTACTTAAGTCCTTTGCCCTTTTTAAAATTGAGTATCTTTTGGTTACTGTTGTTCAGTTGTAGGAGTTCTTTACCAATTTAATAATCCCTTATCAGATACATGATTTGCAAATATTTTCTCCCATTCTGTAGGTTGCCTTTACACTTAGTTCACTGTGTCCTTTAATGCCTAGAAGTTTTTATTTTTGAGGTAGTCCAATTTTATTCTTATTCGCCTGTATTTTTGGTGCCATATCTTAGAAAGCATTGTCAAATCTAGTATCATGCAGCTTTATCCTTTGTTTTCTTTTAAGAGTTTTTATAGTTTTAGCTCATACTTTTAGGTTTTTAATCCATTTAGAGATAATTTTTGTGTATCATGTAAGATCAGGGCCCAGCTTCATTATTCATGTGAATGTCCAGTGTTCCCAGTTTCATTTACTGTAAAGACTGTTCTTTCCCCGGGCTTCCCTGGTGGCTCAGTTGGTAAAGAATCCACTTGCAACGCAGAAGTCACTGATTCAGTCCCTGGATCAGGAAGATCCCCTGGGAGAAGGAAATGACAACTCACTCCAGTATTCTTGCCATGGACAAAGAAGAAATCCCATGGACAGAGGAGCCTGATGGGCCACAGTCCGTGGGGTGGCAAGAGTTGGACACGACTTAGTGACTACCATTCTTTCCCCACTGATAGCCTTGGTACCCTACCCTTGTAAATAAATCATTTGACCATATGTGTCATGATTTATTTGGGGCTTTCTACTGTATGCCTATTTTTATGCCAATATCAATAGTTTTGATTAGTGTAGCTTTGTAATAAGTTTTGAAATCAAAAAGTATGAAAACTCCAACTTTATATTTTTTTTCAAGATTGTTTTGGCTATTCAGAGTCCCTTGAGATTGCATATTAATTTTAGATGACCTTTTCTGTTTTTGCAAAAAGTGCCATTGGAATTGAGATAGGGATTACATTGATTCTGTACATCACTTTGATTAGTATTTATATCTTAATACCATTAAATCTTCCAATTCATAAACACTCATATATCTTTTCATTTATTTTGTGTCATCTGAATTTCAGTAGCATTTTATAGTTTTCAGAGTATAAATTTTTTTCTCCTTCATTAATTTCTAAATAATTCTTTTTTTCTTTTTCTTTTTGATGCTAGTGTAAATAGGACTGTGTTCTAAATTTCTTCTTCAGATTATTTGTTGCTGGTATACTGAAATGCAGTGATCTTTGTTAATTTTATATCTTTGAACTTTGGATGAATTCATTTATTAGTTCTAACAGGTTTTTTTGTTTTAATACTTCAGGGTTTTATTTATCAGATCATATTTTTATGAGCAAAGATAATTTTGCTTCTGCCTTTCCAATTTAGATGTCTTTTATTTCTTTTTCTTGTCTAATTGCTTTTTCTGGGACTTCAGTACTTTATTTTCAGTACTTTATATTCAGTTGAATATAAAGACTTTTGTAGAATTTTTGCTGCAAAAAATGATACTTATACATATATGTATATACATATATATGTAGGTACAAGGTGACATATACATATATATGTAGGTACAAGGTGGCAAGCTGTGGTCTACAGGGTTGCAGAGAGTCAGACAAGACTGAAGCGACTTAGCATACATGCACGGAGTATATGTAATATGGTATGCTTCATTTTATTGTGCTTTGTGTTAGTGTGCTTCACAGATACTGTGTTGTTTTTTTTTTTTAACAGATTGAAGCTTTGCAGTAACCTTGTGTTGTCAAATGATGGTTAGCTTTTTCTTGTTTTTAGCAGTGCAATTTTTTAAAGTTAAGGATATGTACATAACTTTATATGCACTGGAAAGCTAAAAAAATTTGTTTGACTCTCTTTATTGTGATATTCACGTTATTGTGGTAGTTTGGAACTGAACCCACAATATCTCCTAACGTCGCCTCTCTAAACATTACATCACTTTCAAAATCCTCATTTTTCTAGTTTGACTTGTTATTTAAGAAGGAAAGACACTTTTCATCAAGAGGCAGCTTTTCTTAACAAGGCTAGTTGTATATCTTTTTTGAGAGTAATTCTTGATTAACTTGAGTTACTTACACTGAAACTGTTGCCTTCTAGTATGTGCATTATAGTATTTGCCTTCTGGGCTATCTTCCAGTTATATTATTTTAGTATTCTAAGATTATACCCATAGTGCATTTGATGGTTCCATCTTGTTTACTCCATATGTGCATGTGTGTGTGTGATATGTCAGTTTTGAACTGACATAATGTTTCCTGGCATGGTGTATTTTATCAGCTTAAATTTTATTTTCTTCTAGCAGTGTTTTTTGTCTGCTCTCCTTGTGCTTAATTTTTCAACTTTCTTTGACTAAAAAGCAACTAGTTTTATAGCATACTTTGGGCTTTTCACTTGACATATTCTTCTTGGTAATTTTTTTTGTACTTAATATTTAATGCTTATGTTAAAGTATATATGGGAAAATAACTTGATTTCTTAGATTTGCTTAAAATACTTCAGCAAAACAAATAATGGAGTGGCGATATGGACAAAATAAAATTAGTTAGATAATGAGAGTTGCTGAAACAGGGGCCTTGTTATACCATTTCCTCTTCTTTTTAAGAATTTTCATGATAAAATGTTAAAGAAAATCCACAGAATTGCTGTCCAGAATAACAGTTACTTAGACTTTGTTTGGGGGTTGAACCTTGTTTAAAAGTTAGTATAGCAAATAGTAGGACTTTTATAGTAAATAACAATACCTCAATGGTAAGATAATTGACTTTGATGCTCAAAATGAAAATAGGCTGTCTTTTATATATTATATTCTCCTTACTTCAGTGAACATTTTTCATCTTACTATTTTGAAAGTTTTTAGACTAGAGCGAAATTGAGGAAATAATAAAATGGGTCCCCTTATTTTGTAACCTGGATTTCAGTTGAGCTCAGTTCAGTTTCTCAGTTGTGTCCTACTGTTTGGGGCCCCATGGACGCCAGGCTTCCCTGTCCATCACCAACTTCCGGAGTTTGCTCAAACTCATATCCGTAGAGTTGGTGATGCCATCCAACCATCTCATCCTCTGTCTTCCCCTTCTCCTCCTGCCTTCAACCTTTCCCAGCATCAGGGTCTTTTCCAGTGAGTCAGTTATTCACATCAGGTGGCCAGAATATTGGAGCTTCAGTCTCAGCATCAGTCCTTCCAGGGAATATTCAGGACTGATTTCCTTTAGGATTGACTGGTTGGATCTCCTTGCAGTCCAAGGGACTCTCAAGAGTCTTCTCCAACACCACAGTTCAAAAGCATCAATTCTTTGGTGCTCAGCTTTCTTTATTGTCCAACTCTCACATCCATACATGAGTACTGGAAAAACCATAGCTTTGACTAGATGGACCTTTTTCGGCAAAAAAAAAAATCTCTGCATTTTAATATGCTGTCTGGGTTGATCAAAGATTTTCTTTCAAGGAGCAAACGTCTTTTAGTTTCATGGCTGCAGTGACCGTCCAGAGTGATTTTGGAGCCCAAGCAATTAAAGTCTGTCACTGTTTCCATTGTTTCTCCATCTCTTTGCCATCTGATTACTGGTAACATTAACCTTGATCATGAGGTTAAGATCATATCTGTCAGGCTTGTCCCCTTGTACAGTTAATATTTAGTTTCTATTTTTGCCTTTATTATTAATAACCTGGATTTACCCATTGTAAAAAATTGCAGTGTTTGTATTATCTCTCTCTCTAGATATCCTTTGCCTGGTCTGTCACTTACTGAGAAAAGGATATAGAAACATCTAAGTATAGCTGTAGTTTTGTTTTTTTGTTTTTTTTTAGTTTTGGTTACATGTATATTGAACTCTTATGTGCAAAAACATTTGGAGTATGTTGTATTAGTTTATTAGGGCTGCTATAACAAATTATCACAAATTTTGTGGTTTAAAGCAACACCAATTTATTACAATTCTGGAGAAGTTAAAAGTGAGAGTTATGAGACTAAAAGTTTTAGCTGCTGGTTCTTTCTACATGCTAAGGGGGAGACTCTGTTTTCTTTTCAAGTTTCTGGAGGCTCTCTTCATTCCTTAGCTCATCAGAGTGCTTCCCATCACCTTTCCCCATGCTTCCGTTCTCACATTGCCTTCTTCTATAGTCAAATCTCCCTTTGCCTTCCTCTTATAAGGACACTTGTTTTTTACCACGGGTTCACCCAGGTAATCAAGATAATCAGGAGATTATCTTAAGATTCTTAACTTATCACAGTTACCTGCACAGTCCCTTTTATTGTGGAAAGTGGCATATTTACAAATTGTGAGGATTAGGATATGGATATCTTTAAGACACCACTGATGGCTAAACTCTCCAAATTAATTGACAGGTTAAATGCAGTCCCTATCAAAATCCCAACTGATGTTTTTGCAGAAATTGACAGAATAATCCTGAAATTCATATTGAAATGCAAGCAACCCAGATTAGCTAAAACAAGTTTGAAAAAGAATAGTCAAAATATACTTGAAAAAGAACAAAGTTGGGAACCTGAGTTTTCTGACTTAAAAACCTACTACAGAGTTACAGTAATTAAGATAGTCTGGCACTGCCATAAGGATAGAACTCCGGATCAGTAAAGTAGAATTTAAAGTCCAGAAGCAAAATCTTACATTTATAGATTTCTTACAAAGCTGTAAAGACAGTTCAGTGGGTAATGAATAGTCTCTTTACCACGGACTATTGGGTAGTCATCATTTGCCACCAAGGCTAAATGGATATCTCTATGCAAACAAATAAATATGTACTTCTTTCTTATACCATGCAAAAAAGAAACTCAAAATATATCATATACCTAAATATAACAGTTAAAGCCAAAAACTTCTAGAAGGAAACAAGTAAATTCTTGTGACCTTAGTTTCTTAGATGAGATACCAAGAGGTTAAATGAAAAAATAAAAAATAGATAAATTATACTTCATCAAAATTAAAAACCTTTGTCCATGAAAGGACAGCATCAAGGAACAGGAAAGGTGAGACACCATTAAGAAAGGATAAACATAACAAGTGGAGCTGGGAAAACTGGTCAACCACTTGTGAAGGAATGAAACTAGAACACTTTCTAACACTACACACAAAAATTAAAACTCAAAATGGATTAAAGATGTAAATATAAGACCAGAAACTATGAAACTCCTAGCGTAAAACATAGGCAAAACACAGGCAAAACACTCTCTGACATAAATCACAGCAGGATCCTCTATAACCCACCTCCCAGAGTAATGGAAATAAAAGCAAAAGTAAACAAATGGGACCTAATTAACTTAAAAGCTTTTGCACAACAAAGGAAACTATAAGCAAGTTGAAAAGACCGCCTTCAGAATGGGAGAAAATAATAGCAAATGAAGCAACTGACAAAGAATTAATCTCAAAAATATACAAGCAACTCCCACAGCTCAATTCCAGAAAAGTAAATAACCCAATCAAAAAATGGACCAAAGAACTAAACAGACATTTCTCCAAAGAAGACATACAGATGGCTAACAAACACATGAAAAGATGCTCAGCATCACTCATTATCAGAGAAATGCAAATCAAAACCACAATGAGGTACCATCTCACTCTGGTCAGATGGCTGAAGAGGGTGTGGAGAAAAAGGAACCCTCTTACACTGTTTGTGGGAATGCAAACTAGCACAGCCACTATGGAGAACAGTGTGGAGATTCCTTAAAAAACTGGACTACAACTGCCATATGACCCAGCAATCCCACTCACTGCTGGGCGTACACACCGAGGAAACCAGAATTGAAAGAGACATGTGTACCCCAGTGTTCATCGCAGCACTGTTTACAATAGCCAGGACATGGAAGCAACCTAGATTTCCATTGTCAGACGAATGGGTAAGAAAGCAGTGATACATATACACAATGGGATATTACTCAGCTATTAAAAAGAATGCATTTGAATCAGTTCTAATGAGGTGGATGAAACGAGCCTATTATACAGATTGAAGTAAGTCAGAAAGAAAAACACCAATACAGTATATTAAGGCATATATATAGAATTCAGAAAGATGGTAACGATGATCCTATATGTGAGACAGCAAAAGAGACACAGGGATAAAGAACTGACCTTTGGACTCTATGAGAGAAGGCAAGGGTGGGATGATTTGAGAGAATAGCATTGAAACATATATATTACTGTATGTGAAATAGATCACCAGTATAGGTTTGATACATGTGATGAGGCACTCAGGGCTGGTGCACTGGGATGACCCTGAGGGATAGGATGGGGAGGAAGGTGGCAAGGGGGTTCAGGATGGGGGAGACATGTACCCCCATGGCTGATTCATGTCAGTGTATGGCAAAAACCACTATAATATTGTAAAGTAATTAGCCTCCAATTAAAATTAATTAATTAAAAAAAGAAAGTATAAACAGCCCTTTGAATGGGAGATAATACTGACAAGGAATTTGTATGTAGAATATATAAAGTGCCTTTCAACTCAAAAGTTAAGAAAGAGAACCTAATTAAAAAATGGACAAAGGACGTGATATTTCTTGAAAGAAGATACACAAATGGCCAATAAGCACATGAAAAGATGCTCAACATCATTAGTCATTAGGGAAATGCAAATCAAAGCCATATAGAATATCACTTCATACTCCCTGGAGTGGCCAAAATTTAAAAAGACATACTCTAGTAAGTGTTGGTGAGAACATGAAGAAATTGGAACTCTCTTATCCTGCTGATGGAAATGTTAAGTAGTGCACCCACTTGGAAAAGTGTTTGCTTGTTTCTCAAAATGCTAACCATAAGTAACCATACACCTCATCAGTTCCGCTCATAGTACCTAAGAGAAATGAAAGCATAAGTCTGCACAAAAGCTTATACATGAATATTCATAGCAGCATTATTGATAATGGTCCCAAATTAGAAACAGTCTAAATGTCCATCAAATGGTAAATAAAGAAACATGGTACATTCATATGTGGAATATTATCTGGCAGTAAAAAGAAATGAAGTACTGATACATGCTGCCTTGTGGATAAACCTTGAAAACATTATGCTTAGTGAAAGAAGCCAATCATTAAAGACCAAATTATATCATTCTATTTATATGAAATATCCAGAATAGGAAAATCCATAAGAACAGCAAGTAGATTGTTTTAGGTTGGGTCAGAGTGGGTTGGAGGGGAAGCAGAAATAGGAAGTGACTTATAATCGGCATGGAGTTTGTTTTTGGAGGTGATAACAATGTTCTAAAGTTAGACTGTGGTGATGGTTATACAGCTCTGAATATGTAAATATTGGATGTATAGTCTTTATGTGTTATATATACACACATATCATTTACATGGGTGAATTTGATGGTATGTGATGTAAATCTCAATAAATAGGAAAAACAAAAAATACCTGAGAGATTATTTTATAAAATCATCTGGAAACTGTACCATTGCTTCACTCATTTTTTGTTTTTTATTTCAAACTTTTCATTTTGTACTGGGTATAGCCAATTAATAATGTTGTTAATAATAGTTTCAGGTGAACAGTGAAGGGACTCAGCTGTACATATATATATACGCACACACACACTCATGCACCCTGAAGTTCCTCTCCCATCCAGGCTGCCATATAACATTGAGCAGAATTCCATGTGCTATACAGTAGGTCCTTATTGGTTATCCAGTTTAAATCTTACTATACTCATTCTTTAAGTGGATGAATCATTGAATCATTAGAATATTTGGGTTTTTGAATTTTCTTTACCTCTTATAATGGGTAACAACTTGTGTACATAGTTTATTTGATGGGATCATGGTTTAATGTATCATCTGGTCACCCCGAATTTCCTGGGACTATTGGAGGACTAATTCAGGACTTGTGTAATTAAAAGCATTCTGTAGCTAAAGCGACTTAACACACATGACACGCACATAGCAATATATTCTAGCACTTAGTATCTTTCATTGTTCCAGTTGGTTTTTTACGCATAATTGTTGAGTATTTTCTTGCAGTATGAAGCAGATGGACAAAGAAACACTAGTAGTTGAACTGAGATCATGATCTCCATTTTATTTAGCAAAGTGTCTGATATCTGTGTTTTAAGCCTAAACAGTTTTCTGTTCCATTTTCCTAACTCCTTTTTACAAGTGTAATTCATTCATTGTGAAAATTGTATTCAGTAGCTCAAGAGCTCTTAAACTAAGAATACGGGAACTTGCTGGTAATGGGCCAGTGAATGTTGTGTAGAGGATTAAATGGCTCATCCTGCAGCTGCTCTGCTTGTAGAACCTTCGTTGACTTCAGTTCTCAATTAACTTGTTAGGTCTATAGCTTCAGGCCTAAATTGGGGCTTGATTAAAGATGGGAAAAAGTGAATATATTGGAGAGAAGATGTATTAGATGCCTAGGGCTACTCTAACAAATTACCACAAACCAAGTGACTTAAAACAACAGAAAATTATTCTCTCACAGTTCTGGAGGCTAAAAGTCTGAAATCAAGGTTATTTACATGGCTACGCTGTCTCTGAAGATTTTTCCTTACCTTTTCTAGTTTTTGGTTGGTGCTGGAAATCCTTTGTTTTACCTGGTTTATAAATGTGTCGTTCTCTTCTTTGCCTCTGTCTTCACATGGCCTTCTTCCCTGTGGGTCTTTGTTTTAATGTGGCATTTTCCTTTCTGTGTGTCTGTGTCTAAATTCCCCTCATTTTAGAAGGATTCTGGTCATTGGAGTGGAGCGTATCTTAATCCATTGTGACCCTGTCTTGACTTTATTACATCTGCAGAGAACCTGTTTCTGAATAAGGTCACATTTATAGTTACTGTGGGCTAAGATTTTAACATGTCTTTTTGTGGGACATAATTCAATCTATAATAGAATAATGCATTTTATTTGAAAATATATTTAACTGTCAAGTTGTGAACTAATTTGTGTTCATAGTGGGCACAGTGTTTTCAAAGGGAGTTAACATGAAGTGAATTAGATAAAGAGCATGAAAGACAAAAAAAGAGAAGAAATTATCAGCTTTGGGCCATTGTCAACTTTGTTATATAGGAAAAGCCAAGCTGTAACACTGATCTCTAGTCTCCCCTGGTAGTGTGAACTTTTCATTGCTCCCTATCCTCCCCCTCTCAATTGGTCTATGTATATATAGCCTTGCTTTTAGAGAGAGATCTGGGAGTGTTTATGGTCATAATAGATGAAGTGCTTTAAGATCAGTCAGTCAGTTCAGTTCAGTTGCTCAGTCATATCCAACTGTTTGTGACCACATGGACTGCAGCACACCAGGCTTCCCTGTCTATCACCAACTCCCAGAGCGTGCTCAGACTTAATTCCATCAAGTTGGTGATGCCATATAACCATCTCATCCTCTGTTGTCCCCTTCTCCTCCTGCCTTCCATCTTTCCCAGCATCAGGGGCTTTTCCAATGAGTCAGTTCTTCACATCAGGTGGCCAAAATATTGGAGCTTTATCCTCATTCCTTCCGATGAATATTCAGGACTGGTTTCCTTTAGGATTGACTGGTGTGATCTCCTTGCAGTCCAAGGGACTCTCAAGAGTCTTCTCCAACACCACAGTTCAAAAGCATCAACTGGTTGGCACTCAGCTTTCTTTATGGTCCAACTCTCACATCCACACATGAGTACTGGAAAAACCATAGCTTTGACTAGATGGACCTTTGTCAGAAAAGTAATATCTCTGCTTTTTAATATGCTGTCTAGGTTGGTCTTAGCTTTTCTTCCAACTTCATGGCTGCAGTCACTATCTGCAGTGATTTTGGAGCCCAAGAAATTGTTTCCATTGTTTCCTATCTGTTTCCCATGAAGTGATGGGACCGGATGCCATGATCTTAGTTTTTAGAATGTTGAGTTTTAAGCCAATTTTTTCACTCTCCTCTTTCGCTTTCATCAAGAGGCTGTTTAGTTCCTCTTTGCTTTGTGCCATAAGAGTGGTATCGTCTGCGTAGCTGAGGTTATTGATATTTCTCCTGGCAGTCTTGATTCCAGCTTGTGCTTCATCCAGCCCAGTGTTTCTCATGATGTACTCTGCATATAAGTTAAATAAGCAGGGTGACAATATACAGCCTTGACATACTCCTTTCCCAATTTGGACCCAGTGCGTTGTTTCACATCTGGTTCTAACTGTTGCTTCTTGACTTGTATACAGATGTCTCAGGAGGCACGTAAAGTGTCTGGTATCCCCATCTCTTTAAGAATTTTCCAGTTTGTTGTGATCCATACAGTCAAAGGCTTTAGCATAGTCAGTGAAGCAGAAGTTTTTCTGGAATTCTCTTGCTTTTTCGATGATCCAGTGGATGTTGGCAATTTGATCTCTGGTTTCTCTGCCTTTTCTAAATCCAGTTTGTACATTTGGGAGTTCTCAGTTTACGTACTGTTGAAACCTAGCTTGGAGAATTTTGGGCATTACTTGGTAGTGTGTGAGATGAGTACAATTGTGTGGTAGTTTGAACATTCTTGGCATTTCCTTTCTTCGGGATTGGAATGAAAACTGACCTTTTCCAGTTCTGTGGCTGCTGCTGAGTTTTCCAAATTTGCTGGCATATTGAGTGTAGCACTTTCACAGCATCATCTTTTAGGATTGAAATAGCTCAACTGGAATTGCATCATCTGCTCTATCTTTATTCATAGTGATGCTTCTAAGGCCCGCTTGACCGCGCGCTTGAGGCCATCTGGCTCTAGGTGAGTGGTCACACCATCGTGATTATCTGGGTGATTAAGATCTTTTTTGAGGAACTAATTTTTGTGGCCAGGTTTGTCAGATGGGCCCTTCCCTACCTCACTGCACAACCCAAAGCCTATATGACAGGTTGTAGTTAGAAACCACTTGGGTAGTTTTTGAGTCTGTGACCACTGCCAGATTTTGTAAGGAGTTCAGCTTTCACCATCACTCCAGTTCCTAATGGAAATCTCCTTATCTATCAGTCCGGGTTCCTTGTTGAGGCCAACTGAATCTGCTCCTGCTCTTTCAAGTAGAAAGGAATAATTAGAAGATTTTAGAGAGTATATGAAGGGAATAAAGTTTTAGAGGTCCAGAGATTTGAACTTTGGTATTGTTAGCCAGAGAGTTGAAATATTCTGCCATGCTACAGGACACCACCATTTGTGTTACTTCCTTAATCCTGCATTTTAAACCTAATAATTGTGAACTTGGGCAAGATAGTTAACTGCTCTGTGCTCAGTTTTGATGTCTATAAAATGAGATAGATGAAAATGCCTAACTGAAGGGTTGTTGCATTAAATGAGTAATATACAAGTTCCTGTAACAGTGTCTGGACACCTGGTATCATATGTTAGTGTGCTAGAGCTGCCTTAACAGTGTTGCAGACTGGGTGGCTTAAACAACAGATAGTTACTGTCTCACAGATCTGGAGGCCAGAAGTTGTAGGAGAGAGACATTTTTCCCTTCTCATTTTGGGTTCTTTGGCTGGTCTAACAATTAAATTAACATAGAACAGGGGATTTATAGGAGAAAGATTAAATTTCGTATGTAAGAGACCCACAAAGGTATGAAGCTCTCAGTCAGGCAGTTGAGGCTTATATGCCATTGTTAGCTAAGGAGGAGAGAGACTAGAGGTCTGAGGCTTCACAGGAGGAAGTCAGGTAACAGGAAGATGGGAAGAGCAAATGTTTGCCAAATAAATGTTCCCCATGCCATGCAGGTAAGCCTTTCTGATGTAAAATGTTATGTCTGGTTTTAACTTTCTCCTGGGTACAGACTGTCTAAATCCTTTGAGGTGGTTAAGGGAAGGGTAAAATAAACTCTTTTGTAGTCTGTTAGGTCTTGTTCACCTTCTGCTCAAAATGATCCACGTGCCTGGTGGCACATTTTGGGATCACCTGTTCTGGTCCCTGTGAGAGTCCAAAATCAGGATGTTGGTAGGGTTCATTTCTTACTAGGACTTTGAGGGAAGAATGTTACTTGCTTCTCCATTACTAGAGTATTTAATGGATACTGTAGTCATACAAGAATAGAATACATGGTTATGTATCTTCCTTATTTATATTATTGCTTCTTTGTGCTTTATATAGTGTAAATAAGGTCCATTATTGAGATTTTTAAAGGATAAACAAAAGAGTTCTGTCAGTGGGTTTAGATGGATTTTGTTTCTTTAGTATTGTACCTAAACCACTATGTTCAAGTGACTGTGTTTTCTTAAGTGTGTTCTGTGAGTGCTAGTCCTACTAGATTCTGTGTAATTTGGGGGGCGGGGGATGAGAAACAAACAGATTTGGGAAATATTATGTATTATGGTATATGCCTCTTTTGGATGATTTTAGTGCATATTAATAGTTACAAGGAATAGTGTAGTGAAGAAACCAGCTTTATTTTGTTTTTAACTCAGTGTTTGCTAAATTTATCATAACATCTACTAATACAGTGAAGTTACTGTACACCAAACATTCAATCTTTTGGAGTGCCAGGTCCCCAGAGAAGTAGTTCCTCTTATATCCATAATTAGGAATTATATAATTATTTTTAGCTCTCTGGGGAAAAAACCTTTTAACGTGTAAGTTTATTGTTAAACTTTTTGGTTAAGTGAACTGCCTGGATAGTAGTTCTGTTTTGGAGTTTGTCAGCAAAGCTATAATATAAATGTTTTGAAAGTAGGATTGGTGTCTGTTTTCTATGTATACATGCGAAAATTACCACACAGGAATCATTTAGATGGCAGTTTGAGAGGAAAAAAAAAATCAAAGCTGTACAGATAATTCTTGATGTCTTTCATAAGTAAGATGAAGATGGGAAATGATTTTTTTTTGGTTGTTGAATAAACCCTTTAATTCTGTTTGATGTATTTCTGTTGCAGTTTTTCTTTATTAAAAAAAAAACATAGCTTTATTGTGATATAATTGATGTAAAATAACCAGAGCATCTTTTCATGTGCCTTATGGCTATTTGTATGTTTTCTTTAGAGAAACATTCCTCTAGGTCTTCTACCCATTTTTTGATTGGATAGTATAGTTTTTTTTTCCTGATATTGAGTTGTATGAGCTGTTTGTATATTTTAAATATTAATCCTGTTTCAGTTGCATTATTTGCAGATATTTTTCTCCCAGTCTGTAGGTTGTCTTTTTACTTTGTTTCCTTTGCTTTTATCATTGTTGTTGTTCAGTCGCCCAGTCATGTCAGACTTTGCAATCCCATGGACTACAGCATACCAGGCTTCCCTTTCCTCACCTTCTTCTAGAGTTTGCCCTTTGCTGTACAACAGCTTTTAAGTTTGATTAAATCCTCTTTGTTTAACTTTGCATTTATTTCCTTTGCCTTCGGGGACAGATGTAAGAAAATATTGCTGTGATTTATGTCAAAGAATGTCTTGCCTATATTTTATGTTCCCTTCTAGAAGTTTTGTAGTGTTATGCCTAACATTTATGTCTTTAAAACATTTTGGGTTTATTTTTGTATATTGTATGAGGGAATGTTCTAAGCTCATTGCTTTACATGTAGCTGTCTAGCATTGCTAACACACTTGTTGAAGAGACTCTTTTCTCCATTTTATATTCTTGCTGCCTTTGTCACAGATTAATTAACTGTGGTTGTATTGGTTTACCTCTTCACTCTCTATTCTAGTCCACTGATCTATTGTGTCTGTTTTTGTACCAGTACCATACTGTTTGGTTACTGTAGCTTTATAGTATAATCTAAAGTCTTGAAGGCTTATGCCTCCCTTTGTTGTTTTTTCTTAGGATTGCTTTGGTAAGTCTGGGTATTCTGTGGTTCCATATAAATGTTAGGGTTATTTGTTCTAGTTGTATAAAAAATATGTCCTGTCTTGTTATGGATTACATTAAATCTGTAGATTGCCTTGGGTTGTATGTCCCTTTTGACAGTATTGTTGCAATCCAAGAGTGTGAGCTTTGAATCATCTTCAGTTTCCTTTATCAATGCTTTATAGTTTTTACAGTATGGGTCTTCCACTTCCTTGTTGAAGTTTATTCCTAGGTTTTTTTTTTTTTCCACAATTTTATATGCATGTGTGTTTTAACTTTCACTTTCTGATATTTCATTTTTAGTGCGTAGAAGTGTACTAGATGCTGTATTTTGCAACCTCGATGATTCATTCATCACTTCTGCTAGTTTTTGTGTGGAGATTCTAGGATCCTCTGTATACATTATTATGTCATCTGCCAACAGTGACAGTTTTACTTCTTCCTTTTCAATTTGAATTCCTTTTTTGTTTTGTTTTTCTTCTCTGATTGCTGTGGTTAGGACTTCCAATACTGGGTTGAATAGTAGCAGTGAGACATCTTTGTATTATTTGTGAGTTTAGCAGGAAGACTTCAGCTTTTTACCGTTGAGTATTATATTGGCTGTGGGTTTGTCATAAATGGTCTTTATTGTGTTGAGATACGGCCTCTCTCTTTCCACTTTGGTTAGCATTTTGTCATGAATGGATGCTGATTTTTGTGAAATGCTTTTCCTGTATCTATTGAGATAATCATGTGGTTTTGGTCTCTTTTTTTGTTATTGTTGTGTATCACATTGACTGATTTGCATAGTTGAGCCATTCTTGTGACCCTGGAATAAATACAATTTGATTATGTTGTGTGATCCTTTTTATGTATTGTTGGATTCAGTTTGCTAATATTTTATTGAGTTTTGCATCTCTATTCATCAAAGATACTGGCCTATAATTTTATTTTTTTTAATAGTGTCTTTGGCTTTTTTATCAGGATGATGGTGACCTCAGTGACTTAATTTTTTGGAATAGTTTTGAGAAAGATAGTTACAAGTTCTTATTTATATGTTTCATAGAATTCTCCAATGAAGCCATCCAGTCCTAGACTTTTGTTTGCAGGGAGTTTGTTCACAGATTCTGTTTCACTTTTAGTGATTGGTCTGTTCACATTATCTGTTTTCTTTGTGACCCACTGTTGGCAGACCATATGTTTCTAGAACCTTTTGCCGCCTTCTAGGTTGTTCAGTTTATTGGCATGTAACTGTTCATAGTATTCTCTTATGATATTTTATATATCTGTGGTATTAGTTGATTTTTCTCCTCTTTCATTTCTTATTTTGTTTATTTGGGTTCTCTCTTGGTGAGTCTAGCTAGAGATTTGTCAGTTTTGCTTATTTTTAAAAAAACAGCTCTTGATTTTATTGATCATTTCTGCTTTTTTCAAAATTCATTTCTCTCTGCTCTTTATTATTTCCTTCCTTCTGCTGAGTTTGGACTTTGTTTTCTAATTCTCTGAAGTGATGGTTATTTATCATTTTTCTTGTTTCTTGAGGAAGGCTTGTATCACTGTGAACTTCCCTCTTAGAATTACTTTCAATGCATCCCATAGATTTTGTAAAGTTGTGTTTTCATTTTCATTTTTTTAAGGTATTTTCTGGTTTATTCTTTGATTTTGTCATTGACCCTTTGTTTCTTAGTAGTATGTTGTTTAGTCTCTGTGTGTTTGTTCTTTCTTCAGTTCCACCCCCCCACCCCCCCGTGGTTGATTTCTAATTTCATACCTTTGTGATCAGAAAAGTTGGTTGAAATAATTTCTATCCTTTTAAATTTGTTGAGGCTTGCTTTGTAACCATGTGTGTGATCTATCCTAAAGAATGTTTTATACATCCTTAAGAAGAATATATATTCTCCTTTCGTTTTTGGATGTTGTATCCTGGACATATCAATGAAATTCAACACGTCTGTGTCATTTAGAACCTCTGTTGCCTTATTGATTTTCTGTCTGTCCATTGATGTCAGTGGAGTGTTAGTGTCCTGCTGTTATTGTATTATTGTTGGTCTTTCCCTTTATGTCTGTTAGTATTTGCCTTATAAATTTAGGTGCTCTGTATTGGGTGTATATATGTCAAGAAGTATACTGTGTCCTTTTCTTGTGTTGATCCCTTTATCAGTCTATAGTACCCTTCCTTGTCTGTCTTTATAGCCTTTGTTTTAAAGTTTGTTTTGTCTGATACTAATATTGCTACTCCTGTTTTCATTTTGTTTCAATTGTTGGGATTTTTTTCCCCTAATAATAAATCTTTTTCTAAGAATACCTTTAATATTAAATTTTTTCCAACTCCACTTTAGTTGAATCCCAGAGATCTCAGTGTTGATTTTCCATTTGCATGTAGTTAAATATTTAAAGAAAATTTCCTCTGAGAGCCTTTGGGGTCCGTTGATTATTTGGAAGTGTGTTGTTTGATTTCAAAACGTTTGGGAAATTTATAGGTATTTTTCTATTACTGATTCTTAGTTTGATTCTACTATGATCAATTGAGTGTATGATTTCATTTCTTTTAAATTTAAAATGTTTGTTTTGTGACCTAGGACGTGCTTTGTTTTGATTAATGTTCCATGTGTAGTTGAACAGAATGTATATTTTGTTTTTATTGAGTGGAATGCTCTGTTGATGTTACTAGATTCCCTTGGTATATAGTGGTCATTTTTCTATTCCTTGTTGATTTCATCTAGCGCATCTCAGTTGTTGAGGGAGAGGTATTGACTCTTACCTCTGGTTAGATACTGACTGGAAGGTAGGCAGTAAATATAACACCTGAAATACCTTTCTGGAAGGGAAAAAAAGGTTAGTTTTCTGTAAATCCTTGTTTTAAAATCCCAATACCATATCAAGAGCACATGGTTAGAAAGTCAGGGGAAGGGAAAAGGAAAAAAAAAAAAAAAAAAGACTGTCCAAAGGAAAGATAATACACTGTCTTATTTATATGTTTAGGCCCTGAGCAGTTTTTTGGTGCTAGCTGAAGAAAGGGGTAAGACTTTGGAAGGGAAAAACCAATCCCCATTTAATAGTAAGGTTTTCCTCCACCCTAAAGTGAGAGCCAGAACAAAAATAAGGCATTTGATAATAAATTTTCCTGAAGCTTTGAAGAACAGGAAAGATCAGCGTACCCTGAGAAGTGCTTTGGACTTAAAGTATAAAGATTTCACCCAAAGGCGTTTACTTAAGTGTGAGGCTTATTTTGTGCATAGTTCAAGCAGTAGTATTCATTGAGATCGGTTAGAAACATGTAAATTTCACATTTATGTTTTTTGGTGTTTTTTTTTTTTGGTGGGGGGGGTAATACCAAACTTTAGATTATGTTTCTCAAGGCCTTTCCCCCTTCATTTTAAAAAGAAAAAAAGAGATTAGTAACTAAGACCCCATTTATGAAAATAATATTACCAGTATTTACATGTTTTTGGTGGTTTACAAAACATTCCTAATGCATATTATCTCATTTGATCCCTATAGTCCTGTGAGATTGTAACACAGGTTCTTTATTCTTTAATTTTGGAATCTCAAAAAGGTTAAGTGATTGTTTCCTCAGGTCATAAAATTGGGTAGAATAAAATTTAGATATTCTCATTCCTAATTAGCCTTCTTTCTATGATACTCTGCCTTTGAAAGGAAAAATCCGTTTTCTTGAATAGAATTGACTTTACTTAAAGTATATTTTATTTATACTTTATATTTTATAGATTTTAAATATACTCCAATGATCATGTATTATAATATTTAATTTAACAAAAGAATACATTTCAGAGATTATTAGAAAGGTTTAATAATTTTCAGACATTGACCTCATCCTGAATTTTCTCTTCCATCAACTTGTTTTTAGATATCCTTCAATTATTTGCCCATAGATAACTATGACTTCTTATATGTTTTTACCTTTATGTGTTGATTGCAAATTATTTTTACTCTTTTTCTGATTTTATTTTTATATTAGAATAAGTTAGAAAATGTATATGTTAGTATTTGTGAAGTTTCTCTTGAAATTTGTTTGGTTCAGTAATTACTTTCCCCTATAGTAGAAGCAGATATTTTAAATTATTAAAATTTCTTGTCTATGATTGGTGTTATATATTGTGAGATAACTTTTTAAAAGTAAATTTTCCAATCTGTTTAGTTGTATTTTGGTTATTATATGTTAAAATCTTATGCCTTTTAAACCCGTGTTATTTTGTTGTCTGTTCTGTCAGTTTTACTTTTATGCAAATGCCACATTACCTGAGAAAAATTTTGCTTTATAATTTCAATTATATTTTCATATATTCAGATATTTCATATTTTGATATAATTATGTTTTCAATTATATCACACATTATTGAAATCATTGTGTATGTATTAAACATTTTTCTTGAAAACGATTTTTCTTGTAGACCTGTTTTGTCATCAGATTCATGATGTAAACTTAAATATGAGTAAAATATGTCAAATATAAACAAATCAGTGAAAATCAGTATGTGTATGTAGATGTCATTGTTGAAGTTTAGTTGGAGTTTTTGACTTTTTCCTCTTTATGTCTTTTCTAAGATTTCTTTAGTGAAAGCTTTTTTCTTATTGAGGAGTGAGGGACTTTTAAAACAACCCTATCTTGGACTTAGCCATTTGTAACAAGTAAAAAACTAGTATTCTGTGATGAAGATGATGATGTTGCTTTTATTATGATGGTGGTGATGATACCTTGGACAGTAGATCTCATTATTGATTGGACAAGTTAATTTTATCAATATTGTAACCCTGCAGCATCCATATTGTTCAGTGTTTTGTGATGGTTGTTTGTTTTGTTTTAAGTTTGTTATTGAGCTCAGTATTCTCTAGGAACTGTGTTTTTAGCAGAACAAGTTAAAATGTAGTTGTTGTAATAAGCCCTGATCTTACAATACTATTTATTTTAATTTGAAGATAAACTTTTTGTTGGATGGAGTCTACAATGACAGCTTTCCTCTCCAAAGTATTATTCATCAGTGTGCTGGATAACTCTTTATAAATCATAGCTTTATATGTTGCTATTTGCTTTTGTAAAAGACAGGCTTTAATCTGAAATTTCTAAATAATCAGGGCTCTGTAAAAAAATCTAATGCAGAGCTTTTTAGATAATATAATTGAACGACTGTGTTCTGGAAATGATGTTAGGAAGTATTATATAAATAAATAAATTAACATGTTGCCAACAGGCTGGGAACATATTTATAGCAAATATGATAGGCAAACAGTGAATATTATTATATAATTAATACACAGTGATGTAATATAAAAAGATAGGGAGTAAAAATTACATAGAGATTCCCCAAAGAAAATACAGATAGTAAAAGTTACTCAGCCTTATCATTTAGAAATTCATGTCAGACCATCAATAAGAACCTTCTAGCAGCATATGAAATACTCAATACAGTGGTAATATCCAGTGCCATCCATGATTAAGTAACTCCCATAGATTTTTGGGAGAATGTTTGGAATAGTAGAGTCATTTTGAAAAGTACTTTGATAATTTTTATCAACAGGCTTAGAATTGTTACTTTGATCCATTAATTCTTTTTCGTTTCTCGAGGAAATAATTATAGATATTGAACTCTGGGAAATGGTGATGGATAGGGAGGCCTGGCGTGCTGCGATTCATGGGGTTGCAAAGAGTTGGACACGACTGAGCGACTGAACTATGAACTATTATAATAATTATTGCATTTAGGCAGATGATTAAGTAATTTTTGATCATTTGTTTGAAATATTGGGCAGTCATCAAGAGCTGATATTTATAAGTATTATCATATTATGGGTGAATGTTTATAACATTGTTAATAAAGAAGACATTATAAATAAATATAATTACAGATAAAAACAGGAACACAGTAACTTGTGGGTGGTTTAAAAAGTAGGGTAAGAATTTAAAGGAATATAGTAGACCTTTTATTTTAAACACAAACAAGATTTTAAGTATTTTAGGAACATCTGAAGGTTGCTTGAAATTTCTCTGAGGCACTTAACTGCATTGTGCTCTTTGCAAAGTTGGCGTGTAGGAGGGAGTCACTTTCTTCAGTGTAGCCAGCTGCCCAGTCCCTGTATGTCAATTTTTGCTTTTTCTGCTCTTTTTTACATAAATATCCAGGGGGGAGGAAATATGCTATTTTAATGCTGCTTGAGAATTTGAGGATTCATAAATTTCTCAGACATATTCATGTATATTCCAATAATCTACTTGGCAGTTGTGACCTCTGTGTTCTAGGGTTATATAATTACCCCTAGTTTCCTGATTTTCAAAAATTCTTTCAAGAGCACGATATTTTTAAAGGAAAACGAAACCCTTTATTCAGTTATCAGTTAAGTATTCTGGCATCAAACTCTTCTTCATGAGACAGTATATACTGTTTTTCTTGCAGTGTCTCATATGCCATTAATCCCTTTTAGAATTTGAACTTAATCTCTAGAAGTTCAATTTGTGCCTTACTTTATTACCGTGTTTTTACTAATGTGTTTAGTCTTTTCTGTTTGAACACATGAAATACAGTTATAACTCTTGTAAGTTCTTGTTTATTGTACTGTAATCTGTGCCATTGGCTCATGTATTTTAATATTCAATAGAAAAATGCAAAAATGCAAAAAACACTTAACAGGTACAAAATACAAATACTACCTAACAAGTTTGTTTTAGAATATTATAAGCATGTTGTATTGCCTATCTCTATAACTTTTCTAAATGTTGTTTGTATGTGTATATAGTATATTGTTTATTCATACATGTTTTACTATAAATTACCTCTGGCTGTGTGTATTCTTCTAAAATGTTTTCTTCTTCCTTAATATTATGTTATTGAGAGACACATTGATGTGTATACTTGTCATTGGTTTTACTCTTCTGTAGTAGTAATTTGAAGGAATGTTTTTGTTTGTTCTCCAGTTGATTTCAGTTATACACCTTATCTCAGTATATATACATTATTTCCATTTCAGTTATATATAATTTTTTTTGTTTTTTACAGTGCTGTTACAAACATTCTTGTGCATGTCTTCCAATGTACAAATCTAAGAATTTCTCTGAGTTATGTGGAATGAACTTAGTAATGGTATATTTTAGCAATGGGTTATTCATATGGAATCTTATTAGATTATCCAGGTTGATTTCCAGAGTGATTTTATCTCATTTACAATGTTTCTTTTTATATGTATATATACACGCATACACGTGTATATATACACACATATATACATGCATGTGCACATATATGGATGTATATATTTATTGTTGCAGTTAACATAGTAGAAAATATCTTTCGGTCTAAATTATTCACTTTTCCTTCTTTTTAAATATTACTTATTTTAGAAAAAAATCATTAATTAGAGGATACAAATTTTTTATTAACTAGCCATCTTTTTTAAAGTTCTGTTTTTCTTGACTTACCATGTACTCTTCCCTTGTTTTATTTGTTATGAAAGTTATGCATGTGTAATATACTCAAATAGTTCTATAAAATTTATCATTAAAAATAGCAATCACTTGTCTTGTTTCTGCCCTTTTACTTTTCCCTGGAGGCCTCCATTTTCAGCATTTTTGCTGATTTTTTGGTATTTACCTCTATAGCTCTGAATCATCTGCCTGTATTTCCACTTCTTAATTTTTATCTTCTTTGACTTCGCACTTTGAAACATGAAAATTTAGCTTCCTTTATTGCTTCCAGCTTCCAGCACAATCCAAACCTCACATGTGTACTCTTCCCTCATCTCTTTTATCCAAAATAAATAATGGAGTGCTAACATTATTAAGAACAGTAAATGTATCAGTTCAGTTCAGTTGCTCAGTTGTGTCCGACTCTCTGCGACCCCGTGAATCTCAGCACACCAGGCCTCCCTGTCCGTCATCATCTCCCGGAGTTCAGTCAAACTCACGTCCATCGAGTTCGTGATGCCATCCAGCCATCTCATCCTCTGTCGTCCCCTTTTCCTCCTGCTCCCAATTCCTCCCAGCATCAGAGTCTTCTCCAATGAGTCAGCTCTTCGCATGAGGTGGCCAAAGTACTGGAGTTTCAGCTTTAGCATCATTTCTTCCAAAGAACACCCAGGGCTAATCTCCTTTAGAATGGACTGGTTGGATCTCCTTACAGTCCAAGGGACTCACAAGAGTATTCTCCAACACCACCCTTCAAATGCATCAATTCTTTGGCGCTCAGCTTTCTTCACAGTCCAACTCTCGCATCCATACACGATCACTGGAAAAACCATAGCCTGGACTAAATGGACCTTTGTTGGCAAAGTAATGTCTCTGCTTTTGAATATGCTATCTAGGTTGGTCATAACTTTCCTTCCAAGGAGTAAGCGTCTTTTAATTTCATGGCTGCAGTCACCATCTACAGTGATTTTGGAGCCCAGAAAGATAAAGTCTGACACTGTTTCCACTGTTTCCCATCTATTTCCCATGAAGTGATGGGACCAGATGCCATGATCTTCGTTTTCTGAATGTTTAGCTTGAAGCCAACTTTTTCACTCTCCTCTTTCACCTTCATCAAGAGGCTCTTTAGTTCCTCTTCACTTTCTGCCATAAGGGTGGTGTCATCTGCATATCTGAGGTTATTGATATTTCTCCCGGCAATCTTACTTCTAGCTTGTGCTTCTTCCAGGCCAGCATTTCTCATGATGTACTCTGCATAGAAGTTAAATAAGCAGGGTGACAGTATACAGCCTTGGCGTACTCCTTTTCCTAGTTGGAACCAGTCTGTTGTTCCATGTCTAGTTCTATCTGTTGCTTCCTGACCTGCATAGAGGTTTCTCAAGAGGCAGGTCAGGTGGTCTGGTATTCCCATCTCTTTCAGAATTTTCCACAGTTTATTGTGATCCACACAGTCAAAGGCTTTGGCATAGTCAATAAAGCAGAAATAGATATTTTTCTGGAACTCTCTTGCTTTTTCCATGATCAAGCGGATGTTGGCAATTTGATCTCTGGTTTCTCTGCCTTTTCTAAAACCAGCTTGAACATCTGGAAGTTCATGGTTCATGTATTGCTGAAGCCTGGCTTGGAGAATTTTGAGCATTACTAGCGTGTGAGATAAGTGCAATTGTGTGGTAGTTTGAGCATTCTTCGGCATTGCCTTTCTTTGGAATTGGAATGAAAACTGACCTTTTCCAGTCCTGTGCCCACTGCTGAATTTTCCAATTTTCTGGCATATTGAGTGCAGCACTTAGACAGCATCATCTTTCAGGAATGCATAGCTGAGTTATTTAGCAAACTATAATTTCTCTTCGTTTGTTTTCTTTTAAACAGAGGAGGATGCTAATAAAAGAAGAAGCAGTAAGAATTTTGAACTCTTAGAGGGGATTTGTGTTGCAGAGGAGGCTTTGTGGAAGGAGATAATACTGGTCACTAAGGAAGTCATAGATTCCATAAATGGAAGTGGAGCAAGATGAGTAAGAATGACTAACCAGCAGAAAGTACCTCATTGTGTTTTGATTTCCATTTCTCTAATAATTAGTGAATGTTGAAGAATCTTTTCATGTGCTTGTTGGCCATCTGTATGTCTTCTTTAGAAAAACATCAATTTAGGTATTCTGTCAATTTTTTGATTGGTTTGCATGTTTTTACAGTACAGATTTATTTGAGCTGTTTATGTATGCTGGATATTAATACCTTGTTGGTTATTGTTTCCAAATATTTTCTCCTGGTCTGTAGGTTGTCTTTTCATTTATTGATGGTCCCTTTTCTGGACAAAGCTTGTAACTTTGATTAGATCCCTTTTGTTTATTTTTGCTTCTATTTATTTTGCCTTGGGAGACTGATCTAGGAAACTATTGCTATGATTTATGTCAAAGAACATCTTTCTTGTGTCCTCTCCTAGAAGTTTTACGTTGTCGTGTCTTACATTTAGGTCTTTAAGCCATTTTTAGTTTATTTTCAAATATGTTAGCGAATGTTCTGATTTCATGTAACTGTCCAGTTTCCCCAGCATCACTTATTGAAGGGACTATCTTTTCTCACACATTTTTCTTTCTTGTTGTAGGGTAATTGACCATAAGCGCGTGGTTTTATTTCTGGGCTACCTATCCTGTTCTACTGATCTATGTGTCTGTTTTATACCGGTACTATACTGGACTCCCAGGTGGCTCAATGGTCAAGAGTTCTCCTGCCAATGCAGGTGACACAAGAGACAAGGGTTTGCTCCCTAGGTTGGGAAGATCCCCTAGAGAAGGAAATAGCAACCGCCTCCAGTATTATTGCCTGGACAATTCCATGGATAGGGGAGCCTGGTGGGCTACAGTCCATGGGGTTGCAAGCATCAAACACGAATGAGCAGGCATACATACATAAACTGTTTCAGTTGCTATGACCTTGTAGTATAGTCTGAAGTCAGAGAGAATGATTCCTCCAGCTCCATTCCTCTTTCTTAAGCTTGTTTGGTATTCAGGGTTTTCTGTGTTTCCATACAAAATAAAAACTTTTTTGTTTTAGTTCTGTGAAAAATGCCATTGGTGATTTCATAGAGATTGCATTGAACCTGTAGATTGCCTTGGGTAGTATAGTTTCTTTAACAGTATTGATTTTTCCAATTTAAGGATATGGTATATCTTTCCATTTGTTTGTATTGTCTTCAATTTATTTTACGAACATCTTACAGCTTTTGGAGTTTAGATCTTTTGCGTCCTTAGGTAGATTTATTCCTAGCTATTTTATTCTTTTTTGTACCGTGGTAAATGGGATTGTTTCCTTATTTCCTCTTTTGATAGTTCATCATTGGTTAATACAGATTTTTGTATGTTAATTTTGTATCCTGAAACATTACCAAATCATTGATAACCTCTTGTAGTTTTCTGGTAGCATCTTTAGGGTTTCTATGTATAGTATCATGTCACTGGCAGACAGTGACATTTTTACTTCTTCCTTTCCAATTTGGATTCCTTTTATTTTTCTTCTCTGATTGCTATGGATAGGACCCAAACTATATTAAATAAAAGTCTTATTCATGTTTTGATACCTATGTCAGGTCATTCAGTTGAATCTCTTTTTCTTTAGTCTATTAAATTAGATTTTCTCAATTTAAGTAAACATGGAGTTGAGTAATATCGTTTCTTTTCTGCTAAAATTACTAGTCTTATCATTTTCTTACTAAAGAGAGGATAAATATGTTAAATCCAAGAGATCACTTTCATTTTCTCACATATATTCTTGGTACATAAAATGATTCAACAGGTATTAGTATTAAGTGGCTAGAAAGGTAGTTCTGGCTTTCTATTCCACACTTATTAAGGTTTAATTGTTAAGTGTGAGTAGTGGTCTCATATTTCAAAATTTGGCATTTTAGCACATTTTATGCATTTTAAAACTTTTACTTGTTACTTTTTTGTTAAAATTTATTAAACTTAGAATGAAAGTGAAAAGTGTTAGTTGTCCAGTTGTGTCCAACTGTTTGTGACCCCATGGACTGTAGCCCACCTCTGTCCAAGGAATTCTCCAGGCAAAAAACTGGAGTGGGTAGCCATTCCCTGTCATGCAACTTGAGAAATTTCAAAGTTCATCAGGATATTTATTTATAGTAATTTGGCACAGTTTTTTGGTAACCTGTTGACATTACTTTGAATTTCTAATAATCATAATTCATTTCTTGCTTTATCAAATCTATAATGTTTGAAATATTTTCCTCCAGAGTAAAGTTCTCATTAGGTAGGGAATGTTTGGGTAATTCTGTTTCTTAAAATACAGATTTTGAAAGGGAATAGTGTTCAACAGCAAGTTTTCAAGATTTTGCAGAAGTTAGACATGATGTTTTGATACCTTTATATTCATTCAGTATTGAAACATTTAAATGTGTGTATTTTTTTAAATAGATTATCTTTCTCAAGGAATAGACCTTTCTGGAATAGAAGTGATAGAAAATGATCTACTTTTTGTTGCAAGAGCTCGACTTGAAGTGGAAAATCAAGCTAAGCGCCTACTGGAGCAGGGTGTGGAGACTCAGGTAATAAAAATAATATTACTTTTTTAATGTGAAAAATGTCATAATATAGATGAACATTTGATTATGTGTTTAAAATAATGTATGTTCCTATTACTAAGGAACTATGTCTATGATTTTAATTTGAGAGTAGGCATAATGTAAGTACAAGAAAAATTAAAAAAATACGTTTATTTAATTATACTTAAAATAGATTCTAAGATTTCTAATGTGTATTATTCAGTTCAGTTCAGTTCAGTCGCTCAGTCGTGTCCGACTCTTTGCGACCCCATGAATTGCAGCATGCCAGGCCTCCCTGTCCATCACCATCTCCCGGAGTTCACTCAGACTCACTTCCATCGAGTCCGTGATGCCATCCAGCCATCTCATCCTCTGTCGTCCCCTTCTCCTCCTGCCCCCAATCCCTCCCAGCATCAGAGTCTTTTCCAGTGAGTCAACTCTTCGCATGAGGTGGCCAAAGTACTGGAGCTTCAGCTTTAGCATCAGTCCTTCCAAAGAAATCCCAGGGCTGATCTCCTTCAGAATGGACTGGTTGGATCTCCTTGCAGTCCAAGGGACTCTCAAGAGTCTTCTCCAACACCACAGTTCAAAAGCATCAATTCTTCGGCTCTCAGCCTTCTTCACATATTTTAAATATCATATGTATATGTAGATAGATGGTTAATAGATGTTGAGTAGGCTCCCTTTGTCCAAGTCACTGGTACTCATTTAAGCTTTTCAACGACCCAGTTAGGATGGTATTATTGCTATTTCCATTTTATAAATGGGGAAACTGAAAGCTTAATAATTGGTCAAAGGTCATACATCTAGTAAACGGTTTAGTTTGTCTGCCGAGGTCCAGCCCCCACAGGATCCAGGGGAACCCTCAGGAGAAATGGCGTTGGCGAATGAATGAATGAATGAGAGAGGAATAGAGGAGAGAAAGAGGCTGATGTTCCTTTGTTTACACAGAGAGCCAATAAAGCCCCGAGACAAGGAGCTTGCTCTTTTCTCGGAGGCCGAAGGTACCCTCCCGGTCTCCCGAGGGAGTGAAGATGCAGAACGTCTTCCCGTTCAGGTCTTAGAAACCCCGGCAGATAAGTAAACGCAGAGAGCCGCTATGCTCCAAGGGATCAGCCTGAAAAAGAGAGTAAGGGAGAGAAAGAAAAAAAAAAAGGACACGGGGTGACCCAGCTTCTTCGAGCGAGGCCCATAACTTTATTTTCAAACGGGACTTTTATACCTTAATTTGTACATAGAAAGAAATGAAAGGTGCAAGGTCATACAGAGTCAGCCCAAACATTCCAGCAGTTTTGCCACGATCGAAACCAGGATTTTTTTCTGCATACGTTTCCCACAAACGATGTTGTGTACATTATCTTCTGGCCTTGGAGGCCTGTGAACATTTATGACCCTCTTTTGATAAAGGCTGCTCAACCAGAAAAATTATTTTCCCTCAAAGTGTTTTTTCTTTATATTTCTAGTCTATGTCAGCCTCAGAAAATGCTAAACAGAGTTACATTTCTCATGGAGCAAAGGTGCAGTGAGTTACAAGAAAGAACCAGTTAACTCAAAGGTCTGATGTGGTTAATTTCAAGGCTACATTTGTTTTCTTACATTCCAACTATGCTAACTAATGCACTCCCAGGTGCACAGTGGATAAGAGATATGGGAACTTACCAACAAGCATTGGCCCAATAATGAAATCTTACACTAGCAGTACTCTGCTGCTGCTAAGTCGCTTCAGTCGTGTCCGACTCTGTGCGACCCCATAGAAGGCAGCCCAGCAGGCTCCCCCGTCCCTGGGATTCTCCAGGCAAGAACACTGGAGTGGGTTGCCATTTCCTTCTCCAGTGCATGAAAGTGAAAAGTGAAAGTGAAGTCGCTCAGTGGTAATAGTTTTTAACTCTTTGAAAGGCTCTATGTTTTAGGCTTCCCATGCCTCTCACAGTTGGGAGGCTGTGAATAATCATATGCGTAGCTGCAAGAGTCTGGATAAACCTGTCAGACAAGCTAGAATGCTAACAGAGGGCGTTTGATTTGAAATATTCCTCTCATGTCCAGGAGACTTATTAGCTAGAGCCCTAAGTTGATTTTTTCAGAGAAAGGTGGTCGGGGATAGCACCCTGTTAATGTCAGGAGAGCTGGTGAAAGGCACAGAATAGTAAGACGGACAGATTCTGGTTTTAGGGTAGGTGCTTGAGCTGGTCCAGGGAGTCCCTTGAATTCTGACCCGCCTTTGCCCGTCAGATCTTCTCCGCATGACCTTTGTCATGGGTGGGATCTCCCGTGGTGGCTCCCGGCATTCGTCACTCTTAATAATCATGGTGCCATAAATTTTTTTAGAAATTTCTCAAGATTTCTCCTAAGATACCATTTTCCTGATGCTTAATTTTCTGAATTAGAAGAGCCTAATGGTATTGATGTAATAGAATCAGGAAATTAAATATAAATCTCAGTTCTATATTTGCATTGCACCCAGATAGTTGCTCCATTTGTACTGGACCCAAATTTTTAATTCATATTCTTTAAAGCAAAAATTTTATTTTGAAAAATAAAACTTTTATTTTATTTTACACAAAATACAAATGCACAAAAGTTTAATTTAGTGCATTTGTATTGGAAGGAAATAATTTTATACTCAGTTCTTCAGTCTGTAAATCAGGAAATATTTGATTTCTGATTCTTAGCTGTTGTAGTTATAAATAACTGAATGTCAGTTATGTTTAAATGAACTTTTAAAGTTGATTATCATATATATATAATGAAAAGTGAACAAATCATAGACATGCATATAGAATGAAATACTTCAAAGTTAGCACACTTGTGAAATCAAAACACAGGTCAAGATATGGGACATTATCAGCACTCCTGGTGTCTCTTCGCTCTCACTCACAATCACTACTCTCTCCTTTCCCACAGATAACTTTGATTCTAACTTCTAACCTCGAGTTAAGTTTTATCTGTCACCAATTATGTGTTAACTCTTGGTCTCACTATGAAGATAAAATGCTCATATTGTTGAAAAATACTTGTCTACATCAAATAAGAGTGGATACCACATTCTTAAAGAAATATTCAAGGAATTCCGAGTCAGTTTTGAATTAACATGAATATTTCTATAGAAAATTGGTGCTGACCCAGTCATTTAGTTACAAGAAAGGAAGTAATTAACATTTCAGAGAGGGCAGTGTCACAGAATTTTTGTGTTCCTCTAATGTTCCTAATATCACTACATCAGAGATTAAACCTTTGTTTATATGTACTGTTTAACATGTTTTACCTGTGAAGTTTTTATTGCTATGTATATATGTATATGTATGCATGTCTTTGCGTCTTCCCTGGTGGCTTAGAGGGTAAATCGAGACTGCTTGCAATGCGGGAGACCCGGGTTCGATTCCTGGGTTGGGAAGATCCCCTGGAGAAGGAAATGGCAATCCACTCCAGCACTCTTGCCTGGAAAATCCCATGGATGGAGGAGCCTGATAGGCTACAGTCTATGGGGTCGCAAAGAGTCGGACACAACTGAGCTACTTCACTTCACTTCATGCATGTCTTTGATTTATGCAATTCTTAATATTTTACTATATTTTAGAGTCATGGAAATGAAAACCAAAATGGTAGAAAGGAAATAGTATTACAGTTTGTAGAACTCAAATACTGTTTTTTAATAGAGATGGGGGAAATGATTATCATTTAAAGGCTAATTTGTTTTATTACATTCTCATATGTTTAAAATGGGAAAATATTTTCTAGGATAGTAGTTCCTAAGCAAACTCTATTTTATGTATGTTGTTACTTTATGTCCATTTTAATAATTGTCAAATATGACTTTGCTTCAGTTTTTAAATCACATTGAAATTAAACTGATCAACTTTTAAGAAATTAATATTCCTTAAATATTGGTAGTGTTATATATGCAGATTTATGAAGTTAACCAAAAGATTAGTTAAGTGGGTAAGTATTGTTGTTTAGCCAGTTAGCTATATCTAATCAATGAAATTATGAGGATAAAGAAGAAAAAATTTTTAAATGTTGTACATCTACCTGGGTAGATGTGGAATGATCTGCATGGAACTAAAGAATTATAATTTTGTTGTGTTTCAGTGTGATTTGAAGGGAAATAGGTTCTGCTTAGTGGATGGGAACATTGTCTCTTTGTTAAGGCTATGCTGTGCTTAGTCTCTCAGTCATGTCCGACTCTTTGCAGCCCCGTGGACTATAGCCCTCCAGGCTCCTTTGTCCATGGGATTCTCCAGGCAAGAATATTGGAGTGGGTTGCCATGCCCTCTTCCAGGGGATCTTCCCGACCTAGGGATCAGACCCAGGTCTCCTGCATAGCAAGCAGGTTCTTTACCATCTGAGCCACCAATTATAGTTTGCTGACATTAACCATTAATATTTTAAAATTCATTTTTCTTGTTAAATTCCATAGATACAAAGTAACCTTCTGAGTATAGTTTGGCCTTCTCCATAATTTTCCTAACGGGAGAAAATGTACTGTCTTGCCAGTATTAGCATTCTGGTTCATTTCACAATTTTTACAACATTGCCGCAGCTGCCACCGCTAAGTCGCTTCAGTTGTGTCCGACTCTGTGTGACCCCATAGACGGCAGCCCACCAGGCTGCCCCATCCCTGGGATTCTCCAGGCAAGAACACTGGAGTGGGTTGCCATTGCCTTCTCCAATGCGTGAAAGTGAAGTTACTCAGTCGTGTCCGACTCTTAGTGACCCCATGGACTGTAGCCTACCAGGCTTCTCCATCCATGGGATTTTCCAGGCAAGAACACTGGAGTGGGTTGCCATTGCCTTCTCTGTTTACGACATTCCTCATGTGTAAATTGATATTTGTATTTATAGCATTATTTATGTCTGAATTTAGTCATGTGTGTCTGTTTCCCTCAGACCTGGGTCCTTTGGGTTATTTTCACACAGTCAGGTTTCTGGCTTAGCAGGATGAGATTATACCCTTATCAGTAACAGTGTCCCTGAGATAATGTTCTCAGGAACCAGGATGTCTTAGCAGAAAGTGCTTGTGTTTTGGAGCCTCTTTCCTTTTCCTTTTAGAAAGCAGCACGTCAGAGATGTCCTATAGCTGTCCCAGCAGGCAGTATAGGAATTCAGGGTGAAACTAACCTTTATTGAATGTTCCTTCTCTGCCAGGCTTTGTGTTAGTCACTTTACATTTGTTATCTCAACCACAGTAACAATTATGTGAGGAAGATATAATTATCCACTTTTTAAGTTAAGGAAACAAAGGCCTGGAAAGGTTAGGAAATTAACTGCAAGATGAGTCAGCTATCAAGTAGTAGAGTCATGGTCTGGGGTCACTGCTTTTCCTCTTTCTTCAGTAGGACCAAGCAGTTTATTCTAATTATGTTAAATAATTACATTTTAAATCATCTGACAATTTGTGAAGCAATTTATATAAAAACAGTAATTTTTATAGTGTCAAAGTTTCTTTGGGAATCCTCCATGGAATGACTAATCTAAACCAACTCCTCAGAATTTTTGTTTTTCTCTGGCCAACTCTCTTTTTTCCATTTTCTAGAACGACTGTTTTAGACTCTCCACTTTCCGTCAACCTTCCCCTCTCACCCCATCTACTTCACAGAGATGCCTCTCTATATCCCATTTTTTGGATCCCGTTTTCTTGGGAAACCTATCTCCTTCGTATTTCTGTCTCTCATGTCTTCGTTCTTTTTTACTCTATTTCTTCTCATCAGCATTTAATTATACTCCTTTTATGCCACTCTCCTCTGTATTCTCTGTTTTTCAGTCTCGCAAGCTTTCTTTAGTTTTCCACATGTGCATTTTCCTTTCTCCACTAGGGATTTCGAGTTCTTTTTATGCCTGGAACACTCTTTCTACTTCCCATTGAAACAGAAGCTGCAGGTTATATATATTGGATTCTCAAAATATATTTTCCCATTTATAAGAAATCATTGAAATAGTTAAATTTATTTTTAATATTTATTACAAACATAGACTGATAACTACCGCATTTTAATATTGATGTAATACTGCATACCTGAACTGTTACTTAGTTTATGGGCTCATAACCTGAATCAAGGTGTTCAGGAAACATGTGTCGTTACTTGCATTTAATAATCAACTTCTGACATTAATTTGATTCCTCAGGAAAGTTAGTTATCTTCTTTAACTGAGTATATAGTTGGTGGCCATCATTTTTAATATCAATTAACTGTAAAACTTAAATTTACTAAAAGAAAGTTAGGGTAATTTATTTTTGTAGCATTCTTTTTCTGAAACCAAAATTTTTAAAATAAATGCAGGTAACCTCTTTTTGATCATTACTGTTTTTCCCTAGTTAATTGCTTAATTGTTCTTTATTCATTTGTAGATTTTTATAGCTTTGTAGTGTTACAAAGTCTCTACTATAGTATTATAAAATGTTTGTCTTGGAAGACATAAACTAAATAATTATTTAGATACTAAGGAACTGTGTTTTCTTCTTATAGTACAAAAATAAGTAAACTGGTGACCTCACAAACTCACACTATTTCTGTATGGAAAAGATTCGTGGTGATACCACTGCCACATTCTTTCTGCATTGTTTAGGATGGATGACCCAGAGTACTTCTTCTGGTGAAGCATACCGTTATCACCACATAAGAAAGAACATTCTTCAATTTGACAGGCAGTTTTTGTTCCAGATCTGGGGCTAGGTAAACGACCATCTGCAGATCCTCCTTGACTCCTGTTTCTCTTTTTTACTGATCCTGAAAATCTTCCGTTGAAAGAAGCCAGACAAAGAAGAAGAGAACCTTATGGTATTTTCAGGATTGCATCAGACTCCATTACCTCAAGCTGTAACTAGCTTTCAAAATAGGTGACAGCGATTTTGATCTGGATGAGTTCCTACATCACCATAGATACCAGGCCCCCACAGTGAAATGATGACATTTTAATTAGAAAGATGGCTTTAGCTTGTGAATTACAAGCTTTTCTGGTAAACAAGTACAGGGCTTTCTAGAGGTTCTAGGGTGGAAGGGGATCATGTGCTTACTTATCTTTAAGATTATCAGGAAGAGAGTCTCTCAGTCTATGCCAGGCTGGAGTCTCCCCTGTGGTCATTGTTGCCAGTACTAGGAGGTAAACATCCACAGTCTGCCTTTTCCCTGAGTCAGAAAGGTTTCTTGGTCAGGTCCACACAAAGTACTGGTGCTTATCAGTGGTCAGCTAAAAGTACCATGACAGCACGATCCAGACAAAATCTCAGAGGACAGTGTGGAATTGAAGTTCACTAAATAAATGTCTGCATAGCATCCAGTAACTGACAGTGACGTTACGAACCCTTTTAACTTACATTGTTAAAAGATTCTGAATTGTTTCCAGCACAGCTGTTGCTGCTGCCTAGTCACTTCAGTTGTGTCCAACTCTGTGTGACTCCATGGACTGCAGCCTGCCAGGGTCCTCTGTCCATGGAATTCTCTAGGCAAGAGTACTAAAGTGGGCTGTCATCCCCTTCTCCAGGGGCTCTTCCCAACCCAGGGATCAAACCCACGTCTCCCATATTGCAAGCAGATTCTTTACCATCTGAGCCACCAGAGAATCCCAAGAAGGCTGGAGTGGGTAGCCTATCCCTTCTCCAGAGGATCTTCCCAACTCAGGAATCGAGCCAGAGTCTGCTGTATTGAAGGTGGATTCTTTACCAGCTGGTTACCAAGGAAGCCCCTTCTAGCACAGAGAGGGTACCAATTCAGATGTAGTGTGTTGAACGTTTATGGAGGTTAAGCATTTTTCTAAGCTACAAAAGGAACTTTTTGGCAAAGTTGAACTCATTGATTACTTTCGTAATTAGTTATGGGAGTTCAGTTTGCAACAGATTTTTGTTTTTAATGATCCTTTTCTTCTCTGCGTGCCCAACAAACACCATAGTTGACTCAGTGTCAGTTGAGTTAAGTTGAATACCTGCTTTAAGAGGGCTAGCTTTCCTACTGTTAGTTGCTGGTTTTCCTGGCTGGTCACATGAATTCTAGAATAGATCTCATTATTTAAATTTACAGGAGCTCCTTTTGTATATTTGGTCCCAGTGTTTTTGGTCTTTACTAAATATAAAGTTCCAGTAATTTTTCAAAAATGTGTGAAGCATTTTTCTTGACACCCAATAAACAATTTGAGGGAACAGGCGAGATGGGTGAAGGGGGCCAAAATCTTCTAGTTATAAAATAAACAAGTCATGAGGATATAATATACAGCATGGCCCTATGGTTAATACTATGTTGTATATTTGAAAGTTGTTAAGATCTTAAATGGTGAGATCTTGTGGTGAGATCTTTCTCACCACAAGAAAAAGCATTTTTGTAACGATTTATGGTAACATGTTAACTAGACTTATTGTGGTAATCATTTTGCAATATATACAGGTATCAAATTATGTTATATATGTGAGACTAATATAATATGTTAATTATATATCAAATTTAAAAATATATAAAAGATAAGTACAGTAAGAGCTCTTCAAGTTACACAGATCCAAAGATTTCATTTATTTTCTTTATTTTACCAGCCACAATGGATGATTTGCCACCCACTCTCATCTGTTTGCTCCTATCACTGTAAGCTCTCCTTAGGTTTTAAACTGAGCATCTAAATGTTTTCCCTAAAGCTTAATAAATCTTGTTTAGTGTATATTTGCTATTTTATCCTTAAATTTGAGTGGGCACTAACTTGAACTCTTAACTTTCTAAATCAAGGGTTGGTGAAACTACCGTCTTTGTATTGTCAAGTGCTAATTGTTCTTACATTTTTGTATGGTTGGGGAAAAAAATGAAAGAACAATATATAGCAGCGACCACATTTGGCCTGTGTGGCCGCCAAAACATGACTATTTACTGTCTTGCCCTTTAAGGACCCTAAGTGTGTGCTGATCCCTGCTTTAAATGATTGTATTATCTTCATGCTGGGTGCTTTATCATGTTCTGTCCTTACATCCTTTCTTCCAGCTCTGTTTCCTCTTTTACAATATTTTAATTATCACATGGTATTTCTCTGTTTTTGTTTTATGCCAGATATAAAGTAGTAGTATTTTTCTTGTTTTTATATTTTTCAGTCATGTTCTTTTCTTATTCTTGGGTATAATCTCTCATCATGAACAACCCACAGTAACATTGGTTGCTTTGTTATTTTATTGCTATTTTGCAGTGTAGATTCACATCTAACTAACTGCTTTCAGCCTTAAGGTCTTTTGGTGTTACTGCTTTCCATAGTTTTTCAGTTCACTGAACTGTGAATAATTTTTTTCAATAACTGCGTGAATTTTTATTGTATTTCATACAGAGTTCTGTCGCTACTCTTTGCTTAAAATTTGGTAATCACTCTTTATGTGTAATTGTCTATTCTTCAGAAATTCAGAATTTTTGTACTTGGATAACTCTATTTTATTTTACTCAATTTAAACAGTCTTATGCTGACTTTTTATTAGAGTAGTAAATACTGAAGTTTTTATTTTGTAGTTTGGAAACTACAAAGAACCAGAACCAGATAACCATTTTGCATCACTGTGGATTAATTTGCATTGTCTATAGTTTTATATAATTGGAGGCATACAGTGTCTTCTTTCTTGTGTCTGGTTCTATCCATTCAGTATTATTATTTTGAGATTGATTCCTGTTGTGTATATTGGTAGTTTTGTGTTATTTTTGTTGCTGATTAAAATTGCATTGTATTTAAGATCATGGCATCTGGTACCATCACTTCATGGGAAATAGATGGGGAAACAGGGGAAACAATGTCAGATTTTATTTTTAGGGGGGCTCAAAAATCACTGCAGATGGTGATTGCAGCCATGAAATTAAAAGACGCTTACTCCTTGGAAGGAAAGTTAGGACCAACCTAGACAGCATATTCAAAAGCAGAGACATTACTTCGCCAACAAAGGTCCATCTATCTAGTTAAGGCTATGGTTTTTCCAGTGATCATGTATGGATGCGAGAGTTGGACTGGGAAGAAAGCTGAGCGCCAAAGAATTGATGCTTTTGAACTGTGGTGTTGGAGAAGACTCTTGAGAGCCCCTTGGACTGCAAGGAGATCCAACCAGTCCATTCTAAAGGCAATCAGTCCTGGGTGTTCATTGGAAGGACTGATGCTAAAGCTGAAAATCCAATACTTTGGCCACCTCATGCGAAGAGTTGACTCATTGGAAAAGACTCTGATGCTGGGAGGAATTGGGAGCAGGAGGAGAAAGGGACGACAGAGGATGAGATGGCTGGATGGCATCACTGACTTGATGGATGTGAGTTTGAGTGACCTCCGGGAGATGGTGATGGACAGGGAGGCCTGGCGTGCTGCAATTCATGGGGTCGCAAAGAGTCGGACACGACTGAGCAACTGAACTGAACTGAACTAAGTTACATTTATCTATTCACTTGCTAATAGGCATTGGGTTATTTCTGGTTCAGGGCTACTGCAAACAAGTGGCCATGTACAGTCAGGTGCATGTCTCTGTGTCAGCATTTTTCCTTTTCCTTGAGTAAATGTCTAAGGCAAAAAATGGTTGGGTTTTTGCAAGGAATGATATGTTTACTTTCTATAGAGACTGCTAGGTTTGCAAAGTGGTTCCATCGTTTATAGCCCCATGTAAGTAGGTTAGAATTTTTGTTCCTCTAGATTGTCACCAAAATTTGATGTTGGCAGTCTTTTAAATTTTAGCCATCTTAATGGGAGTATAAGATTATCACTGAAGTTTTAATTTGCCTTTTCTTAATTGCTGATGTAGCCAACTTTTCAAGTGTCTAACAGTGAAAGGTATTTGCCTAACATTTAAAGACTTTATTGTCTTCTTACTGATTTGTAAGAATTCTTAATGTATTCTGGGTACCAGTCTTTTGTCATACATGTGAACTGTAAATATTTTCTCCTATTCTATGGCTTGCCTTTTTTCTTTTAGCATTGTTATTAAGGTATAATTTATATTTCATAACATTTGTATACTTAAGCATATAGTTTGATGAGTTACTAAATTTTTGCATTTGTGCAACTGTTTCACAGTCCAGATTTTTTTTTTTCCTTAAGCTACTGTCACCACCAAATAGTTCCCTCATGACTCTTTGTAGTCAATTCTTCCTCCTGCCCCCAAACCCAGGGAATCACTGATTTGCTTTCTCTCTCTCTACATAGTTGCCATTTTCTAAAAGTGTCATACAAATGGAACCACACAGTAGGTCATCTTATGTATCTAGCTTGTTTCACTTAGCATGTTTATATAGCTTCATCTGTGTTGTTGCATGTATGGTGATGGTAGTTTAGTTGCTAAGTCATGTTTGACTCTTGTGACCCCATGGACTGTAACCCACCAGACTCCTCTGTCCATGGGATTTCCCAGGCAGGAATACTGGAGTGGGTTACCCTTTCCTTCTCCACGGGGATCCTCTCGACGCAGGGATCAAACCCAGATCTTCTGTGTTGCAGGTGAATTTTTAACCAACTGAGCCAGAGTTCTCTCCCACTGTTGCGTGTGAAAGTACTCCTTTTTACTGCTGAGTAATTCTTACAGTTTTGGGCTGTTAAGAATAATGCCACCTTGTTTTTCCCCTTGACATCATCTTTTATTTTAAATTTTTTTTTTAGTTTGGATTGTGTCTTGTTTCTTCCTCCTGTTTTTTTAAAAATTTATTTATTTTGGGTGCATTGGGTTCAGTAGTTGAGATATGCAGACCCTAAAGGCTTAGTTCCCAGACCAGAGAGTGAGCTCATGTCCCCCGCATTGCAAGGCAGATTCTTAACCACTGGACCATCAGGGAAGTCCCTGTTGTATCTTTTTAAAAATGTTTTAAAAATTGAAGTGTACGGTGTTAGAAAGTGATCTAGTTTCATTCTTTTACAAGTGGTTGACCAGTTTTCCCAGCACCGCTTGTTAAAGAGATTGTCTCTACTCCATTGTATATTCTTGCCTCCTTTGTCAAAGATAAGGTGTCCATATGTGTGTGGATTTATCTCTGGGCTTTCTATTTTGTTCCATTGATCTATATGTCTGTCTTTGTGCCAGTACCATACTGTCTTGATGACTGTGGCTTTGTAGTAGAGCCTGAAGTCAGGCAAGTTGATTCCTCCAGTTCCATTCTTCTTTCTCAAGATTGCTTTGGCTATTCGAGGTTTTTTGTATTTCCATACAAATCTTGAAATTATTTGTTCTAGTTCTGTGAAAAATGTGGCTGGTAGCTTGACAGGGATTGCATTGAATTTGTAAATTGCTTTGGGTAGTATACTCATTTTCACTATATTGATTTTTCCGATCCATGAACATGGTATATTTCTCCATCTATTAGTGTCCTCTTTGATTTCTTTCATCAGTATTTTATAGTTTTCTATATATAGGTCTTTAGTTTCTTTAGGTAGATATATTCCTAAGTATTTTATTCTTTTCGTTGCAATGGTGAATGGAATTGTTTCCTTAATTTCTTTTTCTACTTTCTCTTGGATTAAAGATCTAAATGTAAGATCAGAAACTATAAAACTCCTAGAGGAGAACATAGGCAAAACACTCTCAGACATAAATCACAGCAGGATCCTCTATGATCCACCTCCCAGAATTCTGGAAATAAAAGCAAAAATAAACAAATGGGATCTAATTAAAATTAAAAGCTTCTGTACAACAAAGGAAAATATAAGCAAGGTGAAAAGACAGCCTTCTGAATGGGAGAAAATAATAGCAAATGAAACAACTGACAAACAACTAATCTCAAAAATATACAAGCAACTTCTGCAGCTCAATTCCAGAAAAATAAACGACCCAATCAAAAAATGGGCCAAAGAACTAAATAGACATTTCTCCAAAGAAGACATACGGATGGCTAACAAACACAGGAAAAGATGCTCACCATCACTCATTATTAGAGAAATGCAAATCAAAACCACAATGAGGTACCACTTCACACCAGTCAGAATGGCTGCGATCCAAAAATCTGCAAGCAATAAATGCTGGAGAGGGTGTGGAGAAAAGGGAACCCTCTTACACTGTTGGTGGGAATGCAAACTAGTACAGCCACTATGGAGAACAGTGTGGAGACTCCTTAAAAAATTGCAAATAGAACTACCTTATGACCCAGCAATCCCACTTCTGGGCATACACACCGAGGAAACCAGAATTGAAAGAGACACATGTACCCCAATGTTCATCGCAGCACTGTTTATAATAGCCAGGACATGGAAACAACCTCGATGTCCATCAGCAGATGAATGGATAAGAAAGCTGTGGTACATATACACAATGGAGTATTACTCAGCCATTGAAAAGAATTCATTTGAATCAGTTCTGATGAGATGGATGAAACTGGAGCCAATTATACAGAGTGAAGTAAGCCAGAAAGAAAAACACCAATACAGTATACTAACACATATATATGGAATTTAGGAAGATGGCAATGACGACCCTGTATGCAAGACAGGAAAAAAGACACAGATGTGTATACCGGACTTTTGGACTCAGAGGGAGAGGGAGAGGGTGGGATGATTTGGGAGAATGGGAATTCTAACATGTATACTGTCATGTAAGAATTGAATCGCCAGTCCATGTCTGACGTAGGGTGCAGCTTGCTTGGGGCTGGTGCATGGGGATGACCCAGAGAGATGTTGTACGGAGGGAGGTGGGAGGGGGGGTTCATGTTTGGGAATGCATGTAAGAATTAAAGATTTTAAAATTAAAAAAAAAAAAATTAAAGTGTAGTTGATTTATAATATTATATTGGTTTCAGGCATACAACACAGTGGTTCAGAATTTTTATAGATTATACCCAATTTAAATTTATTGTAAAATAATGGCTATTTTTCCCTATTGTGTACAGTATATCCTTGTTGCTATTTCCTGTTTCTTGATCAGGCCTACTTGATCAGGCTTTTATTAACTTATTTCTTTTCCAAAAGATGTAATCTTTTATGAAGAGCAAATTTCTTTAGTTTACCCATGCTTTCATTTGCATGTTATATAAGAAAATTTTGCCTACCTTAATGTTGGAAAGCTTTATTCCTGTGTTTTATTTTAGAAGTTAATAATTTTATGTTTTAATTTTTATGTATACTGTTTAAGGTTCATCTTTTTCTTATCAGTTCAGTTCAGTTGCTTAGTCGTGTCCGACTCTTTGCAACCCCATGAATTGCAGCACGCCAGGCCTCCCTGTCCATCACCAACTCCTGGAGTTCTCCCAAACTCACGTCTATCAAGTTGGTGATGCCATCCAGCCGTCTCATCCTCTGTTGTCCCCTTCTCCTCCTGCTCCCAATTCCTCCCAGCATCAGGGTCTTTTCCAGTGAGTCAGCTCTTTGCATGAGGTGGCCAAAGTATTGGATTTTCAGCTTTAGCATCAGTCCTTCCAATGAACACCCAGGACTGATTGCCTTTAGAATGGACTGGTTGGATCTCCTTGCAGTCCAAGGGACTCTCAAGAGTCTTCTCCAACACCACAGTTCAAAAGCATCAATTCTTTGGCGCTCAGCTTTCTTCCCAGTCCAACTCTCGCATCCATACATGACCACTGGAAAAACCATAGCCTTGACTAGACGGACCTTTGTTGGCAAACTCATGTCTCTGCTTTTGAATATGCTGTCTAGGTTGGTCCTAACTTTCCTTCCAAGGAGTAAGCGTCTTTTAATTTCATGGCTGCAGTCACCATCTGCAGTGACTTTGGAGCCCAAAAAATAAAGTCTGACACTGTTTCCCCTGTTTCCCCATCTATTTGCCATGAAGTGATGGGACCAGATGCCATGATCTTCGTTTTCTGAATGTTGAGCTTTAAGCCAACTTTTTCACTCTCCTCTTTCACTTTCATCAAGAGGCTCTTTAGTTCTTCACTTTCTGCCATAAGGGTGGTGTCATCTGCATATCTGAGGTGATTGATATTTCTCCCGGGAATCTTGATTCCAGCTTGTGCTTCTTCCAGCCCAGCATTTCTCATGATGTACTCTGCATGTAAGTTAGATAAGCAGGGTACAATATACAACCTTGACGTACTCCTTTTCCTATTTGGAACCAGTCTGTTGTTCCATGTCCAGTTCTAACTGTTGCTTCCTGACCTGCATATAGGTTTCTCAAGAGGCAGGTCAGGTGGTCTGGTATTCCCATCTCTTTCAGAATTTTCCCCAGCTTATTGTGATCCACACAGTCAAAGGCTTTGGCATAGTCAGTAAATCAGAAATAAATGTTTTTCTGGAACTCTTGCTTTTTTGATGATCCAGCAGATGTTGGCAGTTTGATCTCTGATTCCTCTGCCTTTTCTAAAACCAGCTTGAACATCTGATACACAATTGTTTGAGCACCTTTTGTTGGAAAAGATTATTTTTTCCTTCCATTGAATTACTTCATTGTGAATTTGAATGTATTTTGGCATCTTGAGAACATTTAATTCAAAGTCTTTCTCCTAATGGTCTTAATATCTATTGATGATTTTTGCCCAAATCTTTTTTTCATTAGATATTGTGAAAGAGTGATTTGCTGTTTTTTATTATTAGTTTGTACTTGTTAGCTGTGATTCTTTGTAAACAAGAATTTTTTCTTACTAATTGAAAGGGAGGTTGGTTACCTTGAACTGCAGTTCCTTTTTAAAATGATGGATAGATATTTAGATTTTGCACTTTTATTACCAACTTACAGAGTAAGGAGTTTATTTATTAAGTCACCTCCCTGGTAGCAAATGGGACATAATTTTGTTCTCTCTTTTTTTTTTTAGTATTGTTATGGATTCACAAGTTTTTATGTGTTGTGTTTTCATCAATTTGGTGATGGAAAAAAAAATTTGGTGATGGATGAAACTAAGAGTACTGTAGCAACAAGCTAGACTAACAGAGTTTTAAACAGGGTTTGTCTGGATGTGGGTGGTGGTAACATTGTTTCAGCTGCTTCACAAGCATGCAGTTCTCTCCATTCTGCCTTCCTTAGTGTCCCCTTGCTTGTCATATCATGGTCACAAGATAGTTGTCACACTGCTGGCATTAGTCTGTGTTCACAGTGTGGAGATGGAGCAGTGTCAGCTGCCAGCCAAAAGACATGTTACAGAATCCTTTTTCAAAATTGCCCCAGCAGACATATTGTTATGTCTCACTGACCAGTTAGGTCTCACAGTCACCCCAAGTGTCTGGAGGACTATGAAGACAAGAACCTGACAGAGAGGAACAAATTTGTAACATTGGCTTAAGCTGCTCATGAAGCGTGTGCACATTGACTTCCATGGAGAAAATTAGGTTTCAATGACAAGAAAGGAGGAGGGAAAGAATTTTTAGGGAATACCTAATAATGGCTGCCATAAATATATTTGGTAAAACAAGGAATGACCAGAATTATTATATTGTATTGCTTTATTTAAAAGTAAGCCAGAAATGCACATTTAAGTTAAAAATTTGTGTTCAAGTAAGATTTGGGTGCTTGCAATATTAATGTCTCATGATTGCTTTTGTTTTCCTATAAAATTCATTTTATTATTGAACACATTTTTAGTGTCCTTGAAATATTATCTATTATCTAATGTGATGAGAATATTATTCTGAGTACTGGCATCACTTTAAAACTTTTACTTAATGCCAAGCTATAATTTGTGTGGCCTGTGCTCTCCAGATTCATTTGATAAAAAAAATTTGAAAGTTAAAAGGACCATTTTTTGTATATTGATCGTTTTTACCTTCTCCAGTTTTTAAGGCTCTCTCTGTGTTGTTCTTTCTTGCAGAACTTTCCTCTTTCAGTGCATGTTCGCTTTCATTCTTTTTTCTCCTTTTTCTTTTTACGCTCATTTCCCCCCGTCCTTTTTCCCTGCTCCTCAGAAAGGGCTAGAATAAAGTTGATTTTTGGTTGATAAGATCATGCTGCACTATTAAGCGTTCTTCTTAGTTTCTTAATTTCATTTGGGTTATGCACTGTTGACTGCTGATTGTTAACAGGTTCTGAAATAATTATATTAGGTTAGCTGAGAAGTACATATCAAGCATTAGTGGACTGCATGCTACTGAATCAGAAAAGCCTCTGGTAAGCTCTGGATCACAACTGAGGTAGTTAATATAATTCTTGCTTTAAATTGCATTATTTAATGTGATTCTCCCTTCCTTCAATACTTGTAATCTCCCTTGGGGCTCCATTAAGTCTTCAGTGTTTTAGACATAGCTTCAAAAAAGTATCCAATGTATGTATCATGTTAGGGTACAGAGATATTATAAATTACTATAAATATTTTGGCCTGTTATATACTTGTTATGTATGAAGTGTTGTGAATTTATTAACACTACTCTTGAGAAATAAAATATTTGGATTTTAGAGTTCCTTAGTTACTGTGCATAATTAAGTTGCTGTGCTTTTTACTGTATTAAATTTACCTGAAAACTAGCCTACTTCTATTAAATTTGTATTCTGCTGAGGGAGTGGTTTAAAAAGTTATCTGCTTAGCGATAAAAATTCTTAGATTTGTATCCTTTCTATGCTATAAAAAATAAAATAGTAAGTTTTTTTTTTTTTCAGCAGTAAGGATTTTCTGTATAGTGGAAGATACTTGTTCTTTAAATTTTTGCTTGAACTGAAATTGAAAAATTTTTGCTTTTTTTGCACTATTAGTCTGTTTTTCAGAGATTGGGGACATGTAGATGATTTCCCTCCCCACCTCCCTCCCCACCTTTCTCCATCACTCCCCCTTTTAAATGTGATTCTGAGGGTTCTTATTTTTGTCTTATTTTAGTTGAGCATGAAATGGCTTACTAATGAAACTTTGAGGAAATCCTGTAGTCCTGAAACCACACTAATAACCAAAACTGAATAGCAGCAGGGAATTTTATTTTCTTTACCTGTCCTTTTCCTTCCCTCGGCTCATTGTATTTTTTTATATATTAAACCTGTGGCTCAGACAGTAAAGAATCCGCCTGCAATGCAGGATACTTGGCTTCTATCTGATCTCTGGGCTAGGAAGATCCCCTGGGGGAGGGCATGGCAACCCACTCCAGTATTCTTGCCTGGAGAATCCCCATGGACAGAAGAGCCTGGCAGGCTGCAGTCCATGGGGTCGCAAAGAGTCAGACACTACTGAGTAACTAAGGACATCTATTAATTATATGAAACCTAAAGAAAGAGAAGTTAACTGATATAGAGCTAGTTCATTAGGGAAAAAAGTAAAAGGTGATGGTTAGTCTTTTTGGCACAAGGATTATTTGATCCTTGCAGAGTGGAATCCTGGTCTTGAACATTTATATGATTTTTGCATTTTGTTTTCAATTAAATCAAACTCTGTCACCTTTTCCATTTCTAATTTCAGTTGTATGAAGCTTTTAAAATCCTGTCATACTTTTGATTTAATACTGTATTTATGCTCACAGAGGTCACCTTGTATTATCTATAGTTAACACAAGAACGTTGCTTGCTGTTTTATGGCACAATCTTTGCAGCAGTCTTGCTATCTCTCCATTCCATTAGCTCAGCACCAGCTGTTACTTTGGTTACAGTGTTCCTGTTTTGGCAAGCTTTTTAGGGATCCTAAACAACTTTGCTTCTTTTCTGATTGTGTTCTTGTGGGTTTTTTTTTTTTTTCCTCCCATGTAATGCTACAGAGATGTTGAAAAAGAAAGAAAAAAACTTATATGTATTCATTTCCAAAGCAGAAGTAATTTTAGTTTAATAAGAAAATGCCATCTTCTGAAATGTTTTTGAAAAGGTAGAAGTCTGTTTTGATCTACTCCTGAAATAGATCTACTTTATTATATTGTCTTTTATCTCATTTTATATTACAGTTTATGAAGTTGGAAAATTTCATACATGGTTAAGTGATTTATTGAAGGTGTCATTGACAATTTGTAGAAAATTACTCTTAGAATGTTGACTCTCATTTAAAGAGGAGACATTGTCTATTAGGTTGGTGCAAAAGTAATTGCAATTTTGTGTTGTTGAACCTGGCCACTTGATATTGGAGTACATTCTTAGATAAATATGGTTATGCTATTTATCATTTTAATGTGCATTTCTCACTTTGTTTTTTGCTCATGACTTATTATTTGTTATTTATTTTATATTTATTTTAGACTATGAGAAATGAGGTTAGACAAAAAGCAAATTCAAGTTTTTTTTTTTTACTTCAAAATGGATCGTAAAGAATCAGAGACAACCTGTAACATCAGCAATGCTTTGGCCCAGGAATTGCTAACAAATGTACAGCACAGTGGTTGTTCAAGAACTTTTGCAAAGGAGAAAGCCTTAATGATGAAGAGAGTAGTGGCTTGCCATCAGAAGTTGACAACGGCCAACTGAGAGCCATCATTAAAGCTGATCCTCTTACCATTACATGAGAAATTGCCTAAGAACTCAATGTCCACAATTCTGTGGTCATTTGGCATTTGAAGCAAATTGGAAAAGTGGAAAAACTTGGTAAGTGGGTGCCTCTTGAGCTGAGCAGAAATAAAAAATAATCATTATTTAAAGGTGTCATCCTCTCTTATTGTGCTCAACAACAGCAAACCATTTCTTGATCAGGTTGTGAAGTCCGACGAAAAGTGAATTTAATATAACAGTCATCAATGACCAGCTTAGTGGTTGGGCAGAGAAGAATCTCCAAAGCACTTCTGAAAACCAAACCTGCACCAAAAAAAGGTCATGGTCGCTCTTTGGTGGTTTGCGGCCCGTCTGATCCACTATAGCTTTCTGAATCCTGGAGAAACCATTACATCTGAGAAATACGCTCTGCAATTAATGGATGAGATGCACCGAATGCAGCAACACCTGCAGATGGCATTGGTCAGCAGAAAGGGCCTGATCCTTCTGCATGACAGTGCGCAGCCACATGTCACGTGACACTTCAGACATTGAATGAATTGGGCAATGAAGTTTTGACTCATCTCCCATATTCACCTGATCACTTCTTCCAGCATCTTGACAACTTTTTACAGGGAAAACACTTCCACAACCAGCAGGAGACAGAAAATACTTTCCAAGAGTTCACTGAGTCCTGAAGTATGGATTTTTATACTACAGGAATAAACCAACTTATTTCTCATTGGCAAAAATGTGTTGATTAAAAAAATATGTTTGAGCCTAGTTTTAATGATTTAAAATTCACGGTCCAAAACTGCAATTACTTTTGTACCTAATAGAAGACTAGAGTTGGGTGGTGACAGGGTGAGCTGTGGAAGAGTATAGAATAGGGAGTGAAGGGACTGAGGCCTGAAACTGGCCTGCTAGGCCCGCTTTGGGCCTGTCTTCTTAGTACCTTAGTTAGCTAACTGTAAAGTGAACTTTGTAATATTTATTCTACTTATGTTGTGTTGACAAAAGAAAATAAGTGGATACGGATGCCATTTTAAACATTACTATCCAGGGGAGACTTCCCTGGTGGCTTAGACGGTAAAGTGTCTGTCTACAATGCGGGAGACCTGGGTTCCATCCCTGGGTCTGAAAGATCCCCTGGAGAAGGAAATGGCAATCCACTCCAGCACTATTGCTTGGAAAATCCCATGGACAGAGGAGCCTGGTAGGCTACAGTCTATGGGGTCGCAAAGAGTCGAACACGACTGAGCGACTTCACTTTCACTTTTCACCTAGGGGAGAAGGCATCTTCATGTAGTATACTGTATCCACAGATCAGGGTGGAACCTGCCAATGAATGTAGACCTCCTAAGAAGTACCAGGAATGGGTCTGATTTTGTAAAGAGGGATTTGGTTAGGTGGTGTAAAGAAACAGGGAAGTCCTAGAGCTAATCTTGGAATTTTGGGAAAATAGGCCCAAAGAACAGGCAGCTCCGAGAGGGGCAGTGAATTGTTCACGTTGTGTTTGCACAGTTTGCCTATGAGATGAGAAAGTGTTCTATTAAGGACAGTTTATGATTTTACTGATTTCAGCTTTGTTGAAGTTGGGATTTGCAGCAGAGCATGGGGAGCCAGGTGAGTGTGGCAAAGAGTTAACTGTTTGCCGCTGAATTTAAACCATCAAATTTCACAGAGAACAACAGTGGCCCTGGGTACCAGGAAAGAAAGAATTTTTTTATGGGCAGTTTTCAGGGGAACTTGAAACTTGAGGATATTGTATACAAGCAAGATTGGCTAACCTGCTTATTTGTACAGAAAGATAACAAAAGTACCAGTTTCCAAACACTGTAGGTTAGTAGCAGTCATGCTGAAGTTTTATCAGTTCCCATTAAAATTCAAAATGAAAACAAGGCAACTACTTACTCTGAGAATTTCCCTTGTTACTTGAACAACCTTTCTTTTATGAAGTGATGATAGTAGATAGTGAAGTTTTAAAAAATGTCCTTACTTAGCAAGCAATGGAGAAGACCCCAGTTCGATTCCTGGATTGGGAAGATCCCCTGGAGAAGGGATAAACTATCCACTCCAGTATCCTTGGGCTTCCCTGGTTGTTCAGCCTGCAATCCGGGAGACATGGGTTCGATCGCTGAGTTGGGAAGATCTCCTGGAAGAGGGCATGGCAACCCACTGCAGTTTTCTGGCCCGGAGAATCCCATGGACAGAGGAGCCTGGCAGGCTACAATACATGGGATTGCAAAAAGTCTTGGACACAACTAAGCGACTTTCACTTACTTAGTAAAGTAACAGCACTTATTGGCCATTTTCCTTAGTTACTTTCAAATTTTATTTTACTGCTTAAGGAAAGTCAGACTTTAATTGGTACTAATGGTTATTTGCAAATAACTGTTGTTATTTGGAAGAAGCATGAACTTTAAAATCCAGACATTTTAATGTTTGAATCCCTGCTCTGCCATTTATTCTTTGTAGTCTTGGAGCTTCTGCTGACTTCTCTATTCCTCAGTTTCCCTCTCTTTCAGTAGGGAACAGTACAGCTACTTTGAATGCTTTGTTGGGGAGGATTAGACCTCACATGTGTAAAAGCCCCTAAAATAATGCTTGGTTCATAATAAGGCCTTACTGGATGACTGCAGTAGAAAAATTAGGTTTATCATAATTATCCAGATTCTTTGGCCTCATTCCTAAACCTATCAAATTAGTGTATCTGAAGTTGAGATCCAAGCATATGCATTTTTAAATTCCAATGAAATACACCTAATATGAAATCAGTCACCGTTAGCGTTCAGTAGCATGAGATATGTTTATATTAGTTCACATCACACATCTAGTCTCCAGAAGTCTCACTGGACTGAAACTGTCTACTGAACAATTCTTATCCCTCTCTATCCCTGAGTCCCTGGCAACCACTGTTCTACTGTCTCTATGAATTTGTCTGTATACAGTCTTCATATAAATAATATATAAATAGTATTATCTTTATAATATGTAGCCACACAGTATTTTTTTGTGACTGGTTTATTTTGCATAGCATGATATGTTCACCCATGTTGTAGCTTGTGACAGGATTTCTTTTTAAGACTGAATAATATTTCATTATCTGAATAACACATTTTCTTCATCCATTCAGTGGACACTTGGGTTGCCAGCATGTGCATTTTTTTCCTGATGGTCTTAACCCTCTTATTTTAGACTGTATGGTGGAAATGTAATCAACAGAAAAGTACATAGCTCATAGGAGTACAGCTCAATGAATTTTTCACAAAGCGAACAAACATACATAACCAGCATTCAGATTAAAAAAATGAAAACTTACCAGCAATCTCAGGTCTTCCTTATGTGTCTGTTTTTAGTTAACAAGCTCCCTCAGGTAATTCTTTTATATTTACCAAAAGTTTGAGATTGACTGATAGGGGCACCTGCATTGGTTTAGGTATTTGTGTAGTTCTCTTACCTATCAGATATGATATTAGTCGATTTAATTTCCACAGTGTGCTCATTCACAGGCTTTTGTATGTGCTATTCCTCTGCTTGGAGTGGTTTTCCTGACTCCTGTAAATCTTCGAGCCCTCCTTATCTCCAGCTCCTAACACCTTACCATGACAACTTCACTTTTGGTCTAGGCTGGGTCTTCTTCCTTTAAGGAGAATTTCTTGACTCCTCTATCCCTCTTTCCCTCCCCGATTCTGAGTTAATCACCTCTCCTATTAAACTATCCATTTCTCCTCTAATATATCATAGTACATTCTAATTGCTGCTTTAATTGTCTTTATCACCCATCAGACCATAGATACTGAAAGGTCAGACGGGACAGTATTTGCTTCAGTTTTTTTTAAATCCTCAGTACTTTGCACAGTGCTAGCACGAGTAAATGATGTACACTGAATGATAGTACAATCATATGTTAGTATTGGCAAGGGTACTAGAATTCATCTAGTCCAGTCCCCTCATTTTACAGATGAGGGAGCTGAAAGCCTGATGGTTATTACTAATAAGGACCCAGAAAATTCTGCTGGTCAAATATGTGATATTTGTCTGTGATGAGAGAGGATGATGGGAAAAGAACACTAATGTTTATTATATTTAGGAGGTATTCTTTGCTGGAATCATAGCTAGACAAAATGATTTCATTCCCAGTTTTTCTAATGTTCTAGTTGTTACTCTGATTAGAGGATTCTATCACCCCATTTCTGTTCTCTTACTCTCACCAGTTCTCTTCTTTATTCCCTTTGTGATTAAAAGTTTCCAACATTCTGTATTATTTATTACATCAATTTAGCTTGCTACTCAGTCTAGGTTCCTATGATTATCCAGTTCAAAAGCGTTCTCCTCTCCAACTGAGAACGCTCCGTTGGCACCTGAGACTCCGCGTGTCTCACAGTGAGCACTTCATTAACAACAGCCGTTCACCCTCTCATCCCACCACTCGTCCACCCACTTGCCCAAATGATCTCCTTCTTTTGATTTTCTTTTTTCTTTTTCTGTCCTTTCAGGCCCCCACACTTGAAGAAGCTTCCATATATGGTAGACTCTTCCTTCCCTCTTGTCCATCATAGTCAGTCAGTAGACAGTTTCCTTTCAGTGTTTCAGAATCTCTCCTGTCTGTCCTGTTCTTTGTTTTTAATTGCAACTCCCTAGTTCAAGCTATTTTTCCTTCTTTTCTTTTTTAAAATTATTGTCAGAGCTGATGTAATTATTTTTATTTCCTCAAACATCTTAGATTATGATAATTTTATTACATGAATCATTTTTCTGTTACCAGTAATATTAAATAGAAATTTCACAGAATGCAGTCCAAGGTTGTCAGTGACCAGACCCTTATTTGCTTGTTCAATGTTATCTTTTTTTCCCCCCACATATGCAAAACTTCTGGCAGTAAAATCTATATACCACTCCTTAAGGATACACTGTAATTTTCCTGTCATTTCTCTGTGTATTTGCTTCTTTTTACCAGAAAATCCTGTCTTTCACATGAACAAATGATTCTCATTTTTCAAAGTCTGGCAGAGTCATCTAGTCAAGTGGTTTCCAAATGTTGGTTCCCAGGTGGCTGCATCTGAAGAGCTTCAAAATGTAATAACCAGGCCTCAGTCTGATCCAGCTGAATCGGAATTTTAGAGTTGGGATCTTGTTGGCTACAATTTTATTTAAAAAAAAAAAAAAAAAAAGGAACTTCAGCCAGCTTTGGAAATCTATCCTCATCATTTTAAGATTTATGAATTCAGGATACAGAGGGGAAAGCGGAGTTCCTCAGAGTTACTTACGTAATTTTTTGAGGAACCCCCATAGTGTTTTTCATAGTGGCTGCACTAATTTACATTCTCAACAACAGTACATGAAGGTTCCCCTTTTTCCACATCTTTGCCAACACTTACTTGTTGTCTTTTTGATGATAACCATTCCGATACTGGATGCTTCTTTAATGTTGCCCTGTACATGTTACTGTTTTGAAAGTTTTTGGTAGTTAAATTTTGGGGTAGAAACTTAAGAAGACTGATCAATTCTGACTAGATCTCTCAAGTAAGATAAGACTCCAACTGTTTTCAGTTAGCATATGCATATAACTTTCAATGTACATTCTTTGTAAGCTGTTGAAGTTACATAATTATTGAAAGTTACTGAAAACCTGTATGTTGAAAAACTGTGATTTTCAGATCCTTTGAGGATAATAAAGGCAATAAATATAATGTTATAATATGTGTCTATATTCTAGTTTTTAAGGTGAAGATATTCTTTGAAATTGGTCAGGTAGTGCTTTCTTAGATTATATAGAATTTGAATAGTGATAAGGGAAATATCTTCATAGCTGCCTAATTTTCATTCTTGATATCTACTAAAAGCAAAAGCATGTTTTAATATGAAACAATGTCCATTTGCTACTTTTTCTTGTTTAATTAAAAAACAGTCTAAAATGGGTGTTCACCAACCATGTTTCCTGATCTTGTCTCTAAGCTGATCCTACCCTGCTGCTGAGCGTGTGTGCGCCACGTGCTCTTACTATCACCAGTAGACTTCAGAAATAATATTTTGTGTTACTTATACTCAACAGTCAAGAAAATGTTAGTGAAATAATCTCACTTTTTAACCGTGTGCCTTTAATGACAGATGCTGAATCATAAATGTAAGAGGAATTTCAGCTATTTGAACCTATAACTATGTTGATGTAGATATACCTTGTTAATTCAGTCATTTACTTAATGACAAATCCAGCAGCTTATTTATATCACTGTGAACTGAATCTACTCTCCGGTAGTGTTTCTACTTCCCCATCGTTGCTTACCCCTATCTGATCCAGCCACCACCATGGCCTGATTGCTCTTTCATTAGCTTCCAAGCACATTTCCACCTTGGTTCTTTTGTTGATACCCCTGCTCAGATCTGTATTTCCCCATATTTTCCAGATGTTGATCTCTGTTTAAATACTGCCTTTGAGATGCATTCTCTGGCTCTTCCCTCTATAATAATACACATCATTCTCTATTTTTATTCCCTGCTTTCTTTTTTATAGCATATATCACTACCTAATACTCTCTTATATTTATTGTTTATAGATTTCTTAGGTAAATATAAGTTCCATAAGGGCAGAAACTCAACTGGTTTTATTTACTACTACAGTTCCAGCAGATAGAAGCAAGATAGACCCCATAGTGGGCACTCTATATATATATATATTTGTAGTTTCAGTGAATGAATGAAAGAAGATAATACAGTGAATAGTAGTATCAGTTCACAAGGCCTAGCCTGCAGTTTACTGTGCACAATTTATTTCTTTCTAAACACATATAGGGGTTGTTAGTTCTTACATAGCTCTCTTCATAGAGATTAATGGTAAATTTCAAGTAAGCTCCAATAATATAACAGATTCTTTATTTTGTGATTATCCTTTAAAGGAGGAGGAAAAGGGAAAGGGAGGAAGTCATACACATGGTATTTAACTTTGTCTTTTATGAAATAAGTAATGACTAAAAATGATACTTGTTCCAAATACATTATTTTTGTTCTTGTTTATAATAATTTAAAAAATATTATAGTAACTGCTCAAGTACCACTTAGATTTGTAGATTTATATTTATTTTGTTTCTTTTCCTATTTATATCTTTTCTCACCCCACCCCACCACCACCTTTTTAAAGAATCCAACCCAGGTCGGAACCGCTCTTCAGGTTTTCCATAATCTTGGAACTTTGAAGGACACTATTACCAATGTTGTGGATGGATATTGTGCTGCGATAGAAGAAAATATCAACAGTGCATTAGATATCAAAGTTTTGACTCAGCCTTCCCAGTCAGCTGTGAGAGGTATGGATGTGGTTTATATTTAGCTTCATTTATTTATTTATAACTGAAAAGTCCTTTGAATAGTATGTGAAGCATTCAAGTTTCAAAGTAATCTAATGACTCACTTTTTAGTAGACAGAAAATGAGAGAGGAAATTTTGCTTTAGAATTTATTTATAACTTTTGTCTAATCAGTGAGTTGAACTGGCCAATTGGTATATTCAGAACTTCTAGATAAAAACTATAAACTGTGGCTTTATTTAGTTCAGAGGAAACAGATGCAAGGGAAAAAAAGGAACACATTTTTCTTTCTGAAATCCGTATCCTCACATGTACTTCTTATTGAGGCAGAAAATATTTTTTAAGGAAATACAATCTCTATTATACTTTATCTTTCTGGGCATGTATAATTCTGGTACTCAGGAGCAATAAAAGCTGAGTGTGGAGATAGATAGATGCTGATAAAGCTTTGGGAACATTACAACTATAGCAAAATCTAAGGAAAACCCAGGCAGGTAGATTCAAGACAGCAGTCCCCAACCCTTTTCCTGCAAAACCATGCCTGATGGTGACATTCACGTATATAACACACTTCATAGAGAGGAGAGACTGCATGTCCTGGGTGCCTCTCATTTTCCTAAGCAACCCTAACTTTGCATTTCTCTCCTTAAAATCTTTCGTCTTTCCTGTTAATATGGATGAACTGTACTTGCTCCTAAAAGAGGCAAATACTCTACTTTTGCCTTAGATCCCATCACTCAAAGAAAGGCATTGCTTTCATAGATCCCTTCTCTCTACCGCATCATCAGCTTTTCATTGTATCTCTTTCCCATCACATACAATCATGCTATTTATTTTCTTCTACTTAGAGACAGATAAATCTGTCTTGACTCCATTTCTTTCTTCAGTTTTACTGCCTTATTTTATTCAGACTATTGAAAAAATTCCCCAGAGTGTTTTTTAATGCCTGTTAAAAAAGTTTTCTCCTCTTCCCATTTTTGTATTGAACAGGATACTCTAATATCATAGACTTGTCTATGTCAACTTAATAATAGTTCTTGATGCAGAGCTAATACTAAAATATTTTCAGCCATTGATTATTATTTTTATGTTTGCTATATAAAAATAACTTTAAATAACAGACTATGTCCCTCATAAATAATTTGTACAAGATAAAAAGAGATAAAAAAATCTTTGATCTTAAAGGGATTTTTAAAGGTTCGCTCTAGCCTCTGAATAAGTCTGTATTAAGACCATCCCAGGAGGACAGCTTTGAAAAGAGATTGCCAGAGGAGATTTCCCTCTCAGCTTTTCCTAGCAATTATTTTCAGAAAGTTTGATCTAATGTTTAAATTTCCAGAAGTTGTTTAATCTCATTCTCTATTGTGTTGTCAAGAATGAGGGGAAAAAATGAAAGCAATTATTCACCTGCTGTCTGTCCTAATGTATGCTCCCCTTTTTGGAAAGAATGAAGTGTTTTCAAGCCTTATTGTCATCTGTTGAGGAGTGAATACCACGATTTAGTGTAGAAATCCTATTCTTTATTGTTTTTAAAAGAATAATCACTGTTATTTTTAAAGATATTACATTGACAGGGTTAATGTTAATTGCCTAATCTTGTTGGTTATATTGAGATTATGTATAGCAATGTCATTTTTGTTGGAAATACACATTAAAGCATTCAGGGGTGATAGTGCATCATATCAGTAACTTATTCCCTAATGATTCAAGAAAAAATTTTTTACTATAGTTTCAAATTTTCTGTATGTTTAAGATTGTTTCAAAATTTAAAAAATAACATTATTATAGTTATATGGGAAAATATGCTACCCAAGATGTACCTGAAAGTTTGTAATCCACTAAGAGAAAGGTAAGTAACTCAGTTGAAAAATAGATAATGAATATGAGTCAGCAAATCACAGAACACATCCAGTAAACACAAAAATATGCTTAGCCTCTTTTTAGAGGATGTGAACTAATCATTAGAGAAATACAAATGATTCAAGACTCTTATTTCTCTGTGAAATTGGCAAAATCTGAGACCAGAACTAAATATCTGATACTCTGATTGTAGGAGAAGAAAAGGTTTCAACCACTTTATTCAGTTGTATCGTACTGATCAATAAGGTTAAAAATGGGTGTACCTCATGATCTTATAATTGCCTTGGTAAGAGTATACCCTAAATAAACTCTGTCACATCTCTATAAGAATTTTTATTTTACTATTATTCGTAATAGTTAAACAATGAAAACAGTCTCTCCTTCATTGGAAAATGAATAAGCCAGCTTGTTTATTAGTTCAGTTCAGTCGCTCAGTCGTGTCCAAGTCTTTGTGATCCCATGAATCGCAGCACGCCAGGCCTCCCTGTCCATCACCAACTCCCGGAGTTCACTCAGACTTGTGTCCATCGAGTCAGTGATGCCATCCAGCCATCTCATCCTCGGTTGTCCCCTTCTCCTCCTGCCCCCAATCCCTCCCGGCATCAGAGTCTTTTCCAATGAGTCCACTCTTCGCATGAGGTGGCCAAAGTACTGGAGTTTCAGCTTCAGCATCATTCCTTCCAAAGAACACCCAGGGCTGATCTCCTTCAGAATGGACTGGTTGGATCTCCTTGCAGTCCAAGGGACTCAGTTAGACTACTATATAATATTTATGGTAATAAATTTATCAATATAGATAATTCTCAGCATCCTTATATGAAAAATCAAGTTGCAGATTTGATTATTTGTCTCTTCCAGAATAGAAGTTTTTAATGAAGTCCAGCTTATCAGTTATTTCTTTCATATCATGTCTTTGGTATTCTATCTAGAAAGTCATTGCCATACCCAAGGTCATCTGGGTCTTCTCATATGTTATCTCCTAGGCATGTTACAGTTTGACGTTTTTACTTTTAGGTCTGTGATCCATTTTGAGTTAATTTTGGTGAGGTATGTGAGGTCTGTGTCACCTTGTTGTTCAGTCGCTAAGTCATGTCCAGCTTTTTGCAAGTCCATGAACTGCAGCATGCCAGGGTTTTCTGTTCTTCACTATCTCCCTGAGTTTGCTGAAACTCATGTCCTTTGAGTCAGTGATGCCATCCAACCATCTCATCCTCTGTTGCCCTCTTTTCCTCTTGCCCTCAGTCTTTCCCAGCATCAGGGTCTTTTCCAGTGAGTCAGCTCTTTATGTCAGATGGCCATAGTATTGGAGTTTCAGCTTCAGCATCAGTCCTTCCAATGAATATTCAGGATTGATTTCCTTTAGGATTGACTGGTGGGATCTCTTTGCTGTCCAAGGGACTCTCAAGAGTCTTCTCCAGCACCACAGTTGCTGGAGAACACATCAAGTGTTCGGCACTCAGCCTTCTTTATGGTCCAACTCTCACATCCATACATAACTACTAGAAAAACCATAGCTTTGACTATATGAACCTTTGTCAGCAAAGTGCTTTTTAATATGCTGTCTAGTTTTGTCATAGCTTTTCTTCCAAAGGATCAAGTATCTTTTAATTTCGTGACTGCAGTCAGTGTTTGCATTGATTTTGGAGCCCAAGAAAATGAAATCTGACAGTTTCCACGTTTTTCCCATCTGTTTGCCATAGTGATAGGACTGGATGCCATGATCTTAGTTTGTGTCTAATCTGTGTCTAGATTCATTTTTTTGCATGTGGTTACCCAGTTATTCCAACATCATTTGTTGAAGATTCTGCCTTTGCCAAATTTATTGCCTTTGTTTCTTTGTAAAAGGGCATTGACTATATTTATGTGGGTATATTTGGGAAGTCACTATTCTGTTCCATCGATCTATTTGTCTCTTCTTTTGCCAATACTACCTCATTGTGTTGATTACTGAAGCTTTATAGAATGTCTTGAAGTTGGCTAGTCAGTCTTCCAACTTTGTTCTTTTTCTTCAATATTGTGTGAGCTGTTCTGATTTTTTTCCTCTCTATATAAACTTTAGAATCCGTGTGTTGACAGAAGAAATTTTTTTTTTCTAGAATTCAGATTTTGATTGCATTGAATCTGTAGATGCAATTGGAAAGAACTGACATCTTCATAATATTGTTTCTTCTGTCTGTGAACATGGAATATCTCTCTGTATATTTAGTTCCTCTTTGATTTTTATCATCAGAGTTCTCTAGTTTTCCTCATATAGTTTTTGTCTCTATTTTGTTAGGTTTATTTATACCTGAGTGAAGTCGCTCAGTCGTGTCCAGCTCTTTGCTACACCATGGACTGTAGCTTACCAGGCTCCTTGGTCCATGGAATTCTCCAGGCAAGAATACTGAAGTGGGTTGCCATTTCCTTCTCCAGGGGATCTTCCTGACCCAGGGATCGAACCCGAGTCTCCTGCATTGTAGGCAGATGCTTTACCATCTGAGCTACCAGGGAAGCCCTGTTTATATCTACGTATTTCATTTGGAATGAGGAGTAATGTTAATGGTATTTTGTTATCAAATTCAAATTCCCCTTGTTCATTGTTGGTATATATGAAAACAGTTGACCTATATTTATGAACCTTGTCTCTTACAACCTTGGTGTCAGTTCAGTTCAGTCGCTCAGTTATGTCCAACTCTTTGCAACCCCATGAGTTGCAGCACGCCAGGCCTCCCTGTCCATCACCAACTCCTGGAGTTCACTCAAACTCATGTCCATCGAGTCAGTGATGCCATCCAGCCATCTCATCCTCTGTCGTCCCCTTCTCCTCCTGACCCCAATCCCTCCCAGCATCAGAATCTTTCCCAGTGAGTCAACTCTTTGGATGAGGTGGCCAAAGTATTGGAGTTTCAGCTTCAACATCAGTCCTTCCAGTGAACACCCAGAACTGATCTCCTTTAGAATGGACTGGTTGGATCTCCTTGCAGTCCAAGGGACTCTCAAGAGTATTCTCCAAAACCACAGTTCAAAGCATCAATTCTTCAGCGCTCAGATTTCTTCACAGTACAACTCTCATATCCATACATGACCACTGGAAAAACCATAGCCTTGACTAGACAGACCTTTGTTGACAAAGTAATGTCTCTGCTTTTGAATATGCTATCTAGGTTGGTCATAACTTTCCTTCCAAGGAGTAAGTGTCTTTTAATTTTATGGCTGCAATCACCATCTGCAGTGATTTTTGAGCCCAGAAAAATAAAGTCTGACACTGTTTCCACTGTTTCCCCATCTATTTCCCATGAAGTGATGGGACCAGATGCCATGATCTTCGTTTTCTGAATGTTGAGCTTTAAGCCAACTTTTTCACTCTCCTCTTTCACTTTCTGCCATAAGGGTAGTGTCATCTGCATATCTGAGGTTATTGATATTTCTGCTGGCAATCTTGATTCCAGCTTGTGCTTCTTCCAGCCCAGCGTTTCTCATGATGTACTCTGCATATAACTGATTAATTCCAGGATATCTTTGGCCGATTCTTCCTGAGTCTTTCAATCCCACTTGATTATAGTATAAAATTATTTTTAAGCATTCTTGGGTTTTAATTGCTAATATTTTGTTGAGTTTTGCATCTCTGTTCATTAGGTAGTGGTCTCTAGTGTTATTTCTTTGTAATATCTTTATTGTCTAGAATAACATTTCACCATCTTGTCATTTCCTATTAATTTTGGAATGCTTCTTGACTCAAATTTTGAACCATTCTAGAGCTTATTTTGATTCTCAGTAAAGCCATTCAAACAGTTTCTTGTGGAAACCTTACATTCTTTCTTTCCTCTTTCACCTCATTTTACCTTTCATAGTTTTCCTACCTTGTTGTTGTAGAGTTGCAAAGTCACATCCAGCTCTTTGCCACCTCGTGGACTGTAGCTTGCCAGGCTCCTCTGTTCTCCACTATCTCTCAGAGTTTGCTCAGATTTGTGTCCGTTGAGTCTGTGATGCTATTTAACCATCTCATCCTCTGCTGCCTCCTTCTCCTTTGTCTTCAGTCTTTCTCAGTATCACAATCTTTTCCAGTGATTGGCTCTTCACATCATGTGGCCAGATTATTGGAGCTTCAGCAGTAGTCTTTTCAATTAATATTCAGGATTGATTTCCTTTAGGATTGACTGGTTGGTCTCCTTGCAGTCCAGGGGACTCTCAAGAGTCTTCTCCAGCCACAATTTGAAAGTGTCAGTTCTTCAGCACTCAGCCTTCATGATCCAGCTCTCATTTCTATACATGATTACTGGAAACACCGTAGCTTTAACTATGCAGACCTTTGTCAGCAAAGTGATATCTCTGCTTTTTAATATGCTCTGTAGATTTGTCATAGCTTTACTTTCAAGGAGCAAGTGTCTTTTAATTTCATGGTTACAGTCACTGTCCACTGTGATTTTGGAGCCCAGGAAAAAAAAAAATCTGTTGCTGCTTTCACTTTTTCCTCCTCTATTTGCCATGAAGTGATGGGATCAGTGCTTTCTTGGAGGCTTAGATGGGAAAGAATCCACCTACAATGTAGGAGACCTAGGTTCGATCCCTTGGCTGGGAAAGTCCCCTGGAGAAGAGAACGGAAACCTATTCCAATATTCTTGCCTGGGAAATCACATGGATAGAGGAGCCTGGTAGGCTACAGTCCATAGGATTGCAAAGAGTCAGATACGACTGAATGACTAACACTTATTGACTCACTGATGGGACCGGATGCCATGATCTTAGTTTTTTAATGTTGAATTTTAAGCCAGCTTTTTCACTCTCCTCTGTCACCCTTATCAAGAGGCTCTTTAGTTCCTCTTCACTCTCTGCCATTATAGTGATATCATCATCTGCATATCTGAGGTTGTTGATATTTTTCCTGACAATCTTGATTGCAGCTTGTGATTCATCCAGCCTCGCAGTTTGCATAATGAACTCTGCATGTAAGTTAAATTAGCAGAGTGACAGTACGCAGCCTTGTATTACTCCTTCCTCAGTTTTGAACTAATGCATCGTTCCATGTCTACTTCTAACTGTTGCTTCTTCACCCACAGATTTCTCAGGAGACAGGTAAACTGTCTGGTCCTCCCATCTCTTTAAGAATTTTCTGCAGTTTGTTGTGATCCACACAGTCAGCATTTCATGAAGTCAATGAAGCAGAAGTAGATGTTTTTCTGGAATTCCCTTGCTTTCTCCGTGATCCAGTAACTGTTGTCAATTTGATCTCTGGTTCCTCTGCCTCTTCAAAACCCAGCTTGTACACCTGGAAGATTTCAGTTCACATACTGCTGAAGCCTAGCTTGGACGATTTTGAGCATAACGTTGCTAGCATGTGAAAGGAGGGCAATTGAATGGTAGTTTGAACATTTTTGGCATTGCTCTTGTTTGGGATTGGAATGAAAACTGACCTTTTCCAGTCCTGTGGCCACTGCTAAATTTTCCAAATTTGTTGACATATAGAGTACAGTACTTTAACAGTATCATCTTTTAGAATTTTAAATAGCTCAGTTTCCTTATGCTTGAGGGTACTTCTTTTTTTTAATCAATTTATATTAATTGGATGAGAATTGCTACATTGTGATGGTTTTTGCCCTGTATCAACATGAATTGGCCACAGTTATACATCTGTATCCCCCCATCTGAACCGCTGTCCCATGTCCCTCCCAACCCTATCCCTCTAGGTTGTCCCAGAGCACTGGCTTTGGGTGCCCTGCTTCGTGCATAATTCTCATACACTGTAAATGTCATTTTATAATGGTTTCTCCTTCTGCTTTTCTCTCTTCCCTATTCTGCAATGTTGAACATTTTTCTGGCTTCTCTCCTGGCCCATCTATGTCTGTCCCTTTTCGCTCTAAGCAAAGAATTGGTGGATAGCTTATCTAAATTCTTACAGTTGATTTTAGGAGCAGATTGTTCGTTGCTAATGATCTAGGATGTCAGCTATCTGCTTCCTTGTTCATTTTGATTTATCTATAGCATTTGGCATATATGCTTCATAATCTAAAGTTTGAAGTTTTTAATTGATTTCTTTGTTTGTTTGAAATTAATATTTTTTTCTACTTTTTTTTTCTTTTTTCCATTGTCCTTTAAGAGACAAAGGCAAGAAAATGATTTTATTCCATTAACTAGAAGTTACTCAAGTATTGTTTCTTTGAGTACTTCTTAGTTTCTTCTATCGCATTAATAAAACTTAGTTTAAAACACTTAATTTTGTTTTTTGAGGTTCATAAAACAGTGGATAATGGCATCAGTTTTTTGTTTTAGTTATTCTTGCTCCCTTTACAGGTGTTCTATGTTGATTATTTTTTATTATGTTTATTTCTTCAGCAAGATGTATTTAGTGTATGAGCATAAAAGTCCTTAAGTATTCAACTATAAACAAGAAAAATGAAGCCACTGGAACTAATAGAACCAGTGACTGTGATCTTGGTTTTTTTGGTGCCTCAGTTCTTCCAAATAATTGCTGGCAGGAAACAATACCTTTTTGTATTTCTGCTCATACCTATTGTAAGAGTAGTGGGTTGATGCATTCTATAATTCTTCAAATAAAACAAAGCTATACATATTCCAGTAATTTGATATTTTCTGCTTTTTACAAATGCATTGCATGCCTTTTCCTCACTGTTACAAGTTCATTCTTTATGTAACATCTAAGATAATTGCATATTGTTTCAATATTACCTCTCCAGTTCATGTACACTTTTACTTAATATTCTTTGTACAGCATTGCAAGTAATTTGAAAAATTAATTAGACCTAGATTTTGAACAGGAGTATTCATATTTTAAACTCCTAAATGTTTCTCTTTGTTACTGCTTTCCACTATTATCAGAGTAAAAAAATAATAAACTCTCTTTACTAAAGGAGTATGTAGGTAATTCCTTGGTGGTCTAGTGATTAGGACTTAGAAGTTCCATTGCTGGGGCCTGGGTTCAATCCCTGTTCAGGGAGCTAAGATCTCACAAGTCACAGGGCAAGGCAAAGAAGAAAAAAAGAAACATGTAGTTCTTGCCTAAACTTGAAATTGTTGAGAAACTAGAGTGAAAAGCTTACTAACATAGCCTCTGGTTTTCTTGATTCTTGCCCTCTGTAAAAGTAGGATAGACTCTAACCATTGATGGGCTCTTGTACTACCTAGTCTTGAAGCTTAGCTTGAATTGAAATGTGTTCTTTTCAATTTGAGGTTAAAATCCTCATTTTATGTTGAAACATTCTAACATGTGCAAAGAGCTGTGCATGTATATCAGATCCAGTAACATTCTTAGGCATTAGCCTCAAGAAATTTCACATTGATACATTTAATATTATTTTGCATGTAATCCACATTCAGTATTTTTAAGTTATTTCCATAAAATATTCTTTATGGCTGTTTCCCCTCCCACTGGAACCAATTAGCCATTATGCTATTCCATTGGTTGTCTTGTTTATACTCTGCTTTAATAAAAAAAAAAAAAAAAAACATCTTTTTTATCTTTAATGACATTAACATGTTCAGCAAACCCCACACTCAGAATTTGTCTGATTGTTTCTTCATTATTACATTCAAGGTAAAAAACTGGTAAGATGATGTGTATTTCCCATTACATCATATCAGGAAGCACCAAAATCATGTCAGTCTGTCTCATTGTTGCTTGTTATTAAAGTGTATGCCAGATTGCTGCTTGTAAAAGTACTCTTTTCTTAGCAATTAGTAAGTAACTTTGGGTGCATAACTTTGCACCATGTGAAATATCCTATTCCCCATAACATTTTACCCCCTATAATCATTTCCTCATTTCATTATTTTACTAGTTGGTAGTTGGACAACAGACTGGTTCCAAATAGGAAAAGGAATACATCAAGGCTGTATATTGTCACCCTGCTTATTTAACTTCTATGCAGAGTACATCATGAGAAACGCTGGGCTGGAAGAAGCACAAGCTAGAATCAAGATTGCCGGGAGAAATATCAATCACCTCAGATATGCAGATGACACCACCCTATGGCAGAAAGTGAAGAGGAACTAAAAAGCCTCTTGATGAAAGTGAAAGAAGAGAGTGAAAAAGTTGGCTTAAAGCTCAATATTCAGAAAACAAAAATCATGGCAACTGGTCCCATCACTTCATGGGAAATAGATGGGGGAACAGTGGAAACAGTGTCAGACTTTATTTTTGGGGGCTCCAAAATCACTGCAGATGGTGACTGCAGCCATGAAATTAAAAGACGCTTACTCCTTGGAAGCAAAGTTATGGCCAACCTAGATAGCATATTCAAAAGCAGAGACGTTACTTTGCCAACAAAGGTCCGTCTAGTCAAGGGTATGGTTTTTCCAGTAGTCATGTGTGGATGTGAGAGTTGGACTGTGAAGAAGGCTGAGTGCTGAAGAATTGATGCTTTTGAACTGTGGTGTTGGAGAAGACTCTTGAGAGTCCCTTGGACTGCAAGGAGATCCAGCCAGTCCATCCTAAAGGAGATCAGTCCTGGGTGTTCTTTGAAAGGAATGATGCTGAAGCTGAAACTCCAGAACTTTGGCCACCTCATGTGAAGAGTTGACTCATTGGAGAAGACTCTGATGCTGGGAGGGATTAGGGGCAGGAGGAGAAGGGGACGACAGAGGATGAGATGGCTGGATGGCATCACTGACTCGATGGACACGACTCTTAAGTGAACTCCAGGAGTTGGTGATGGACAGGGAGGCCTGGTGTGCTGAAATTCATGGGGTCGCAAAGAATCAGACACGACTGAGTGACTGAACTGAACTGATCATGTCTTTTGCTCTTATTAACTGACAGTCTACTGTAAACAGCAGTTCCCACCCTTTTTAAACGTTTGAGTTTTTGACTTTGAGCTCAGGGAATATTTTTTAATCAATATTTTATAACATTTTATATACTTTATATTTTAATATTTTATATATAATATAGTAAATATTTTATATATAATATAGTAAATATTTTATATATAATATTTTATAAACTATTATCATTGGTATTATTTTGACCCATCAGATACTCTCAGATTTGTTTTGTGGAAGCTTCCTAATCTCCATTGTTCTTTAAACACTTTTTTACTCTCTGGCCCATTGTGTTCCAGGTTGACCTTCTATTTTCACTGCTCTGGGCACAGAATCACTTTTTAAGTCAATAAACCTTGTATTCTTTCATTGAGGATTGTTGCATAGATATCAGAATTTGAGTCTGAGACATGTTCATTTCTAGTGAGGAGTTGTCTTATCTCTCTCCTTTACTGAGCAGCAGTAGGAAAGACCTCTAATCCCGATTACACACCTGTCATTGTTCTGTTTGTGAAGAGAAACTTCATTTGCAGCATCCTAAAATGCATCTCGTTTCATTATTGCTGTGAAGCAACACAGTTCAGTTCAGTCGCTCAGTCATGTCGGACTCGTTGTGACCTCATGAACTGCAGCACGCCAGGCCTCCCTGGCCATCACCAACTCCCAGAGTTTACCCACACTCATGTCCATTGAGTTGATGATGCCATCCAACCATCTCATCCTCTGTCGTCCCCTTCTCCTCTTACCCTCAATCTTTCCCAGCATCAGGGTCCTTTCAAATGAATCAGCTCTTTGCATCTTGTAGCCAAAGTATTGGAGTTTCAGGTTCAACATCAGTCCTCAATGAACACCCAGGACTGATCTCTTTAGGGTGGGCTGATTGGATCTCCTTGCAGTCCAAAGGACTCTCAAGAGTCTTCTCCAACACCACAGTTCAAAAGCATCAATTCTTCGGTGCTCAGCTTTCTTTATAGTGCAACTCTTATATCCACACATGACTACTGGAAAAACCATGGCCTTGACTAGACAGACCTTTGTTGACAAACTAATGTCTCTGCTTTTTAATATGGTGTCTGTGTTGGTCATAACTTCCCTACCAAGAAGTGTCTTTTAATTTCATGGCTGCAGTCACCATCTGCAATGATTTTGGAGCCCCCAAAATAAAGGCTCTCACTGTTTCCATTGTTTTCCCATCTATTTGCCATGAAGTGATGGGACCGGATGCCATTATCTTAAGTTTTTAAAATGTTGAGTTTTAAGCCAACTTTTTCACTCTCCTCTTTCACTTTCATCAAGAGGCTCTTTAGTTTTTCTTTGCTTTCTGCCATAAGGGTGGTGTCATCTGCATATTTGAGGTTATTGATATTTCTCCTGGCAACCTTGATTCCAGCTTGTGCTTCTTCCAGCCCAGCGTTTCTCATGATGTACTCTGCATAGAAGTTAAATAAGCAGGGTAACAATATACAGCCTTGACTTACTCCTTTCCCAATTTGGAACCAGTCTGTTGTTCCATGTCCAGTTCTAACAGTTGCTTCCTGGGCTGCATACAGGTTTCTCAAGAGGTAGGTCAGGTGGTCTGGTATTCCCATCTCTTTCAGAATTTTCCACAGTTTATTGTGATCCACACAGTCAAAGGCTTTGGCATAGTCAATAAAGCAGAAATAGATATTTTTCTGGAACTCTCTTGCTTTTTCCATGATCCAGCGGATGTTGGCAATTTGATCTCTGGTTCCTCTGCCTTTTCTAAAACCACCTTGAACATCTGGAAGTTCACGGTTCACGTATTGCTGAAGCCTGGCTTGGAGAATTTTGCTTTACTTTTAAAAATTTTACTTTTAAAATTACTAGTAATTTTTACTTTACTAGCATGCGAAATGAGTGCAATTGTGCGGTAGTTTGAGCATTCTTTGGCATTGCCTTTCTTTGGGATTGGAATGAAAACTGACCTTTTCCAGTCCTGTGGCTACTGCTGAGTTTTCCAAATTTGCTGGCATATTCAGTGCAGTGCTTTCACAGCATCATCTTTCAGGATTTGAAATAGCTTCACTGGAATTCCATCACCTCCACTAGCTTTGTTTGTAGTGATGCTTCCTAAAGCCCACTTGACTTCATATTCCAGGATGTCTGGCTCTAGGTGAGTGATCACTCCATCCTGATTATCTGGGTCATAAAGATCTTTTTTGTACTGTTCTTCTGTGTATTCTTGCCACCTCTTCTTAATATCTTCTGCTTCTGTTAGGTTCATACCATTTATGTTTTTTATTGAGCCCTTCTTTTCATGAAATGTTCCCTTAGTATCTCTTAATTTTCTTGAAGAGATCTCTAGTCTTTCTCATTCTATTGTTTTCATCTATTTCTATGCGTTATTGCTGAGGAAGGGTTTCTTGTCTCTCCTTACTATACTTTGGAACTCTGCCCAGTTTTGGATGTGACTGGTGATAGAAGCAAGTTTTGATGCCATAAAGAGCAGTATTGCATAGGAACCTGGAATGTTAGGTCCATGAATCAAGGCAACTTGAAAGTGGTCAAAAAGGAAATGGCAAGAGTGAACATCAACATTCTAGGAATCAGTGAAGTTTGATGGACTGGAACGTGTGAATTTAACTCGGATGACCACTGTATCTACTACTGTGGGCAGGAATCCTTTAGACGAAATGGAGTAGCCATCATAGTCAACAGAAGAGTCTGAAATGCAGTATTTGGATGCAAACTCAAAAATAACAGAATATCTCTGTTTCCATGGGAAGTCATTCAGTATCACAGTAATCCAAGTCTGTTCCCCGACCAGTAATGCTGAAGAAGCTGAAGTTGAACAGTTCAATGAAGACCTACCTACAAGACCTTTTAGAACTAACACCCAAAAAGGATATCCTTTTCATTGTATGGGACTGGAATGCAAAAGTAGGAAGTCAAGAAACAACTGGATTACCAGGCAAATTTGGCCTTGGAGTACAGAATGAAGCAGGTCAAAGGTTAATAGAGTTTTGCCAAGAGAACATACTGGTCATAGCAAACACCCTCTTCCAACAACTCAAGAGAAGACTCTACACCTAGACATCACCAGATGGTCAACACTGAAATCAGATTGATTATATTCTTTGCAGCCAAAGATGGAGAAGCTCTATACAGATAGCAAAAACAAGACCGGGAGCTAACTGTGGCTCAGATCATGAACTCCTTATTGCCACATTCAGACTTAAATTGAAGAAAGTGGGGAAAACCACTAGACCATTCAGGTGTGACCTAAATCAAATCCCTTATGATTATACAGTGGAAGTGAGAAATAGATTTAAGGGACTAGATCTGATAGAGTGACTGATGAACTATGGATGGAGATTCGTGACATTGTACAGGAGACAGTTATCAAGATCGTCCCCAAGAAAAAGAAATGCAAAAAAGCAAAATGGCTGTCTGAGGAGGCCTTACAAATAGCTGTGAAAAGAAGAGAAGTGAAATGCAGAGAAAAGGAAAGATATAAGCATCTGAATGCAGAGTTCCAAAGAATAGCAAGGAGAGATAAAAAAGCCTTCTTCAGAGATCAGTGAAGTAACACATCTGTTAAGCAAAGAGACGTGCAACTCTTCTTGCCCCTAAAATGTATCTTATTACAGTCAGAATGCTGTAATTAAAAATTCCTTGAAATAAGTAATTTCCTGTGTATGGTTATCTGACTAATTTGACGTACCATTAGTTTTATGTGTTTCTGTATTTGTTTGTGCTTAGTTTGAGTTTGCTTTTTTCATTCCTGTAAATTTAAATTTACTTTGAAATATGTAAAATATTTGTAGGATTCACAGAGACTCACTGCTTCTATCTCTATTCTTCTCACCTGGTCCTCCTTCTTGCCACTGCAGCTGCCCCCTCTAGGAAAACATTTTTATTAATTCCTTTTTTTTGAAGGGGGGAAGAAATACTTTCTTTATTTGTTAGACACATTGTATATCAATTTATATGATTTAGTAAGTTATTTCCTTATTATGAAGACAAGATACAAAGAAAAACCTGCATTTTTGAAACTATAAGTGTTAGTTGTACATAGAACATAACTGAAGTCTGAACAAATACGGGAACATTCCTACTAAGAACATAATGACTAGGGCATCTTTCATTCCTACATGGCTTCATTAAGGGACTTCTTCCTCATACCAGCAACATGCTGAATAGTAAAACTAACCACATACATATTCAGAAGTAATAAACTGTAACCAAACTCTCTTGATTAATGTGCCATAGTTACTGTCCCTATACTTTGCACTTTTAGGTCAAGCACAAATAAAGAACATAGCTCAAGTAAGATAGCTTCTGAGAAGGCTAGAACTATACTTGGTGACTTGAATCTGCCTGTGTCCAAGATCCTTTCTTTTTATAAATGTACATATTTTATGGAAGTGTAGTTGACTTACAATGTTTCAGATGCACAACAAGTTGACTCAGTTATACACATAATAATTTTTGTCTATGTGTATATATGTATAAAACAAGCTTGCTTCTAAATAACAAGGAACATCAAAACGTGGTATGATGAAGAACTAAAGACAAGAGGTGGTTTCCCAAGTTTTTCAATGATAGAAACTCATGGCTCCTGTAGAATATCATGGAATGGGAAATGTTCTCTTTCAGTGTTACTGAGTTTTTGTTTCTTTGACAGACTGGTGAGCTGGGGCATATTCAAATGGATTTAAAAATACATGATAAGTTTTCACTCACATGTGTTGGAGGCTGATCCCAATGCTAGTATCCCTGGTCACACTTTGATGAAGTTATTATATATCTGTGGCTTTGGGGGCGCAAATTTATATTTAAAACTCTCTCACCCATAATAGTGATCTTCTCCCTTGTTTTACTAAAAAACATTCTCTTCCTCTACACTTTTAAGATTCTGGTTTGTTCACTGTTTATGTTAAAGGCCTGAAGATCCCAAAAAACAAAAAAAACAGGTATCGAAAATTCTTATTTCTTTTCTAGCTTTTGTGGCTTTTAAGACCTTACTTTATTTTGAGTGAGTACCAATATATTTCTACTGATTCTGCTTCAGATCTACAAGGCCTCAACCCATTTGTGAGTGGAAAACAGTGAAATGACGTTATCTGAAATTAAGCAGAAAATCAGATATGTGATATCCCCTCATGGGATGTCAGGTATGAGGAAACAGGATCAGTTCAGTTCAGTTCAGTCGCTCAGTCGTGTCCAAGTCTTTGTGATCCCATGAATCGCAGCACGCCAGGCCTTCCTGTCCATCACCATCTCCCGGAGTTCACTCAGACTCAGGTCCATCGAGTCCATGATGCCATCCAGCCATCTCATCCTCTGTCGTCCCCTTCTCCTCCTGCCCCTAATCCCTCCCAGCATCAGAGTCTTTTCCAATGAGTCAACTCTTCACATGAGGTGGCCAAAGTACTGGAGCTTCAGCTTTAGCATCATTCCTTCCAAAGAAATCCCAGGGTTGATCTCCTTCAGAATGAACTGGTTGGAACTCCCTGCAGTCCAAGGGACTCTCAAGAGTCTTCTCCAACACCACAGTTCAAAAGCATCAATTCTTCAGCACTCAGCCTTCTTCACAGTCCAACTCTCACATCCATACATGACCACAGGAAAAACCATAGCCTTGACTAGATGAACCTTAGTCGGCAAAGTAATATCTCTGGTTTTGAATATGCTGTCTAGGTTGGTCATAACTTTTCTTCCAAGGAGTAAGCATCTTTTAATTTCATGGCTGCAGTCACCATCTGCAGTGATTTGGGAGCCCTAAAAAATAAAGTCTGACACTGTTTCCACTCTTTCCCCATCTATTTCCCATAAAGTGATGGGACCGGATGCCATGATCTTCATTTTCTGAATGTTGAGCTATAAGCCAACTTTTTCACTCTCCTCTTTTACTTTCATCAAGAGGCTTTTTACTTCCTCTTCACTTTCTGCCATAAGGGTAGTGTCATCTGCATATCTGAGGTGATTGATATTTCTCCCGGCAGTCTTGATTCCAGCTTGTGCTTCTTCCAGCCCAGCGTTTCTCATGATGTACTCTGCATAGAAGTTAAATAAGCAGGGTGACAATATACAGCCTTGACGTACTCCTTTTCCTATTTGGAACCAGGCTGTTGTTCCATGTTCAGTTCTACCTGTTGCTTCCTGACCTGCACACAGATTTCTCAAGAGGCAGGTCAGGTGGTCTGGTATTCCCATCTCTCTCAGAATTTTCCACAGTTTATTGTGATCCACACAGTCAAAGGTTTTGGCATAGTCAATAAAGCAGAAATAGATGTTTTTCTGGAACTCTCTTGCTTTTTCAATGATCCAGCGGATGTTGGCAATTTGATCTCTGATTCCTCTGCCTTTTCTAAAACCAGCTTGAACATCAGGGAGTTCCTGGTTCACGTATTGCTGAAGCCTGGCTTGGAGAATTTTGAGCATTACTTTACTAGCATGTGAGACGAGTGCAATTGTGCGGCAGTTTGAGCATTCTTTGGCATTGCCTTTCTTTGGAATTGGAATGACAACTGACCTTTTCCAGTCCTGTGGCCACTGCTGAGTTTTCCACATTTGCTGGCATATTGAGTGCAGTACTTTCACAGCATCATCTTTCAGGATTTGAAATAGCTCCACTGGAATTCCATCACCTCCACTAGCTTTGTTTGTAGTGATGCTTTCTAAGGCCCACTTGACTTCACTTTCCAAGATGTCTGGCTCTAGATTAGTGATCACATCATCATGATTATCTGGGTCATGAAGATCTTTTTTGTAGTTCTTCCGTGTATTCTTGCCACCTCTTCTTAATATCTTCTGCTTCTCTTAGGTCCATACCATGTCTGTCCTTTATTGAGCCCATCTTCGCATGAAATGTTCCCTTGGTATCTCTAATTATCTTGAAGAGATCTCTAGTCTTTCCCATTCTGTTGTTTTCCTCTATTTCTTTGCATTGATCGCTAAAGAAGGCTTTCTTATCTCTCCTTGCTATTCTTTGGAACTCTGCATTCAGATGCTTATACCTTTTCTCCTTTGCTTTTCGCCTCTCTTCCTTTCACAGCTATTTGTAAGGCCTCCCCAGACAGCCATTTTGCTTTTTTGCATTTCTTTTCCATGGGGATGGTCTTGATCCCTGTCTCCTGTACAATACCATGAACCTCATTCCATAGTTCATCAAGCACTCTATCTATCAGATCTAGGCCCTTAAATCTATTTCTCACTTATACTGTATAATCATAAGGGATTTGATTTAGGTCATACCTGAATGGTCTAGCAGTTTTCCTTATTTTCTTCAATTTGAGTCTGAATTTGGTAATAAGGAGTTCATGATCTGAGCCAGAGTCAGCTCCTGGTCTTGTTTTTGCTAACTGTATAGAGCTTCTCCATCTTTGGCTGCAAAGAATATAATCAGTCTGATTTCGGTGTTGACCATCTGGTGATGTCCATGTGTAGAGTCTTCTCTTGTGTTGTTGGAATAAGATAAGTCACAGAAAATGGGAGCATAGTCTTAATTTGCAGGGGTTTTAAGGTTCCCTTTAAGAGTATTTATAATCAAGAGCTATTCTGATTGGGGGGAAAAACTGCTATAAACAATTATAGAATAAATCAACTATATTCAAATTAAAAATATTTATAGAATGTTACATTTATCACATAATTTATAGAGTCAAGATTATACCTTCATTTATCAAACGAGATATCTAAACTGCAGTATCTTGTTCTTTTTGTGGAGAGTGTTAGTGAATGCGTACTTAGTCGTGACTGACTCTTTGTGACCCCTTGGACTGTAACCTGCCAGGCTCCTCTGTCCATGCGGTTTCCCAAGCCAGAATACTGGAATGGGTGCCATTTCCTTCTCCAGGGAATTCCCGTTTTCTGTATTATCCTTGTTGGGTGTGTGTGGTGGTGATGTGTGTGTGTGTGTGTGTGTATGTCTGTGTGTCTGTGTCATTTTATTTCCTTTCTTAAAAACAAAAGGTTAAGATTCTGTTTTATATCACTCATGATAAATTATTATTTCTTCATAAAGGAACTTCTCATTTGGTAGCCTATATGTGCTTTTTTCATAATAGCATACATTTTGTTAAATTTGAAAGATTTTAGTTTGCTTGATTTTTGTCTCTCATAAACAGGGGGACCTGGACGATCTACCATGCCAACTCCAGGGAACACTGCAGCTTTTCGTGCTTCCCTCTGGACGAATATGGAGAAACTTGTGGATCATATTTTTACTGTTTGTGGTCAGGTAAATATTTGAGAGAGTGAAAAATAGTATTAATTATGAGCGTGCTGTGTGCTTAGTTGTATCCGACCGTTTGCAACGCTTTGGATTATAGTGCAATAGGCTCCTCTATTGATGATTGAGAAACATGGGGCAGTCCTCTGTACTGGATTGAGTTGCCATTTCCTCCTCCAGTAATCTTCCTGACCCAGGGGTTGAACCTGCGTCTCCTGTGTCTCCTGCATTGCAACCAGAATCTACCTGCTGAGCTGTGGGTTAATTCTTAGTTATTCAAAGTTGTGTGATCTTGGGCAGCTTTTTTTAAAATCTCTGAAAATTTAAAATACCTCCTTAAGATCATAAGAGACTACTATCAGCAGTTGTATGCCAATAAAATGGACAATGTGGAAGAAATGGACAAATTCTTAGAAAAGTACAATTTTCCAAAACTGAACCAGGAAGAAATAGAAAATCTTAACAGACCCATCACAAGGACGGAAGTTGAGACTGTAATCAGAAATCTTCCAGCAAACAAAAGCCCAGGTCCAGACGGCTTCACAGCTGAATTCTACCAAAAATTTCGAGAAGAGCTAACACCTATCCTCCTCAAACTCTTCCAGAAAATTGCAGAGGAAGGTAAACTTCCAAATTCATTCTATGAGGCCACCATCACCCTAATACCAAAACCTGACAAAGATGTCACAAAAAAAGAAAACTACAGGCCAATATCACTGATGAACATAGATGCAAAAATCCTCAACAAAATTCTAGCAATCAGAATCCAACAACACATTAAAAAGATCATACACCATGATCAAGTGGGCTTTATCCCAGGGATGCAAGGATTCTTCAATATCCGCAAATCAATCAATGTAATTCACCACGTTAACAAATTGAAAGATAAAAACCATATGATTATCTCAATAGATGCAGAGAAGGCCTTTGACAAAATTCAACATCCATTTATGATAAAAACTCTCCAGAAAGCAGGAGTAGAAGGAACATACCTCAACATAATAAAAGCTATAAATGACAAACCCACAGCAAACATTATCCTCAATGGTGAAAAATTGAAAGCATTTCAACTAAAGTCAGGAACAAGACAAGGGTGTCCACTTTCACCGCTACTATTCAACATAGTTCTGGAAGTTTTGGCCACAGCAATCAGAGCAGAAAAAGAAATAAGAGGAATCCAAATTGGAAAAGAGGAAGTAAAACTCTCACTGTTTGCAGATGACATGATCCTCTACATGGAAAATCCTAAAGACTCCACCAGAGAATTATTAGAGCTAATCAATGAATATAGTAAAGTTTCAGGATATAAAATCAACACACAGAAATCCCTTGCATTCCTATACACGAATAATGAGAAAGTAGAAAAAGAAATTAAGGAAACAATTCCATTCACAATTGCAATGAAAAGAATAAAATACTTAGGAATATATCTACCTAAAGAAACTAAAGACCTATATATAGAAAACTATAAAACACTGATGAAAGAAATCAAAGAGGACACTAATAGATGGAGAAATATACCTTGTTCATGGATCGGAAGAATCAATATAGTGAAAATGAGTATACTACCCGAAGCAATTTACAAATTCAGTGCAATCCCTATCAAGCTACCAGCCATATTTTTCACAGAACTAGAACAAATAATTTCAAGATTTGTATGGAAATACAAAAAACCTCGAATTGCCAAAGCAATCTTGAGAAATAAGAATGGAACTGGAGGAATCAACTTGCCTGACTTCAGGCTCTACTACAAAGCCACAGTCATCAAAACAGTATGGTACTGGCACAAAGACAGACATATAGATCAATGGAACAAAATAGAAAGCCCAGAGATAAATCCACACACCTATGGACACCTTATCTTTGCCAAAGGAGGCAAGAATATACAATGGAGTAAAGACAATGTCTTTAACAAGTGGTGCTGGGAAAACTGGTCAACCACTTGTAAAAGAATGAAACTAGATCACTTTCTAACACCACACACAAAAATAAACTCAAAATGGATTAAAGATCTAAATGTAAGACCAGAAACTATAAAACTCCTAGAGGAGAACATAGGCAAAACACTCTCCGACATAAATCACAGCAGGATCCTCTATGATCCACCTCCCAGAATACTGGAAATAAAAGCAAAAATAAACAAATGGGATCTAGTTAAAATTAAAAGCTTCTGCACAACAAAGGAAAATATAAGCAAGGTGAAAAGACAGCCTTCTGAATGGGAGAAAATAATAGCAAATGAAGCAACTGACAAACAACTAATCTCAAAAATATACAAGCAACTTATGCAGCTCAATTCCAGAAAAATAAACGACCCAATCAAAAAATGGGCCAAAGAACTAAATAGACATTTCTCCAAAGAAGACATACGGATGGCTAACAAACACATGAAAGGATGCTCAACATCACTCATTATTAGAGAAATGCAAATCAAAACCACAATGAGGTACCACTTCACACCAGTCAGAATGGCTGCGATCCAAAAATCTGCAAGCAATAAATGCTGGAGAGGGTGTGGAGAAAAGGGAACCCTCTTACACTGTTGGTGGGAATGCAAACTAGTACAGCCACTATGGAGAACAGTGTGGAGATTCCTTAAAAAATTGCAAATAGAACTACCGTATGACCCAGCAATCCCACTGCTGGGCATACACACCAAGGAAACCAGAATTGAAAGAGACACATGTACCCCAATGTTCATTGTAGCACTGTTTATAATAGCCAGGACATGGAAACAACCTCGATGTCCATCAGCAGATGAATGGATAAGAAAGCTGTGGTACATATATACAATGGAGTATTACTCAGCTGTTAAAAAGAATTCATTTGAATCAGTTCTGATGAGATGGATGAAACTGGAGCCGATTATACAGAGTGAAGTAAGCCAGAAAGAAAAACACCAATACAGCATACTAACACATATATATGGAATTTAGAAAGATGGCAATGACGACCCTGTATGCAAGACAGCAAAAAAGACACAGATGTGTATAGCGGACTTTTGGACTCAGAGGGAGAGGGAGAGGGTGGGATGATTTGGGAGAATGGCATTCTAACATGTATAATATCATGTAAGAATTGAATCGCCAGTCTATATCTGATGCAGGATACAGCATGCTTGGGGCTGGTGCATGGGGATGACCCAGAGAGATGTTATGGGAGGTGGGAGGGGGGTTCATGTTTGGGAACGCATGTAAGAATTAAAGATTTTAAAACTAAAAAACAAAAAAACTAAAAAAAAAAAAAAAAAATTAAATTAAAAAAATAAAATAAAATACCTCCTTAACTAATTATGATGTGTGTAAGGGCTCTAGCAAAATGCTTTTTCCCTTCCCTTACTGCTTCTAGGAGAGTGAAAAAGTTGGCTTAAAGCTCAGCATTCAGAAAATGAAAATCATGGCATCTGATTGGGAAATAGATGGGGAAACAGTGGAAACAGTGTCAGACTTTATTTTTTTGGGCTCTAACATCACTGCAGATGGTGATTGAAGCCATAAAATTAAAAGACTCTTACTCCTTGGAAGAAAAGTTATGACCAGCCTAGATAGCATATTCAAAAGCAGAGACATTACTTTGCCAACAAACATCCGTCTAGTCAAGGCTATGATTTTTCATGTAGTCAGGTATGGATGGGAGAATTGGACTGTGAAGAAAGCTGAGCGCCGAAGAATTGATGCTTTTGAACTGTGGTGTTGGAGAAGACTCTTGAGAGTCCCTTGGACTGCAAGGAGATCCAACCAGTCCATTCTGAAGGAGATCAACCCTGGGATTTCTTTGGAAGGAATGATGCCAAAGCTGAAACTCCAGTACTTTAGCCACCTCATGCGAAGAGTGGACTCATTGGGAAAGACTGTGATGCTGGGAGGGATTGGGAACAGGAGGAGAAGGGGACAACAGAGGATGAGATGGCTGGATGGCATCACTGACTTGATGGACGTTGAATGTGAGTGAACTCCGGGAGACGGTGACGGACAGGGAGGCCTGTCGTGCTGCGATTCGTGGGGTCACAAAGAGTCGAACATGACTGAGCGACTGAACTGACTGACTGTTTCTAGTACCTGTACTCTGTGCTTGTTACATTTGAAAATACTCAGTTATATATGTTTTCCCTCTTTTCCTTCCTTTTAGGTGCAACATCTACAAAAAATATTAGCCAAGAAGAGGGATCCTGTCTCTCACATTTGTTTCATTGAAGAAATAGTTAAGGTATGTCTAAATGAAAGTATTTTTGTCTCTTTATTAAGAAATACTGAAAGATAATGAGCCATTATTATTTGTGTTCCTGTCTTACAGAGAGACTACATGTCAAATAGCTAAAAGAATATGTATTTCTTGATAGCCACAGATTTTCTTTGCATGTTTGTTTATTGAGTAGTTGCTAAATGATTCTATTTATAGACTAATTTCTGAACTGCATATAGTAATTTCCCATTTTCTGTCATACAAATGATGTGAAATAGATCACCAGTGGAAGTTCGATGCATTAAACAGGGCACTCAAAGCTGGTACACTGGGACAACCCAGAGGGATGGGATGGGAAGGAAAGTGGGAGGGGGGTTCTGGATAGGGGACACGTGTATACATGTGGCTGATTTTATGTCAGTGTATGGCAAAAACCACCACAATATTGTAAAGTAATTAGCCTCCAATTAAAATAAATTAATTCATTAGAAAGTTTTCAATGTCCTGATAGAGACTAAGATGAAAATTTTTGGTGTATGAGAGATTTAATTAGTGGTTATTAAACTGTCATATAATGTCTTCTCTGAAGATGGTATGATCCATTCAATTGTTAGTTTTTCCTATAGAGCACATTAATGTATTATTTTTTTATATTGTAAAGTTTCCCTTCTGTCATTTATCAGTCTCCTGGACTCATAGTCATGAGTTGTGACAAATGTACCACACCAATGCAGGATGCCTAAGGCATTATGCAAATATGTAATTTCCTGTCTCCACCATGATTGTTGTTCATTGTTCAGTTGCTAAGTCATGTCCGACTCTTTGCAACCCCATGAACTGTAGCATACCAGGCTTCCCTGTTTTTCACCAACTCCCTGCGTTTGCTCAAACTCATGTCCATTAAGTCAGTGATGCCATCCAACCATCTCATTCTCTGTTGCCTTCTTTTCTTCTTGCCTTCAGTCTTTCCCAGCATCAGGGTCTTTTCCAGTGAGTTAGCTCTTCGTATCAGATGGCCAAATTATTGGAGATTCAGCTTCAGCATCAGTCTTTCCAGTGAATATTCAGGATTGATTTCCTTTAGGATTGACTGGTTTGATTTCCTTCCTGTCCAAGGGACTCTTAAGAGTCTTCTCCAGCACAGCAGTTGAAAGCATCAATTCTTGGGTGCTCAGCCTTCTTTATGGTCCAACTCTCACATCTCTACATGACTACTGGCAAACCATAGCTTTGACTACAGGCCTTTGTTGGATAAGTGATACGTCTGGTTTTGAATATGCTGTCTAGGTTTGTCACAGCTTTTCTTCCAAGGAACAAGCATCATTTTTTAAAAAATAATTTTTTTTTAAATTTTGGGCTGTGCTAGGTCTTTATTGCTGCACAGGCTTTCCTCTAGTTGTGGTGAGCTTCTCATTGCACTGGCTCCTCTTGTTGTGAAGCTGGGATCTAGGGCACATGGGCTTCAGTTGTTGAAGCTCCTGGACTCTAGAGCACAAGCTTAGTAGTTGTGGCACAAGTCCCACTGCATGTGAATCTTCCCGGATCAGGGATCGAACCTGTGTCTCCTGCTTTGGCAGGCAAATTCTTTACCACTGAGCTACCAGGGAAGCCCAGCAAGCATCCTTTAATTTCATGGCTGCCATCACCATCCACACTGATTTTGGAGCCCAAGAAAAGAAAATCTGTCAGTGTTTCCACTTTTCCCCCATCTATTTTGCCATGAAGTGATAGGACCGGATGACTTGATCTTTGTTTTTTTAATGTTGTGTTTTAAGCCACCTTTTTCACTCTTCTCTTTCACCTTCATCAAGAGGCTCTTTAGTTCTTCTTTGCTTTCTGCCATTAAAGTGGTATCATCTGCACATATGAGGTTGTTGATATTTCTTCCTGCAGTCTTGAGTCCAGCTTGTGAGTCATCCAGCCTGGCATTTCACATTATGTACTCTGCATGTACATTAAATAAGCAGGGTGACAGTATATAGCCCTGATATATACCTTCCCCAATTTTGAACCAATCCATTGTTCTATGTCCAGTTCTAACTGGTGCTTCTTGTCCTGCATATATGTTTCTCAAGAGACAGGTAAGGTGGTCTGGTATTCCCATTTCTTTATGAATTTCCCACAGCTTGTTGTGATCCACATAGTCAAAGGCTTTCGTGTGGTCAGTGAAGCAGAAGTAGATATTTTTTGCTTTTTCTATAATCTAGTGGGTGTATAGTATCATTCAAAAAAGGTACACTTAAAAATGCTCAGTGCTGCACCTTTGCATCCTTTCCACACTTCTCTCTTAACCCCTGGCAACCACTGATCTTTTTTCTGTCTTTAGAGTTTTATCTTTTATAGAATATCATATAATTGGAATCATACAGTTGGTTGCCTTTCATACTGGTTTCTCTTAGTAGTATGCATTTAAGCTTTCTTCATGTCTTTGTTGCTTGATCCCTCATTTCCTTTAGTCACTGAATAATATTTTACTTTGTCCATAGACCTAGTTTATTTACCCATTCACCTATTGAAGGATGTGTTGTCACTTCCAATTTTTGACAATTATGATTTCAATTGTTATAAATGTTCATGTGCAGATTTTTGTGTGCATATAAACTTTTAGCTGATTTGAGTAAATACCAAAGCACATGATTGCTGTATATTATAGAGTATTTTTAGCTTTGTAAGAAACTGCCAAACTATCTGTCATCGTGGCTGTATTATTTTACATATCTATTAGCGAAGAAACAAAGTTCCTATTGCTCCACATCTTTGTCAGCATTTGATATTGTCAGAGTTTTGGATTTTATCTATTTTAGTAGGTGTGTAGTGGTATGTCATTGATTTATTTTGTATTTCCTATGAATTTTAAAAAGAATATATTTATAGGAAAAGCTTGATTAGTTAAGTTTCTAAGACTTTATATGAAAAAAATTAACTGCCTTGCCATGTTCATTATTTAAAATTTATCTCTTACAGTCAATACAAATGGTTAAAAAAATCTTAAAATATTCTAAAATAATTTTTATTGGATTAAGGATAGTTTAAAAAAAAAATCATTTGAATAGCCAGATATTTAATTTAAAGGTTACCTTTCTGAACATCTAGTCAAGGAATGTTAAAGGAAGTATGATACAGTGATTAAGAACTGGGTCCTTGGACTTTAGTGTCAGACAGAATTGAGATTTCCTTTGTTGATTATGCAACCTTGGGTAGGTCTTATAATGTTTCAGAATGTGAGATATCAAATGAGGGTGATAATATTACCCATTGAACTGAGGTTTTCTGAGGGAAAATTAGATAATGTAGACTTAATTCAGAGATTGGATCAATAATTTGCTATCCTAATTTTTATTTCAATCTTTTTTAAACTTTAAAAGTTAAATTATTTAGGGGTTAGAAATTTCCCATGTGCATGGTAACAAAGAACTTCAGTGTGCACGAAGGTCAGTTTTTTTTTTAACAGTTCTGATAACATGATATGCAAGTATATTAATTTATGCTGAGTTTCAGAAATTTAAGAATTGTTGCTTCCTTAAATAAGACAATAGCAAGGATTCACTGTAAATGTGTCATGATTATATGTCTCACTTCACTAAAGAATCACAAGTTTATGATCTAACATTTGGTAATTCTGCAGTTGTAGAAACAGTGATGATTTTCCTTCATTCAGTTCTGTGAGATTTTATGAGAATTGTTAAATCGTTTATATTTTATTAGGCAAAAAAACAAATGGGTTTACTTTTAAAACTTTTAGTTTTGAAGTTAGTATTGCCAAATGTGCTTTGTTGTCTGCTATGGTATCTGATTTCAGTTGATAGACCTGTACATAGTTTCTGGAATGCTTTATTAGTTCAGAATGTTTTGCAGTAAATGTTCATCATGCTATAAATAATACATTGTAGTGTAAAAGGGGCATAAATGTATTGAGTATAAAATAAAATTGGGCCTATTATATCAGGTATAACAAATCTTAAGAATATATAGTTAATGTAGAGCCTTTTGAAAACTTTTCCTTAATTAAGATAACTAATTCTGCTTCTGCTTAATTTAATGAATGTTCTGGTTAACTTATAAAATTAGTCTGTTAATTTCAGTTCATTCTGTAAATTTGAAAAGACAATTATGCTTACAGTTATATTAATTATTTATATGATTTAACTGTGCAAAATACTTCTTTTCTCTTATTATTTTTATTTCCAAAGGTTAGTTGAATGGATATATCTTCTCAGTTTAAACAAGATTTCTAGACTGTTGATTAGACATCAAAAATTCAATTTTGGCAGCTTTTAAAAAAATTTCAAAACTTTTAAAGTTAAAAAGTTCTAGGATCGCTGTATACTCATCAATATTATATGTAGCACTTTGTTTGAAAGTGAGTGTACCAAGGTATTGACAAATCATTCACGATCCAAACAGTAGCAAACAGGTTGTAGATTCTTAAGTGCATAATTAAGACAGTTTAGCTGTATGTGGGGGTGTAGATATGATACCTTTATTTTCTAAGGCAGCATTTTTTTTTTATCATTGAACAGAATCCTTTAATCATGTGTGTAGGATGCATTAGGCTATATTTGGAATATATTCAGCATTTTGAGCAGCTGTAGTACTAACAAGGATTTTAACTATGAAAAAGAATGGGTTTTCTTTTGCCCTTTTTAATGTATTAAATAATTTGATAATAGCATTTAAGACTCAAAAAAATTTTAGGACACCCAAATATGAAATATTTTTAGAGAGAAAAATGAGCAAAATGTTTAACTCATTTATCAGTGGCATCCCAATTTGATTAAAAAATAAAAAACAAGTGGTAGTAAGCCAATTTGTATGTCTTAAGTCATTTGTTATCAATAAATACTCTTAACTGTAAAGGTTTAGAAGATTTTTGCTTTACTATCTTGAGGACAAGTTATTTTTTATTTATTTTTTCATGATATAAATACATTTTAGTTTTTTGATTTTTAAAAAAATTTATTTTAATTGGAGGCTAATTACTTTACAATATGTTGGTGGTTTTAGCCATACATTCACATGACTCAGCCATGGGTGCACATGTGTTCCCCATCTTGACTTTCCCTCCCACCTCCCTCCGCATCCCATCCCTTAGGGTCATCCCAATGCACCAGCCCTGAGCACCCAGTCTCATACATCAAACTTGGACTGGCTATCTGTTTCACATATGATAATATACATGTTTCAATGCTATTCTCTCAAATCGTTTCACTGTTGCCTTCTCCCAGAATTCAGAAGTCTGTTCTTTACATCTGCGTCTCTTTTGCTGTCTTGCATATAGGGTCATCGTTACCATCTTTCTAAATTCCATATATATGTGTTAACATACTGTATTGGTGTTTTTCTTTCTGACTTAACTTCACTCTGTATAATACGCTCCAGTTTCATCCACCTCATTAGAACTGATTCAAATGCATTCTTTTTAATGGCTGAGTAATACTCCGTTGTGTATGTGTACCACAGCCTTCTTATCCATTTGCCTGCCGATGGGAATCTAGGTTGCTTCCATGGAGGATGAGTTATTTTTAAGAGCCCTCTCCCTGCTAAAACAAATTTTAGATGTTAGAAAAGCATAATGTTTAATGCACTTTTGGCCCTGCCAAAAGTAAGGGAATCTCTGAGGGGCATATGCATATGCAGATACGCATAAGCAGATAAAGTAGTTGAAACTGTAGTGGAGATCTGTGAGCTCTAAGTCATTGTAAATGCTGAGTTGCTCTGAAGTAAAATGTTCATGTCAATGATGGGGTCAGTCCACTAAGCTCTGGGTCTCTAGCATGGTGGGAGAATGAACCTTGGATTACACCTCCTGAGATCTTGAGACCTATGATGCTGGCTAACATGTTCCTTGGTTGGCAACAGTACCTGCTTTCCAAAAAGCAAGTGCAGATCCTCTGTAGAGGAAAGCATTTCTAGTTTTAGCTGTCAGAATTCTCCACGTTAAGGTCATCCAACTATGAGCTCATAGTTGAAAATCACCAGTCATATAAATAGACTAGAATCTGTGATTGAGAGTCAGCAGGAAAAATAAACACAATGAAAAACAGGTTTTAGACTCCTAAAGAACTTCTGAAGGATGCTGTGGACTTCAGATGTTAGAATTAATTGATAAAGAATCTAGAATACCTGCATAGGTTTTAGAAGTAAAGATGGAATAAAAAAATGACAAGTGACCGTTAAGAAATGATCAGGTAGGAGGACAAGTATTCTCTGTGCTCTTACTACTTCTGCTTAACATTTTCTTAACTAGTGCAATGAGAAAGAAAAAGAAATAAAAACTTCCAGTTTGGAAGTGAAAAGTTAAAATGATGTTTGTCATTTAAGTACATATCTAAAAGTTGAAAGACCTGAACATACCATGTGTTGATGAGGATATGGAGCAACTGTAACTCTCATATACTGCTGAAGGGAAATGTAAAATTGTACAACCACTTTGGAAAACAATTTGGCTTTTCCTTAAAAAGTTAAACATATATGTATTATATGACTTAAAATAAGCCCCTAGTTATTAATCCAAGAGAAATGAAAGAATATATCCAAAGACTTGTAGACAAATGTCCATAGAGCTGTCTTCTCCCTGTGTCTTTACATCATTTCCTTCTGTATGTGTCTGTGTTTCAGATTTCCTCTTCTTATAAGGACACCCTAATGACTGTTTTAAGTTAATTACTTCTTTAAAGACCCAGTCTCCAAATATGATTACATTTTCATGTATGGTTGATTTCAGTTAGGACTTCAACATATGAATTTTGTCAAGACAAAACAGCCTACAGCAGTAATTTACATTAATGCCAGTAAAAATGGAGACAGTTGCATTGATTTGAGAATTATTCAGGAGATAACACCAACACATCTTAGTGATACATTAGAAGTGGTGAGATAGAGAAGGAGGTGTCAAGGCTGATATTGTATACTCAGTTTTGACAAGAGTTCTGTTGGATAGCAGTAAACTTCACTTGAGACCGTAAACTGAGAAGCACGTTAAACAAGGAAGATATGTTCAGTATTCAAGTGCTCATGGCACATTCAAAGGAAGATTCAGTTAATATATGAGTCTGGAGCTCAGAAGAGGCATCCACTGGAGACATAAATTTGGGAGATGTCCCTGCTTATTTAACTTATATGCAGAGTACATCATGAGAAATGGTGGGCTGGATGAAGCACAAGCTGGAATCAAGATTGCCGGGAAAAATTCAGTAGTCTTGGATATGCAGATGACACCACCCATATGGTAGAAAGCGAAGAACTAAAGAGCCTTTTGATGATAGTGAAAGAGGAGAGTGAAATGTTGGCTTAAAACTCAACATTCAAAAAGCTAAGATCATGGCATCCGGTCCCATCACTTCATGACAAATAGATGGAGAAACAATGGAAACAGTGGCAGACTTTATTTTTTGGGCTCCAAAACCACTGAAGATGGTGACTGCAGCCATGAACTTGAAAGACACTTTCTCCTTGGAAGAAAACCTAGACCAGCCTAGACAGCATATTAAAAAGCAAAGACATTACTTTGCCAACAAAGGTCCATCCAGTCAAAGCTATGGTTTTTTTCCAGTAGTCATGTATGGATGTGCGAGTTAGGCTATAAAGAAAGCTGAGTGCTGAAGGATTGATGCTTTTGAACTGTAATGTTTAAGAAAACTCTTGAGAGTCCCTTGGACTGCAAGGAGATCCAACCAGTCCATCCTAAAAGAAATCAGTCCTGAATATTCATTGGAAGGACTGATGTTGAAGCTGAAACTCCAATGCTTTGGCCACCTGATGCAAAGAAGTAACTCATTGGGAAAGACCCTGTTGCTGGGAAAGATTGAAGGCAGAAGGAGAAGCAGGTGACAGAGGATGAGATGGTTGGATGACATCACATCAGTTTGAGTAAGCTCCGGGAGTTGGTGATGGACAGGGAAGCCTGGTGTGCTGCAGTCCATGGGTTCATGAAGAGTCAGACATGACTGAGTGATTGAACTGAACTGAACCTCATAGATGGTGGTCAAAGCCATAGTAATAGGTAGAATTGGCTATGGAGAGAAAAGAAATGTACCTTGAAAATGCAACATATAAGATTTATATAGAGCTCTGCTTTTTCCAAAGTGTGTATATAGTTTTACATGGAAAAAGACAGTTCTAATTTCTACCCATCCTTTTTTCAAGTTTCATCCTTTAAACTATTTTTTGTACATTTTATATTGCACATATTTTATTAATATAGTAGTATTAATTTATAATTTTGGAGAAGGAAATGTCAACCTACTCCAGTATTCTTGGGAAATCCCATGAACAAAGGAGCCTGGTGGGCTGTAGTGCATGGGGTCGCAAAGAATTGGACATGATGTGGCGACTAAACAACAACAACAGATATATCACTTTAAACAAATAAGTAAACATATATTAGAATGTGTATTTAAAAATAATTTACATTCCCTAAGTTTAGGAAACATTGTAACAGAGGATGCCATAGGGAGTACCTCAAGAGAATGAAGTCATATGGAATATGATAAAGGAAGCCAGGGGAAAAGTTTGAAGGAGAATATGGTTCATACTAAATCTAATTTGACTGATAGTGTATTTACAACACCGGTCCACCATGCATTCTCAACAAGGGAAGTATTGACCCCAAGAGGAAGAAATAGTTCTGTTTTTTGGGGAGAAGGATAAATACAAACCATCATATATTACAGTGGTTTTGAGTGCCCTCCAGAGTTCAATTCTGCTGCACCAAATCTTACTCCTTAGTATTTAGTATCTGTCATTAGGGAAAGACTAAGTTAAATTTAAATTAAGTTCAGTTACATTGAATAATTATTTTAGTATAATATATATTACATATGTATAATTAATTAGTTTTCACTTTTGAGGGGAAATAATGAAATGAAAGCTTGAGAAACACTACAGTGAGCTATGTGGAAAGGGTTTTAAAACCCTTTATTTTATTTTTAGCTCCTGTAACTTTAAAACCCTTTATCTTGATGATCTCTGGGGAAAAAGTGTGGGATAAGGGATTTGAATTTGAAGAACTTTTAAGTTTTTTCCATGTGTATTTCAGTACTGAACTTTTTACCTCAAGAATTTATTCTTGCCTTTAGAATTAAGTTAGATTATCTTAATTACTCCTCTAAAAAATTAAAAAGAATAAAGGAAGCATCATGTTTAAGCCTGTCACCCAGAGATAACTTATGTTAATATTTTGTGTATGTTTTTTCTATTTAGCTCTACATTTTCATACATTTTAACAAGTCCTATTTGTTCAGTCATCAGAAGTTAACTGAAATCTGTCTACTTTTCACCTCTCCCACTGCCACCTTATCTAAGCCCTCATTTCTTAAAACAACAAGTAGCTTGTCCCATAAATATTCTTTTATTTTAGAACAATATGCATATAAAAGCCAGCATTTTGATTTTAAGTGGAATTCTTTTGGTTGCATAGGTGTTCTCATTTTGCTTTTTGGTGTTCATCTTAAAGTCCCTACTGAATTTCTGTACCTTCCTTTATTGTAATTAGAGCAAAATGTTGCTCCCTGAAGGCTCTTTTCCAGTAAAGATAACTTTTTTCTTTGCTTTATATTTGCTTCCCTAGGCTCCCTCTGCTTTCATCCAGAAGATGATTAAGAGCTAATATAAAATTCATATCTGTTTGGTTTTTTTAATCGAGTCTTCAGGCTTTCTTACAATGTGATCTCTCCACAGAGATCTCTGGCACTGACTTGTTGCCAAACCTTTGACTTCCTCTTGTCCTTTGATTATAACTTAATTACACCTGGTTCCCTCTCATCTAGTTCATCTGTCCGTCTGTCCTAAGTTGCTTCAGTTGTGTCTGACTCTTTGTGACCCTAGGAGTATAGTTTACTGCCTTAAAAAAATCTCTCTGAATTGTTCCTTGCCTTCCCTTTCTGTATCAAAGATTGTATCATCTTCTTTGAACTGTTTTAGGTTGTTGGTTGTATCTTCTCTTTTCTCAGACTTGTCCTTCTACTTTTGTTTGTGTTCTATATTTTATCCGTGTCTGGGGCACGCTCTGCTTTCTCCAATATCCACCTTTCCCACTTACTTCCTCCCAAGGACCTACCATCTAAACCCAAAACCAGAGCAAAATCCTTGGTCCTGTACTTCTCTGTAAGCATTTCTTCCCTTCATCCCAAGATTTCCATAAACTACTTGGTATCTCTATTTCTTACTTGTTTTGTTCCAGACCATTGAAATCAAGCTTCTGCTCCACCAAAACAGTTCTTACTAAAAGAATTATGATGCCCCAACTACCAAATCCTTGTGCTTACTCCACTTTGTTCCTTTGAGGTAGTAATGACTTCTGCTTTCCCCTTTCACAAATACTGCATCTTTTCAGAATCCTTCATCAGTTCCTCTACCTCCACCTGACCTTCTTTTAAAAACATTTTATTATTAACATTTCAAATAAAAGCTAAAATAGAACCAAAATATAGGGCAGTGACTCCCTATGTATCCATCATTCAGTTTCATCAATCACTAACTTGTGCCCAAGCTCTACCCACTTGTCTTTCTCCACTCTAAATTATTTATTTCCCAGCCTTTAAGTAGTGTTATTCCCCTGGATCCTATCCTTTTCTTCTTATGCCATACGCAATCCATAGAAAAGCTCACACATTCTAATAGTTTCTACCACCTCCAGATGATGATATCACCTAAATTTCTTTCTCTGGCTTAGATTTTATTCTTAAGCAAGAGAGTTGTATCTTTTCCATGTCCTAGATCATCTTCACTCAGATGTCCTACAGGTTCTATCAGTAGAGGTGGTAGAGTCTGGATTTGAACTTTAATACCCTACTTTCAGGCTTCCTCTTCTTGACCACTGTCCTGTTCCTTTATTTAAATGGGAAAATGTAATTATGGGGAATATGGGGTGCAATAGATGTATTTAATAGAGCACACCAAACATAGGGGAACCAAGAGAAATGATACCTAAATTGACTAATGAAGGTTCTAGTTTAAAGGCTAATAACTGGGAGAAACTACAAAAGAACCTTCAAGAGCCTGAAAGAAATGGAGTGTGGTTGAATCTTTGACTCAGTGGGGTGTAACAAAAGAAATAGACTGGGACAATTGAAAGGTTGTTGCTGACACACGAAAAGACGCCCGGATTCTTGGCCTCTGAAAGAGAAGAATTCAATCTGGGGCCAGAGACAAGGCTTGATCGCTCAGAACTTTTGTGCAATAGAGTTTTATTAAAGTATAAAAGGGATAGAGAAAGCTTCTGACATCGACATCAGAAGGGGGGCAGAAAGATTACCTTACTAGTGTTAGCAATGGAGTTATATACTCTCCAATTAGTTATTACAGTGAGTCAAAACAATGTTCAGAGGTTGCAAAGAGACACACTCCCACAATCCACATTTGAAGATAACAGGATTAGCCAGAAGGCCTTCAGGAAGGAGAAACTGTCCTCAAGCAGGATACACTGCTGTATAATCCTTAGTACAGAATCCAAACCGAGTTGTTGGTTGTGTAATCATCAGTTCCAGGCTTAAAGATAAAAACGTTTTATGTGACTAAGACCAAGAAAAGTAGAGAGAAAGAAAAGTTTTTCCTTTCCTCCTCTTTGAGAATTCCAGACCCCTCTCCCCTTGGGGACCCCTGGACTTCTTATCAATCATACCATATAAGGTTTTGTAAGTTAAGTTAAAGGGGACTAATACTTTGATAGGGGCTTCTCAGGTGGCACCAGTGGTAAAGAACCCACCTGCCAATGCAGGAGACATGAGACACGTGAGTTTGATTCCTGGGTCAGGAAGATCCCCTGGAGGAGGGCATGGCAACCCACTCCAGTGTTCTTGGCTAGAGAATCCCATGGATAGAGGATTCTGGCAGGCTGCAGCCCATGGGGTGCACAGAATCAGACATGACTGAACCGACTTAGCACACACAATACTTTCAACCAAACAGACTTTAGATCAAATCCCAGCTCTCCCACTTTCTGTGTCATTCTAAGCAAGTCACGTTTTCTCTTTGGCCTTTGTTTTTACTCTGAAAAGTGAAGTGAAGTTGCTCAGTCATGTCCGACTCTTTGTGACCCCATGGACTGTAGCCTACCAGGCTCCTCTGTCCATGGGATTTTCCAGGTAATAGTCCTGGAGTGGATTGCCATTTCCTTCTCCAGGGGATCTTCCCAACCCAGGGATTGAACCCAGGTCTCCCGCATTGTAGACAGATGCTTTACCGTCTGAGCCACCAGGGAAGTCCTTTTACTCTGAAAAGGGACATAAAAATGTCATCTGCTCACTCTCAAAATAAATATTTATTATGTGCCTTTATGTCTAGGTCACAGTCTCAATGTTGTAATTAGAGTGGTAAAAAAGACAAAATGAGGCCTCTACTATTGTGGACCTTATACTCTAGTGGTTGTTGTAAGATTTAAGTGAGATAACATTCAGCAATGCCTGTTACATAATGGATATTCAGAGAACATCAATTTCTTAGCCAAGGTTCACATACATTCTAGAGCATGGACACTGAGTTCTCTGAATAAGTTAAAAGTACATACTTTTTGGCTTTGAAGTTTTAAGTGACTTGTCACTAAAAAGGAAGAAGTAACCAGATTATCTGGGACCCTATGTTTTCTTTTAAAATGGCGTGTCTATGTCTTATAATTTTCTTGTTTACTTTGGCAATTATAAAAAAGCCTTGAAGATTTCCTGTTATTTCTAGGAATCTATTTCAGTAATTCTGTAGAGTTACAGAGATGATTTGCCTCAAAGGAATTTATGGTTAGTTGTAGGAATAGATAATGACACATCCAAAATGAATAAATGAAAAGCCTCTAGAGAAGATAAAAGCAAACAAAAACAATCCACAGAACAAATACAGAAAACAAAGGAAATACAATGAGATGGTAAAAGCTGAAACAACCTATTAGTTAAATAGGTTTGTAGTTTCCTTATTAAAAGACAAAACAATGTTTAAAAATAAAATAGATTTGTATGAGTCACATCAAAAAACAAACAAGAAAGAATAAAATAAATGGATTGATAAACATTTCTAAGTGAAAGCAATAGTGACAGTATTAATTTCAGATTAAAAAAAGACAAATAATGGCATGTAGAATAAAGAGGGTCACACAAACCTTGTATTACTAGTCTCTTCTAGAAATGATGCTGGAAAATTGGATGTTCCTGTGCAAAATAAAGAAATTAGACCCTTACCTTAAACTGTATTAAAACATCAATTCAAACTGAGTTAAAACCCTACTGTATTAAAAAATGAATTAAAAATGAATTAAAACCCTAAATGTAAGAACTAAAATTTTAAAACTCATAGTAGAAAACAGGGGGAAATTTTCATAACATTGCACTTGGCAGTGATTTCATGGATATAACACCAAAATTACAGGCTAGAAAAGCAAAAAGAGGAGTACGTCAAACTTTGAAACTTCTTTGTGACAGAGGAAACAATAGAATGAAAAGGCAACCCACAGAATGAGAGAAAATATTTGCAAGCTATATATTTGATAGGGGGTTGATGTTCATAATATATAAAGAACTCCTACAACTCAACAACAGTAACAAGAAACCAAGTAACTCAACTAAAAAAATGTGTGAAGGACTTGAATAGACGTACAAATAGACATTTCTTCAAAGAAGACATGCAAATGACCAACAAGCAAATTAAAAGATCATCAGCACCACTAATCATCAGGAAGTACAAATCAAAATCATAATGAGATAGCACATGCACTGATTAGCATAACTTTTCAAAACAGAATACAAGTGTTGGTGAGGATGTGGAGAAATCAGTACCCTTGTACATTGTTATTAGGAATGTAAAATGGTGCAGCTGCTAAGAAAAAAAGTATAGAGTTTTCTCAAAAAAAGTAAAAAGAGAATTAATATATAATCCAGCAATCTCTTTTCTGGAGATAGAAATCCAAAAGAATCGTAAACAGGATCTTAAAGACAGATTTGCCTCGCCATGTTCATTGCAGCATTATTCATAATAGCCAAGAGATAGAAGCAATCGAACTGTCTGACCTAAAGAGACAAAAGACCCATATATAGAAAACTAAAAAACACTGATGAAAGAAATCAAAGATGACACAAATAGATGGAGAAATATACCATGTTCATGGATCAGAAGAATCAATATAGTGAAAATGAGTATACTACCCAAAGCAATCTATAGATTCAGTGCAATCCCTGTCAAGCTACCAACGGTATTTTTCACAGAACTAGAGCAAATAATTTAACTAGAACAAATAATTTCACAGTTTGTATGGAAATACAAAAAATCTCGAATAGCCAAAGCAATCTTGAGAAAGAAGAATGGACCTGGAGGAATCAACCTGCCTGACTTCAAGGTATACTACAAAGCTACAGTCATAAGGTACTGGCACAAAGACAAAAATATAGATCAATGGAACAAAACAGAAAGCCCAGAGATAAATCCATGCACCTATGGACACCTTATCTTTGACAAAGGAGGCAAGAATATACAATGGAGAAAAGACAATCTCTTTAACAAGTTATGCTGGGAAAACTAGTCAACCACTTGTAAAAGATGAAACTAGAACATTTTCTAAAACCATACACAAAAATAAACTCAAAATGGATTAAAGATCTAAACATAAGACCAGAAACTATAAAACTCCTAGAGGAAAACATAGGAAAAACACTCTTTGACGTAAATCATAGCAGGATCCTCTATGACCCACCTCCCAGACTAGTGGAAATAAAAGCAAAAGTAAGCAAATGGGACCTAATTAAAATTAAAAGCTTCTCCACAACAAAGGAAACTATAAGCAAGGTGAAAAGACAGCCTTCAGAATGGGAGAAAATAGCAAACGAAGCAACTGACAAAGAATTAATCTCCAAAATATACAAGCAGCTCCTGCAGCTCAATTCCAGAAAAATAAACCACCCAATCAAAAAATGGGCCAAAGAACTAAACAAACATTTCTCCAAAGAAGACATACAGATGGCTAGCAAACACATGAAAAGATGCTCAACATCACTCATTATCAGAGAAATTAAAATCAAAACTACAGTGAGGTACCATTTCACGCCAATCAGAATGACTGCTATCCAAAAGTCTACAAGCAATAAATGCTGGAGAGAGTGTGGAGAAAAGGGAACCCTCTTACACTGTTGGTGGGAATGCAAACTAGTACAGCCACTATGGAGAACATTGTGGAGATTCCTTAAAAAACTGGAAATAGAACTGCCATATGAAATCAAGAAAATTAAAGATACCAAGAGAACATTTCATGCAAAGATGGGCTCAATAAAGGACATGAATGGTAGGGACCTAACAGAAGCAGAAGATATTAAGAAGAGGGGGCAAGCATACACAGAAGAACTGTACAAAAAAGAGCTTCATGATGCAGATAATCACAATGGTATGATCACGCACCTAGAGCCAGACATCCTGGAATGTGAAGTCAAGTGGGCCTTAGGAAGCATCACTACGAACAAAGCTAGTGGAGGTGATGGAATTCCAGTAGAGCTATTTCAAATCCTAAAAGAGGATGCTGTGAAAGTGCTGCACTCAATATGTCAGCAAATTTGCAAAACTCAGCAGTGGCCATAGGACTGGAAAAGGTCAGTTTTCTTTCCAATCCCAAAGAAAGGCAATGCCAAAGAATGCTTAAACTACTGCACAATTGTACTCATCTCACACGCTCGTAAAGTAATGCTCAAAATTCTCCAAACCAGCCTTCAGCAATACGTGAACCGTGAACTTCCAGATGTTCAAGCTGGTTTTAGAAAAGGCAGAGGAACCAGAGATCAAATTGCCAACATCCGCTGGCTCATGGAAAAAGCAAGAGAGTTCCAGGAAAACATCTATTTCTGCTTTATTGACTATGCCAAAACCTTTGACTGTGTGGATCACAATAAACTGGAAAATTCTGAAAGAGATGGGAATACCAGACCACCTAACCTGCCTCTTAAGAAATCTGTATGCAGGTCAGGAAGCAACAGTTAGAACTGGACCTGGAACAACAGACTGGTTCCAAGTAGGAAAAAGAGTATGTCAAGGCTGTATCGTGTCACCCTGCTTCTTTAACTTCTATGCAGAGTACATCATGAGAAGTGCTGGGCTGGAGGAAGCACAAGCTGGAATCAAGATTGCTGGGAGAAATATCCATAACTTCAGATATGCAGATGACACCACCGTCATGGCAGAAAGTGAAGAAGAACTAAAGAACCTCTTGATGAAATTGAAAGAAGAGAGCGAAAAAGTTGGCTTAAATCTCAGCATTCAGAAAACTAAGATCATGGCATCTGGTCCTATCACTTCATGGCAAATAGATGGGGAAACAGTGGCTAACTTTATTTTCTTGGGCTCCCAAATCACTGCAGATGGTGTGATTGCAGCCATGAAATTAAAAGACGCTTACTCCTTGGAAGGAAAGTTATGACCAAGCTAGACAGCATATTCAAAAGCAGAGACATTACTTTGCCAACAAACGTCCGTCTAGTCAAGGCTTTGATTTTTCCAGTGATCATGTGTGGATGTGAGAGTTGGACTATAAAGAAAGCTGAGCACCGAAAAATTGATTCCTTTGAACTGTGGTGTTGAAGAAGACTTTTGAGAGTCCCTTGGACTGCAAGGAGATCCAACCAGTCCATCCTAAAGGAGATCAGTCCTGGGTATTCATTGGAAGGACTGATGCTAAAGCTAAAACTCCAATACTTTGGCCACCTCATGTGAAGAGTTGACTCATTGGAAAAGACCCTGATGCTGGGAGAGATTGGGGGCAGGAGGAGAAGGGGGTGACAGAGGATGAGATGGCTGGATGGCATCACCGACTCGAAGGACATGAGTTTGAGTGAACTCCGGGAGTTGGTGATGGACAGGGAGGCCTGGTGTGCGGTGATTCATGGGGTGGCAGAGTCAGACACGACTGAGCGACTGAACTGAACTCAACTGAGCACATATGTATGGAATTTAGAAAGAATGTAACAATGACCCTATATGTAAGACAGCAAAAGAGACACAGATGTATAGACCAGTCTTTGAACTCTGTGGGAGAAGGCAAGGGTGGGATGATTTGAAAGAATAGCATTGAAAGATGTATATTATCATATGTGAAACAGATCGCCAGCTCAGGTTTGATGCATGAGACAGGGTGCTCAGGGCTGATGCACTGGGATGACCCTAATGGATGGGATGGTGAGAGAGGTAGGAGGGGGGTTCAGGATGGGGAACATATGTACACCCATGGTTGATTCATGTGAATGCATGGCAAAAACCACTATAATATTGTAAAGTAACTAGCCTCCAATTAAAGCAAATAAATTTTTTAAAATGTCACTTAAAAAAAAAAAGAAAATATTTCACAGGCACAGAAATACATGTGTACATAGATGCAATGGAATATTATTTAGTCTTTAACAAGATGCTAAAGATGGTTGAATCTTGACATCATGCTAAATGAAACAGTCTGATCACAAAAACACATATGTTTTGTATAGGTAAGTTCTTGGAAAGTAGATAGGTAGTTTGCAAGGGCTGGGGGAGAAAGAAAATGGGAGTAGTTCATTAGTTACAGAGTTTTAGTTTTGCAAGATGGAAAAATTGCAGGGATCTGTTGCACAAGGTACATGGAATTAATACTACTGTCATCTTCAAAGTGGCTAAGATTTTGTGTTTTTTAACCACGATTTTAAAAGGACAGGAATCATTTTATGCATCTTTTTCTATGAATTTTTTTAAAAAATGAGACCTGGGTATTAAGTATTTTGTTAATTTAAATGAACTGTATTAATTGCCTTTTGTTCACTCAGCTACATGATTCTGTAGATTTCCTTATTGGAAACACTGGGCTATTGCATTAATATATTTCCTAATATTTAATGATACTTACATTGCTGACATAAATCCAACTTGTTTAGGTAGATAATTAAAATACCAAAGTCAATTTACTATTATACCTGATAATTTTGTATTTGTATGCTTAAGCAAGATTGACCCATTTTCTTACTTAAGTGAGTGTGTAGAAGCATATATATATGCGTGTGTAGATATGTATATATGCTCATCAAATGTTCTGCATCTTAGCTTTCAGATTTTTACCGTTATGATGTTACCTGTGGACTTGTCATATATGCCCTTTATTATGTTGTGATAATTTCCTAGCTTGTTGAGTGGTTTTATCATGAAAGCGTGTTGAACTTTGTCTAATGCTGTTTTGTCTATCAGTTGAGATGATCATGTGGTTTTGTCCTTCATTTTGTTAATGTGATATAATGATTCTCTAATATGATGAAAAGTTTTATTTAACTAAAATTTAAGCAGTTACAATGTTGCATTAGTTACAGTACAGCAAAGTGATTCAGTTCTAGTTTTATATATAGTAGATATATATACTTCTCCAGATTCTTTTCCATTAGAAGTTATTACAAGATACTGAATATAATTCCTTGTGGTATCATTGGTCCTTGTTGGAAAAGCATCCACTTTAAGCTATATGATATACAATGCATCTGGTTACCAATGCAGGAGACATAGGAGATGCGGGTTTGAACTTTGAGTTGGGAAGATCCCCTGGAGGAGGAAATGGCAACCCATTCCAGTTTTCTTACCTGGAACAAGAGGAGCCTGGCAGACTGCAGTCCATAGCATTGCAGAGTCGGACACCACTGAGCAACTGAGCATGCATATATACAATATACATGTTGCATAAAATCTTGGTGATCTAAATCTACTTTCTGACCCCTGAGTAAGAAACTAGCAATTATTTGATTTGCCTCTTTTTGTGATACACAATACCTATTTGAAATCAAAACAAAAGACTTACTAAAGAAACAAATAACGAGGAAAATAGATATGTATGTAGATATAGGAGTGAGAAATCAGTATTTTTCATAGTTCACTTTCTTTATAACCTTGAAAAGTAGAATTTCATTTTTGCAAGTGCAAAACTAAAACAGAATTAATGAGTTTCTTAATTATTTTTTATGAGAGTAGTCATATTTGAGCATTATACATATTTATGTGATTAAAGTAAACCATGTGAAATTGGCATTCTTGTACTTCAAAAATAGAATATCAACAATTTGATATCATATACCATGCATATAGAAGAAGTACCTTAAAGGACTTGGTAAAATTTCTAGAAGTTCATTTTGTTTTAACAGTATTAAAATACTTTCTTATTTTAACAAATGATACTTAAACTAATGTTTATCCTTTCTTATAGTAATTACTTTCTAAAATATGTATTAACAGTTGGATGAAAGTGTCCTGCTAAGCTGAGTAATAGTAATTTGTACTCAGTTGTATCCTACTCTTTGTTACCCCATGGACTGTAACCTGCCAGGCTCCTCTGTCCATGAAATTTTCCAAGCAAGAATACTGGAGTGGGTTGCCATTTCTTATTCCACATAGTAATTTCTGTGACTTAAAAAAGAAAACAAAAAATTATATCTATTCTTTAGGCGGTTCTCTTTTGTAGTTGGTGAATTATATTCTGCTGGTCAATGTTAATTTAAGTATGCTTGTTCTTCATTTTCTTATGGTTGTACAAATTGCCTTTTGTATATAAAATGAGGATGATAATTGTTATAGTAATAACTAACATTCACTGAGGGTTTATTATATGTAATAAGAACTGTCCCAAGAGTTCACTTTTATAAACTTAAAAAATCCTCTTAATAATTCTGCAGTGTAGGTACTTTTACCATAGTCATACAATGATTTAGCAATTTGCTCAAGCTCACACAGCTAGTAAGTAGCAGAGAAGGATGGTGACTGATTATCTGAACATGAGACGTGATTTGAATCATCTATATATTTCTACTTAGTTACTTAATAATTTCATTGTTTGATAGATATCTTAGGAATTTCGATTTAATACATTTTTAATACATTGTCAATGCTATATCTTATCCATTATCATTAAAAAAAATAATACACCCCCCTTTTTTTGGGCCACAGGATGGACAGGCTGAAATTTTATATACATTTTGGAATTCAGTTACTCAAGCACTTTCTTCTCAATTTCAGACAGCAACAAATTGTAAGTATAGTGTTTATTTTGCAAAATGATTCCAAAGTTTTTCAGTTACTTCAAGAAGTTTTGATCTATTGGTTTATAGAACATATCTTTCAGAAACTCCTGGGTAATTGTCATTTCTTATGTTACTTGTATATTCAGTTATATAAGCAATAAGTTCTTTTCTACACTTTTAAAATACTTAGGATATGAAATGACATTCTTCAAAAGAATAAGTTAATTCTCCATAATTCAATCAGGGGAACTCTGAATTTTTTCTGTGTAAAAGGATGTTTGATGTTGAAGAATTTTATTAATGCTTATAGAGTATTTTAATTAGAGTATTTTAGTTCCTAACTAAGAGATATTAAGACAGAGACCTTATAGCTTTTTCCTTTTTGTAAAAATGATGATTTGATGAATGAACAGATGAAATGCCCGCATCATGAATTAAAAGTTGCTTAACCAAATATCATCCAAAAATTTTCTCTCTGTTTGTTTTTGTCATGAACTAACAGCACAGGGTAGTTCTAAACAGTGAAATATAAACTAGCTAATATCATGGAAGTGTTTTTGTATAATCACTGAATGTTAGAGCATTAAATGTATGGAGGCTTTTTAAAAGAATTTTGAGAGTTTGTATGTAGTTAAATTTTTATTCAAAAACATTTACTGAAAGTACTAGTATATGTAAGCATTATTTAGTCCCTGGCAGTCCTGGGTGAATAAACCACAGTACCTGCTTCCCTGCTTCTATTTGTAAAGAACTGTGCAGCAAGGTAGTGACCACAGAGGTCTTCATTCCTGTGTGGCCAGACAGAACTTATGCAGAGGATTTATTTAGGACTGATTCGCTCCATTTTCTTCTACAAATCACTCTACTCCGAGAATACTGTGCTTTTCTGTGCTTTACATATCTGTCTGGTCATCTTTTTTAATATGTAAAAATATGTGTGACCCCATAGACGGCAGCCCACCAGGCTCCCCCGTCTCTGGGATTCTCCAGGCAAGAACACTAGAGTGGGTTGCCATTTCCTTATCCAGTGCATGGAAGTGAAAAGTGAAAGGGAAGTTGCTCAGTCGTGTCCGACTCTTCGCGACCCCATGAACTGCAGCCTACCAGGCTCCTCTCTACATGGGATTTTCCAGGCAAGAGTACTGGAGTGGGGTGCCATCACCTTCTCCGTAGCTTTTCATAGATTGTTATAAAACTGGAATCATGCAGTATGAGAACTTTTTTTTTTTTAGTATGAGAACTTTTATAGCAATGTGTAGTTATTTTAAGAATTATTCATGTTGTTGCACATTCCAATAGTCTATTTTTATTTCTGACTAAACTTTCATTTTATAGATATATGCTATTTGTCTATTTCTCAGTTGGAGGATAACTGGGTTATTAAAGTTTGAGGTTATTATGAGTAAAGCTACTGTAATCATTTACATACAAATCTTTTGTAGACATATGTCTTCATTTTCTTGGGTAAATACTTGAGTGGAATTTCCTGATCATTTGATACGTATATGTTACCTTTAAATAACTGCTGAACTGTTTCCTAAGATGAATGTATGATTTCTCATCCACATCAACAATGTATGATAATTCCTCTACCTTTTTATCAATCCATGATATTATTTTACTTTTAGCCATTCTTGTGTTTAGTAGATTTTCATTGTGGTTTTAACTTCCACTGGCCTAAAGACTAGTGATAACCATATTTTCACATTTATTTTCCATCTGTATGTCTTTATTAATCAAGTATTTGTAAAAAGTATTGACTTTTAAGCTTTATTTAATTTTTTAGCTTATTGCTTGTCCTCTTCTTCACGCTTCCCTGGTGGCACAGTGGTAAAGAATCTGCCTGCAATTTAGGAGACCCAGGTTTGATCCCTGGATTGGAAAGATCCCTTGGAGGAGGAAATGGCAACCCACTCCAGTATTCTTGCCTGGAGAATTCCATGGACAGAGTAACCTGGCAGCCTACAAGTCTATGGGGTCACAATGAGTTGAACATGACTGTGACTAACACTTTCACTGTCTTCTAATTAAGTCTTAAGATAATTTTATATATCTGGATTCAAAGTCCTTTCTCAGATGTTTATTTTGCAGATACATCTGTCTGTGTTTGCCATTTCATTTTCTTAATGGTATCTTCCAAATGAAAAGTTTTATTTTTGAACCAGTATAACTTATCAATTTTTCTTTTATAACTTTTGGAGGATTGTTTGACCTAAGAAATCTTTGTCTAACCTAAGGCTGTAAGCATTTCCTCCTATATTTTATTGTAGAAGTTTTACTGGATTCATTTGGAGTTAATTTTTGTGTATGATATGAGATATAGTTAAGGTTTATTTCTTTGCATGTGGATCTGAGATGTTATGCTTTGCCTGTTGACTGTCCTGGCACTTTAGTTGAACATCATGTGGTTATATATGTGTAAGACTATTTTTGGCTCTGCTTTGTTTCAATTTTTTTAATGCACATCCATGTTTGTATAAATAACATGAGTTTCAGTCACTAAAGTAGAAATTATCTTTATTTATTTGCTTAGTAATTTTAGTTATTCTAGCTTCTTACTCGATGCATGAAACTAATAGTTTTTCATGAAACTAATTATCATCATGAAATTTTCTTTAATACTTTCACGCTGTAAGCCAATTATGTTTAAAGAAATACGTTTATTAATACTTACATCCAGTATAGAAATGCAAAGATGTAAATTTACCTACAAAATATTAATAATTACAAAATTCGTTAAAATCTTGGTTTTCAGAATAAAAGAAGGCTAATGTAAAAGCTCATATATGGCTATTATAATATTTCTGTTTTCAAGCATTCACTGAAAATGTACCTTACCACTTTAAAGCCTTTACAGAAACCTTAGAGTTGTTGTAGACTGTATTTTACTTTCTTTGTTTAATGAGTAAATTTAAATTTCGTTTGTAATATTTTTTCTCTCAATATGGAAGGAGTATACCAAAGAAATAGCCTTAGCATTATTGAAAAATTTCAAACCTTTAATCATTACATCTTCCAGTATTGTTTATGATTGGTTTACTTATCACATTTTAGTAGAAACTGTATAAGGTAAGCTTCATCTCAAAAATCACACAAATACTAAGAGAGTGTAACTCTGATGCTGAAAACTCAGCCTCTGTACACTCGTACTGAATCAAGTCTCAGAGACAGAATATTGGGTGAAGTAGAAAAGAATACCATTATTATTTTGTCAGACACAGGGCAACACAGTGGGCTCATACCCTGAAAAACTTTGTGTCCCAACCTGGAGAGATTTAGTGAGGAGTTCTATAGCAGTGGTTCAAGAGCAGGGTTGCTGACAAGGGTCAGGATATGTGCAGGGCCTGGATTCCTTTAATCTGGTGGTCTCAGGTGGTCTCCCCATAAGAAATGGTTCTTTTTTTGTTGTTGCTTATTTTCTGGTTGCACTGGGTCTTCACTGTTACACCAAGGGGCTACTCTCTAGGTGTGGTGGGCTTGTTTAGCTGTCCTGCGACATGTGGAATCTTCCCCGACCAGGAATCAAACGCGTGTCCCCAGCATTGGCAGGTGGATTCTTAACCACTGGACCACTAGGGAAGTCCTAAGCTGAGGTTCTTGAGGTTATCAAATTGTGACCTTACTGCACTGAAGAATGCTTCATCAAGTAGTTCATCTTCCATTTTGGGGGTGTTTTAGTTCTGTAGAAGAGTTCAAAGATACTGTTACATGTATTCCTTAAAGCAGACCTTCCTTCAAATCTGCATGTTTGTTTCTTGCAAGCTCCTCCTTTGTCTCTGCATCTCTCCCTTCCCTGATTAGCCACTGTTCAAATGTGCCCTCTGGAACTCAGGGAAGGTCAGGGAAGCAGGAGTCTACTCCCTACAAACACAGAATGGGGGAGCCCAAAGGCTTCTGTGTGTTGGAGCCCCACCCACATGATTCTGCTCATTTTCAACTCTAGGGAGTGGGACTGGAATGGAAATGCCCTTGTCTATAATTCAGTCCTGTGTCATTTCTGGGTCTGGTTGATTGAATTTTCTTCTCATCACTGATATTTTTCTCTACTTTTTTGTATATCTAATAATTTGTGATTGAGTATCAGACATGAATTTTACCTTGTTTGGTACTAGATACTTTTGTCTTCCAGTCAGTAGTCTTACTCTCAGATACTGTCAAGTTGCTGAAAAATAATTTTGATCCCTTTGAGTCTTGCTTTTTAGATTTATTGGCAAAACCTGAGCAGGGTTTACTTTGGAGCTAATTATTTCCCACTACTGAGGCTATACTTGTATACTCTACCAAACAGTTTTGGTTTTTTAGTTTGGCTTTCAGGAACAGGCACTCTTCCCAGTCTTGCATGAGGAATAGGTATATTCTCTTTAATTCTTATGCTTGTTTTTACCCCCCAAACTCTGGAAGTTTTCTCTCACATATACTGATTAGTGTTTTGCTGAATACTCAGGGTGAATCATTTGCAGATCTTTGCAGTTCTCTTTTTGTGCAGGTCTCTCTGGCATGTTGTCTTGTGAATTCTCGTTGTCTTCCTGGTCTTGAGGACCGTAGAGGGAAAAAGATTGCTTCCTCTTTCCTGTGCCATAGCCTGGAAACAACTGCTGGCAACCACAGGGTCCACTCGTTTTCTCTCCTGTTTCTCAAGGATCACATTGTGTTCAGTGTTTTAAAAATCATTATATCATATATTTCACCTTGTTTGTTTTTCGGTTATTTCAGAGAGGAGAGTTAATTCTTGTTCATGTTACCGCATCTTACCAGAAGCAGAAGTCTCTCATCTAGCTTTAAGAACAGTTTTTATAAGTGCATTTCAAAATACTGAGTTGGCCGGAAAGTTCATTCAGGTTTTTCTTAAGAAGTTATGGAAAAACCCAAACAAACTTTTTTGGCCAACCCAATATTATGTAGGGTATGTATGTATGTATGTATGTATGTATGTATGTGTGTGCGCGTGCACTTAATGGTACCATCTTCTACTTATCTTTGGTCATCTGCTTTCTTATTTTCTGTAACCATTACAAACCCTTGGCTCTTTCCACATGCCCTCCTTTTTCCCATCTGCTCACTTTGAGTAACTAACCTTTCTCCTGGGTCAGCAGGACGGTTAATGTCATTAAGAAACTCAGAAGTCTGTAACTGTCCTCCAAAGAAAAACCTGATTTCCTCCCTGTGGGCCTTGAAGAGTAAGATAACTTTTTTCTTCAAAGCCACCCATTTACTGATGGATACCTGATCCTTTGTTTAACCCTTCCTCTCAGCAACATTATTCTTTTTTTTTGATTTTGCATTTCCACTTTTCTTTTGATCTTTCCCCCTTTGATATAAACCTATTTCAGTTGCTCTAATCTAATTAAAGCTATAGAGTTTCTTTTTAGTTACTGTCTAATGTCTCTTTTATTCTAACTTCTCAAAAGAGTAGTTTACATTTTTTGTCTTCAGTTTTATTCCATTGGTTTCTCAACTTGGTGAACTCTTGCATTCTATTGAAATTGGTCTCAATGAAGCAAGCAATGACCTACCTCTTAATTACCAAATCCAGTGGATATGTTTCACTTCTTGTCTTATGGAACCTATCTGACTTGTGTATGAGAAGAAATACAATATTTTTAGGCAGAAAACCCAATGAATATTTACATTTGGAGTAGTTGGTTGCTTCTGTTTACATTATTACTGAAAAAACTTCCTTTGGGAGTACTCTTGGTGGCTCAGAGGGTAAAGAATCTATCTGCAGTGCAGGAGACCCAGGTTCGATTTATCTGTGAGTTGGGAAGATCCCCTGGAGAAGGGAATGGCTACCCACTCCAGTATTCTTGCCTGGGAAATCCCATGGACAGAGGAGCTTGTTAGAGTACAGTCTCTGGGTTGCAAAGAGTCGGACTCAACTGAGCAACTAACATAACACAAAATAAGTTTAAAAAAGCTTTTTTAAAATAAAAGTTTGAGGAAAATATTACAAAATTAAAATAAAGTGAGAAACGCCTAAGAAGCTGTTGGGCTGCACCTTATAGGCCTACAAGACCTGTGCTTGCTTAGTTTCAAGACTAAAGAGAGAGCTGGAGTCTATTTATATAGCACAAACAGTCCATGAAATGTAATGTAGTAATTGTGAAAATTATAGACAGGCAATATTAAGAAAATGCAACCATCTGCAGAGTTGAATATTATACACAATGTAACAGATTGTATAAGTAAGATTTTGGCAGAAAATACCTAAAGGAAAAATTTCCTAGTTAGGAATATGTTCTTTCTGATTATAAATGTTCATGCTTAGTAAAAAGAATTTCTACTTGATATAATAAGATACATCTATGGGTTTGACAATGAATTCACTTTTTTATAAAGGAAAGGGGCCTGAATTTGTGATTATGAAGATTCAGAGTAGCTCCTGCCAGACATGTGCAGCTTTAATTGTCTATGGCTGATAGTTATTTCCAAGATGATTCCTAAGATTTATGTCTGTTACCTCTCTATTGTAGTTTCCAGATAATAATGTTTGTTAACCAGCCTGTTGGGTTATGGTACACATATTTTCAAGTCTCAGTAGAAACAAACAAAATAAATATTACATCGAAAAGATGTTAGTGCCCTTTTATAAAAGCTTTAAAAGATTTTTTTAAGATATGCCTAAAATGTTCTGGCAAGCAAATCTGTTTTAAAATATTTAAAGCCCTTTGTGCAGTTTTAGTCTCTCAGAAGTCTTAAGCAACCGAAGGACTTGAGTCATAGAATTAAGAGAACTACACAGTATATATTTCTAGTGCTTTGGAAAATCATATGTGAATTGGAGAGATACTTTAGGAGATATGCACATTTAAAGATTTGGAAAGTTTTCAGACTTAAAATGTATGCTAAAACTCATTACCTTTACTTTTAAAAAGTAAAGTAATAAATCAAGAGTCCAGTCTTGCCAGGAAATAGAGGGATAAACCAGCTATGCATTTATAAATACTTTATTTAATGTCGATTTTAAAAATGTTAGAATGCTTTCCCGGTTTGCCCCACCTATGCCTACCCCACTGTACCCACGTGTCCATTCTCTGTGTCTGCTTCTCTATTCCTGCCCTGCAGATAGATTTATATCTATACTGTTTTTTCCCCTGGATTCCATATATATGCGTTAATATACAGTGTTTTTCTCTTTCTGACTTCAGTCCGTAGGACAGACTCTAGGTCCATCCACATCACTACAGATGACCCCGTTTCTTTCATTTGATGACTGAGTAATATTCCATTGTATGTGTGCACCACATCTTCTTTATCTATTCATCTGTCAGTGGACGTTTAGAATGCTTCCATGTCCTGGCTGTTGTAAATAGTGCTGCAGTGAACGTTGAGATACATGTGTCTTTTTGAATTGTGGTTTTCTCAGGGTATATGCCCAGTAGTGGGATTGCTGGATCATATGGTAGTTCTAATTTTAGTTTTTTAAGGAACCTCCATACTGTTCTCCATACTGGCTGCATCAATTTACAGTTCTACCAACAATGTAAGAGAGTTCCCTTTTCTCCACACCTTCTCCAACAGTTATCGTTTGTAGATTTTTCGACGATGGCCGTTCTTACTTACCAGTGTGAGGTGGTACCTCATTGTAGTTTTGATTTGCATTTCTCTAATAATGAGAGATATTGAGCATTTTTTCAAGTGTTTGTTGGCCATCTGTATTTTCTGTGTTTTGTTTTAGCCATTCTGGTGGATGTTGAGTCAAATCACATGGTGCTTTAATTTTTATTTCCTTTGTGATTAATGATATTATTCACTTTTCCATATGTACATTGGCCATCTGCATATACTCTTTTAAAAATGTTATTTTCTATAGCATTGTCTGTCTTACTGATTTGTAGGATTTCATTTACATATTATGAAATATTTTGTTTGTTTCTTTTGTCTCCTTTTGGCTGACAGGTAATTGCTGTTTTAATAAGACAGTCTGTCTCTAATTCTCCCCTTTATTTAGGCATGCTTCTCCCAAGTTTTTTTTAATTTTGTTTTTAAGATTTTTTTTTTTTTTACCATTTTTAAAGTTTTCATTGACTTTGTTACAGTATTGCTTCTGTTTTATGTTTTGGTGTTTTGGCTGTAAGTTATCTGAACCAGGGATGAAACTCCCTCCCTCTGCAGTGAAACGTGAAGTCTTACCACCAGATTGTGAGGGAAGTCCCTTGTCCCAGGCTTTTTAATTGAGAGATTGGATGGTCTTTGTCCCCTCAGCCCTGAAATACTGAAGTTGATTTAGCTCTGTTCTCCAGAGATTTCCAGACAAGCTCTTTAGGCTCCCACCAGAATCTGTTGGATGTCTTCATGGGAAGGAAGACCTGCCTCTCTCTGTTGGTAGGCTTGTTCTTTCATCTTAGGTTTCCTATGATGTGTTTCCACAAATATGAAGGATATTTTAACTTCTGTTCTTTGAAGCTTTGGACCTAGTTCCCCAGCTTCCCTTGCAACTACATAACTGAGTAGGTCTTCTATAGGCTACTCAGGTTGAGACTTGTTGAAGTTTCAAAATGTTCATTCCAGTCTCATAAATCACCAAAAGCCTTGCCTGTTTTTATCTTCTCCAGCAAAGGTTCTCTGTCTGGGGCAAGCTTGACTTTATAAAAATACGTCTGCCTTCTTTAGTTGTTGGGAGCACTGGTCTGCCACCACTCTTCTTCCCCCTGTCTCCCTCAGGATACAGTCCCAATGTGATGTTTTATTTGGTCCCTTCCTATCTGCTTAGCAGTATTTTTCTCCCTTCTATTTTTTTTTTTTTTTTTTTTTTTTTTAGTTTCTGTCCTGGAGCTTTAGTTCTTGAATGAATCACCCTCTTTCTTCTCAGTGTTTACAAATACTGAAGCACCTGTGTGTAATCATCCTCTTCATCTGGATAATTCACATTCATCTTTTCAGCCTCAGTTTAGAAATCAAGTGTTGCTTGATTCTTCCCTCTTCATCATTGTACTCAAATATGGGTATGGCATCCTCTATCTGCTCCCACAAAACTCCATTATGTTCCCAGTTTTAATGCTTACCTCACTGCATTGCTATGGCTCACCTCCTTGCTTGTCCGTATCTCCCACTAGGCTGTAGAGAAACCGTCTCGTTGTGCCTCTGTTCCATGTTGTATTCCTGTCACTCACATGGCACAGTGCTCGATACAAAATAGACATCCTGTTGAAATGGATTCCTAAAATGTTACTTTAATAGTAAAGGCTTTATGTATTAGGAAATCTGAGGAAAATGCAAACTGTAAAATAGAAATACTTTTCACTTAAAAAATGGCACATATAAGGTAAATGAGACCTTAAAATATGAAATACTTTTAGAAAACAAACAATATGTATATGGGATAAACAAGGATACAAAAGCATGATTATTATAGGGTAGTAGGATATAAAATAATTTTTACTTTTTTCTTTATGCCTTCATTTGATATTTTAAAGTACTTTATATCATTAGATAAACTATGAAACAGTTTTCATTGAGGTAAAACAAGACTAGGCTACTTAATTAAATCTTCCATAAAAATTTGTTGAATGGATAAGTGTGATCCTGTAGTTAGGAAAATGAGTAAAGTGCTCAGGGTTGAAGAGTAGATTGAAATAAAAAAGAGCTCAGAGGAGAAAATCCCTACTTTACCTCACATAGCAGGGTAAATTTCAAGTAGGCCAAAGAATTATATATAAAATATAAAGCTATTCAAATTCTAGAAGAAACACAAGTGAGCAAGCTAGGTATAGGGAAAACTTTTCTGATTTAATTTCTAGAAGCAATGATGAAAAATTTGATCATTTGACTGTTAAAAAATTTACATGGCCAAAAAACTCTTAAGCAAAATAAAATAACAAATGAGAAAAATATAACTTACCTCAATGAAAAAGGGTTGGTAATATATCTTGTTTGTAAAAGATTCTCAGTGTCACCATATATAGAAAAATGCGAAGTAAAAGTGTACAGAAACATCATTTCTCATCTATCAAATTGTTTAGTCGCTCAGTCATGTCCTACTCTTTGTGACCCCATCAAATTAGCCATAAGTAAAAAGAAATTTGATAACACACTCTGCTGGCAAGCCTGTAGGGAAATAGTCACTCTCACACATTATTTTTAAGCATCCAAACCTTAGAAGAATTTCTAACAAAATTATCTAACAAAATAGATAAGGACCTAACAAAATTATATAAGCAGTTGCTTGGTGTCCCTTGTGGCTCAGCTGGTGAAGAATCCACCTGCAATGAGGGAGACCTGGGTTCAGTCCCTGAGTTGGGATGATCCCCTGGAGAAGGGAAAGGCTACCCACTCCAGTATTATGGCCTGGAGAATTCCATGGACTGTATAGTCCGTGGGGTCACAGAGTCGGACATGACTGAGCAACTTTCACTTTCACTTTTTCTTTTTTGTATTCAGCAGTTCTACTTCAAAGGGTCTATTCCATAAATATACTATCAAAAATATGAAGAGATAGATTCACAGGGCTGTTCATTGCATCATTATTTGGGAAAACCTGGAAACAGCCCAAATGTTCATCACTAGGGGGTTATTTTAATTATGGTGCATCCTAGAATGAAATGCCATGCAGCTATAAAAAGGAGTGAGAAGCAAAAAAGGAATGAGGAATATCTTTATATACTACTATGGAACAATCTCCTAGTTATATTGTTAAGTTTAAAAATATAAGAAAAACACGTCTACAGTGTGCTAATAAGAAAGGCAGTGGTATAAATAAATGTACATTTTTTCTTATATTTTAGAAACAGAAGACTAAACCTTAAAATCCAGAACAAAATGGTTACTGACAGAGGGGGAGTGTGTGAAGAATACTTTGGAGAGGTCAGGGATGAAAGCTAGACTCCTCTGAATATACAATATATTTGTGTAATATATATATATACACACAATATATATTCTTTTCCAGATTCTTTTCCATTATAGGTTATTACAAGATATTGAATATAGTTCCTTATGCTATATAGTAATAGTAGGTCCTTGTTTATCTGTTTGACTGTTTTACTTTTAAACAGAGTAATTTGTTTTTATAGCCCTACTAGGATATACTTATAGGATAATAACAACTTCCCCCCAAACAGAGTAACTCTTCTAAACAGTCATGTTATTCTTGGTAGTGTTATTGTTATACTCAGACTGCTGTTTGTGCTGTATAGTGTGAAAGTCACTCAGTCATGTCCAACTCTTTGTGACCTTATAGACTTCTCCAGGCCAGAATACTAGAGTGGGTAGCCTTTCCCTTCTCCAGGGGATCTTTCCAACCCAGGGGCCGAACCCAGGTCTCCCACATTGCAGGTGGATTCTTTACCAGCCAAGCCACAAGGGAAGTCCAAGAATACTGGAGTGGGTAGCCTATCACTTTTCCAGTTGATCTTCCCGACCCAGGAATCAAACTGAGGTGTCTTGCATTGCAGGTGGATTCTTTATCAACTGAGCTATGAGCAAAGCCTTTGTGCCTTATGGTGTGGTGTAAATAAGTATACTGGTATCAGACTGAATCTGGATTTTCAGCATCAGTGAAACAAGATAGAAAAATGGATGAGATCAACTAATATTTTTTCTTTAAATATATATAATTTGATCTGCAAACATTTCATAGCTCTGTCCACTTGTTAAGACCTGAAAATAGTGACCGTTTCATTGGTCCTGAACCTCTCTAAAACCAATGCTGTGGATTTAAAACTTGATTTCCCATTGAAAGAAATCCCAGTTCTTTGAAGAAGTGGCTAATTCAGGGTTAGAGGTAAAAAATGTGCAGGATAATTTTCTAAGCCTGTATACTAGAAAGCAAGAAAGATACGAAGACCAAGACTGTTAGGATTGAATTAGTAGGACCCAGGAAGCAATTTGAATAGATATCTACAAGAGAAGGAATAAATTTAGCGTCAATAAGAAGATAGTCAACGGTGGTTAAGTCCATCAAATCCATGGGCTCATAATGATGTAAGTAAAGAAATACTGATTACCCTTGGGGAAATCTACTCCTTGCTTTGAAAAGTGGTAAATAAAGGGGAAAAACATTTTTAATGACCTTCCTACAAATGATAAGAGAAGTTGAATAATTGATGCCAGAAGTTTTATTTGTAAAAATATCACTTGTAATAAGTGTACAAAGAATGTTACAGATAATCAAAGAACATTCAAAGAATGTTATCTTCATCTTGAAATCTCTTAGTAGAACTGGGCAATGATTGTTAATGGACTGTCAATATAAAAAATGCAAACAATATACAAATTAATGGTAGAGAATCTGCCTGCCAACGCAAGAGACACAAGAGATGCAGATTCAGTCCTTGGGTAGGATAGATCCCTTAGAGAAGGGAATGGCAGCCCACTCCAGTATTCTTGCCTGGAAAATCCCATGGACAGAGGAGCCTGGCATGCCGCAGTCCATGGGGTCGCAAAGAGTTGGACACAACTGAGTACACATCATATTGCCATATAAATTCATGTGATACATATGTAGTAGGCTCACCAGAAATTATAGACTGTGGAAACAGGTCAAATCTCTTAACTGCTGCAGTGGTTTTCAACTTAGTTGCATATTAAAAATCTCACAGCCTATACTGCAATTGCATTAACGTCTCTGAGTTGAGACCCAAGCATCAGGACTTTTTTTTAGGCTTCCAAAGTTGTTTCGGTGTGCAGCCAAGGTTGAAATGTATTGTTTTAGGTCAGCTGATAATTTACAGGAAATACAGGGATCCAAGGGTGCAATAAGCAAAAATTCAGACCGGGAAGCTCTGGAGGATAAATGACCCAGTTTCTTAAATAAAGAATTAAAAGGAATAAAAAAGAGAGGAACTATAGATGGGGCTTCATGATATATCAGATAATTATAATATATGGACTATTTATGGGTCCTAAATAAACAAGCTAAAAAAAAAATCACAGGTCAGTCATACAGATGCTGTCACTGATTGTTAATTTTATAAAGTTTGATAAGAGAACTATGGTTACTTTTTAAAAATAGTCTTACCATCAGAGATACATGCTGAAGTATTTATGGATGAAATAATATGATGTTGTCATTTGCTCCAAAATAACTGGCAGCAGTCAAGGAAAACTGGCTAGGGTTATGATAGATAAAACATCATCAAGCTGGTAAGTGGTGATAACCCCAGACACACAGTCTATCCCTCTCCTTCCCTGCTCCCCCCTGGCACCTGCAAGTCTGTCATCTATGTCTGTGAGTCTGTTTCTGTTCTGTAGGTAGGTTCATTTGATACTGTGACTTTTACCAAAATAGTTTCAGTGGCATTGTGGCAGTTGGAAGTTGGGTTACAGCCTGGAGGAGGCAAGGAGATGTATGTAGACTACAATTATAAGCAGTGACAGGACAGTGGCTACTCATTAACTGTTGGAAGGTCAAGAGGAAGTGTTTGCCTTATTATTTGTGTTTTTTATTTTTTATTCAATGAGAGCATGTTCAGTCTTTTTATAAAAAATTAATTGGAGGCTGAAAATACAGGAGAGAGTAGTAGAGGAGGAGCTGAAATAGAATGACATTAAGTGTGGAAGTTGAATAATTGATCATGTATAGAATGGACACTTGTTCCTATGAAGAAAGTTAAAGACAAACATTTATAGGGGAATAGAGGGTAAGAAGTTGAAGGTGACCTTTATTTTTGTTGCAGCATTTATTGTGAGATAATGAGGGTGGTCATCTTCATATAATAAATGGATTCAAAGTTAACTAAGAGTTTGGAGAAGAATGTGTATACTTTGTATTCCTGTTAAAAGGGAAGGGTATGGCTTAGAATACATACCCAGTTGGTACTGGATACCATACTTTGTATTGCTGTTATTATGAAAAAACAAAACCTAAAAAATCTCTTAGGCTCCATATCTGGATATTTTCAGACAGTTATTGCATCTTAATTATGTGTGTGTGTAGTGTAGTTTGCGCAAGTGGCTGATATTAGATTGTGTGTGCTTTTTTTAAACTCAGTTTCTTCATTCAGAGCTTAATGTTTCAGGCTTTGGTCAGATTTTCCATCTAAAGCTTCCATTTTAATATCTGTTCATCTTAAATAGGGTTTCTCTGAGCTTTAAAAAGGTCTGTTTTGTATTCTGATTTTAGTTTTATTAAATCATAACTTTAAAATTAAATCAAAAGACATATTAATCCTCAATAAAATACATTTATAATTAGTTTTAGGTCATATAAACATTGATTGCTTTTAATATATAACTTGGACCATACATTTCTGGAACTTAGAAGGAAAAGTTCTTTTTATGAGTAATGGGAAAATTCATTACCTTGGGTGCAATTGACTTACCATTATTTTATTCTGGAACTATTTCTGTAGTGTATTTGGTCTATTTTTCAACAATACTGTAAATGATTTTTTATATGAAACTGTTAAATAGGAAGGAATAATATAGTCTGTGTTAGTTGCTCAGTTGACTAACTAACCATGGGGTCCATGCGACCCCATGGACTGTAGCCAACAGGATCTTCTGTCCATGGGAATCTTCAGGCAAGAATAATGGAGTGGGTTTTTATTCCCTTTTTCAGGGGATCTTCCTAACCCAGATATCGAACCCGGGTCTCCCACATTGCAGGCGGCTTCTTTACTGCCTGAGCCACCAGGTCTATAATGTATCAGTATTTGAAAAGTAGGTCTTTGTCAGACTGCTAGGTGGCCCTCAGCATTTGACTTTTTATCATTTTTATTGATGTGAATGAAGTATCGTTCATTTTATTGGGGCAGATAGATTCTAAGATGGCTCCCATTGATCCCTCCCTCCTGATATTTACACCCTTGTATAATCTTTTCCCCTTGAATACAGGTACAACTTGTTTGTAATCTATAGACCATGCAAAGAAGAGGTCCCTTGTATGATTAGGTAACATAAGAGTGTAATTTCCATTTTACTAGCAAGCCCTCTCTATTGCCTTCTTGGATTACAAGCTTTGAAAAAATAAGCAGTCATATTGGAGTGGTCCACTTTGTATGGTTGACCCCTTGCCAACAGCAAACTAGGAACTGAGACCCTCAATCCAGTTCAGTTCATCAGGAACTGAATCCTGACAACAGCCAGCCACATAAGCTTGGAATCTTCTCCCCAAGTTAAGCCTTCTGATGAGACTCCAGCCATGGCTGACAGCTTGATTGGAGTCTTAGGAGAGACCCTGAAGCAGAGGACCCAGCATGTCTGACTCACAGAAACTGTGAGATAATACATGTATGTTTTTTAAAATAAGCAGCTACATCTGTGGCAGTTTATTGTGTAGCAAAATATAGCTAATGCAATTATGAAACAGAAAATACTTTCCAAGACATACCAAACCCTCCTTTACTTTCATAGTACTAGATGATTTAAGTGCAAGACAGGTTTTGGGAACTGAGCCTATTAGGAAAGGAATGAACTAGAAATGAGTAGCAATGTACTTAAAAAGGAGGGACTTAACTTAGCTAGGAGGCTTACTCTCTCGGGCCAAGAGCATGGCAGGTTGTTAAAATAAGAGCAGCAGCCTCTGCTGGGGTTGTCTACCTCACATCTTTTGCATTTGCTATTTCCTCTATCCAAATCACTCTTTCCCCAGGCATCCAAATGGGTCATATCCTTACTTCACTCAGAGAGGCCCTCCCTGTCATCAGTAAATAAAATGCTACTGCCTATCCCCAGATTACTATGATGGTGTGGTCAGCCACCCAGAGTCAGACATTCTGGAGTATGAAGTCAGGTGGGCCTTAGGAAGCACTGCTATTAATACAGCTAGTGGATGTGATGGAATTCCAGTAGAGCTATTCAGAACCGAAAGGATGATGCCATCAAGGTGTTGCATTCAATATGCCAGCAAATCTGGAAGACCCTTCAGTGGTCATAGGGCTTGAAAAGGTCAATCCTCATCCCAGTTCCTAAGAAGGGTAGTACTAAAGAATGTGCTGACTATTGGACAGTTGTGCTCATCTCCGTGATAGTAAGGTCAAGCTTAAAATCTTGCTGCTAGGTATCAGATTTATGTGAACCAAGAACTCCCAGATGTCCAAGTTGGGCTTAGAAAAGGCAGAGGAACCATAGATCAAATTGCCAACATTTGCTTGATCATAGAGAAAGCAAGGGAATTCCAGAAAAACATCTACTTTTGTTTAATCGACTACAAAGGCTAAAGCCTTTGACTGTGTAGATCATAACAAACTGTGGAAAGCTCTTAAAGAGATGGGAATACCAGACCAATACCTGACTCCTGAGAAACCTGTATGTGGGTCAGGAAGCAACAGTTAGAACCCTGTATGGAACAACTGACTGGTTCAAGATTGAGAAAGGAGTATGACAGGGCTGTCCGCTGTCACCCTGTTTGTTTAATCTGTACGTGAGCACATCATGAAGAATGCCGAGCTGGATGAGTTACAAGCTAGAATAGGCAGGAGATACATCAACAACCTCAGATACACAGATGATACCACTCTAATGGCAGGAAGTGAAGAGGAACTAAAGGGCCTCCTGTTGAGGGTGAAGGAGGAGAGTAAAAGAGCCGGCTTAAAACTAAATATTAAACAAAACTAAGATCATGGCATCCGGCCCCATTACTGCATGGCAAATAGAAGGGGAAAAGATGAAAGTAGTGACAGATTTCCTTTTCTTGGGCTCCAAAATCACCACGGACAGTGACTGCAGCCATGAAATCAGAAGACTGTTGCTTCTTAGCAAGAAAGTGATGACAGACCTAGACAGTGTGTTGAAAAGCAGAGACATTACTCTGCTGACAGAGATCCATATAGTCAAGGCTGTGGTCTTCCCAGTGTCACGTACGGTTATGAAAGCTGTACCATGAAGGCAGAATGGCAAAAAATAGATGCCTTCAAACTGTGGTGCTGGAGAAGACTCCTAAGAGTCCCTTGGACAGAAAGGAGATCAAACCAGTCAATCTTAAGGGAAGTCAATCCTGAATACTTGTTGGAAGGACTGATGCTGAAGCTGAAGCGCCAGTATTTTGATAATCTGATGTGAATAGTCGACTCATTGGAAAAGTCCCTGATGCTGGGAAAGATTGAGGGCAGAAGGAAAAGGGGGCATCAGAGGATGAGATGGCTGGATGGCATCACCAATGCATTGAACTTGGGCAAACTTTGGGAGATGGTGAAGTACTGGAAGGCCTGGCATGCTGCAGTCCATGGGGTTGCAAAGAGTCGGACATGACTGGGCTACTGAACAACAACATCACTATTCTCTAACCTTGATATTATGTTACATACTAATTTGTTTGCTGTTTTTCTCCTTCATTGGAGCGTAAGCTCCTCATGGGTAGGAACTTTGCTTCTTTTGTTCACTGGTGCATATGCATGGTTTACAACAGCATTTGCCATATAGTAAATGATCAGCAAATACTTGTTGAGTTGATTAGTCCACCTTCCAGATTTCACACTGACCAGGATTTGGTTGTCTGGAGGCTGATGGGAGTTTTCAGGAGTGATGCCCTTTCTTGGTCAGGACTCCAGTCAATGGCTGAGAGATGAGTTGTTGCGTCTTCACACAGGGAGATGTGCTGGCAGAGTCAGACACGTAGGCTGAGATTAAGCACGGCTACTCAAGACTAAGGCCAGATCTGTGAGAACTGCAGCTCTGGGATAAACTAGGGGGTCTAGGAGGAGTGAGGTAATGAAGTCTACGCTATTAGAATCTAGGGGAAAGATTTAATTCCATACCTAGGTCCTCTTCATTCTCTTTTCAGTTTGTTCATTCAGTAATTCAGTGCCTGGTGTTATTCTAGGTAAAGGAAATACAGAGACAAATCAAATAGTATCCCTGTCTCATTATACTTGCATTCTGAAGAGGGAGCGCAGACAGTCAACGCACACTAATAAATAATTTCTTACAGTGTTCATTGCTATGAAGAAATCTTCATAAAACAAGCTACTGAAATAAAGATGAGTTTCCTCTCCATGTTAGTGTCTATGTTGGAGTCACTAGTTATTGCTCAAAAAGAATTGAGCAATATTGCTCAATTGCTCATATGAAGGCATAATCTGAGTAATGGATTACTTAGTAACTGGGAATTAGTAACCTGTCATTTTCTATCTGTAAATGATTTGTTAGATTATTAGATATGCGGTTAAGTTCTACAGACACTTATCAAATAAATAATTGATTGTAAACTAGATTGTAAACTTGATTGTAATCAAGTTTATAGGTAATTGGTGTGAACATTTTAAACCTACTGATAAAAGAAAGTAAAGTAGAATTTAACTTCAGGAATTACCACACAATATTTATTTGTAAACTTTAAATGTATTTGATTTAAGTAACTTAGAATCAGTGAGTCAGTCACGTTTACTGAGATGATATAGTCACAGTTTGGCTTTCTGAAACTCTGAACAGTGGATTGTTCTGCATAGAAAAGATTTCTGTGAAAGTGAGCATACTGTCCAATGAAAAGCAAAACTTAATTTATTCTGTCATTAAGAGATACTTACTTAATTTCTACTATGTCAAGCACTGTGTTGAGTACCAAATATGCATTGAAGAAAATGAGTCTTGTCCTTGTTCTCATCGAGTTTATAGTCAAGTACGGGAAACATATGTTACATAAATAAAATTGGAAATTGTGGTAAATGGGAAGGCAAAAAGCAGATTCCTATAATGAAATGAACATGATTTAGCTTTGAGGAGCTCAGGAACTGTGAAAGATCTGAGATATTTACCCTACTTAGAAAGGGTAGCCTGCCAAAGTGCTCTGGACATTGTCAGAAGACATGAGACTCCTGGGTCAGAGCAGAAGGACTTTATTACTCAGCATACCAGGCTGCGTGAGCATTGGCATCTTTGTTTTTTGGCTCCCCACACCTCCAGGTCTCACAGGGAGACGCAGTTCAGTGGTAAGTATGCCATGAGTTTGTCTCTCTTGAGCTGGGAGAATCTGCCACTTTTTCTGTAAGCAGTAAGCAAGCCTGCTCTTTGTGTGCTGAAGAAGTTACTTCATCTTTCAAGGCTACTTGCTACAGATGCAAACCTTGCTACAGATAAATGGCCTGGATAAGGAGCAACTAGGGCCTCTCATTGTTGACATAACCCTGCAGGAATATGTGGGAACACTCAGGGCCATGGTGAATGGCTTCTTTATTGGGGAGGAGGGATTTCAAAGAAGTCCTCACTGAGATTTTTTTTAACAGTTTTTTTTATTAAGGTATAATTGGTATACAGTAACCTGAACATAATTAATGTGCACAGTTTTGTTAAGTTTCAACATACATGCACACCCATGAAAGCATCACAGCAGTGAAGATCAGTGAATATACTTGTCAGCAAAAGTTTCCATGTATCCCTTTATAATTCCTCTCCCTGCCATCTCCTTTCTCCTTCCCCAGGCAAATTCTTGACAAGCTTTTTGTCACTTTGAGCTAGTTTGCTTTTCCTGGAACTATGTACAGATTGAATGATACAGCATGTATTATGGATTCTTATTTGCCTTTCATGCAGCATGATTGTATTTAGAATCATCCATATTGTAATGTGTACTTCTGTATAGTATCCCGTTGTTAAGTATACTACAGTTCGTACATGCATTCACTTGTGGATGAACAATTTGGGTTGTTTCCAGTTTTTGGCTATTACAAAACAAGGTGCTTTGAGTGTTCATATATAAATCTTTATATGGACATATACTTTTATTTCTGTTGAATAAACATGTAGAAGAGGAATGGTTTGACCATATGGTAGGTGTATCTTTAACAGTTTAAGAAAATGCCAGACTTTTTTTGCAAAATGATCAGTTTTTCTTTTCTACCAACAGTATATAAGAGTTTTAGTATTTCTGTACTCATCAACATTTGATTTTTGTAATTTTAGCCAGTCTAACAGGTATATAGTCATATTTCATTACGATTTTTTAAATTTGACTTCAAAAGCAAAGGCAACAAAACAAGTGGGACTATATCAAACGAAAAACCTCTATACAGCAAAGAAAACCATCAACAAAATGAGAGGACAACCCACTAAATGGGAAAAAATATTTGAAAATTACATACCTGATAAGGGGTTAATATCCAAAATATATATAGAACTCATACAACTCAGTAGCAAAAAACCAAAGTATCCAGTAAAACAAAATGGACAGGATCTAAGTAGACATTTTTCTATAGAAAACATATAGAAAGCCAATAGTACACAAAAAAGATGCTTAGCATAACTAATCATCAGCAAAACACAGATAAAAAACACAGTTAGATATCATCTCACACCTGTTAGAATGACTAGTATTAAAAAGAAAAGAAATAATAAGTGCTGATGAGGTTGTAGTGAAAAGGGAACCCTTGTACCTTCTTAGTGGGAATATAATTAACTGATGCAGTCACTATGAAGAACAGTATGGAGGTTTCTCAGAAAATTAAATATAGAACTGATCTAGCAATTCTACTTTGGGATTTTTACCCAGGATCATTTAAATATATCTTTCTAATTTCTTATCTAAAACTATTTTGGTTTTTCATACTTTGTATGATTTGAAACCTTTCAAATTTATTCAGATGATTTCATGGCATTAACAGTTGTCATTTTTGGTAAATATTTCATGTGTACTTGAAAACAATGGCTACTTTGCTGTTTTGGAAGAACTATTCTGTAAATGTCAATTTAAGTAAATCATGGGTAAATCGGGTTTTTTTGTTTTAATGCTTCCTGACTTTCTATGTATTTTATCAGTTTTTGAAAGAAAAAATTAAAGTCTTAAACTTTTTTCATCAATGTGTTTGTTTCCTTATAGATTAAGTTTCAAAAACCAAAGGAACTTTGTGGCCAACCCAATATATGGTACATATATCAAACGCAGTAAATAGTCTGGGAGGAAAATTACTGCTACTAGCATTATTTTGAAAAGCCTTATTAAAACACACTTTTGTTTTGTCCTGTGGTGTAGGCTATTTGTAGCACTGTTTTCATATACAAAAGAAACTTTATTTGCTATATTTTATTGTTTTATCATTTATCTAATCCATTTTATTGTTTTGCTTGGCAGCTTCTATGTTTTTGAAACAGGCATTTGAAGGAGAATACCCCAAATTATTGCGGCTTTATAATGACTTATGGAAGCGTCTTCAACAATACAGCCAAAATATTCAAGGAAATTTTAATGCAAGTGGAGCTGCAGACCTCTATGCTGACTTACAACACATGGAAGATGATACACAAGATATATTCATACCGAAAAAGCCAGATTATGAGTATGTTTGTGTAATCAAATCTGTTTGTTGGCACGTTAAGGATTTTGTCCTTTATTTTTATTACAAGTTAGAAATTGGGGAAATGTTAATCTTTCTGAATATTTGTAATGATTATTACTTATTTTTTTGCCTTAAAAGATTTCACAACACTTTTAACTTAAGGAGTCAAACTTTTATCCTTAGTTGAGCAGCCTGATTCCTACTGAGAATTCGTCTTAAAGGATGTCACAAAGTTAGGTGAATAGAAGCTAAGAGATGAGCATGTGTAGTCACTGTCCTTCAATGGATACTATAATACATTTGTAATTATATAGCATCATTATTGATGGGCCACTGGCATAAATGTGATATAAAAGGAACTGGTATGTTCAGGAACGATAGTGGAAACAAATCTTACGCTGGGATAGGTTCTCAGTCTGGTGGGCAAAAACTAAGTTACTACTGTCAAAATTAAACCTGAAAGTCTCTTAGATGAGTCATGAAGTATAGTATATGTAGTGATATTTATAAGCCACATTGGAAAACAATGTACCAACTCATTAAGTTTAAACCTGCCAGCTTTCCTCCTAAATTGAAAAGAAGTACTGTTTTCATATTTCTCTGTAAGTACCATATCAATTGATTGGTTTGCACACTTCCTTTAAACACTTGAATCATTTATTGTGATGTGATTGACTCAAGTAACAACAGATTTTTATCACCTACCTTGTAAGAAAAATGATAGATTTATGAGTAGTTTTTTAATGTTTGTTTCAACTTTTTTTTTTTCCCCTGAATACTTACAGTTGAATTGTAGCTGCTGTAGTTAAGAAGTTCTGACTGGTAAAATACAGATTATATAAGTTTTGATTGGTAGAGTAAGTGCATAAGAGTAGGCTGAAGTGATAGAAGGGACTTTGTTCTCTTCAGTTACTCTTTCACATTAAACATGAAGTAAACCTGAACATGGTTTTTGGCCAGTCCAGTATATTAAGGTTTTCTTTTAAGTATATGAAATAAAATATGTAGTATCATTTTATTTCTGGCTTAGTTTTATTTTTAAATTCATATGCTTGTACTGAGAAGCTCTGGAAACATACATAGCAAAAAGTAGTAATGCTTTATCTCCAATAGGTAGAGTTTTTATTTTGTATTCCTGCTTTTATTTAAAATGAGCATATGTTTACTCATGGGGGTAGGGGAAAGACAGTAAATTCAATGTAGAGAAAAAAATCAGAATGAAAAAAACCTTTTATTTTGACTAGTGTGATATCATTGTCACCTTTTAGAGACTAACTTCAGTAAAGTAGTAGATGTGGAACAGGAGTTGTGACCTGTACCCTAAGAAACCAAAAAATAATGAGAATAGTAAGGAACAATTACATTATGTTTTACATATTCTTTTGAGGAGTGAGGCAAAGAGTCAAACAGAAATTTGACCATGGTAGCTGAGCCAAAGGAAGGGTGTTTTTTTTTTCTTTTTTTTAATTATAGAGGGAAACCTGAGAGTGTTTATAGATAGAAGTAGCCAGTGGAGAGAGCAAGAGGTAATGAACAAGATCTTGGAAGAATCTGAGTATAATCAAGGCACAAATAACCAGGTTAGCATTTTTCATCATTAAGTATTCATGCTGAATTTGAGAGCTGTTCTTGTTATGAAGAAAATAAAACAAGAATATTCCCTGATGGTCCAGTTGTTATGACTCAGTGCTTTCACTGCTGGGGCCAAAGGTCCTATAACCACACCCCCTCCACCCCCCCAAAAAAGACAACGTGATAGAGTGCCTTCTATAAGGTGGTGAGGGACGGTCTCTGTGAGAAGATAACTTTGACCCAACACCTCAGTAAGAAATCAGCTGTGGAGGATTTGGAGTAAGATTGCAGGCCGAGAGAACAGCAGATGTAGAGTCTCTGAGAAAACTACGATGGAGATGTTGAGGAATAGGAAGCTGGAACACAGTGGGAGAGGGAGAGTGGGGGCTATGAAATTGGCTCGAAGAGGGAAGAAAGTGTAAGATCATGTAAGGCTTTATTCACCATGATACGGGATTTGGAGTTTATTCAAAACAGTAGAACCCATTGCTTTTAAACAGAAGAATGATATGAACTGATAAACACTTTAAAATTAACACTAGGGCTTCTATGTGGACAGCTAGGGAAAGCATCACCACAGGGAAAGAGAAGTGGGAAATGGAAGCTATTTTGTTTATCCAGACAAGAAATGACAACGGCCTAAAACAGGATGAATGGATGAGGTGGTGAGAACTGGTCAGATTGATTCTAGATATACTTGCTAGTAGATTGGATTTGAAAGGAGAAGAAGAATCAAGGATATGTATGGACAAGTTGGGAGAAGACCAAAGATTGGAAGCCATGATCTCATCAAGTAGTGTTGAACAAAGGCTTTTCTTTTGAACTGTTGAATCAAAGATACAAATAGAGATGTTATAGACTTTTTGAAAAGGTAGTTGACTGTGAATCAGCGCTAGAAATGCATATTTGAGAATCATCACTATGCAGATCTTGAAAAATCATGGGTCTAGAGGAGATTTTTTAGGGAAGATATACGTAAAGAGAAAAGGGAACTTTGGCCCAAGATATGCACTCCAGAATTTGTAACTTTCTTGGAGGATTGGCAACCTGCAGGACTGAGACAGAAAAAAAGTGGTGAGATAGGAGGAAAACTCAAAGTTGTATGGAACTCTTAAGGAATGAGTTCATTTAAGTCAGAGGAGGAATGGTTAACTGTGTCACATGCTATTGAAAAGCTGAAGAAGCTTAGGACTGAGAATTGACCTCTTGATACAGCAAAATAAGGTGGTTCAAGGCCTAAGTGTGGAATGGTGGATACAAGAGCATTATTTGAATTGATGAAAGGCAGAATATGAGGAGATTGACTTCTGGGATGACAGCACTCCCCACTCTGCTGACCCATCCCCAGTGAATCTGGTGAAGACGATTACAACAAAACCCAAACAACTCAGTGCCTCTGGAAATGATTTTAAAAGCAAACAGCAAATGAAAAGTCATCAATGCAAGAGTTTATGAAAATTTGGTAGAAAGAATTCCATAAGAGTCTGTGATACTAGAACCAAGACAGTTGTTTTCTCCCTTCCTCTTCCTAGTTCAGCAAGGTACAAGCTCCACTCCAAACCGTGGCAGCCAAGAACCAAGGGCTCCCTCTCCCACCGTTCCCAACCAGACGGCTTTCTGCCTGGGAAGAACAGCACTGCAGCATTTCTCATGCTGCTCTCAGCTGCCGGTTAGCTGAAGCCAAGTGTCAGACAAATGAGATCAACATGTGGTGCTTCCTTATTGTGCACAACGCTCACGTGTTATGTATGCTATCACAATAAAAACAAAGCACATAAAGTGAATTTTTAAAAGTATGTTCACGCACAAATTTTTAATGAATGTTTAAAGCAGTATTCATAGTTACCAAAAGATAGAAACAAGCCAAATGTCCATCAGCAGACAAATGTTATATATCCACACAGTGGAATACTGTTCAGCCATAAAAGGAATGAAGTACTAACACTTGTTACGGTGTGCCTGAACTTTGAAAAAGTCATGCTAAGTGAGAAAGGCCAGATACAGATGCATATACTGTATGATCCTATCCATATGAAAGTCAAGAACAGCAGATCTCTAGAGATATAAAGCCTATATAAAGCCTATTGGTGGTTGCATAGGGCTGGGAATGGGGTGAGAAGGGTAAAGATTTTAAAGCTGAAGGGTGTGAGGTTTCTTTTGAAGGTGATAAAAATGTTCTAGGTTTGAGCATGGTGATGGTGGCACATACCCATGAATATACTGAAAACCATCAAACATACACTTTAAATGGCTGAATTGAATGTAAGTCTCGATAAAGCAGTTGTCTAAAAAAGAATAGGAAAGGAGGAGGTGGGTTCAAGTCATCTGAGGTTTTGATATCAACAAAGGAATAAAGCTACTCTTTCTTTGGGATAAGAAGAAAATCAGATGTAGATGAAATTACAGAGGAAAAAGAAAAGCTGGCATCAAGTTAACTAAAGATCATTGCAGTAGTTTTGGTCTTCATGTAGAAATAAATGGTCCGCTATGGAGAGTGAAGGACTGCAAAGAAGGGTTTTAATACCTTGAGCTTCAGGTCTCTTGAAATCAAGGGGTTTGTATCAGTGTTCAATAGAAATAATTTCCTTTTTCTCTGGAATGCTTGGGCAGCTTAGCAGCAGGTACAGAGACCATCTAAATGAGATATTTCCTACAGTTTTGAAAGGAAGGTAGATTAGAAAAATCAGGATGCTCGTGAAAGCACTTGAAATGCTGGGCTGATGGAGGATGAGCACAGCAAAGGATTTCACAGCACTGATCACAGTCAGGTCAAAGAGCAAGTTCTTTTGAGTAAAATCTAGTGTTTTTATTGATATACAAAACCCAGCATGTTTTGTTCCATCTGTTTGCTCTTATACCTCATTTTGTACTGTTCTCCTGTCACTTAAGTGCTCTGCTCCTCTCACTCTGGCAAACTCAGCCAGGTATAAGTCCCCTCTCAGGGCCTTTGCACTTCTTCTCTCCTCATGAAAGTGCCTGTTCTGGAAATCTGTGTAACTTGCTCCCTCCTTTTTCCTCATATCTTCCCAGGAAGCCTTGCCTTGCCTCACTCTATCTAAAGTTGGATAAAAACTGCTCTCTGGCTTCTTTGCTTCCTTCTTCTCTTAGAATTTATTACTCTTCGTCATATTCCACAATTAAGTCATTTAAAAGTTTTATTTCTTCTTTTGTGTGTTGTCTCTTTAAGAGGGCAGGAAATTTTTTTAGCTGACTTCATTGCTACATTCCTCACTTCCAGGAAGTACTTGGCAGATTGTACACATTAAAGAGAATTTGTAGGAGGGAAGGGGGTAGGGGCAAGTGGAGGTATGGCAAGTTGTCTTCAAGCTTGGAGACCTTAGAGGTGGAGCAGTTCAAAATGATGACTCAAAAAGTAGACGTGTAGTACAGGATGGACTTCCCCGTGTGGCTCAGCAGTAAAGAATCCTCCTGCAATGCAGGAGACGCAGGTTCGATCCCTGGGTTAGGATGATCCACTGGAGAAGGGAGTGGCAGCCCACTCCAGTATTCTTGCCTGGAGAATCCTATGGACAGAGGAGCCTGGCGGGCTACCGTCCATAGGGTCGCAAAGAGTTGGGCACAACTGAAGTGATTTAGCATGCGTGCAAGCACAGGATAGGTTTTAGAAAAGCTGTCTGTTTTGACATAATCACCAAGGATCCTACACCCACCATGCCTAGTTCTTCAGTTTTTCCAAAACTAACAGGGTGGAATAGGGTAGGGAGCAGGGGAAGCAGGCCGCCTTGGGAGCAGGGCTAGGGTGAGGCTAGGCTTCTGCTGCCACCTGAGGCTGGACCCTGTCACATTGTTCTTCTGTCGCATCTCTGTGTCAGTGGGTTGGTTTCCTGCAGCAACCACAGGCCTTGGCCTTGCTCTCAGCCAGCCTCTCAAACATAGAGCATAGACCTGCTTCTCCTGTGCAGCTGCTCACAGATCTGCTGCTGGCAGATAGCCACCTAGGCCCTGGCAACTTTGTTTCTGGAGTAAAACTGTAGGACCTTCTGGGTGAATCCCTGGAGAAGAGGAAGAATGTCAGTACTTATAATTTAGTGCTGAAATTTCTGTGGAAGAAAGAAGAGGATTCTTAAGGGCAGTAAATGATCAGAGCAGAAGTAGGGAAGATGTTTAAATAGCTGTTGTGGACCTCAGTAGAGGATTGACTCAGACAGATTTAGGCACTAGTTCTTCCCTGTTCCTACTGGGCTCTTTCATCATCTATTATAAAAATTATAGTTATCACTCCACCTGCACATTTCTTCACTGGGCTGTAAAGCAAATTTCATCTCTATCTTCATAGCACTTAACAAGGGCTGGTACATAGGATTCTCGGGAACTATGTGTTGACTGAAATACTTAACGTTGAATGAGAAAGTGTTGAGAGATAACCATGGAATTATGATGTAGGAGCCAAGAGCGTTGTGACCTCTGGGTCTTGTCATTTGACCAACAAGAGTGGAAAAGGAGAAAGCCAAGTTTCTGATACCAACGGAGCAGGTCAGATGTGTTCAAGATGAACATTTAGGATGAATTTAGGGGGATTTGTTTTTTTTTTTTTTTTTTTAAGATAATGGAAAGGTAGGTAGAAGGATCATAATCAGGGGTGATGTGAGAAGACACAGAGTTAATTATATGGTTATGGACATTTGATAATAATTTTCAGAGGTAAAATATAAGTTCTAATAATTGGACAACTAAATAAAAATCAACAAAAATAACTGAAAACATTGGAGGTCTGGAGGAGAAAGAAGTGTTTAGCAGGTTAAATTTTAGTTTGTGAAGAATGTTATGAAAGTAAGAACTCCAGTTGGGATTTTTTTGTGATTTTGTGGGACTTGTACAAACACTTTTTATTTTGTCCTCCTTTTTGTTAGTATCAGTTTTGGTATCAGAAGGGTGATAAACACCTGCATTTGTATACTTCCCTCTCAGACGCTGAGCTTGTAAGAGTGCATCTATGTGTGAAAAGGGTGGAACTGATGGGAGCCAGTCTTCGCAGACTTGCCTCTCTTGTATGTTGTGTAGAAACAGGCTAAGTGAAGACATGGCCCCATTGGAATTAATAAGATTTTACAGTGTTACTCTTATAGTTTCAAGTGAAAAACTTGCTACAGTAGGTACTGGGGCATATTATTTTACATTTATACCCAGGAATTATATATAAATTAAAATGTTTAATTCTTAATAAGCATTTAATTATCAAATGTATATAAATATATTTATACATTTTTAAACAAAATTTTTCTGTTGTCCATATAAAGTTATCTTCTATAGAGGAGATGTGTTTTTTATTTATTTTTATTTTTAATTGGAGGATAATTTACAATGTTGTATTGGTTTCTGTCATACAACAATGTGAATCAGTCATAAGTGTATATATATGTGTGTGTGTGTGTGTGTGTGTATATATATATATATATATCCCTTTTTCTTGAGTCTTATGGAGGCTATATTTTTAAGAAAGGTATTTACAACCTGATACCATAGTATTTAGTCTTGTATAATTTAAGTTCATTTTTAATAAACTTTGTTCCCACAGTCCAGAAAAGGCTTTGAAAGACTCGCTACAACCCTATGAGGCTGCATATCTATCAAAATCATTATCTCGACTCTTTGATCCTATCAACTTGGTTTTTCCTCCTGGTGGTCGTAATCCTCCTTCTGCTGATGAGCTTGAAGGTATCATTAAAACTATAGCAAGGTATGTGTTTTTATATAATGGCATGCCATAAAATGCCCACCACATTTGTTAGTGATGTCTGATGGCAGTACATTTTAAATTTATCTCTAGTTGTTCAAGTAATTAGTCCAGCAATTAAATCAAGAGTTTTGCAGTGAATAAGTGCACATGTCCTAAGTACTTGAGATTCCAATTAATAAAACCATTTAAATACAGTCTTAAAAATAGTCATTTGTAATTGTTCTTTATCTTGTCAAGGATGCAGAGTAAACCAACCTAATTCTTTGTACCATAGCAAATTTCTGGTTTTATGTAGGACAGTAAATGTAAAAATAATTTTACAGATTGAGAAGCTAAAGCGTGGAGAGTAATTTTTTTTTAATCTTAAATCCAGAAAGTACTTCATGGTGTACAAGTATTATAATCCTGATTAGTCTACTCGTGTTTGCTATTTTAAGCTTTCTAAGTTGAATGTGACAGCTTTTAAAACTCTTAAAAGGGAAGATATCCGAGCAGAGGTGCCACCTGAATGCTTGCAGACAATGTAGTTATACTGTTGTCTTTAGACATTTTATGGTCACCCAGGCGACCCAGTCTGCAGTTGAGACTCTCAGTTCCTGTCATAGTATATAAGTTGTCATAACAGTAGGTCTCTACATTTATAGGTGAACATTTTATGAGTGAAAATAGTTGTTAGGGCATATAGGACCAGAGTATAGAAGTTTAAATTCTTTTAGATTACACATCAGATAATGATTCTGAGGCATGTGAGAGTAAGACTAGAAAGCCACAGGTATAATCTGCAGAACCTTATACAGTGTTGAAAGAGCCCAGAATCTTGATCCTAAATCTCTCCACAGTTACTTCGTCTTTCAAAGGCCTGGCTCTGGATTAAGCCCTGATTATATCTCCATTATTTGTTTAGTATAGTAGTGATCAAACCAGTCATTAATTCAACTTGATCTCTGACCTGTTTATGGAAATATTAAAGAAGTAACTCCCTTTCCGCTGTGCCACTTGACCACACTGTGATTAGTTGTAAGGTGGGACTTGAAAAAGCATGCTCATGCCACTGACCAATAGAATGTGAATACCAGGGTTAATTGTGTCTCACTGTTAATTATGTCGCACAGTGAGATTATGTCTAACTGTTAAATGAAAGGGCATTTTTGATGCACATGAAAGTGAAAGTGAAGTCGCTCAGTCGTGTCTGACTCTTTGCGACCCCATGGACTGTAGTCTGCCAGGCTCCTCTGTCCATGGGATTTTCCAGGCAAGAGTACTGGAGTGGGTTGCCATTGCCTTCTCCAGGGGATCTTCCTGACCCAGGGATCAAACTCAGGTCTCCTGCATTGCAGGCAGATACTTTACCCTCTGAGCCACCAGGGAAGCCCCTTTGATGCACATAGTAAGCACTAATGTTAAAGTCTTTTGCTTTCTTCATAAAGGAAGTCTGGGAAATACCAAGATTCTTTCTGCTACTTCAGAGACAGTAATTACTTTTCTTGCTTTCTACTTGTATATGCATTTTCATGCAGTTTTTAACTGCTGGTATACTTTACATGGTCTTTATAAATACTTTTTTTTAAGAGCAGTCAGCTGAAGTGTCCCAAATAATCCAGTGTAAAAAATTGAAAATAAGCATGGCAGAGAAATACTTCAGGAATCTAGATTTTTAAAACTTCCAGTTAAATCCTTGTTGTGCTTTTGATATAAAAAAGCTACGCTATCAAAATAACATGAATTGGCATAATTTCTACAGAAACTTAGTATCTTGATATATCATGTAATTTATATTTTTAGCCTATGTCCTTCCAAGGTCATCATTTCCATTCAAGAGCTGTCATTTCCTTGCAGATGTCTGTGATATGCAGTGTCTCTAATTGCACTTATCAGTATGAACAAGAGTGCTACTTGAAAAATCTGTACACAATTTACTCTTCTTAATCACAGCCTGAACCCACACATGACATGCTTTTATTAATGAGAAACTGGTCATTAACCAAACCATCTCAGGGCACTTTTTCCTAATGCTGAATTTAGGAGGGAAAATGAAACAATCCAATCAATTCTTAGAGGCACCCAGGGAAATCTATAAAAAGAATCACCTTGTTGTTTAATGGGTTTAAGTTCATAAACTTGTCTTTGTTGATAAGCTGTATTGCTAAAGTCTGCTTTTGTTTTCTTCAGTGAACTAAACGTAGCTGCTGTTGATTCAAACCTCACATTAGCTGTGTCAAAAAATGTGGCAAAGACCATCCAGTTGTATGGGGTAAAATCAGAGCAGCTGGTAAGTGATAATCACTTCTGTAAACCTTGATTTTGTTTCAGATAACTAATTATACAGTACTTGACTAGAAATATTGAATTGACTGAATAGTAATTTACTGTAAAATTTTAAAGTGAAATTTTGAAACTTTCTAATGAATTTAAATCAGAAAAAATTGTTAAGTCTATTAAAAAAATTGCCCTCCTATCATTGCCACACTTACAGAATGCAGGCAAATTTTGTAAGACTTTTGAAGAAATCTATGTGCCACATTATGAGTTAAATTATGTATATTTTTAAGTATATTAATAATTACTTCAAATTGGTCAAATTTCCTCTCCTGTGGTCACTCACTCCAGGTATCATTTATGTACTGTTACTTAGTGTGAAATTAAGTTGAACCATTAGAAAATGATTGGAGGATGTTAAATGCTTAAACTGTAAAAGAAAAATATTGATTTACTTTCTAAAGTTTCTAGACCGTGAAAGTTTAACTCCAAAGTTACTCTATTTGAGACAGATGATTGTACATATTTAAACTAATAACTATATAACTGAATCATAATCTTAATTCTCTACATTAATGTTTTAAATTAAGTATACATATTTAACTAGTAGGTATTTATGCTAATTTAAATCCAAGGAATAAGACTGTAGTATATCTTTAACTGTCATTGAAGAATTTTAAAGAATGTGCCAAAATGTGATCTCTCTACTGTCATTGTAGGGATCTCCAACCGTGGTTTTTTTCTGTGGCCTCCCTTACTGCTCCAATTGAAACATGGTAAAATGAAGTATAGTTGACCCGTGAACAACTTGGGGGTTTGAGGCACCTACACTCCCTGCAATCAAAAAATCTACATATAATTTATAACAACATTTTCATTGTTCCTCCTTATCATCCCTTCTACCTCAGTGGAGTCAACCAACTGTGGATTGTGTAGTATTTACTATTTACTAATACTTAGTATTTACTAAGTACTGTAGTATTTACTATTGAACAAAATCTGCATGTCTATACACCATTGCAGTTCAAACCCGTGTTGGTCAGGGATCAATGGTAATCCAGTTTTATCTGTATCCAAGTGGTTCAGTTGGTTCTGGTATAATTTTTAGAGTTGGTTGGTAAAAGATTGAACTGAAGGAATTTGCATAAAATGACCCTTGGTGGTAACAGTCATATCCTGAGGCTTCCTGCTTTCAGTTCCAGTGGGTGGCCCCATTGTGTTTACATGTTAATATGGTGCTGTCTTCTATTCAGTTATTCTTGCAACCTTGACAGATTTGTTTTAAGCATTTTACAAGCATTTTTTTAAACATTGTTTATTGAGAACTGGCCCCACAGAGACCATGGAAGCTCTTCGTAGGTAATTAGATCATTAATTTTTCTCTTTCTTTGCTATAAAAGCTTTATTATGATGTTTATTACTTTAAAAATATGGTTTATTATTATAAATGAAATTTAGTATTATATCCAATAGAAATCAATGTAATTACTAAAAGTGTCAGGAAAAAATAACCTCATGAGATGATCCCACCAGAAGATAACATAAGGAAGAGCCAACATATACATGGAAAATAGTTCACTTTTCCATGTCAGGCAAGGGCAGTAGTAAATGGAACATGTGACTTCAGTTAAGTCAGTAATGACAAAAAGCTTAAAAACATTTAAAATAGATCAAAAACTTTTGATTGAGTTGATGTTCTTGGCCAAATTGTCTGTGATCCTAAGTTACTCAGGCCTACCATCCTAAAGTGCTGAATTAAGGGTAAGAGAAAGTCACTGAATTAAAATTTTTTAAGTTAATTTTTTTTTAAAAGTAGTTTTACTTTTCTACTTTCATTTTAGTTTTTAAAGAAAGCTTAAGTATCACTTGGGCTTCCCTGATGGCTCAGAGGTTAAAGCGTCTGCCTGCAATGCAGGAGACCTGGGTTCAATCCCTGGGTCAGGAAGATTCCCCTGGAGAAGCAAATGGCAACCCAGTCCAGTATTCTTGCCTGGAGAATCCCATGGATGGAGGAACCTGGTGGGCTACGGTCCACGGGGTCGCAAAGAGTTGGACACGACTGAGCAACTTCACTTCACTAAGTATTACTTAATAGTACAAAGAGCATCATTTGTTTTATTTTTTTTTAAATGCTATTGAGCATCGACAAGTAACGTTTTAATATTCATCTCTTATTTTTAGGCTGTTAATAACATTATTTCTGCCACTCCTCTATGTGTTTATCAGTTCAGTCATTCAGTCGTGTCTCTTTGCAACCCCATGAACCGCAGCACGCGAGGCTTCCCTGTCCATCACCAACTCCCAGAGCTCACTCAAACTCATGTCCATTGAGTCAGTGAATGTCATCCAACCATCTCATCCTCTGTCATCCCCTTCTGCTCCCACCTTCAATCATTCTCAGTGTCAGGGTCTTTTCAAATGAGTCAGTTCTTCACATCAGGTGGCCAAATTATTGGAGTTTCAGCTTCAGCATCAGTCCTTCCAGTGAACACCCAGGACTGATTTCCTTTAGGATGGACTGATTGGATCTCCTTGCTGTTCAAGGGACTCTCAAGAGTCTTCTCCAACACCACAGTTCAAAAGCATCAATTCTTTGGCGCTCAGCTTTCTTTATAGTCATCCATACATGACTACTGGAAAAACCATAGCTTTCACTAGATGGACCTTGGTTGGCAAAGTAATGTCTCTGCTTTTGAATATGCTATCTAGGTTGGTCACAGCTTCTCTTCCAAGGAGCAAGCATCTTTTAATTTCATGGCTGCAGTCACCATCTGCAGTGATTTTGGAGTCCCCCCAAAATAAAATCTCTTCACTGTTACCACTGTTTCCCCACCTATTTGCCATGAAGTGATGGGACCAGATGCCATGATCTTAGTTTTCTGAATGTTGAGTTTTAAGCCAGCTTTTTCACTGCCTCAAGAGGCTCTTTAGTTCTTCTTCACTTTCTGCCATAAGTGTGGTGTCATCTGCATATTTGAGGTTACTAATATTTCTCCCAGCAATCTTATTCCCAGCTTGTGCTTCATCCAGCCCAGCATTTCAGTTAACTAATTTATTTTTCTCAACCACTCACCCTATCGGTGAACTTGAGGACATCCTTTGCATTGTTTCCACCCTCAGTAAAACAAAAGAAAGTCATCTTAACCAAGTGTATGTTCTTAAACACAAGCCATCCTTCCCACTGTCCTGTCCACACTGAGCTGCTGTGCTCACTATACTGATAATCTGTATTGCATGGTCTGTGTCCTCTGTGTTTTTAAATTTGACAGGTTTTATTCTTTGATCTTGCCATATTTCTCTTTATAACTATTTTGCTGAAAACATTTAGTGGAAAATAGACAAGTATTAAATCTTTAGTGGGAGAAAAATTGAAACAGATTTTAAAGTAGAATATCTATAAGTGGAAATGTTAACTTGAAATTTAGTATAACTAAGTCTGTAAAGGGAGAATTCTTTTTACGGATGAGATATTTAGGCCTCAAGTCCGCAAGGTTGAAGGAGACAAATTAGATCATTAATGGTTGAGTAGTGAGATAGATAAAGGAAAGCTAGAATTTTAATGACAGTGTGTTTCCAAAAGGGTGGCTTGAAAATGCAAAACTTGAAATGTAAAATGAGCAGCTTTCCAGGATCCTATGTTTATTTTCCTAAAGGTTAGCTGTAGAAGTTTCTTGGCTATCAGAACATTTTAGTATGCTTAACCATAGCCTTAATTCACAACAGGAGAAAGAATCATAAAATGATTTCTCAAGTTGGTCCTTTCTGTGGACCATCATTATGGTTATCTAAACTTGCTATGTGTATTTGGATATATTCTTCCATAAGCCTAAAAAAGCTATTTGTTATTTCTTTTCAACCTTATCATTTGAATGTTTTAGGATATAATAGAATATATCATGTATGGATTATATGCATAGTACATGTATTTGCTTATACACATGTGTAAGCCTTCTTTTTTACTAATCACCAGAGTTGTGTGTTATAAGAACCTAAAGTTCTATAGGGACGATTTCTTACATCCTATTTTCTGACTCTTAAATGGTACCAGAGAATTCATTTTTTACAGTTAGAGTAGGGGCATAAAAATAACTGCCATTATTAAGCATCTACAGTGTCTTGGATTGTACCATTTATTTTTTACAACAGCCCTTGAAATGAAAGAATCTGCCACAGCAAAATGTGGAAATTGAGGCTGAGAAAACTTTGTAGCCTGCCCACTATAGACTGCTAAAAACACAGTGCCAGCTAGCAAGTCTTGAAACGAGCATCAGACTCACGTTTGAGTCTAGACTGAGCTAAAACTCTCTTGTACCACAACACAAATATATCTTTCTTTTTTGCTTAAGTACTATTTTGTGATTTACTTATTCACTTTGCAATATAATATAGAGATTTGTATCTACTGTTTTAACATTGAGTTGGCCAAAATGTTCATTTTGGTTTTTCCCAAATGTTTGTTACATCGTGTGAAAAAACCCTGATTGGACCTTTTGGCCAAACAAATACATGCATAGTATGCTTATGTATCATAGTTTATTTCTTCATTCTTAATGGATAGTGTCTTAGACCTTTTGGCCTGCTATAACAAAATGCCATAAACTGGGTGACTTATAGACAACAGCAGTTTATTTCTCACAGTTTTGGAGGCTGGCAAGTGCAAGATCAAGGCACCAGCAGATTTGGTATTTGATGAGAGCCCCTTCCTGATTCATAGATGCCTATCTTTTTTCTGTAAGCTCACAGGGTGGAAAGGGCAAAGGTGGCTTTCTGAAGCCTCTTTTATAAGGTTACTAATCCTATTCATGAGTGCTCTGCCTTCAAGTCCTAGTCACTTCTCAAAGTTGCTCAGTCGTGTCTGACTCTCTGACCCCATGGACTGTAGCCTACCAATCCATGGGATTTTCCAGGCAAGAGTACTGGAGTGGGTTGCCATTTCCTTCTCCAGAGCATCTTCCCAACCCAGGGATCGAACCCGTGTCTCCTGCATTATAGGCAGACGCTTTACCATCTGAGCCACCACGGAAGTCCTCAAAGACTCCACCTCCTGATAAATATCACCACCTTGGGCATTAGGTTTCACCATATGAATTGCGTGGGTGCTTAGTCAGTCAGCCGTGATGCTTTGTGACACACCTTGGACGGACTTTAGCCCACCAAGGTCCTCTGTCCATGGAATTGTCCAGGCGAGAATACCGGAGTGGCTTGCTCTTTCCTACTCTAGGGATCTTCCTGACCCAGGGATCAAACCCACATCTCCAGTATTGACAGGTGGATTCTTTATTGCTGCATTACCTGGGAAGCCCTTTAACATATGGGTGGGGAATTACAAGCATTCAGACTATAGCAGATATTTAGATAATGTAGTTATTTAATTTAGAAATAACGGATTTAGCCTTGAATTCTCATATGTGAGTTACAGGTCATGGGGTTTAGTTCCTTTCACATATATTTGATTTAGTATATGTCCTGTGAATATCAGCCTTTAAGGTGCTCTTTTATGAAAATGAGATCAGTGTTTTAGATTATCTTCATTTAAAAATTCTTATTTGTCTTGACAGCAGTTGTGAAGTTATAATTAATTTATTAAGCTAAGTAGAATTTTATGTTCCAAATATACACATACCTGTAGATGTTTATATTATAATATCTTATGATTGAGTTGAACAAATTGATCATTTAATGATAATATAGTGGTAATTTATATAGGTCTGAAGTGTGACCATTAGTAGAAAATGTCACTAGACCTTGCTATTACAAGTTTGAATCAATGATATGTTTAAAGGAAATTAGAATATTAGTATACAAGGAATTTTTATGGCACCTTGATAATTCATAGACTTACAAGCTATTGTGATAACAAAATTATAGGCAAACATTCTTTTTAAAAAGTAAATTGTTAGGGCATTTTCTAATAATAACTGTTATCTGATGGTTTTCAAAAATGACATGTAGAATCTTAGTGTAAATGTCAAATGTTATAAAGTGTAAAAAAATAGATTGGCATTTAATTAAGTTGCAGACCATTTGAAACTGTAATAGGAATGACATTTAAGGGGAGGTTTCAACTTCAGTGCAGGTCAGTAGTTGTGTATGATGAGGTCAGTAGCTCTAGATGGCAGTAGGGTTTTTTAAAAGCTTTATAAATGTATGCTTTATTCTTTGTATAGTTAATAACTTTTTTGGAGACTTGACATTCTTATAATGAAAGAAAGCCTACATGATACAGAAGCATAGGAGTTTGACTATTTTAGTTTTAAAAGGATGACATACCTGGGTACTGCTCCATATAGCCTTCATGTGGTAGTAACCTATGTTATTAACATTCAAGTAAAAGATTTTTTAAAATAGAAAATCACTTGGTTGAAAGAGTTTTCATATTATGTGCCAACAGGAAACATACCAGTAGATTCTCTTGGACCAAATACAGTTTAGCTGTGATACAAATACACTGATCCCTTTGGGCTTCTTACTCATTTGATTCTTTAGATGGCTTTCCACTTTTTTCTCCCTCTGTTCTTACGTTGGACTTCTTTTCTTTAAGGTAGCTTTCTGACCTGCTTCCCAGACTTATAAGACCTTGATTTTCTGGGACTGTGGCAGATCAGTAGTAAATGGTCAAGTTGTCTAAGATTTAGTCAGCCATGGTGAAGACAGAGACAAATATCAAGTAATGGTTATTGTAATTAGGAAGTATTTTCAGGAGAAAGTAAGCAACTCAGTTGTCACTTAAAGTCTGAAAGTCTGCATTATCTGTTGCCACAAAAATGCTGTATGATAGACAGCCACAAAATCTGAGTGGAATGCAGGAAGCATTTACTGCTCATACGTCCTGGGACCAATGAGGGGCATCTAGATGGCTTTGCCAGTTTTGGCTGGGTTTACTCCAGAGCAGGCTGGCTGCTGATCAGGCTGGCTTTAACCATAGTCAATCCTCTGTTCTTCACATCTCTGATCCTGCAGCAGGCTTTTCTGAGCTTGATCTCATGGTGAAGGCAGAGGCACAAGAAAGGAGCCCCAGAAGTCTGGCTCACCAAAGCAACCCAGCCAAGGTGCAGATTCAGACAGCACAGGGTGTGCATGCAGAAAGAGGTGAAGGACTGGGGCCAGTTACGCCATCCATCACAAAGTCAGAGTAGGAACTTGGCAAGAAAGAGAGAGCTTGTTTACTCTTCTTTTTTAATCACCAATTGCCTAATCTCCCTACTTGAATCCTAGTAATGTGTATTGCATTTTTAAGATACCATGTATATATGTATTGGGATATAATTGACATGTAACATTATGTTATTTTAAGGAGCAGAACGTATTTTTTTTTCTTGTGATGGGAACTTTCAAGATTTACTCTTTTAGCAACAAAAAACCCACCACATTCAGGTATGACCTAAATCAAATCCCTTATGATTATACAGTGGAAGTGACAAATAGATTCAAGGGATTAGATCTCATAGATAGAGTGCCTGAAGAACTATGGACAGAGGTTCATGACATTTTACAGGAGGTAGTGATCAAGACCATCCCCAAGAAAAAGAAATACAAAAAGGCAAAGTGATTGTCTGAGGAGGCCTTACAAATAGCTGAGAAAAGAAGAGAAGCTAAAGGCAAAGGAGAAAAGGAAAGATATACCCATTTGAATGCAGAGTTCCAAAGAATAGCAAGGAGAGATAGAAAGCCTTCCTCAGTAATCAGTGCAAAGAAATAGAGGAAAACAACAGAATGGGAAAGACTAGAGATCTCTTCAAGAAAGTTAGAGATACCAAGAGAACATTTCGTGCAAAGATGGGCACAGTAAAGGACAGAAATGGTATGGACCTAACAGAAGCAGAAGATATTAAGAAAACGTGGCAAGAATACACAGAAGAACTGTACAAAAAAGATCTTCATGACTCAGATAATCATGATGGTGTGATCACTCACCTAGAGCCAGACATCCTAGAATGCAAAGTCAAGTGGTCCTTAGGAAACATCACTACGAACAAAGCTAGTGGAGGTGATGGAATTCCAGTTGAGCTGTTTCAGATCCTGAAAGATGATGCTGTGAAAGTGCTGTACCCAGTATGCCAGCAAATCTGGAGAACCCAGCAGTGGCCACAGGACTGGAAAAGGTCAGTTTTCATTCCAATCCCAAAGAAAGGCAATGCCAAAGAATGCTTGAACTACCACACAGTTGCACTCATCTCACACGGTAGCAAAGTAATGCTCAAAATTCTCCAAGCCAGGCTTCAGTAGTACGTGAGCTGTGAACTTCCAGATGTTCAAGCTGGATTTAGAAGAGCCAGAGGAATCAGAGATCAAATTGCCAGCATCCACTGGATCATCGAAAAAGCAGTAGTTCCAGAAAAACATCTACTGCTGTTTTATTGATATGCCAAAGCCTTTGACTGTGTGGATCACAACAAACTGTGGAAAATTCTGAAAAAGATGGGAATACCAGACCACCTGACCTGCCTCCTGAGAAATCTGTTTGCAGGTCAGGAAGCAACAGGTAGAACTGGACATGGAACAACAGACTGGTTCCAAATAGGAAAAGGAGTGCGTCAAGACTGTATATTGTCACCCTGCTTGTTTAACTTTTATACAGAGTACATCATGCGAAATGCTGCACTGGATGAACACAAGCTGGCAATAAGACTGCTGGGAGAAATACCAATAACCTTGGATATGCAGATGACACCACCCTTATGGCAGAAAGCGAAGAACTAAAGAGCCTCTTGATGAAAGTGAAAGAGTTGGCTTAAAACTCAACATTGAGAAAACGAAGATCATGGCATCTGGTCCCATCACTTCATGGGAAATAGATGGCAAAGCAGTGGAAGCAGTGTGAGACTTTATTTTTGGGGGCTCCAAAATCGCTGCAGATGGTGACTGTAGCCATGAAGTTAAAAGACGCTTACTCCTTGGAAGAAAAGCTATGACCAACCTAGATAGCATATTAAAAAGCAGAGACATTACTTTGCCAACCAAGGTCCATCTAGTGAATGCTATGGTTTTTCCAGTAGTCATGTATGGATGTGAGAGTTGGACTATAAAGAAAGCTGAGCGCCTAAGAATTGATGCTTTTGAACTGTGGTGTGTGAAAAGACTCTTGACGGTCCCTTGGACTGCAAGGAGATCCAACCAGTCCTTCGTAAAGGAAATCAGTCCTGAATATTCATTGGAAGGACTGATGCTGAAGCTAAAACTCCAGTAATTTGGCCACCTGGTGCAAAGAACTGACTCATTTGCAAAGACCCTGAAGCTGGGAAAGACTGAAGGTGGGAGGAGTAGGGGACAACAAGATGAGATGGTTGGATGGCATCACTGACTCAATGGACTTGAGTCTGAGTAAACTCTGGGAGTTGGTGATGCACAGGGAAGGCTGGTGTGCTCTAGTCCATGGGGTTGCAAAGAGTCGGACAGGACTGAGCGACTAAACTGAACTGATACAACCCAGTTTTGTTAGCTGTAGTCCCCCTAGTGTACATTATATCCCTAGACTTACTTATCTTATAACTGGAAGTTTTTACGTTTTGATAGTCTTTACCCATTTCCCACATCCCTTACACCTCATCTCTAGCAACCACCAATCTGTTCTTTGTATCTGTAAATTTGGTTTATTTTGTTTTTTGGATTCTACATATAAGTGAAATCATGCGGTATTTGTTTTTCTCTCTCTGACTTATTTTCCTTAGCATAATGCCCTCAAAATCCATCCATGTTGTCATACGTGTTAGGATTTCCTCCTTTTTTTGTAGTTGAATGATATCCCACTATACGTACGCACCACATTTCCTTTATCCATTCGTTTGTCCATGGACCCTTACGTGGTTTCCATGTCTTGGCTAGTGTAAGTAATGCTGCAATGAACACTGGTGCATATGTCTTTTCCAGATAGTGATTGCATTTTCTTCAGATTGCTGAATCATACGGTAGTTCTGTTGTTTATTTTCCCTCTGAGTGAGAGGGAATCCCTGTAATGGTTGAACACTGAAGGAGGAAATCTAACTCTAAAGGAAGGTTTGAAATGCAAGAGGAATAGTAAGCACACTTGGTGATTATATAGGTAAATCTAAGCCCTCATTGCATAAAATGAGAAACAATAGTGATTAATTCGGGACATGGAAACAAAACCCCTAAAATACAAATTCACGTTAAAGTTTATAGTGATGAAGAGATAATGAGTTTGAAAGCATTCTTAAATGCTTGTGTTATTCGGGAGGACTATAAAGCTATAGATACTTTGACCTAAGTTGAGCATGAATTTTAACAGCTTAATTATGGCCACTGAAAAAATAGAATGTGTATCTTAAGAGATAATTGATGGAAAAAATGGATATAAAGACAAGTACCAGTTGAGTAAAATGCTAAAAAGTAAACAGAATAAAAAGCAAAAAGTCATATGAAAGTTCATAGTAAGATGAATTCTAACTGTATCATTGATCACAGTAAACGTAATTACCTCAGTCAGGTAATTAAACTTTTTTTTTTCTGGTTTGACATTATAAACACTGCTATTAAGATTAATAATCAGAGAGAGCCTCATTAGCTTGGAGCTCAGTAATACAGTATTTTTACTATTAAGACTTTGGTTAAATTGAAAGTTATCTGTAGACCATATAAAGAACTTCTTGCTATGAAAATTAATAATGCATATAACATAGGTTTAATCACTTTAGACTTTATATCTCTCAAAAACTGTGAAAGTAGTAGTCTATAATATACAAATAAATAAACAACTAATTATTTTCAAAAATCATATTGACTAGCTTATGTCTTAATAGTTGGATGCTGAAATTTTAGTTTTTCTATATCTCTAAGGGCAATAAATTTTATTAGAAATTCTGTGGTTTGAATTTCAGTTTGTACTAAACCTAAATTACCGTAAATCAAAGAGATTTTATTCTCTATACTTTATATATTCAAAGAGGTTTTCTGTCAATAAATTAGTCTTAGTATTTATTATTGGAAAATGAAAAAAGCTCAGTATAACTGACAGTAAACCATTTTCTCTTCTTCAAAGAATTAAAAATATAAAGACTTATAACTCTAAATTTAATTAACAAAGCCAGTGCTTTAGGAGCCAGTGATTGGGCATGGGTAGGTGGAAACTCAATCTGTTGTTCAAAAGCATAAGGTTCTTTGAAGAAAAATAAAATAAAAGTTTCAAGTGATCCATTCCTAGCAAATTGTGTTTGTCTTCCCGACCCGCTGTGGTTACCAAATCCCATGTGCTGGGTGGAGGTTTTGACTTAAAGGACAGGAGCATGGGAGCAGATCTAGAGGAGGTTGATGGGAAAGGTAGAGTGGTGGAAGGGTCTTAAAGTAACCCAGGGTGTCTGAGCAATGCAGCTTTGAATTGCAAAGCTGTGGCTGACTCCTGTGTGCTGCTCGTACTCATCTGTAAACAAGATTTGACGTCCAGCTTTTAGTTTTATGTTCACTGTCCAAAAGGGAATCCATCTCAAGTTGTCGTTTCTTTGCTATCAGATCTGTGTGACGTTCTAGTCTGATGTCACGATGTAACATTACCATTGAGTCTATTCCGTAGTTGAATGGACTTGTCTTTGTTTTTCTTTTTTTTTTTTTTTTTTACTTTATGTACATGCTTTTATTTTTTCAGGAATTACAAAGGAGAGGTAAACAGAGCCTCTGCACATCAATTTGATGTCTAGTTGGGGAAGTGACACATACACATAAATTAACTGGTGAACGAAAGTACATACACATCATTGACAAATCACAAGGAAAAATGAGTTTTCATGAATACAGAATAAGTAACTGACTCCTCGGGGAAGACTTAGTGGGGGAAGTGAAGACACCCCCCCTAGAATGTTGGCCTGGCAGTCCACTGACTCTGCACTTCCACTGTAGGGGGTACGGGTTTGATCCCTAGTGGGGAAACTAAGCTCCTGCATGCCACACAGCAAAGAAAAAAAAAAAAAGGTTGGCCCAAGGATATGGTTTCTGTCTTTTTTGTTCACTGCAGATCACCTAGCACCTAAGGACAGTGCCTACAACAGAAGGGCACCCAAATACTTGTTGAGTGGATGTTGCAGAAATTTTAATATGGTCCCTGCCCTGAGCAGCCTTCCCGAACAGTGTTTGCTTCTGAAGGCTTTTATTTTTCACTAAACAGATGTGTAGTAACAACTGTTTTTGTTTTTGTTTTTTAATCAAGTAGTCAAATATTTGAGAAATTCAGTAGTCTGAAATATAAGAACCAGGAAAGAACTAAAACCATCCTCTGAACTTCTAGAATTGATGTCACAGTGTTCATGCACTAAAGTATAAACTTACTTCATGGAGAAGTCTCCCAGTTTGCATGTAGTCTGTCCTCTTGCTTCCCAATTTAAAGCAAGTTTGGCTCAGAGGTTAAAGCTTCTGCCCACAATGCGGGAGACCTGGGTTTGATCCCTGGGTTGGGCAGATCCTCTGGAGAAGGAAATGGCAACCCAATCCAGTATTCTTGCCTGGAGAATCCCATGGACGGAGAAGCTTGGTGGGCTACAGTCCATGGGATCGCAAAGAGTCAGACACGACTGAGCGACTTCACTCACTCACTCACTCAAACCAAGAAGAGGGGAGAGAGGATCAAAAAGAGGAAACTTACTTCTTAAGAGTAAGAGAAGGATTTGTAAAATCATCAAATTAAAAGGAAAAAGAAACACAAAATCTCAAAATATGTAATAGCCTAAAGCTGTTTAATGAGTGAAGAGACAAGCAGCCATATAGACACTGTGAAGATCTGATAGAATCACTTTTAAAACAAAGATGTGTAATAGCACAAAACTACCAGTCACTAGTGAACACACAGAAAGGGAAAGTAGAATTTGCCTTCTTAAGGTATATGGTCCCATCTTATTTATGAAACCAGAAAGTGTTGACGAACAGTGTAGCAAGATTTTCATGAAAATATTTTCTGATAGTTTTAACACCTAAGAAAATTAATTTTATTTGTCAAACAAGTTCACATGTCCTATCTCTGAATTTCAAATACAATGCAATTTCTAATATATTACAAACTATATAGTATTAGGGATGTTAGATAATTTAATTGCGAATGTGCATCTGTGTATAGATTTTTAATAAGATAATTGGCATGTTATAATAAGCTTAGTGATATTTAATTATGATTCTTCTTTACTCTAAACCAGGTAATTATAATGAAAGCATTTGATAAGTAAATATAAATAAAAATTAGCTATTTTAATCTGCGTCACAGATAAGTAGATCAAATGAGATTATCTTTCCCAGAATCCTTCTGGGGAAGTAAGCAGTAACCAAAGCAGTTTATTTTCTCATATTATATTAAATCTTTCAGGAATGGAATTGTACATCTTTTGTTTTTACAGTGGTGGAAATTGTGTGACAATTTTGAAGTGTGTTCTGTAAATTAAACTTTTAGATACTCTATGAAATTCCGTAGTGCCTTTTACTAGTATATGGTAACCTTACACATTATATAATCCCTCATACTACTGTTTAACATTTTCGCTTTATTTCTCTCCAGTTTTTTTGTGTGTGTGTGTTTGTGAGAGCAAATTGCTACACAGACAAATCTTTGTTTTTGTTTGTTTTATACAGTTAACACTATAAGCATCTTCCATTGTTATTTTTTCCAGCTTGTGAATTGCCTGATATACCCAGCTATTATCTTGTTCTTAGACATGTAGGGCTTTCTAGTTTCTCTGTTTTATAAATAACATCATCCTTTTGCGTATAGCTTTATTATCTTCTTAGGATGCATTTCTAATAGTGGACTATGAAGGGGCACAGCAGTTTTGAGACTCTTGGAATATATTGCTCATCAACATCTCTTGACCTCAAAAGTGTTTAGATGAACCATAGGATGCACTTAGACTCACTGTTCCATATGTCCAGAAAAACTGATATGACGTCACTCAGGGATTACAGATAGATTTCAGCTCCTATGTCTAAGAGATCTATAGTGACTGGCTAGAACATGGTGTTACGAGGCCGTAACAGGACCACGATTGGTGATGTCTTCTCTGTGTGGGAGTGAGGAGTGACAATCTGAGAGCTAGATATTTGCCCTTTATATACTCCATTATTTTTGTTAAAAATAACAGTAGTAATAATACTTTGCCTTTTGTGAGTTTTTTTTCCCTTTTTTTAGAATTTTTTTAATTAGGTATAGTTTTTGTGTTTGTTTCAGGCGTACAGCAAAGTGAATCCGTTTTGCTTATATACCTATATTCACTCTTTTAAGATTCTTTTCCTTACAATTCGTTACAGAACATCAAGCAGAGCTCCTTTTGCTATACAGTAGCTGTTTATTAGTTATCTAATTTACATGTAGCAGTGTTCCTATGTCGATCCCAGTCTCCCACTTTATCCCTTCTCCATTTTCTTCCTGGTAACTATAAGTTTGTTTTCTGCCTCTGTGACTGTATTTCTGTTTTGTGGATAAGTTCATTTGTACCCTTTTTATGGATTCCACATAAGCAATAGCATATGATATTTGTCTTTTTGTCTGTAATTTAAAAAAATTTTTTGTGCTGTGAACTACAAAATTGGATAAAAAGCAAATTCAAGAGAATTTGAGAATTTGTTTTAATATAAATTTCACATTAAATATTAAATTTGGTAATTGTAATCCAAGTACATTCACCACTTTCAGAAAAACTAGTGTAGATGTAACAATAACTGAAGGTTCATCAGAACTTGTTTCAAGTTTTTGTTAAAAATATCTGATTTAATATAAAAATGTCTTGACTTTTTTTTCACTCAGAAGGATTATAGATTAGTATACATTTTTTATTGTTCTAAGTCTGTGAAATTCTAATACATATTTTCCTCATTTGTTTTACATGTGATTGCAAAGAAATATTTAAAATTATTATGACCAAATCCACATTTAAAAAGAAAGTTATCCTGAACCCTTGACATATCCTTAGCAGTAATAGAAATTACAGATGAAAAGAACACTAGAACAATAGAATATCTGGAACGTAACTTAGCTGTATGAAATTCATAACTAATCTATAATATGTTTTCTTGTTATTTTTAGATATTCTTCTAAGTCACCAACGTTATAATTCCCCAAAGAGTACATTATCTGAAAGAAATTTAAAGCCCTCATCCAATTCATCTCTTGAATTTGCCAGTTTTCTTTCTTTTACTTACAGCCCTCAACTGTGATCACAGGGGTGTCTTAGGATCATTTCGTCCACAAGTTAAAAATTATATAAAAATATTCTTCATGTTAACATAACTTGTCATTGTTTCAACACTTCCATCTCAGTTGTTTCTCACACACTGAATTCACACAAAGTTCCTAGTGAGCATATTACAGAATTTCTGAAAAATATTTTCTTCAGATAGTTAACAAGAAATAATCTTATCATTAGCACATAGGAATCATTTTATTTATTAAGAATTCCTTCAGCCTTTGAATTCCCTTTCTTTCCATGTGTGTGTATGTGATTTTTAAAACCCAGATGCTGCTCTTTTGCTTTCTTGCATCATTCCAGGCTGTGTTAAATAGTGTAACTTTGAATAGTGTACCAGTGCTGGTATGTACACTTCTCATAGTTTAGAATATTGACTCTTTTACTGTGTTTATGTTTCTAATTCCCTAATTCCTAATGCTTCACAGCCAAAATGTTGTTTTTGCACCTCCATATGATTTTATTCACCTCAAATAAGGTGGACTTTGAAAAAGCAACAATGAGAAACCATTACTCTGACCCTTCAGTTGTTCAACAGGTACCTAAGAAGCATCTTCTACATGCTGAGCATCTATGTGAATTCCTGAAAAGTGAGTTTTAAGGAGATCACTTGAAGGAAGTAGTTTGAAACAATGAAAGTTAAAAAGGCTTAAGATGAGTGAAGGCTTCTGAAATAGAGAATGCCTACTTTGTACGAGATACTTTGTTACCACAACCAAAAAGGAGCCAGAATATTATTCAATCTGTACCTCCAAACAGTTTCATTGGCTTTTGGTTCTCATTCCTCAGTCCTACTGTGTGCCTGTGGTCCCTTGCCAGTACTGAGATAGGTAGAGCTTGGAGGAGTGGATTGTGGAGGAAAAGACTAAGCAAAGGAGAGGTGAGAAGGAAATGAGAGCAAGACGGAATTATCTGGAGATAAAAATGGTAATGCCTTACATTGCTAAGACACTTTACAGTTTACAGAGCATACTTTGGTGTTGACTAGACTGTTAGTTTCATGTTACAATGAAGAATTGAAGCCATATATTGAACTAGCAAGTGGTGGAAATAACATCTAGATGCCTTAAGTCAGTTGTTGTCATGTAGTTGCTAACTCATGTCCAACTCTGCAGCCCCATGGACTGTAGCCCGCCAGGCTCCTCTGTCCCTCCTCTGTCCATGGGATCTCTGTCCATGGATCTCAAGAATACCGCAGTATTCTTGCCAACTCCTTCTCCAGAGGATCTTCCTGACTCAGGAATCAAACCTGACCTCGCGTCTCCCACATTGCAGGGGGATTCTTTACCAGTGAGCCACCTTCCTAAGCCTAGTGTTCATTTTATTGCAAACATTTTAGAAACAGTAAGAGAATGGGTAAAATAAAATCAGATAAATTCATATAGTGGAATAGCACATAGCCATAGATGGGAACAAAAATGGATGAAAACCAGTAATACTATGCTGAAAGAAGCTTTATACTTGTATACACAAAATCTTTGTATAAAGATATAGAATAGACAAAACTGATCAGTGAGATGAAGTCATTGGTAACAGATATAATGATGCCTATAAGTTGTTTTGAGATGCATCAAATATATAAAATGGACAGAGACATGAAAAAGATACGCAAGTTTATAAAATGCTATTATAGAATCTAATTAGTATATTGGTGTTCATTGTACAAGTCTTTAAGTGTTCATAATAAAATGTTAGAAAAAAGTTGTTCATTACTTTTAGTGGTTTTGAAAATAGTATGTGTTAGTAAAAATAAAAACTTTCACCAAGAAGAATACATAGGGGATAGCAGGAGCTGGTAAAAGACTGGCTGATATGTGAAATATATCTTTGGAACCCATTAAAGTTATCCTTCCATATTGTCTGTGAATGTAGCCCCGCTTAAAAGTTAAGACTTACCAAACCAGAAGAGTGGTGTTGAGTGGAAATTGGGATGAAAGACCCTCCTGGAATGATGTGGTTAGTGTTACACAAATAAAACAATTTATTAAAACTAATGACACTCTGTCTACATTACATTATATAAAATTTTCCTTAAAAGTAAAAAGAAACCTGAAAGTAAATATTGAATGCCAATTAATTATATGCATGAATAAGCATTTAGGGGTGAAGTGTACTGATGCCTAAAAAATGAGTTGAGGATAGGTGATAGGTAAGTGATATAAAGGACTTCCCAGGTGGCGCTAGTGGTAAAGAAAAGTGAAAGTGAAGTCGCTCAGTCGTGTCTGACTCTTTGCGACCCCGTGGACTTGTAGCCTACCAGGCTTCTCCGTCCATGGGATTTTCAAGGCAAGAGTACTGAAGTAGGTTGCCATTTCCTTCTCCAGGGGATCTTCCCAACCCAGGGATCAAACCCAGGTCTCCTGAGTTGTAGGCAGAAGCTTTTACTGTCTGAGCCACCAGGAAAGTGGTAAAGAACCCACCTGCCAATGCCTGAGACGTGGATTCAGTTCTTGGGTTTGGAAGATCCCCTGGAGAAGGGCACAGCAATCCACTCCAGTATTCTTGCCTGGAGAATCCCATGGACAAAGGAGCTTGGTGGGCTATGTCCATAGGGTCGCCAAGAATCAGACACAACTGAAACAATTTAGCACGCACACATGTGATATAAAACAAATTGTAGAATGGTAATTATGAAGTCTAGTATATGGGAAGTTACTATATAGTTCTTATAACCTGACGAAGAAGACGACGAGAACCTAAGTAAGAGTCCAGGGTATTCAAATAATCATTTTTTGTAAATATTGAATTAACTAAGAGTTATTGCAGCAGTAAGTAGCAACAAACTTCACCCAGGGCCCAGATCTTGGTCTCTAATACCACTTCTCACTAAAAGAAACTAGAATTTCTTGAAAACATGGCAGATTACAGATAGAAGAATTGCATCATTGTGAGTTTAAGAAATTAATGACTGAACTGAGCTTTTATAGTAGAATATTACTATGCTTAGAAAATAAAAAATCTTAGAGACAAAGGGCCATAATGTGTGTATGATTCAGAAAAACATTATGCTCACACGTGTGTATATGTGTATGAAAGGGGGAAAGAGACTACAGATAATAAAGCAAATGAGATAAAATGTTAGCAACAGGTAAATCTGAGTAAAGCATAAATGTGTGTTCCTTACACTATTTTTATTTTTATAACATTTTGTAAGGTTGAAATTACTTTTCCCCAAAAGATTAGACAGGAGTGGTGCTGGAGGGAAACCCAGATGACCTACTTAGCTAGGGACTAATATTTAGTTGGACTAATTTTTTTTTTTGCTGAGGGATGTTCCATTGTATGGATATTCTACATTTTATTTATCCATCTCTAGTTGACATTTGGGTTGTTTCCATTTTGAGACTGTTATGCGATGGGATAATGATTCTGTGAAGAGTTGTGTACACATTTTTGTGTGAATGTACTTTTTATTTCTCTGTGTATATATATCTAAGAGTTGAATTGCTGGGCATGTTTTCGCTTCTGTTTACCTTTGAGGAATGGCCAGGCTGTTTTCCAGAGCCTCTGTTTCATTTTAAATTCCCACTATCAATACATACGAGTTTCCAATTTCATGGCCAACATTTGTTATTATCTGTCTTTCTTTTGTTAAAGCATCCTCTTAGGTGTAAAGTGGGCCTCTCTCTATTTTTAAACCCTATAAGTATGATTAGGTCTTAGTAGTAATGAAATGGTCTCCACCCATTTCTAGCAGTGAGCCTCTTTATTAAATATGGAATACATATAAGTGGAAATAGGATAACATCAGAGAAATTCTTTTCCCATTTCTTTGTTAGTATTTCAAAATTATTTGGAGAAAATCTCAAGAGAAGGGAGATTGGAGTTTTAAAAGTGTAGAGCTAGAACTCACAGATTTTAAATGCCTGTTATAATCAAATACATATTTAGCATCTAACCCCCTGACTCTATTGTAACCATTAATACCACCGCCACTGAAGTCTCCACAGTGGTTTTGGGTGCCTTCCCTCACCCTCGCCATAGCATGGAGCCCATCGTCTGCCTTCTTCTGGGAGCTCAGAGCTTCTGCTAGTATTAGTTCACCACACTATAGATTAAACTGGACCATGTCAGTTCATCTGAGGTCTAACCATTGGTTTTTAACATGGTTTCTATAGGGAAAATACGACATTTTTTTTCTTTCAACCCATCAGCTTACAAATGACTGTTTAGAAAACAACTTGATTATAATTTGGTAACTATTTGTCCATGAGGAAAGGCAAATTAAGTTGAAATTATTTAACCTAATGTCAGAAAGCTTTATGTTGACTTAAACCATCATCATGGATTAAAACTTTAATGAAGGATCATTCTCTTTATTCTAATTGGAGTTTTTATGTGTTGAAATTAAATATTATTGCCATAAGTAGGAATTGAAAAAATAGGAATTGAATTTAATTTTGAAAATGTATGTGTGAGTATCAAAGAGAATAGAAAGAACAATAGTATTTCTTTCACTCATATTTTATTTGTCTCACTGTAACAAAGGGAAGATGCTCTTAGTTTTATCTGTTTCCTGAAAGGTCAGTTTTTCATATTTGATATGTGCATCCACCTATATACTTATTTCCTCATGTTTTATTTTCATAATCAAGTTTAATTGACCTTTAATAATTGTTAAAGAGGATTGGATTAAAATCTGATTAATATGACAATGGTTATACGTGGGCTTTTTTCTTAAATGGGACTATAATAGTTTTAGATTTGATTCGATAAAAATTTCATGTCCTTTTCCCTAATATGCATGTATTCAGTTCAGTTCAGTCGCTCAGTCGTGTCTGACTCTTTGCAACCCCATGAATCGCAGCACGCCAGGCCTCCCTGTCCATCACCAACTCCCGAAGTTCACTCAGATTCACGTCCATCGAGTCAGTGATGCCATCCAGCCATCTCATCCTCGGTCGTCCCCTTCTCCTCCTGCCCCCAATCCCTCCCAACATCAAAGTCTTTTCCAATGAGTCAACTCTTCACATGAGGTGGCCAAAGTACTGGAGTTTCAGCTTTAGCATCATTCCTTCCAAAGAAATCCTAGGGCTGCTCTCCTTCAGAATGGACTGGTTGGATCTCCTTGCAGTCCAAGGGACTCTCTGTAGAAGGAAATGGCAACCCACTCCAGTGTTCTTGCCTGGAAAACCCCAGGAACGGGGCAGCCTGGTGGGCTGCCGTCTGTGGGGTCGCACAGTCAGATACGACTGAAGCGACTTAGCAGCAGCAATACCACTTCTACTGATCATCCATACCCAGTATAATCCTACACAACTTTCTTTTTAATCTACAAAATAAAGAGTGCAATGCTCTCTGTTTATCTCTCATTTCATTAGACTATTATGACTGTCAAATGTCAAATAGGATGTAGGTTTATTTTTAATACTCCCACTCTCCTTTCTTTTTTTGGAGGGATGTTTGTGTGTGTGTGTGTTTGTGTGTTTTTTTCTGAGCTTTTGAATAGAAAAAAAGACGGTTGGCAGAAGGTGTTCCTCAGAAACACTATGCTGATGTATCAGAATAACAGCACATCCTGGACTTTTGGGTCACACTTGCCTGAGGCGTCCACCAGCTATGAAGGACTGATGAAGGGTGTTCTTCCTGTGTGAGACTAATTAGGCTTCTAGGCTCATCATGTTATCTCTACAGAGGTTCCTGGCTATGCCTGAAGTCCAGAGCTTGACTTGAATATTTTCAGTTAACATTCGCTTTGTCAGAGGACCATAAACTTCCCCCTAGTTAAATATGAGCTGTCGTTTTGGTAATGTCTTTTTGTGTTGGATTCTTACAGCTCTCCACACAGGGGGATGCAAGTCAGGTGATTGGACCTCTTACCGAAGGACAGAGAAGAAATGTGGCTGTAGTAAACTCACTATATAAGTTGCACCAATCCGTAACAAAGGTAACCTTTATTTTAATTAAGCTCTGTTGACTTAATTTCAGGTTCTTTCTTCTTGCCTCGAATTTAGACAGTCATGAATTTTTAGTGTTTTTCCAAGGAATACAGTGAAAATGTGATTGTAAACTAAGCTGAGGACTGAACTCTTTCTAAACAGTCTTTGATCCTGGCCTTTATTATTTGCCTGTACAGTTAGTTTAAAATACATGAGGGACTCAAGGTTGCTTGATATAGTCAAGTTTATTGAACAGTTGATTTAAGGGTAAATTATATGTGTTTTATACCTATAATAACATAATTTGATACCATATGGGTGGTAGCAAATTATAGCAAAGGCAGTAACAATATAAGAACTCATAAGTTCCCTAACATGTCAGAAAGCTTCTATCTTTGCCAAAAAAAATGAGGGAGAAGATGCATTTAAAACAGTGATATATAATCTTATGATATATAATCACTAAAGACTACTTGTGAGTAGAAAAAAATTTTTGCTATTGTTCTACTAACTCTTTAAAAAAAAAATGACTGAACTTTAACTTGTTTGCCATCATGTATTATGTCTAAGATGAACTATAAACATAACTAAGTATTAGGAAAGCAACATTTTCAACCCCATCTTTGATTCTTGAGTCACTTGTGTTTACTCTACTAATGATTTTCAAAATATTTGGTAAGTAGGGAGATAGTTAGAAGACATGAAGAAGCCAATGGTTAGTTGATATTCCTAAAAACTTGACCTCTGGTATGAGCTTTTATATGCTAGACGGTATTTTAGAATACTTGTAATGACTTACTTGTAAGTATATTTTCCATTTACTTAAATTTTTGAGCAAGTCATTTTTATCAATTAAGGGTTTCCAAACTGTGTCTTTGGTATGCTAAACAAAATATATTTTTAAAGAGTTATTAACAGGTAAATGTCAGGCAAGTAAATAACAAAAATAGATAAAAAGAATATATATTTTCTATTTCCTTTCATTATTACTCTACAGACTCACAAGCAATGAAAAGTTGCACTTATTTAGCCTGATTTAAATGTCTTCATTGATACTTTCAGAATTTTCATAGTGTTGGTATTGATTTGTAGAAAGGGAAACATTTGACATTTGACTTGTTAAAAATTATAGTCAACTTAGAAAAGGTGATTTTTTTAAAAAATAAATAAATATGGCTTTAAACTGATCTTTTCAAGTTAAAACTATATCATTAAGGAAAGCTAGCTTTTAAAATTCTTAATGTTTTCATTATTTTAAGTAGGTAATTACTTTATACAGGAAAACTTTTTAAAACCTGTCCTACCTACTGCATACTAATGGACTTTTAAAACAGGTATGAGATGCTACTCTAAAGTAATGATAATGTGAAAACAGTTTTATCATGTTATGATCAAAATTAGTATTTATAAAAATAGGTAACTTACTCAAATATAACTGGATTTGTTCTAGGTGGTTTCCAGTCAGAGCTCATTCCCACCAGCAGCTGAGCAAACTATAATTTCAGCCCTAAAGGTAAAAGAATTTAATTTAATCTTTGACTCTGTAGATCAGAGTCAGTTTTAGAATTGTTTGGATGAGTGGGAGATGTCACATTTAAAAATAATTCAGAATCTTCTCCATATGCCAAAAGTAGCATGTTGATGATTATCCTAAAGAGAGAGGCTACTTGTGTGTTTATATTTTCGAGAATTTAAAAATAGACCCTGTTGGTGTCTACAGATTGTGTTCCAGTTATGATAATTGTATCATAAGCAAGAGAAGCAAGAGTCTTATAAATATTCACTGTATCTTAGGGCAGTGCTGCCCAGTATTATCCCAACAAAGCAGTGGTTCTCCATCAAGGCAATTTTGTCCCCTTGGGGCATTGAGTGATATCTGGAAACATTTTTAATCATCATGACCGGGAGCAGGGTGCTACTGGCCTCTCGTGCCAGGGATTCTGTCGCACATCGTGCAGGGCACAGTCCCCCGTAACACAGAATTGCCAGGCCCCACATCTCAGTAATGCCAAGGCTGGGAACTCCACCGTGTACCTGTAAGATATGACACCAGCGCACATTCCCACTTTTTAATGTACTAACGTAGGTTTTGCCTTGAGAAGAGTAAGAGGAGATGCAGTCAGTCCAGAGCCTTCCTGCAGTGACCCTGCCAAGTGCGGACGGAATTGCTTATGTTAACAGACCTCAGTGAAACAGTTTTGTCCTTGCTTTTTAATTAAATTTCATTAAAAGTCTTTATGGCATAATAAGTGAAGAACAAACAGAATCCTCTGACTCAAAGGGAAAAAGAGAATCTTGAATTTTCCTGAGACTGTAGGAAGCTTACTACGTCACTTTGATTTAGGATGTTATAATGCATAAATGCAACCCAAGAACCAAAAATCTCCATGCTTTTATTATTTGATGGAAAAGATATTAAACATACTTTTTTACTTACTACAAAATATAAAGACACATAGTAGTCTTCTCTACCTTGTTGAGATTTTATCCAAAATTAAATGTTATTTTAGGTTCAAAGTTCATCATTTCATAGTACCAGCATTAACTCCTATGTCATCAATGACATAATTAATGATTGTACATTTAGAGTCATTTCATTATAACCACCTCGGCTATAAGTAGTCTTAAACACCTTAGGCCAGTAGTTCTGTTGCATTTATTACTGAGATCATCTTGCACAGATAGCGAATATATTCTTAAGTTTGTATAAGTTTTTATTGTGTGGGTTTGATATTCTTTATATTGAAATATTTTGCATTATCGAGACTTCAGTATTTTTGTAATCTTAGTTATTTTAGCTAAGTACTTCCCTAACCAAAAAATCACTGTTTTGTAAAGAGCTTGTGAAATATAATCTAACATCGTTTCTCAGTTTCCTCTGGCAGTTATCAGTCCTGTACCCATCGTTTCCATGAAGGCTTTCTCCATAATGCTGTCTTCTCTGTTTTATGTTTCCCATGAGTTGGAAACCTTGCCTGACTATAAAGTTCTCTGAGTACACCATCATATTATAATACAGATAGAGGCAGTTTTATTTCTTCCTTTCTGATCTTGATGCCTGCTTTCCCGTGCTTTTTTCACCTGCTAGAACACCTAGTACCACGTTGCCTAGAACTGGTGAGAGTGGACTTGTCTGCTTGTTTCTAATGTGGGGAAAAGCACTGAGTATTTATTTTACTGTTTGAAGTAGGATATGTTCTCAGATGGCTTTTATCAGATTAAACAGTTTCTTTTTTATTCCTAATTTAATGAGATTTTTTAAAGTTATAAGTGGTAGTGTTTCATCAAACAGCCTTTTCTGTATAAAATGATCACATGGTTTCACCTCTTTATTCTGTTAATAAAATACTGAATGTATTTTCAGATATCAGACCAACCTCGATCATGATGTATTACCCTCTTTATGTATTTCTTTCTGGATTTGATTTACTTAATTTGTATTGAAGATGTTTGTATCTGTAATCATAAGTGATATTGGTATATAGGTTTCTTTTTTGTAATTCTTTGTCTGGTTTTGAAACTGTTTCCTCCTTTTCTGTTTTCTGAAAGAATTTGTGTAGAATTCGTATTGTTTTCTCCTTAAATGCTTAATACAATTCTCCAGTGAAGCCATCTGGGCCTGTAGGTCTTTTTTGTAGAAAGTTTATAACTACAAATTTAATTTGTTTAATAGATAGAGGGCTATTCAGATAATCTGTTATTTGTTTTTTTTTTCTGGATTGAGCTTTGATTCTTTGATTCTTTATTAGGTATTTGTCTGTTCATCTAAATTACCTAATTTGTCAGAATAAAGCTGTATATGATATTCTCTAACTGTCTAGTTAAAGTCTATAGGACCTATAGTGATAACCTCTTTTTCTTACTGATGATTTGTGTTCTCTTATCTTTTTAAACTCAGTTTAGTCATGGGTTTACCAATTTCATAATCTTGTTAAAGAAACATCTTTGGGCTTTATTAATTTTCTCTACTGTTTGTCTATTTCCCTGATTTCTGATTTTAGATTTTTAAATTTCCTTCTTATTTTGAATTTTCTTTGCCTTTTGTTGTTTGTTTTTTGGAGACCATACACCATTGATTTTTAGACCCCTCCCATCCTCTAAATTTAAAGTTGTAAACTTCCCTCGAACTTTAATTTTGATATGGCGTGCTTTTATCTTCATTCATTTTGAAATATTTTTTTATTTCCTTTGTGGTTTCTTATTTGATTCATTTTTTAAAATTTCTGATTATTTGTGGTATTTCTAGATATCTTACTGATTTTTTGTTCTTGCTTATCACTTTTTTATTGAAGTATGGTTGATTTGTGACATTGATTTCTGATTTAATTCTATTATCATCAGGAAACATTCTGTATGGTTTCAATCCTTTTAAATTTATTGAGTATTATGGTCTAATATGCAGTCTGTCTTGGTGAATGAACCATGTATGCTTGATAAAAACTTGTAATCCTCAGTTGTTTAGTGTCATGTTTGTAAATATCTGGTAAGTCAAAGTGTAGTGATGTGTTCAGATTTCATGTGCCTCTACTGATATTTTGATAGTGGTTCTATCACTAGATGAAAGATATGAGTTACAATTTTCCATGATTGTGGACTTGCTTCTGTCTCCCTTCCATTCTGTTGATTCTTGACTCTTCAGTTGTGAAGCTATATAACTAATTGTGCTGAGGCTCTGTTCTATAAGTATTTATCATTTTTATGCCTTCTGATGAACTGACCCTTTTGTCGTTAGGAGAGATCCTTCTTTAGCTTTGTTAATACTTATTTTCATGCTTTATTTTATCTGATAATAAATTACTCCAGTCTTTTTATTCTTAATGTTTACAGAAGAAGATGTATCTTCTTTTGTCCATTTACTTTCAACTCCTCTGCGTCTTTAGTTTTTAAATGCATTTCTTGTAGAGAGTAGCGTTGGGTCTTGTCTTTTGTCTGTTCCCATAATCTCTGCCTTTGCATTGGAGTGTTTAGTCTGTTAACATAATACAGTTATCAATAAGGTTTTATTTAGGTGTATAGTTTTATTGTGTTTTGTTTGTTCCCTTTGTTCTGTTATTGCCTCTTTTCCTCCTTTTCTGCCACCTTTTGGATTCTTTGATTGTTATTTTTTTGAATTTCACTTAAGTTTATTTCTTAAATCTTTGTCTGTATCTCTGTGATTTTTTCCCCCATTGTTCTTCTGTGGATATATGCATTCTTAACTTCCCACAGTCTTTTAGAGTTAATATTGTATCATGTCATGTAAAATCTAGAAAGTTTGCATTAATTGAAGTACATTTACATCTACTTGCATGGAGTATCCTTTTTTTATTTTAAAATTTCCATGTTGGTTCTTTTTTAAATTTTAAATCATTCTGTTGAGATTTCCTATTATTTATGATGGGCATTTTTTCCTTTATCTCATTGAGGTTCTTGCCTGATAACTGTAGAGTGGCTCATTTCAGAATTGGCAGCTATTGATTGTCTTTTCCCTTTAGAATTGATAACATCTCCTCAGTTCAGTTCAGTCGCTCAGTCGTGCCTGACTCTTTGCAACCCCGTGGACTGCAGCCCACCAGGCTTCCCTGTGCTTCACCAGCTCCTGGAACTTGCTCAGACTCATGTCCATCGAGTTGGTGATGCCATCCAACCGTCTCCTAGCTTTTTGTTATTTGGTTATTTTAATATATCCTAGACAATGTAAACATTATGTTTTGTAGACTCAGTGTTTTTATATATTGCTCCTATAAACATGTTGACCATTTCTTTAGCAGATAAGTAGCTTGTTGAGACTCAAATTGTACACTGTCAGATCTGCAGCTGGCCATGTCGAAGATCTCAGTTCTTTAAGCCTCAGTTGCAAGCCACTTGTTTGCTTTGCACACACATGGTTGAACCAGCTGAAGACTAGTGCTGAGTTCACACATGGAAAAATAGGCTTGTTTCTTCTCTGGCTCTCTCCTCTCTGAAGCCTGGGTTGAACCACAGCCCCTTCCCATGTTCCTTTGACCTGAAAGACCTGGAAGGTTTGGTTTGCTTTTTCTCTCAGCATTTTAGCCACCTAGGCTTGCCACTGCCATGACTAATCACTCTCATTGCAGAGGCACAAAAGAGAAAAACTCACTCTCTTCTGATTGTTATATATTTCCACACCCCTCTAAAACTACTTGCTTTTTTTTCCATCTCCAGAAGCCTCCAGTAGGGTTTTTTTTGTTGTTTTTTTTTGGTATTTTTCCACAATTATGTGTAGGAGGATCTGTAGTTAGGCACTCACTCCTTCATACTGTGTAGAAAACTTGCCCTTCCTTCTTGAAATCTCCTGTCTATTTATTTTCACTATATTCCAGGGTCTCTTCTTACTTCTTTGCCCAGTGGCAAAGAATAACCAAAAGCTCATTGGAGTCAAATGCACCTAGAAAATCCCAGCTTTTCAACTTGATGGCTTCGGATAACCTTCTTAACTTGACTTTAGTTTCCCTATCTACAAATTACTTTAAATTCCGCATCAGTAAGTTAGAGATTCTCTTAATTCTTAGAGGAAGGAACAATTGAGTTTTCAGTGGCATGGTTACCTGTGAAACCCAAAGCACAGTATCCAGCACGTGACATCTACTAAATAAGTACTACTACCCCGCTTAATCTGTCAAGGGCTCCTCTTCTGCATGACATGAAAATGGTATTCCTTACTCTATGAACTGTCCTCTGGGATCTCAATGACTTATTTGGCTTCATCTTCTATCTTAAAAGCCAAAGACAAAAAAAAAAAAAAAAAAAAAGCCAAAGACAACCATATCTAGTGAAAACGTGTTAGAAACTACAACTGTGAAGCCCTCAGTCCCTGCTGGAGAGCCCATGTGGGTTTCCCCGTAAGTCCTTCCAACTTGTGTCCAAAACTGAGCTCAGTATTTCCTCCCTCCATCCCTAAATCAGCCAATTGCTTATGCATTTACACATTCAGTTGATAATGCCACCAAGTCATTAAAGGAGGAAAAAAATCTGAGTGTACCCTTTCGTCTTTCCATTCCGTATTTCTCACATCTGATTCCCAAGTCCTCTGTTCTCCTTTCCCAGTGTCTCTACCTCATCTCATCTCTGTTCCTGCTGCCTCTGATTTGGTTCAGGCACTCACCACTTTGCATCCTACTATGTCCTCTTGCCTTTAGTGTAATTTATCCAGTCTGCTGTCCCAGTGTGAATTTTCCCAAATTCAAATCTTTAACCACGTTTTGGTTTGTTTTTTTTCCCATTGCTTAAAACCCATCGTTGGTTTCCCAGTCCTTTCAGGATATATTCCTGTCTCCTGAGCAGCCTGCACAGAGTACATCTGCTCTGTCTCTCTTCCACATCGGCAGCCACCGCATACTCTGTTAAACTCCTTACAGTTCCCCAAATGTATAACCTTCCCCAGGCTTCTGTGCTCTTGACGTATGCTCCCCGCAGTCTCACACCCTCCCTCCCAGCACATACACTTAGCTTTTAACCTATTTTAACCTTTGAAAACTCAGTTCACGCAACACTTTTTGTTTTTTAATCCTCTAAGTATAATTTGGGTGTTTCTCCCATGTTTCCCTATCAACTTCCCTGGTGGCTCAGACAGTAAAGCATCTGTCTACAATGTGGGAGACCCAGGTTTGAGCCCTGGGTTGGGAAGATCCCCTGGAGAAGGAAATGGCAATCCACTCCAGTACTATTGCCTGGAAAATCCCATGGACAGAGGAGCCTGGTAGGCTACAGTCTATGGGGTCACAAAGAGTGGGACACGACTGAGCGACCCATGTTCCCTAGCTCTCGGAGCTCTGATACCACCACAGCTTATCTGTTGTCACTAGATTGTGAGCTCCCTGAGGGCACACTGTATGTGTGCATACACACGAACACTCTGTCTTTTATCTTGTTTCATTTTCATCCTTTATTTGCGAAAGGAGAGCCGAGGGATTGTGGGGCAGAAGGCTTAGAGAGAAAACACAGAGCCCATGTCTCTGTCAGTCCTGTACACATATCTTTATTTTTATCAGCAAATTAAGGCTTGAGATGACATTTAGGAATCTTATGCATAAGGATCCTATTTAACCTTTTTTCATTGATTTCAATTATTTATATGAGCCAAAGTCATCCATCTTCCTTGTATGTAATCATGATTACATAATTACACATATAATATACTTAAGCATGTATAATATACTTAAAATTTAGATTTTGAAAGTTTACTGAGGTCCAGTCATATTTTCACATAAAAACCGTAACTGTGGCCTAGGATCATAATGTAACTAATGAGTATACTTCGCAGTAGAACAGTTTCTCAACCTTGGCACTATTGATGTTTTTGGCTGGATGGTTCTTTGTCATGGGGGACTGTCTGTTGCATTGTAGGGTGTTTAGCAGTGTCTCTGTCCTCTTATTTACTGGATGCTGGAAGCATACCCCTCCCCCACCCCAGCCATGACAATCAGAAATGTCTCTAAACATTGCCCCCAGTTGAGACTCACTGCTGTCAAACTTTAAATAGAAATCTGACCCACAAAATGCCTAACTGTTCTGCCCTTTGAGAGTCACTAATATATTTATTATATCCAGTTTGGTCTAAAGCATATGATGTTGCTCCAGTTTTGAAGAATTACTTTTGGTCTTGCCTCAGTCTTTCCAAAAACTTTAGAAAATGTGTTCAGATTATCCTTGCTTCATAAGTGACATTACCCTTCTCTTCTCCTTTCTCCAGAGGCTCATTTGAGTGTTAAACTTTTTGAAAATATGAGAAAAGTGGGGGAGTTGAAATTTTTCAGCGCCGTGTTCCACATATTTTAAACTTTAAAAATCATTACTGACAGCAGTTATGAGAAGAGCAGACTTCTGTTGGGTTATTATAGTTAAACTGTAGATAGTCTGAATTTGATATAATGTGAAAACTTTTAGTCAAAATGCTTCTCACACCTCAGATTTCTTTGTATTTGATCTATTTAAATTTTGCCTCTTCTTAATCTTCTTTCAGGCGATCTGTGTCCTTATGGGAAACGCTGTGCAACCCTTGCTGACTTCTGTGGGCGACGCCATTGAGGCCATCATCATCACTATGCACCAAGAAGACTTTTCTGGGTAATGACTCCCAGCCGCAGGTTTTGCTGGCCTCCATAGCATTTGTGTTCCGTTCCCACCTCCACCTCTGCTCCCTAAGCCTCGACCATCTAGAGCATCTGGAGCCTTGTTCCTCTTGTGATGGAGCTGGCCTCCACCCTTATCCTACTTTATTTGTTGTGCACCATTACCTGATGTTTTCAGCCTTTCCTGTCATCGTTTGTCTCCTGTTATTCAGATATGGAACCATTAACATCTATGGGACTCAGCTGGTTATTAATGCTTCAGGACGTTTGGTACCATCTTGTTTTTGCAATTATATTTTTTCCCTTACTTCTCACAAATAGCCTGTACTTGAGCCTTTGGTGTTGGTATAGTATTCCTTGTATAAAATGTCCTGTCTCTATTGCTCTGCTAGTCTGATTCCTACTCTGGCTTTGAGAGCAAGGTCCTGCCCAGCCCTCTGCAAAAAAAATTGATTTTCCTTCATCAGAGTCTTAGTGCAGTCTAATGTGGTCATATCACTCCTAAACACTCCATAAACACTGGTATTATTCCGTAGCTATTTCGTATATGAACTGCTTATCCATATCTATGTGTTTTGAGAATAAAAATCATAGTTCCTAGCTTAGTGTTTACTGAAATCTTTTTAAGTAAAATGGCTTTGACTTAGTGTATTAGAAAATGAGAATTTGAAACAGTTTGCACATGTTCAAAGTGATTTAAAAAAAAACATACTTTAGAACTAAACATTCATATATTTTGTATATAGATATATATTCTTTATTTCTAGTTTATAGTTAATTTTTATTTTTAATTGCCCTGTTTCTTTATATTCATGTTGTTTAATAGAGTGCCTACTTTACTGAATTTCTAGCCACTGGTCTATCTGTTTATGGAAAAATTATGTGACTATTGCACTGTCTTTTAGTTTTTCAGATCACTTATTATTTCATTAAGAAAATATCTTTTGAAAGGTGAAAAGGTCAGTCTATTTTTAATAATAATATGAAGCACAGAATGGTAAAGTGGGTTCTACACAAAAATGCTGTAATATTTGGATATAGGAATATGAAACTACTGATTACCAGTATTTGGAAATAAATGGATTTTGTTCAAAAGTGATCTGAAATGTCCCAGTTAGACCAATCATCATTGCCTCTGAAAAGGAAGCAAAACTGAAGTAATTTTTAAAGGCTTGTTCTAAGAGTGGTTCGATACTTCCTTCAGTAATTGTGTTTATGAGCCACGGCTGGTGCCTGCAGATAACTGATTAGCCGTTAAAAGTTGGTTTCCCAAAGAGATATGTTTTTATTAGTTTGCTTAAATACCAGTGAACCAGATTGGTCCTTTATCTGATAGGTTACCCCAGGAGGACCCTAGGTCCTTGATGTGGTGGACAGATACCTCAGAGGAGGGGAGAGCACACACAGACCCCAGAATGACTGGTGCTGCTTCTCAGGCTTGCACTTGTTCATAGGCCTGCTGCCTCTGTATGTGGGCTCTTATTGCAAAGACCCATTTCTGCTCACCTTTCTGCTGCGCTTTATCACTTGAGAACCTCTTACTAAAAACTTTTGACATAACTGGGAAAACTGAGTTTTAGCAATTGCCAGGCAAGGTTTATATTCTAGTAAATTTAAATCAGGCTTCTAATCCACATTGAAAATTGGTGATAACATATTTCAGAATTTTGTCTAGTAGAGCATTTTACTTATATTGACACATGTTTATGAAACTTGTTTTAGTGAGTTGTTTCCTAATCCTCAAGGAAATCATATCATCTGGCCAGATTAAAATTCTTAAAGCAGTCCTCCAGAGTACTACCAAGATAATGACAGTGCTTTTGATAAAGCATAAGAAGGTTAGAAAGAGATTTGGTGCCTTCCCCACCACCCGCAATATAGCCTTTTAGACTGACAAAATCTGAATAAAGATAGGCCATGATGGTCTGAATCTGGCAAAACCAACTCCATGTGAAGACTGCCATCGCCTACTGAGGCTGTCCCTTTGCTCTGTTCCAAGCAGCACTCTGCCCTATGATACTGCAGACACCAGTGTTCCGCCGGGCCCCTTCCATGGCCTTGCCATAGTTAGGATGCTGTTTCTTACACCCAAAGAAAATCTCTTCCTGCTAGAACCTAGCCTGTTTTCTCTATTTCTGTCTGCTTTCTGGAAATGCAAGACCTTCAGTTAGCATTCCACTTAAAATAACCACTGTTGTATTTTAAAATAATTAAGTTCACCTCATTCTCTTGCTTTAGGCATTTGAATCATGTCTGTTGTTCTTCCCTAAACCTTTGCCAATTTCACTACATCATTCTCAGAATATGATTTATTTTTTGAAAAAGATACAGCATTATATAGCCAGTGATCTCATTGGCTCTCTAATTAATATCAGGTGATTTCTAATTTTGCCATAACTCTTCTTTCCTATAAATATTGCACATTCTTTTCATATATTCTTTAAAGAGCAATTATAAACACTTATGAATTATAAATAGTATTTCATGGAGCATCAGCTGGCATCATCTGTTGATCCAAATTAAAGCCTTTCCAAACATCTTCTGGGAGGAAAAAATTGCATACCATGTGTATTGTTACATAACCAGTTCCACAGTCAGAATTCTACTATTGGGCTGATTGGATTAAATAGCACAAGAGCAGAGATATTTTTGCCAAGAATTTGTTTGGGGAAGGCAGTGTTTTCTGTTGCTACCGAGTGTAAAATCCTGTTTCAGTATCTAATATTGATTTATTCACTAACCAGGCAAACCATGTGAGTGGATGGAGAATTGTAAAGCTGGAAGAGTCCTTGAGAGGTCAGAGTGCATAAGGCATTCTGTGAATCATCCAAGACAGATGGTTGTTGGTTTCCTTCTTCATAGTCTTTCAGTAAACAGATGCAAACATTCCTTCAGTCATCTTCCTAGCATCCTAAATCAGTCTTTAAAATATGATTTAAGCATTGTATGACATTTTTTAACTCTTAACAAAAATAAACAATGCCTTTTCTACCATTATGGAAAAAAAAATTGCTTAGGAGTGAAATAGCAGGCAGAGGGGGAAAGGAAATGTCCAACAGTGCCTTTTAGTGAACTGGCTGATTTTTTTTTTTTTTCTTTTGCAGATCGTTACCCAGTTCAGGCAAGCCTGATGTTCCCTGTTCTCTCTACATGAAGGAGCTTCAAGGTTTCATTGTCAGAGTTATGAATGACTACTTTAAACACTTTGAATGCTCGGATTTTGTCTTTGACAACACTGAAGCTATTGCCCAAAGAGCCATCGAACTTTTTATCCGCAATGCCAGTCTCATTAGACCTCTTGGTGAAGGTGGGAAAATGCGACTTGCTGCTGATTTTGCGCAGGTAAAAAGGGAAAATATTTCAACCTCAGTATTATCCATTTAAATAAAAGACCATCTGTGTATTATTCAGTGTTTTAAAGAATTGAAACATGAAGAAAAGTAAAAGTAAACTTAATAGGTAAAAAAGGAAAGAATTTAAAGCTACTTTCGTACAAGATATTTTTTACTTTAACAAAAGAATCGTCACTCCTCTTTGATAGTTCAAGGTACATCAAGTAGCTCATTCCACAGTAAAGTAACATTTCCCATTTTTCATAATATGGGACTTTCTCACGATTTTATTATCCTGCCAGGTCAGTAATGGTAAGAATAACTGATTAACCTTGTTGGAAAATAATGAAGAGAATGAAATTTATCCTTCAGAGTGGGAAAGCGCAGTCTGCTCTCATGTAAAGAGGAGCTCCAACACATGTGCGGTCCTCCAGGGTCAGTTCAGCATTCCAGGGCAGGTTCTAATTCGTTTACATGTACAGAGGTCCAGGTAGATTGTTTGATCCTCATCTGTTAAATAAGAATACCTTTCTTATGCACGGTCAGCCTTAAAGTCATTCCACACTATCTGATGTGAATGAAGTAGAGTCACATTAAAATAGCAGAATAATAATCAGCTCTTATGGAAAGGTTTTTTTTCCCTTTGTCCTTTAGAGAGACTTTTAAAAAAGCCTTATAAATATAGTATCAGAAGCAGATAAGAACTACCTCACAAATCTGCTTTCATTAAAAAAAAAATTAGAAACAAATAATTTGTATTTACATAGCATGTCAAAGGTGAACTCATTTTTTTAAGCCTTTGAAAGCTGTTAGCCCTACTGGTCTAAACAGTAATCCAAATGGATTATTCCCAGTGGTGTGCCCCATCCTCCCTGTTTATAAAGGTAGACAAGTTGTAATATCCCTCCTCGTTATTCCTGTGCGTATCTGGGATCAAGTCTTGGTTCATATTCCTGCTCCCAGGAAAGAATGTGTTGGGCTACTTACACCAGGCAGGGGTTTTAGAGGCTCCTTCACACCCAGCAGTTACAACAAGGTACATATCCTGATTTTCAAGAACCAGGCTGTCTTCATGTTAATTGGTCTAGAGTTAGTCATTTTCATCCCCAAATGATATGCCCGAGACCACTAAGTCAGAGTAAGGAGCCTTCCTTTGTGAAATATGCCTTTAGTAACCTCCGCGTGACAATGCTTATGTCTCCTTTGTGTGGCTCCTGTTACCCTTTCCATTTTTGTCAATTTAGTTCTTAGGCACCTGTACATTTGGTTGTTACAAGTAAACTTCAGCTTAAAGATAATTATGTGTCGTGTCACACTTGTGGGTATGGCAAATTTTGGGGGGTTGCAGGGGTCACAGGCTGATTATCAAATGAAAGCACAGTGATGTACCAAGGCCTGCTCATATTTGTTACAGACACTGTGAGCTGTACCCCAGTGAGTGTCTGTTCTTTCTTCCCCCTTTCCTCCTTCATTTTGTTTTTCTTTCCCTGTCCTCTTCTCTCTCCTGGGCTCCCTCCCCCACCGGTTTATTTGCATTCTGCTCCAGCTGGTTCTTGAGTCACTTTCCTGGAGGCAGCACTTCAAGTCCAATTAGAGTGGCAGCCGAGCAGGAGATGGCCGACATGAGAGTGCTGCGGGAAGAAGGCTTTTTTTTGTTTATTTTAATGATATATCCCCTTATGAGTCCCAGGAGTTGGAGAGTGCTATCCTGTGACCCTTGCTATCACAGCCGGCACCTGCTTAAAATGCCTAGCTTCCAGGGGCAGGATTGAGCTTCTACCTTCCTTGAACCACACATTCAGAATTTTATTTTATTTGGCATTTCCTGCTTTCTGAAGTGTTGCCCATGAATCAGACCTTTTTCCAGGTCCCTTCTCTTAAGATAAATGAAATGCATCAATCGTTATTATATACTAACATTATGCACCAAGGCCACCTCTGTTTTCCATCTCTTACTCAGTGTTAGAGTATGTTTTCCAGCCCTGCAGTGACCCTGGTGGCTGCACCCTCTGTGAGCTGATTCCTTCACTCCTGGACAATGTCCCTGCTTCACAACACCCTGCCCCTCACTGTGCGGCTTCTTCCCAGCCCTGCAGGTCATGGGCAGTGGAATGACAGGCACAGGCACTTTGGAAGTTAGTCGTGGGTGTGGCCAGCAGCTTTGGCAAATATTCCAGCTATTGTATCTTTTCCTATATTTTACAAATATTAAAGTGAGTTTGGGGCTTCATTTCATTTAATGTAGTTTCTTACCACAACTACAACTATGTGATATTCTACCTCAGCTTTTGTACTTGGTTGGAAATACTTTTCTGAGGTAAGTCAAAACACTTAGATGGCATTACCCTGATATTTATATTCATGACAGGCATCACCTGGGACTAGAAAGCCTTTTGGCTGCCTCATTACTGAAAGTTCTATCAACTTGTATTCAAAATTAAAGAAAACCATAGCAGCTATTGGAATCAAGAACACACTTATCCTTGATGGGTTTCAAAAAAAGTTCTTTTGATAAAAGTGCCTGCTATTCTGGCATAAATAACAGAAAGAGGAAGAACTCAGAAGAGAGTAGTTTGGGATTACTGATAATTATTAGTCATCAAGTCCAGTTTGCAAAGGCAGATAGATAATGATATATCTATGATATATCTATTTATATATCTATATATCTTTTTAAAGATTTATGTAGGAATCCTAACGTCTCTTCACTGGCACCATTACACAGGTGAAAGAGAAAATATTTTCAGGGAGCCATCTGGTGGGTTCATGATGAGGAACGTGCCCAGCGCATAGCCCCTTAGGAATCAGGTCATGGGCATGAGGTGGTTTCCTCATGGTAATTAATTCCCTGCTGTGACCACATGGTCTCTGGGTTTACACTGATCACACAGCAATCCTCAAGCACTAGGCTTGTCCAAGCCACTGGGGTTCTGCTGATGCAGAATCTCTCTGGGGACCTGTCCACACTGTCCTTTGAACCACACATTCCCCTCTGCTCCTCAATTGTGTTTCTTTCCCAGAGAGAAGGATGGTGTTTTTAAAAAAAAAAAATTAACGTTTTATTTATTTATTTTTGGCTGTGCTGGGTCTCTTGCTGCGCAGGCTTTTCTCCAGTTGTGGCGAGTGGGGGCTTCTCGCTAGTTGCTGGGCTTCTTATTGCAGTGGCTTCTCTTATTTCAGAGCACAGCCTATACCACATGTGGGCTCAAAAGCTGTGGCTTCTGGGCCCTAGAGCACAGGTTCAGTAGTTGTGGCATGGGCTTAGTTGTTCCGCGGCTTGTGGGTTCTTCCCAGATCAGGGATCGAGCCTGTGTCTCCTGCACAGGCTCACAAATTCTTAACCACCAAGCCACCAGGGAATCCCTAGAGAAGGATGACTTTTGATGTTGGCATTAAATTATTTACTCAGTGGCATTCTGAGCAGTTTCTGTTTATTTCTGGTTCCCTTTAAATATATATTTATATCTCTCTTGCTTTTTGCCTGAAAATGATAAATTTAGGGGGAAAATCTGCAAATAATCAAGATTCTAATTCCTGTTGCCTTTCCTTCTGAACAGTGTCAGGGCAGGAATGCCCAGGAGTATCTGAAGATGCCCTGTGGTTAGCCAGATGTCCGCGGTGGGCATGGAGCAGCTATGTAATTAGTTAACCATGCCTGCTGCTAACTGTTTGTTGCCTCCAAACAGGAGAGCTGGAGAGAGGCAGTTGCAGGTGCCGTTTTGTATCGACAGCTAACGGCAGAGTTACCTCTAAAAGGAACACTCCTGCCCTTCAGAAGCATGGCCTTTATTGTTTAGTGGAACTCTGGTGGAAGAAAATGGTTTTTAGTACCCTAGAGGTCCTTGATGGATGAAAAATTTATGTTAAACATTTAACATTTTGAAATTGTCATATGGCATAGAAATCTCCTGCAGTCATCAGAGATGACACAGCCATTTGAGGTCATATTCTCATGCTGTAATTTTCTCCTAGCTGTTTTATTTAACATTCAGTCCTGCTCAAGTGCTAAGGCAAAGGTTGTTGGCTGTAATCTTTGAAAATGATAAAGCCCACTGGGGTAACTAAAAAAAAAAATTGACAAATTTCAGTGTGTAAAAAATCATTATAAATGCACCTCCACAGAGAAACAGACGGGCATAGGTACATGTTACAAATCACATTTTTACTTTGTGCTCACTGTAAAATAAGTACTACATTCTGTAGGAAACCAGAAACTCCTATCTAAACTGAATAGGTCCCAAGGAACAGCCCATTGCCCACAGTCTTCAAGAACATTGGCTTGAAACTGCTCTCTTTTGTCATGTTGGAAAGAATCTGACTTTTCTTTGTCAGATTTCTCTTTTTATTTACTTATTCTTTTGTGTTTTAGAAAGTTTGTTGACCATGTAAAGTCTCCCTCTAGGACATACAGTACACTCTGTGTCTTCTGTATGCTGAGAGAGAAATCCACCAGTCACGAGTCACCCTCAGGACCATCTGAAGAAAGGAAGCTGCTTTGTAATTTTCCCCTGACACTCAGTTCACACAGTTGATTTCACACTTGTTTGTTGTTTCTCTTAATAATAATCAATATGTGTGTGCATCTGTGTTTACACACACAGATCTCTCATAAGCTAGATGAGTGAAGATTATATTATTTAAATATTTATCCTCTTCAATAAATTTGAGAGCTCCTCAGAGGTAAGACTGTCTAATTCATCTTCTTATCTCCATTTCTAGTTTGGTGCCTGATAATTAGTAGGGAGTAAAAAATATTTCTCAAATGAGTGATTACGTCTCCATGGTCTTCCAATGGCAAGAAGATTTGAATAGTTTTTCAGAAAGATGGCCAGCAAGACAGATACCCCATTTTTCATTCATATGTTTTTCTTGAAGAAAGATGTTGATTTACCAGGGAGCAGGCTTTTCTCAGAAATTTTCTAAACTATTCTTTACCAGGTTTCTGTTCATAGCAAGCATAGTGAAATGGCTTACCATCTGCCATATATGCAAAAACTTTGCATATTCACTTGGTAGATAAAGAACAGGTAACCTAAAATTCCAATTAATGACAACATTTCCAGTCAAAGGAGGAAAATAAAGAGAAGTAGTAGTTGCTGAATTCTTCAGTCAGGAAGCAAATTAATCCACTTAACAATTTAAAAGGGGGAAATTAAAAAAAAATAGTAATTGCTGACACTTAATAAGCACTTACTATATGGCGTGCATATAGTGCTTTGTGAAATTATCTATTTTGTTTGCATAATTTTATGATGGGTATTATCTGTGTTTGACAGATGAGGAACTTGGAACATAAAGAGGTTAAGCCCAGAGCCACACAACTAGTCACTGTAGATCAGAAACTGACACACATGTGCTGCCTCCAGAGTCAGTGCTTTTAATCGCTTTTCACCAGCCTGCTGAAAACTGTCATCATTTCTGTTTAATAGAAAAAGACTTGTGATGCTCACTTAAAGTACAGACACATAGGCAGTCTTGAAAACATTTCTTTTTCTGATTTTTCAATGGAGAAAAAAAATCTAAACCTTCTCCTCACACACAACAAAAGCTGCTTTTCTATTCCTGAAGGAATTATCTTATGACCTTTTTAGTAAATAAATGCAAAAGCTATCCAAGTTCTTGCCTTTTAATAAACTTGACATTCAGAACTGCCTTACAGTGCAGATCCAATTAAGTTTACTTCAAGCTGCAACTTTCTGTGATCCAAGTGGGTCCCCAGTTCACTTCAAGATTCTGATATAAAAAGCTGTGGGATATCTTTTAATATTTCAGATGGAGTTGGCTGTGGGTCCATTCTGCAGAAGAGTATCTGATTTGGGAAAGTCGTATCGAATGCTGAGGTCATTCAGGTGAGGCATAATTCTGTTATCACTGTTAATATAGCCATACCCTATTAGCAGATAAATCCTTTCCTATTCACGTTGATCTACATGAAATTGCCCTTATTCAACCATTTTGTGATATACAGCAAATAATGGCACTTTCATATGGTTCATCTTGAAAGTTATCCAAACCAGAAATTTATAATGTTGTATTTAATAAGGTGTGTGTGTGTGTGTATTGCAGTTCAGTTGCAGTTCACAAGATTGAGCTGTTAAATTTTTTATTATACTCTTCCTAGGGGAATTTTTTAAATTCTCCATTCTTACAGAAATATATTGAATAATACCAGGCAGTTCATAACTATATAGACATCTTTTTCTGGAAATGTTATTGGTTGTTTTATCATTTCCAACCCAGTCTACTTATAAAAAGGTTATAGGCTGCATGCCATTAAAAAAACAAAGACAAACTGTTAGATAGAGTATTTGAAGAACCGAGTTTAGTGTTGAAATGCAGAGAATGACTGTAAATGTAGTAGATACTTTAAGGTAACCGTGGCTAATGCAATTGAGCACAAAATTTGGGATTGAACTTCCTAGAAATCAATTCAAAACGAAAAATGAGTTAATTCAAACCCATGATCTAAGAATGTATCAATTTAATAGGAAAATCCTTTTCAGTGCTAAATGCTTAGGTAGACCTTTTACCAACTCAAATTTTAAGGACCATTGAATAGCTTAATGTCTAGGTCTTAAGTATCAGATTTTAGAAAATAAAAAGATGTTGTGCATATGGCTGTTTATTCAATAAGCTAGACTTCCCAAACTTTTCACTTCATGGCACACATAGAAAGAGAGCCAAGGAGATCAGCATAATAGTTATAACTTGTGACTGAAGCATGCCAGATGGATGGGAAGCCTTGATGTCACCTATCCATAATATCCTGGAGCGTGGTGTTTTTTAATATTTCTTTCTAAAGATAGGTAAGAGAGTCCAGGCATGTGGCTTTCTATAAACTGACTCAATACTAGAAACTAGAATAATCAATAAGTAGTATATTCTTTAAAAGGTTGCTTCACTCTCTTATGTCAATAGCACTTGAAATATAAGAACCTAAGGTTGTTGATTGAAAGGGGAGGCTTATCCTTTTCTTTGCCTATGTGTACTTGGCAAAGATATTTTTAATGCCAATACAAGAGCCTGAACTTGTATTTTTCTCAAATGCCTTATGTGTACAAAGTTGGATTTCAGAAAAAGTGGGGTCACAAGTGTTTCAGATACCTTCTTTGGATTAGCTCATACCTTTTATAAGTATTTAAATATTTTGGAAGCCTTTGGGTTTGGCACCACCAAATATGGACAAGTTGAAAGAGGCACTGAGCTTACTGATCTTCCAGTCATCTCTATGTACCATTAAAAACAACCTGCCGGGGTCCTACCCGGTGGATCCAGGGTAATTCGAAGGGGAGATGGAGTAGGCGAGGAAAAACTTACTTATTTAGAAATATAAAAGAGAGATTAGGAAAGAATAGTGTAGTGGGAAATTTAGTGGAGAAAAGATGCTGAATAACTTGGTTTACATGGAAAACTAATAAAGTTCCAAGACAAGGAACTTGCACTGTCTACATTAGGCCACTGGCGCCCACTTGA